>NC_060138.1:286896805-287521805 GCF_021461385.2 Schistocerca piceifrons | reverse complement strand
CAAAGATGCGTACTATGACAGCAACTACCGAGTTTCACAAGAAAAATGTTGACAGATTGAGTCAGGGCGATCGTCGTGCCACTCAGAGAGGAACTGTAAGCACAACCGGCATTTCAGAAGAACGTGTAGTTGGACGTCCTGTGACAGCATCCACCGAGTTTCACAAGCAAAATGTTGACAAATTGATTAAGGACGATCGCCGTATCACTCAGAGAGAAATTGCAAGCACAATCGGCATTTCACAAGAACGTGTGGGACACGTTATTGCTTTTCTTATCTATCGGAATATCTGTACACCATGGGTACCCCAGATGCTGACTCCTGAAATGAAAGCGCGCAGATTTGAAATTTGCCAGGAACTTCTCTCGCGTTACGAGAACGAAAGTGACGCCTTTCTCCATTCAATTGTGACACGAGATGAAATGTGGGTACACCATTACGGCCCAGAGACGAAACATCAGTCTATGGAATATCGACACAAAGACTCGCCCCAGAAAAAGATATTCAAGACGCAGCCCTCAGCTAGAAAAATCATGGCCACAGTGTTCTGGGACGCAGGTGGTGTTACCCATGTTGATTTCCGTGATCGTGGAACAACGATACATTCAGAGCGTTATATGACAACGGTGCGGACTCTAAAACGACGGCTGACAAGGGTACGAAACGAAAAGGAACATGTTTTCCTGCAACATGACAGTTCCAAACCACACACTGCACGTTCCACCACAGCAGAACTTAAGAGACTGAATCTCACCACCGAACGGCATCCTCCATACAGCCCAGATTTAGCACCGTCTGACTTCCATCTGTTCCCGATAGTGAAAGACGATCTGCGGGGACATCGTTATGCTTCTGATGAAGACGTTGAGAGAACTGTGAGACTGTGGTTGCGGAAACAGAGTGTCGAGTTCTTCCGCGACGGCTTCAGAAAACTTGTTCCTCGTTGGCAGAAATGTATCCAATTGCTTGGTGATAATGTGGAAAAGTGAATATTGCTAATTAAAGATCACATTCTAAGGATTATTTCTGCGTTTGATTTATTAAAATATTTCCATCCAAACCCAATTAACGAAGGTTGGGGCATTACTTTTCATTCAACCCTCGTACAAAGGCTTCGTAGTCAAACATTCTCACAAGTTTGGTGATTTCTTCCCAAGAACATTGTAACGTACGGATTACTTCTATTGCTGAATTGCACCCACCAATATGAAAATACACTATCTGATCAAAAGTATCCGAACACCTATTTGTAGACATTAATATACGCTGTGCCCGCGATTCACCTTTATGACGACTTAAACTCTGCTGGGGACACTTTCAATGAGGGACTGCATGTCTGTGGGGGAATGGCAGCCAATTCAGGCTTTCAAGAGGCGAAACCAGGGAATGTATTGATGTTGGACCCTGGGGTCTGTAGCAAAGTCTTGTAACTCATCCCAAAAGTGTTCCTCTGGGTTAATAACGACTCTGGGCGGTTCATTTCAGCGATATTATACCCCAAAAGCCATTGCCTCACAATTTCTATTTTGTGGCAGGCTACATTATCGTGCTGATACACACAGTCACCGTCTTCGAGTCTGCGCAGTACACAGTGGTGTGAAATTTGTTCGTATCTTTCCACATTAGCGTTTCCTTTAGGACATCAAGTGGACCACATCCTAACCACGGAAAATACAACCATATGTTAACAGTACTTCCTCTGAACTTCACTATTGGCAATACATCTACATCTACATACATACTCCGTAATCCACCATACGGTGCGTGGCGGAGGGTACCTCGTACCACAACTAGCATCTTCTCTCCCTGTTCCACTTCCAAACAGAACGAGGGAAAAATGACTGCCTATATGCCTCTGTACGAGCCCTTCTCGTTGACATTACAAAATCACATCATCGGCAATCGATTTGGCAGCTTTACAAGCGCTGACATGTCGCTGAAGGATTTGTTATTTATGTGACATTCAGTGACTATTCCACGTTCGAAGTCACTGAGCTCTCTTAACCGACCCACTTTGAAATTACTACTGACTTGAATTTCTCTTGCCCGGATACCTTTGAATATCAAGAGCTGTCGCTAGTCTTGTTCTTATCGATAAAATGTGGGGCAGTTTTGTTTATCCTGGCAATTTTAGAGTACGTTTGGCTACTTCGAAAACGTTGAGCCGACCTTAATGAATGGTTAAAGTTGAAATAAATGCACTCCATACTGCTGCAAACTTAAACTGTAATCATTTGTACTCCCCGTTGACCGACGCAGAAATTTGAGTTATCACTGGGAAATGAGGAGAGGATCGTCGTAGGTTCTAGCTTTAATTCGGCCCGTAGAGTATGCTCGGATGGTTAAATCAGTAGTTCGCTGCTCGCAGTGAGATCCGGATTTTGAGATGCGTTGATTGATCGTGCAATTTACAGCACCCATGTTTCAAATCATCGCTAAAACAAAAAATACAAACAAATAAAATTACAAATTTACAGCAAACTATGAATAACAAGTGTTAAATTAAAGCTGTTAAACACAGGTACCCTGCGGTAGTATCTTGGTCTCATCTCAGCAGTTTTAATTATGTGTCAAAAGTTCTTTGAAACCCTTACTACATAGCTATTTAGTTCATTTCAGTACATTAATATTTACTGAAATAACAGCTAGAATTTGTAACGACATTTACTTCAGGTTTGGCATTCTATACTCAAAGTTAAAAAACGAACAAAAGTGCTGAAATGCTAAAGTTTCGGGGAGCACTCGTATGAAATAGTAAAAACAACTAAGACAAAATTTTAAGTGACACTGCGAATTTTTTACGTGACATTACAGCCCTTAATTTTTGACAGCATTTCTCATGGAGAACAGTACTTTAAAATGGTCGTAAACAGTCTCGCCCGCAAGAAGCCTTTATTTTTGTGGTAACCGGTTTCGGTAAGTTACTGACCATCTTCAGACCTGTTTGTAGGATGTGGCGGTGAACGGAGCAGGTGTTACGAACTCAAGCAGTTAACGTTCGTGGAGTTCGTAACGCCTGATACGTGCACCACAACGGCCTACCAACATTGTAGGAGGTCTGACGATGGTCAGTAACTTATCGAAACCGGTAACCACAAAAATAAAGGTTTCCTGCGGTCGAGACTGTTAATGTTTATTTTAAATTCCAGCCTTTATCCACATATGCATTTGTGCTCTGCACATCACGCGTCGATGTATTGAAACAATTTCAGTTTACTGTCTACCTCTTAGATTCGAAGCTAGCAGGCGGTACGGAAGACGATTGACACAGGCCTTCATAATACCGAATTTCTCTAATTTACCATCATTGACATTACGCGGGATGTGTGTTGGATAAAGTCACTTGTTTCTTGATTCATTTTTCAACATGGGTGGTGGTGATGGTTAGTGTTTAACGTCCCGTCGACAACGAGGTCATTAGAGACGGAGCGCAAGCTCGGGTTAGGGAAGGATTGGGAAGGAAATCGGCCGTGCCCTTTCAAAGGTACCATCCCGGCATTTGCCTGAAACGATTTAGGGAAATCACGGAAAACCTAAATCAGGATGGCTGGAGACGGGATTGAACCGTCGTCCTCCCGAATGCGAGTCCAGTGTGCTAACCACTGCGCCACCTCGCTCGGTTTTCAACAGGGGTTCTTGTAAGTAATGCTCTACGCGAAGCACAAAGGATTTCTTGCAGCAGCTCAACTACAATCGTTTGATTTCCGTTACACATTCATGATGACCTAAGAACATATCTGATGAGGGTATTGCGAATACCATCTGTCGTAAGTGAATTATTGTACTGGTATTGTATTGTATGGAACTGGGGACCTAGAAACGACGGAGAGGCTTCGTCCCGCCGTAGCCCTCAGTGGTTCACAACCCCACAGCAGGCTACAGCAGTCCACCCACCCCACCGCCGCCCCACACCGAACCCAGTGTTACTGTGCGGCGGTTCGGCCTCCAGTGGACTCCCCGTCTCCCCTCCCTCTGGAACGTCTCACACTAGACAAGTGTAGCTCCAATGTTTGCGTGGTAGAGTAATTATGATGTACGCTTACGTGGAGAAAGTGTTTGCACAGTAATCGCCGACATAGTGTAACTGAGACGGAATAAGGGGAACCAGCCTGGATTCGCAAAGGCAGATGGAAAACCGCCTTAAAAACCATCCACAGACTGGCCGGCACGCCAGACCTCGACACTAATCCGCCGGGCGGATTCGTGCCGGAGACCGGCACGCCTTCCCGCCCGGAAAGCAGTGCGTTAGGTCGCACGAATTACCGGGCGGGCTGAGTGAATTATACTTCGGCAGCATTCTTCCAGTAAATCTGAGTCTGGCATCTGCGGTCAGTTAAGGCAGGAGGCAACGTAAAAATTTTCTTGGAATTTCTGGAATCACTGGGGACAATGGCAACCAAACGACTGTTAAAGGTGGTATGTTTCACTCGATGAGTCTGGAGGCAATCCCTAAGATCATAGTATGAAGGCTTTCACGACCGGATGACGTATCTTCTGGTAAACCTTCCGGGATGTAAGGTCGTGGTCCATGAAACCCTTCAGCTCCTAACGTTTCGTCCAGAGCTGCGCTGGACATCTTCAGAGGGGTGTTTATCCTCCGGTTTACCAGAAGAAATCCCTAAGATGTCAAGTGAGAGAAATATAGCAGAATCAGCTTAACACCTCAAACAACCAAGTTTCTGACAAAAATAATACACAAAAGAATGGAAAAGAAAACTAAGGACCGCCTAGATGACGATCAGTCTGATTTTAGGAAAGATAAAGAGAGGCAGTTCTGATGTTGTGCTTGATAATGGAAGGAATACTTAAGAAAAATCAATATACAGTGACGGTTTGCCGCACTAGGGAAAGCCTTCGGCAATGTAAAATGGTACAAGATGTTAGAATTTATCACAAAAATAGGGGTAACTGCACTGAAAGATGGGTAACACACATTGTACATGAGAACCAAGAGGGAACAATAAGGACGGAAGACCAATGATAAATTGGTCAGATTAAAAGGGCGAAGGTAAAGATGCCGTCTTTTTCCGTAATGTTCAGTTGGTACGACGAAGAAGTAGTGAAGGAAATTAAGTACAGGTTCATCAGTGTGATTAAAATTCAAGGTCAAAGGATATCAACGACAAGATTCATTGATGACAGTGCTACCCTCAGTGAAAGTGAGGAAGAATTGCAGGACCCACTGACTAGTATGAACAGCCTAATGAGCGCAGAACATGGACTGGGAGTAAACCGAAGCGAAGAGGAGTAGCAAAAAGTGAAATTAGGGATCGACTTAACATAAATGGTGGGGCGACAAATTGAAGGAATTTTGCTTCTCTGAAAGGAAAATTACATGACAGGCGAGGCAAGGAGGACACAGAAAGCAGACAAGCACAGGTTGCATGGACATTCTACGTCGAAAAAGTCTATTAATATTAAACATCGGACTTAATTTGAGGAAAAAATTTCTGAGAATGTACGTTTGGAGCACAGCATTTTATGGTAATGAACTGTAAAAACCGGAAAGGAAGAGAATCGAAGTTTTGATATGTGTTGCTATAGTAGGAGCACAGAATTTTATGGTAGTGAATTGCATAAACCGGAAAGAAAGAGAATCGAAGTTTTTGATATGTGGTGCTATAGGATGTCGAATATTAGATGGACTGATAAGAATTGAGGAGGCTCTCCACAGAATCGGCGAGGAAAGAAATGTGGAAGAAACAGAAAAGAAGAAAAGACAGGATAATAGAACACGTATTAAGTTGTCAAGGAATTACTTCCATGGTACCTGACAGTGCTGTAGAGGGTAAAAACTGTAGGGGAAGGCGGAGACTGAAATACGACCAACATATAATTGAGAGCGTTGGGTGCAAGTGTTGCTCTAAGGTGGAAAAGGTGACACGGAGAGGACTTGGTGGCCCTGAGTCTAGCATCTATCCATCCCACTGCCAGACTTATGTCGTCGTCCCATGTTACATCTTTCCACATGCACGCTCCTAGAAGCTTGACAATAGTGGCTAATCGTGTAGTCAAACGATGGTTTTTGTGTACCAATGCAAGCTACCTGTCTGCTAACAGCTTCAGAAAGCCAGACAGGTTATCTGTCAGGTCATGTATAATATCGTGAAGCGTACCGGTCCAGTCACACTACCTTGAGGTACGCCAGACGCTGCTTGAGCTTCTCACGACGACTTCCCATTAAGAGCGCTGTATTGAATTTTGTTTGCTTAAGCCGCAAACGTTGAAGTGACTCGACAAGGCGTAGAAAGAGCAATGAGGAAACTAAGGAATAATAAGGCACCAGGAGAAGATATGATAGACACAGATGTTGAAGGCAGGAAGAGAAACACTTCAGAAAGAGCTATACAGTCTCATAAAGTAAATATGGGAAAAAAGAGGAAATCCCAGAAGCGTGGAAATCAGCCGTCATTATCCAAGTGCATAAAAAAGGAATTGTAAAAACTACAGAGGCAATTCTCTCTTAAGTGTGCCTCATAAACTTCGACCTTTGATAATACTTGAAAAACTTAAGCCATTTGTAGAAGATATTGTAGGAGAGTACCAGGCAGGCTTACAGAAAGGACAATCGACCATCGATCAAATTTTCACCATGAGGCAAATCTGTCCGAAGCTCGTGGTCGTGCGGTAGCGTTCTCGCTTCCCGCGCCCGGGTTCCCGGGTTTGATTCCCGGCGGGGTCAGGGATTTTCTCTGCCTCGTGATGACTGGGTGTTGTGTGATGTCCTTAGGTTAGTTAGGTTTAAATAGTTCTAAGTTCTAGGGGACTGATGACCATAGATGTTAAGTCCCATAGTTCTCAGAGCCATTTGAACCATTTGAGGCAAATCTGGGAAAGGGCTGGATATTCAACCATCGGTTTCTGTTGGCGTCCGTGGACTTTTCAAAGGCTTATGAGAGTATCCACAGATGAAGTATGTACAACATTCTGAGAGAGCTTGGTATACCAATGAGGTTAATAAATCTGGTCAAGGTGTGCACAGCGAAGACGAAATCCAAAGTCAAATTCCAAGGGGAGCTGTCCAAGGAATTCCATATCAGAACGGGGGGTGAGACGAGGTGATGTAATTTCACTACTGTTATTTAATCTGATCCAAGAGAAAGTAATCCGAGAAATGAAAAGAGAAAACAAAGGGGTGACGCTAAATGATAGGGCAGATTTATTGCGTTACGCAGACGACATCGCAGTTCTAGCTCAATCAGAGGAAGAAATGGCAGAAACTATAGAGGAACTACTGCAAAATGCAGGTAAGATAGGGTTACGGATTAATGCGGAAATGACTAAGGTAATGGAGGTATCAAAAGACGACCATAATGACGTCCCATTATTACAGGTAGGGATATGGAAATTTGTTAAAGTGGAAGATTTTAAATACCTTGATACATGGTTCAACAGGCAAAATAATTTAAAACAGGCAATAAACACACGCATTGTGAATGGGTCTAAAACTGATTTCAGTCTAAAGCAGATAATTTCATCCGAAAATCTGTCAATTAAGAACAGCTTAACGCATAAAATACCGTGATTATGCCAGTATTGCTGTATGAGACAGAAACACTAAGCACGACTAAGAAGGGTGAAGAAAACTTGTTGGTCTCCGATAGGAAAATTATGAGAAAGTTCTTTGGGCGTGTCCAAGAAGAGATATCTTCGAGACGTAGAAAAAAACGAGAATTTTACTAGCTGATGAGGCAAGCGAACATCGTTCAACAAATGAAAGCGCGGAGAATAAGCTTGGCAGACCACATTGCTAGGAAACCAGACGCCTCTCGGGCAAAAGCCGTACTTATGGGAAGACCTGATGGTACCCGTCCAATCGGAAGACGCAGAAAGCGATGGGAGAATGACTACAGAAAGATCTTCGCCAGCTAGGAGTCCGTGACAACTGGATCCCAACTGCACAAGAGCGCCATCTTCGGAGGAGCACTGTGAGGCTGGTGCATGATCAACAGGATCCTCATAGTCGATTTGCTGCTGCTGCTGCTGATGATGATGATGAGAGAAGTCTTTAAATGCATGGCATATCTCTTCGGCTATACCGTATGAACGTGTGCTTTTTTTATTTTTTAAGGGGATGGCATCGAACTCTATTGTAGGCTCTTGTAAGTCAATAAACAAAACGTCACTACCCTCTGCTTTCTGGATTTCATTAAGAGCGCAATTGGTTTTTACACCATCGGTGCTTGTGGAAATCACATTGAATGCTACAGAGCAATTGTTCGGTCTCCAGAAAAGTCTATATAAATTATCACAAAATACACACAAAAAAGTTCTGCATCACCTCGGTTTCGAGAGTTCCAGGACCTGTACAAAAAATTGGAATAGAGATCAACATAAACATTATTTCCGTCCTTTTTATTGCTCATGAAAACCACACATTTCATATTGTACCACCATTCAGTGAGACCTTCAGACGTGGTGGTCCAGATTGCTGTACACACCAGTACCTCTAATACCCCGTAGCAGGTCCTCTTGCAATGATGCATGCCTTTATTCGTCATGGCATACTATCCACAAGTTCATCAAGGCACTATTGGTCAAGATTGTATCACTCCTCAACGGCGATTAGGCGTAGATCCTCAGAGTGATTGGTGGGTCACGTCGTCCATAAACAGCCATTTTCAATCTATCCCAGGCATATTCGATAGGGTTCATGTCTGGAGAACATGCTGCTACTCTAGTCGAGCGATGTCGTTATCCTGAAGGAAGTCATTCACAAGATGTGCACGATGGGGGCGAGAATTGTCGTCCATGAAGACGAATGCCTCGCCAATATGCTGCCGATATGGTTGCACTATCGGTCGGAGGATGGCATACACGTATCGTACAGCCGTTACGGCGCCTTCCATGACCACCAGCAGCGTACGTCGGCCTCACATAATGCCACCCAAAACGGCGGGGAACCTCCACCTTGCTGCACTCGCTGGACAGTGTGTCTAAGGCGTTCATCCTGACCAGGTTGCCTGGTTGAAGAGATATGCGACTCTCATCAGTGAAGAGAACGAGATGCCAATCCTGAGCGGTCCCTTCGGCATGTTGTTGGGCCCATCTGTACAACGCTGCATGGAATCGTGGTTGCAAAGGTTGACCTCGCCATGGACGTCGGGAGTGAAGTTGCGCATCATGCAGCCTATTGCGCACAGTTTGAGTAGTAACACGACGTCCTGTGGCTGCACGGAAAGTATTATTCAACATGTTGACATTGCTGTCAGGGTTCCTCCGAGCCATAATCCGTAGGTAGAGGTCATCCACTGCAGTAGTAGCCTTTGGGTGGCCTGAGCGAGGCTGTCATCGACACTTCCTGTCTCTTTGTATCTCCTCCATGACCGAACAAAAACGCTTTGGTACACTGCGAGACGCCTGGACAGTTTCCTTGTTGAGAGCCCTTCCTGGCACAAAGTAACAATGCGGACGCGATCGAACCGCGGTATTGATGGTCTAGGCATGGTTGAACTACAGACAACATGAGCCGCGTGCCTCCTTACTGGTGGAGTGACTGGAAGTGACCGGCTATCGGACCCCCTCCGTGTAATAGGCGCTGCTCATGCATGGTTGTTTACATCGTTGGGCGGGTTTAGTGACATCTCTGAACAGTCAAAGCGACTGTACAGTGATACATCTATCTTCAGGAGTTCTGGGAACCGGGGTGATGCCAAACTCTTTTTGATGTGTGCATGTAACAATGTTATAAAAGACAGTGATAATAATGTCTTCGAATTGAGTCCAATAGGGAACTACGTAAATCCAATCCACAGCCCTGGAGAGCCTATGGGTAACAACCAACCGGACTGACATCCTCCGGCAATGGCGGTATTAGATGCGGTATGGAGAGGCGTGGGGTCAGCACACTGCTCTCACAGTCGTTGTCAGATTTCGCGATCTGAAACTGCTGTTACTTGGTGAAGTGCCTCCTCAATATGCAACATGAAGCAGAGAGCACCCCGTTACTGTGCTGCCACCAAGGAAAAAAATCCCTGGAAGCACTGGGAATCGAACTCGGATCCTCCGCATTGCAGTCTCCCGCGCTGGGCACTCAGCGGAGGCAGATAATTGAATCCACAACCTGTATAAAAGTATTACTTGAAGACTTTTTTCATTTGTGTGGATGTGATAATTATACAAAAGTCTACAGGTTTCACGCAATCAGCTGATTTCAGTTCCTTCTGACCTTTTGAAATGATCTTACAGACGAAAGATCAGTAGTATCACTTGCAATAGGACGTAAAGGTCGAGATGAGATTGATCGTGCGAGACATACAGAATTTTCTCTACCAAACCATGTGCAGTCACGTTAGTGAGACATGCCCAGAGTTCCACTCATCTGTTCTGAGGCGCTTCGTATAGGTTGGAACGAACTTCTATTTCCAGATACGTGACTCGCTTCGCTGTTGCAGCGACCTAGAAACACATCGGAGAAATACAAGGTCTGATGAAAACTGAAGTGGGAATCACTGAGGAACTATTTGAAACAGCGTATCAGTACACGACTGGTTTAAGAGCTTTGTCCTGTCTGTCCTGATGCTGTGGCAAGTTTAAGTGGCAGTGGACGAGTAGTTTACTACAGAAGTGGTCTTCCGCTCCACTGTAAGATAAAAAGGAAAGAGCTCCAGTGTGTATTAATTTCCTTATCGATTACCTCTGAAATTATAGAAGGGTCACGAAGCGAATACATAGTTCAAGATTTAAAAACACACGCGCAATGATACGCTGTGCCAGTGGTTCCTTAGTAATGAAAGCAGTCCTGTTTCATTTTTGTCAGACGTCGTAGATACTGAGATGCTGATTTTAATTTAGGATGCTATAATAGCGGTTTCAGAATTCTCGATTTATCTAGAAGTCAACAAATGGAAGTGTATAATCAACTGTTAAGTTATAAAATGATTTAAAACTTTCTATATAACTTTTTAAAGCTTTCAAAATCTCCTATGTATTGTGTCAGTCGCATTTAACATTCATAATTTTTTTTTACATAGTGATAACCAGTTTGGGTAGCTTAGCTACCATCTTCAGATCTGAGGACAGACAAACCAAAAGAAAACCTGGCTTAAGTGATCAAGTTATATAAAAATTGATGTTGGCTTGCTTTTAAGAAATGTACAGGCAATTAACATACCACATGTAGTATTATAAATGCACTCGCAGTGTACAACACCGTCGCATCGTCCATAACATTATTCCTTTAAATCTTCAGGTAAAATGTACTACGTGGAGCCTAAAACGAACGTAAGAATAAACATAGTATGTACTGGCAAACAAGAGTAAGAAATAATTATTTAAAGAAACGACGAGTTCGTTGAACGTACCATGCTGTCTGTGACACCGGTTGAAACAAAAGCCAGTACAGCGTCGTAAACACTTTTATGCATTTAAACGTTCATATCATTATTTCCATTACAGTCAGTAACAACAAGCAGAGATTTGCCTATGAAGGCAAAAAAGTAAGTCACAAATATTTGCTTTTAGTTAACAGCGCATCAAAGTAATACGATTATTCAAAATAGTGAAGTATTCTTAGTGAAACATATCTCCGTCTAGTGGCGCCTGCAAGCTCAACGACGATTCCTCCTGCTGTCACGGACCATGAGATGGCGCGCCGTGCTCAGTTGTTGCATTTAATGTTAAATATACGTTATTAATTGTTCTACGTTGTGTACCGACGAATAAATTAGTTAACTTATATTGCTTTGGTAATGAATGACGATGAATTACGTCGTGCAGTAAATTACAGCATTTGTTTGCTTCGTCTATCTTACTCACTCGAAACGTATAATCTTGTTAACTTGCAAACTTTTAAATGTAGGTTCATACTCTTTATTAATGCATTAACATAGTTTTAAATTATTTACTTTCTGTTTGAAAAAAAAGAAGGGAAGAAAGAAAAAAATCTTTTCTCATGCCTATCGCTTATATACCAAAACGCTAACTATTGATAGTGTCTGTAACTGTTAAGTCTCGATCTGTATGTAGACACAACGGTCAGTACTGCTGTAACTACGAATATGTGGAAGTCATGTGTCACCCATTGTGCATATATCTTTACTGTTTGGAGAAGTTACCCATTGAAACGATATTGTATGGATATTTCATGTTTTACTTTCGATTACAAGTACAGCTTACATGTTGTGTTTCACTATGAACATTTTACTATTTTCAATAATCATATTACTTTTATGCTCTGTTATCTAAAAGCAAACATTTGTGCCTTGCTTCTACCTTTTCATATGCAAATCTCTGCTTGTAGTTACGATTGTAACGGTATAGATTATATGGACGTTTCAATGTATAAAAATTTTTGTGATGCTGTGCAGGCTTTATGTTTCAGTTGCTGTCACAGCTAGCGTGGTGCTTTCAGCGACCTAATCCTTTCTGACCAATTATTTCTCATTTTTATTTATTTGCCAGTACATAATACATTTTCCCTTACATTCACTTTAGGGTTTACATATCACATGTTACCTGAAGATTTAATATAAGAATGTTATGGTGAAACAACTGTGTTGTACAATGCAAGTGCATTTATAATACTACTTGCGGTACGTTAATTCTCTGTAAATTTTTTAAAAGTGAACCAGTACCAATTTTTATATAACTTTGTTACATAATGTAGTTTTTCTTTTAGTTTGTCTGTTCTCAGATCTGAAGATGGTAGTTAAAGCTACTGAAACTGGTTATCACTTTGTAAAAAGATTTATAGTGTTAAATACGACTGAGACAATTTATAGAAAATTCAGAAAGTATTACAAAGTTTTATGGGAATTTTAAAATTTTTTTATACTTTTACGCGTGATTGTTTGCGAACGACCGCTTCCTTCGCTTCTGACGACGTCAGATATATTTAAATGGAAGTACTCCAGCAAATAACTTTAAAAATAGCTAATAAAAGCCCCCGATTTCTCGCTTTTATCTTTACATTGACCAATGGATTTACTGCAGCAAATACGTTTAAAAATGTAAAATTATGGCCTATACAGCACGCAGGAGCAGACTGACTTTTTGTAAATCCCTGGGAATGCCATAAATTGTTATCAAACATTAGCTTTTTCACGTGTGTGGGATATTGTTTATGCAGTCATTAACATATCAAAATTGGCAAGATAACTTTTAAGATATATTAAGTCAAGGATATCATACGAAAATTGAGTTTTATGTATGTATTCTGAAAATTACAGCGTAGAGGAAGTCAGGGAATCGAAGCTTTGTTGGTAGACGAGACCATAACTTCACGATGATGAACGAAACAGACGTCTGTAACAGCAGAACGAAGAATCAGTAAAACTACTGAAGCGTATAAGCGACAAACGAGGAAGGTACGCAGGAATCTGTTCCAAATGAGTTTTAATCATCGAGACGGAAACATACAAAAGCAGTTGGAGGTACAAGCATATACAATAAATGCGATTTCTCTTTTTACATTAACTCTAAGTTGACCATGGATGAAGTATAATCACTTAATCAATATTTCTTTAATGATAGCACCAACTTACAACATGGGTTTTCTGGAAATGAAGTGAATGACCATTTTAAACTTCTCTTACTTAAAAATAATTTAAAAATTTTCGCAAGAAATTAACAACCAATACTCACCGCGGACTCTCTGATGCTTGTTTATGACGATCCAGTAGACATATCGCTCGGTTTGGAAATATCGTCGATAGTACTATTCGAGGTCATTAATTAAGCACTATCTATTACAGCGACCTCGTGATACGATAGCGCATCGTCATATTTAACCGCTTTGGTCTTCTCAGTATCTGTATTTTACTTATATTACATTTGAACATAACTGGCGAACGGCAGAAAGCCGAGCATATTTTTTGCCACATTGTTTGGTGCTTCGAGAGAAACTAAATGCTGTTGTCAATTGTTTCCAGCGATTGCAATATATAATTATATCTGTGGCGACATACACATCTCAATTTATATGTTTATTGTGTTTCAAACATGTAATCTCATTATTTTCCTTACTCTTCGACACCGCTTTCATTTCGCTCTGAATGTACACCACGCGAGAAATATCATTCATGAGTCAATCGATGGCTATTGACTGTTGATTCCGCAGCCTGTCCCGTCGAAGTGCTGCAATGAACACGCAGGATTCTCGGAAACCGCAATCATTATACATTGTTAGAATGCGAAAGCAGCCAAATAAATAGCACAACGTGCGTTGACTGTAACATGAGTACAATCTGAAAAGCACATTTATCATTTCTGCGCAAGGAAGGAAGTATCGACAGCTTCCCAGGTGGTAACTTGCACGCAGTATTTGTGCAGATGTAAAAAATTTTTGTTTTGGTTTCAAATCATCCCTTGCATTCGTTATTTCTCGTCACACATTAAGGAAGATGCAAACTTGAAATTAAATAAGAAGAAAAGTGTTATAATCACTAATTTTATTTTGCATTAAAAAAACCCAAATCTGGTAACTGAACTGAACACAAGTTGTCTATTGTAGTTTTCTGAAGCATCAGTAATACTCAGATTTTCCGTTTCAGTTACGCCCATGTCTCATCTGCAAAGCAGTCGTTGTATCTCCCGACCTGCACGTTTCATTTCCAGACCTAGGTCACAGTGTTTGAGAAGCGAACATTTGATAGACATTTAATTTATCCATGACAGCAGCCATTCTAAAGTTCAACAAACTAGCTAGAAAGTTCGTGACACCAGGATAGCTGTCGGCTATGTTTTGTACATCGTGGCTTACCATTTGCTACTGGGCTGTAGGATGGTTCTAAAAGTGATAAGCTAATTCTTCACTAATGACTTACTTTAGGAAATATTTGAAACAGCAGTTCAGTCCATAATGACAAGGGTTACTTATCATGTTCAAATGGTTCAAATGGCTCTGAGCACTCTGGGACTTTACTTCTGAGGTCATCAGTCCCCTAGAACTTAGAACTACTTAAACCTAACTAACCTAAGGACATCACACACATCCATGCCCGAGGCAGGATTCGAACCTGTGACCGTAGCGGTCGCGTGGTTCCACTTAATCAGAATAAAATTCTACCCATTTGTCCAGAGGAGTCGAATAAGCATGAAGAAGAATATGATCCAATTCGAGGTACCACAACGATAAAACCCACAACTTTTCAAAAACTCGGGAAACATATTATGAATGAATGAATAATCTTCACAATGCTGCATTTGGCCTAATCATAACGGGCTAGTTTCTGTGTTGCTTCTATATGTTAAAATAAAATGTTGCCCTGTTGAAGGCTAAAAAGATAATTGCTAGTGAATAACAGGTGAATGCGCCTTCTGAGGTTGCCTGCATGATAAAACACGTGGCTCGCTACCTTTCACCCTGCATGTAGTGAGCTTGTGGGTGAGTGGTTGCAAGAGAGAAATAACAAAGAGCACACCTTCAAATCAACTACCTAGCTATGGAGAAGTTCATCGATTGAGGTGAGACTAAATACAGTCACCATAACTCTAAATAAAACTTTCAAATGGTTCAAATGGCTCTGAGCACTATGCGACTTAACTTCTGAGGTCATCAGTCGGCTAGAACTTAGAACTAATTAAACCTAACTAACCTAAGGCCATCACACACATCCATGCCCCAGGCAAGATTCGAACCTGCTACCGTAGCGGTCACGCGGTTCCAGACTGAAGCGCCTAGAACCGCACGGCCACACCGGCCGGCAATAAAAGTTTGCTCCTTTCATTTATTCCTGCAAGGACGCCAAATGAAATCAATTTCATCGCCTTTATTGTTTCTAATCTGAAGCAAAGAATCTAAAAATGGCTGTTTATACGTAAATAAGGTTTAAAAACGCACTGGTAAAAATGTTGATGAACCAACAACTCTTCTAAAACGGTAGATCTAGCTGGGAAACTGTTTAGAACTCGAAGTACTCCACATAACCGTATGCCTCAGGTGTGTGATAAGAATATACCGAACAGCGCAAAGAACGTACAGAACATTATCTAGCGCGCGTACCAACACGTGAACAGGTGTTGAACGTAATGGGATGGACTTAGCCTCTTATTTATTACTGGAAACACACGAATACATGCTCAAGGTGACATCCGATTTACTTGTGATCGCCTCTGTTCGAAGTAATACACTGTAGTCAGAGAAGATAATACGAGATCCTGAAACTGTAGTCCTCAAGTTTGTCTATACTTGTATGACCTAGTGATAGAATGTTTGGAATCTGCACCAGGTCAGATTGAACGAAGACATCGAAGTAGTTTAGAGGCGGGCTGCTGGATTTTTCACGGACAGGTTCGAACAAAGTGCAAGTATTACCCAGACGCTTCGTGAACTCAGATGGGAATCCACTGGAGGAAAAACGATGTTGTTTGTGAGGAACACTATTGAGAAAATTTAGAGAACCGGGGTTTGAAGCTGACTGCAGAACACTTCTGCTGGACCATCAACAAGTGTCAGCATGCGAACAGTTCGATGAAACACCATAGATATGGGCTTTCGGAACCAAAGGCCCACTCGTGTATCCTTGATGACTGCACGACACAAAGCTTTACTCCTCGCTTCGGACCGTCAACACCGACATAGGACTACGGATAACTGGAAACCTGTTGCCTGGTCGGACGAGTCTCGTTTCAAATTGTATCGAGCGGATGGACGTGAACGGGTATGGAATAACCTCATGAATCCATGGACCCTACATGACAACAGGGGACTGTTCAAGATGGTGGAGACTAATGGTGTGGGGCGTGTGCAGTTGGAGTGATATGCGAGCCATGATACTTCTAGATACGACACTGACAGGTGACGCGTACGTAAGCATTCTGTCCGATCAATTGCATCCACTCATGTCAATTGTGTATTCCGACGGACTTGGACAATTCGAGCAGGACAATGTGACACTCCACACATCCATAACTGCTACAGAGAGCTTTCAGGAACACTCTTCCGAGATCAAACTTCTGCTGGCAAAGAGGCTCCCCAGACATAAATATTATTGAGCATATACGGGAATCGTTGCAACGTGCTCTTCAGAAGAGATCTCCACCCCCTCGTACTCTTACGGATTTATGAACAGCCCTACAGGGTTCATGATGTCATTTCCCTCCAGCACTACTTCAGACATAAGTTGAGTACATGCCACGTCGTGTTGCGGCACTTTTGCGTGCTCGCGGGGGTCCTACACAACTTTAGGCGGGTGTACCAGTTTCTTTGACTCTTCAGTGTAGATTTAAGCGTTAGGAGAACTATTCTGAAGGTATAGCTATGTATGTCAGTGAAATATGTACAATTAACAGTTCATACAAAAGAGAATAGAAGCTTTTGGAATGTAGTGCTACGGAAGAGTGATGAAGATTGATACAACACAGTCTGAGACATCAGGGGATCATCAATTTCGTGTTGGAGAGAATTGTGGGGGATAAAAGTCATAAAGGGAAACCAAAAGATATATTCAGTAAGCAGATTCAGAAGGCTGTAGGTTACCATAGTTATTCGGAGATGAAAAGGCTCGCACAGCATTGAATAGCATGGAGAGGTATGTAAAACCAGTCTTCGGATTGAAGACCACAACAACGGAGGCATATAGACATTTATTCGTCACTTTCTTTATGAGTGGTACAGGAACGGAAATGACTAGTGACGGTACAAGATACCCTTCGCTTGCGGAGTATGTATGCAGGTGTAGATGCAGATTGTGATATTCCATAACATCGGGTTATGCTTCTGTTTCTCGACGGGATGGTGACAGCACATGCCGAGATTGCAAAAAAAAAAAAACTTTAATCCTTCTGCACTTCTGTTAAACGTTTTTTTTTCTACCATTTTGCCTGAAGATGAGGTTTGGACCTCGAAACATGTTGCTTTATTAAATAATTTAGAACAGTCAACAAAATTTGTGAGTGAAAACGGTCTCCAAAAAACCTTTTCATGTTTTTGAATCTGTCTCGATTGGCCAACGGTCAATATGGCTTTAAAAGGACACTAAGATTAATATAACGGCATGGGTCTGTACAGCTTATGGGAGGGAGATCTACATGTCTTCCACACCTTTCCACCTATCGCCCATTAAACTTTTTATATGCTTCTGCAATACAGAACATGAAAAATTATTGGACTGAAGGCAACTAGTATGCACTACTCAGTATGTCAGTTTGAATGGACAGTAAAGCGAGAGGAGTATGTCTAGTAAAGCCGTTGCCATCAGTAACGTGTACAAATTGTTATTTATGTTATTATATTATTACTGCGCAAGCAGTAATAGAAACCGAGAAGAAATCTGGAACTAAGTCAAATTTCAGCGCGAATAAATAAAAACGTTTTGGATTTCCGGTGACATTACGAGTACAATTGTGACAGTCACGAAATATAACTTGGAGGGTCAGTTGAACAAAATGGATAGTATCTTGAGAAGGGATTATGAGTATCAACAAAAGTGGAACAGACGAAATTGAGTGTGGTCGAATTAAATTAGACGGTGCTGATGGACTTACAATGGGAAATTAGGCACTAAAAAAGTTTATGAGTTCCGTCATCTCAGCAGCGAAGTAACTAACAGTGACGGAAGTGTAAAAGATGCAGACTGGCAACAGCGAGTAAAGCGGAAATGTAAGTTAGCATTGAATACAAATTTAAATGTTAGGAAATGGTGTTGAAAAGTATTTATGTGGGGTGTGACATTACATAGAAATGAAATGTAGACGATATCCAGTACATATAAGAAGATAGAAGTTTTTGAAATGTGGCTTACAGAAGGATGCTGACGATAAGATAGGATTGAATAAGACAGAAAACCAATTAAGAGGTACTGAACGGAGTCGAAAGAAAATAACGTCAAGGCACATTTGACTAGAAGAAAAGATTGGTTGTTGGGACATATCTACAGGCATTAAGAAAAAGTAGATTTGGTAATGCAGGGAAATGTGGAGGGAGACCAAGGCTTGACTATAGTAAGCAGATTCAAATGCATGTGGATTGCAGAAGTCATACAGAGATGAAGAGATTTGCACAGGACGGACTAGCGTGATGAGCTGCATCAAACCAGTCTGCGGACACAGCAACATCACACATGATGTGGCAGATGATGTCGGTTGCTCTCTGAGGCTATTCCCCGAGATTGTAGTTGTGTGTGCGAGGAATTTATAGGAGTAGGAAATTGTTGTGAAGCCGAGGAAGGCATGTAGGTTCTAACTGTTTGGTGCAAACACTCGCACTTGTCACCGGCGTAAACAAACTTAACCTAATGTGAATAAAGAGGTAAAAAAACACAATGGAGTCAGTTAGCATCCATAAAACAACTCTGAGTGCCCCTTCAGAGAGGTTAAATGTGGCTGGCGACTCTGTTCTGGAGAGGAACGATGCTGAACTTCGATTCATTTGACGCATAGTAGGGAAACGTAATTCATCAACGAAGACATCGTGTTAAAAACTGTAGACTTTTGAGTAATGTTCGCCGTACTGATTGTATTAACAGAACTGATAGAGAAGATTCTGAGAAGACTTGCACGATTCGCCATTGGAGTTGTTAACCACACGAGAGCATCGCTAGAATTATCAAACTAACTCCAGAAGGAGACGCTGTGACATTATGCTACTAGGAAACGCATAATTTTTATAATTTCAAATTATAGTCAAGAAAGATAGTAAACCTCCTTACCCGCATTACACACATTTTCGATAAAGGTAAAATTAGACTGAATTCGTCTAATACGGAGGCATAACAGCAGGGACTTCTCTAGCGAATAGAATTGTAAAGAGGAGGAGGTGGGACGGGAGAGGGGGGGGGGGATGACACTAGCACGCTTCGTATCCTTCTTCGTACATGAAACTGTCGCTCAGAGACTACTAACGGACTACGTAAAGATGTAACATGTGTTTTAAAATACGCAGCAATAAAGAAAAAGAGGGAAACTAGTTGGAATACTGATTTAGACATGTAACCGAAAGAACCTCGACATAGTAGTCCTATTAATTGGTTGGTTGGTTGTTTGGGGAAGGAGACCAGACAGCGTGGTCATCGGTCTCATCGGATTAGGGAAGGATGGGGAAGGAAGTCGGCCGTGCCCTTTCAGAGGAACCATCCCGGCATTTGCCTGGAGTGATTTAGGGAAATCACGGAAAACCTAAATCAGGATGGCCGGACGCGGGATTGAACCGTTGTCCTTCCGAATGCGAGTCCAGTGTCTAACCACTGCTCCTATTAATTAACTTCTGATGTGTACAGTGCTTTAAACATATTTCTGTAAGTTTAAAAATGTGATAGACAAGAAGGAAACGGAGCTAAAATTTAATCACTAGTCAGTTCACAAGCCGCATCTCGCCTGCCTTTGACAGAACACTTTCTCGACCACGCCTTGAGCCGGAGGAATGACACTCGTAGCACAAGGACACTGTCGCTGGCGGTGTACGCGCTTGTGACCTGCAGGCGGAAACTAGCGGCCTCACAGGGGTTTCTCCCGTGCTACTCGTGCCTCCCGCCGCCGGGAAAGTGCGTGCGACCAGGACAGCAAGGGAAGGGAAGGGAAGGGACGGGACGACGCGAAACGAGGAGACGAGAGCCCTTTCCTTACGCAGTGTAACGGCACTGCGCGCGAGCACTTCGGCGGAATCCCGCTGCGAAAGTCGTCTCCGCCGTCCGTTGTCGCAGCGAAAGTGACGTGTGCTGCTGGCCCCCTCACGGCTCTCCTTATCCCCGATGTCAGTATTACCTGTCTCAGAGAAGATGCTACTGGTCAACGTCGTGTACGATGCCGATAGCAGCTTTGGATCTATGCAACTGGTTGTGGTCTGCGCGGATGAGAATATTAATTGCCTTCCAAAATTTGTGAAGCACCCAGAAGACATTATCGGATATCAAATTGTAGGTACACGTACTCAAGATCGGCGAATATGTAGACGATTACAGTTGCAGGGTTCTATGTGAGAGGTAGTATGGTACCAGAGTGAGTTAGTGTTGTTCGTGTTTAATGTTGTTATCGGGCCTGGTAGGATACGTAAGGAGCGTGAACAGCTTCAAGTACTGAGTGATCGCCGTGAAGGACACTGAGGTTCCGAGTACTCACTTGAGACAGCGTTATCAGCACCTAACAGGGACTAACATGGGTCTCACTGTGGATCTCCATGTGGCCATCTGTCTGGTCGAACCGTTTGATATCCAGACTTGAGTGGCGCTCAGATGTAGGGATAGGAAAAAAACGACCGGTTACAACCGATACCGTTATTTTAGTTCGGAATAACCTGTCTTTTTAGGTATTTGTTCAATTCGGTTATAACAAGTATTTTTTAAATAATAACCGGATAAAAAAACAGCGTATCAGTTTGCCATAGCAAGAGTGCTAAATTTTTTGGTTTATAAATGAAATGAAAGAATAATTTGTATTTTCTCTTAAGATTTCCAGTGATTTGAAATATTGAATTATCATCGAAAATGGAAAAAGTAATCATTGCTGTTTTTACAACAACATCGGCAGTCAGAAACTAGCAACTAACACATTACGTAAGAATCAGTATAGCCTCGCTGAGCAAAAATGTAACTGCTGCCGTGCAGCGTGGCGAGTTAGAAATCCCCGTGCATGCGCAGTGCCAAAGAATTGTTCACACCTGGTCTATCATTTCTTAAGACAGTCATTCATTCATTCATTCATTCATAGCTTTTAAAAAAATAGAAAGTAGCTGCTGTGCCTACATAATATACATTTATCTCGTTGTAGCTCTTGTAAACGGGCAACATAACACTAAAAACATTCTCCAACCTAAGATTTCACACTTTAGCACTGTCTATTCGTAACGCCCAAAAAGTGGTATAATCTTCGATTACATCATAAGTTTTGAACAAGGTTTCAAAAGAATTAGAATCAATACGAGAATATTGGTGATTTGAACCCATTATTACTTTTCGAAATAATTAGAGAACGGTGGACGGACAAAGTTTTTTTTTTAATTTGCCTACTTTATTTGATATGTTGATTCTAAGAATCTAGAAACATATAATGCAAAAATTTCAGGGCGTTTTCGAGTTTTTGAACCTTTGTTTGATGTCTCAGATTATTGATGGAAATAACAGCAATAAAAAAACTAGAATCGGTTGTTAACCGGTCATCTCAGAGATAACTGCCATACCTACTCGAATGGTTCAAATGGCTCTAAGCACTATGGGACTTAACATCTGAGGTCGTCAGTCCCCTAGACTTAGAACTACTTAAACCTAACTAAACTAAGGGCATCACACACATCCATGCCAGAGGCAGGATTCGAACCTGCGACCGTAGCAGCAGCGCGGTTCCGAACTCAAGGCCTAGAACCGCTCGGTCACAGCGGCCGGCCCTACTCGAATGTGACAATGGCCCGATGTTGAACTGCGTGGGAACATAAGTGCAGTACTCGTCGCCGAACTTCCAGTCGACCACGCCTGGCCAACACACCGCCTGCCATTCTAGAACAATAATGGATCTCTGCAACATTCTGCGCCATCCCGCATCATTGGTCGAAGACCAAAAGCAGTCGAACCGGGGAATTACCGTTCCATACGTAGGCGGTTGTTAACACAGCAACACAGAGGGTTGCGCTGGAGTGGTGTCGCTACCGGAAAGTGTATCTCTTGCGGCATGAAGATTCATCGGAATGCAGTGTTTACGGCATCACACTCACGGTGCATTAGGTTTTAACGTCGCGTGTTTTGTACGTAGATAAGAGGGAAGCCTTTAGCTTACCTAGGAACCTACCCTCAATTTCAGGCGATGACGAAACAATACTAAAGAAATTGTTGACATTTTGTGTGGCGACAGGACTCCTGCACGGTTTATCCGGATGGACGGTTTTAATATATTATTACCGTGTCAACCAGCTATCTTAATGCCATACACTGTTTTACTGATACTACTAACGAATGACATCGGCGTGAATAGATATAATGAACACTGAACATGAATTTTTTATGACTGCAGCTGTACTTATATGGCCTTTGCTTTTCGTTTTAACAAGAACATGTACTCATACTTCCGTACCACGATTTGAGAAAGGGCGCTGATGACGATGCCTTTTAGCGCCCAACAATCTTAAATCCACCCATCCATCAGAGACTATCAGCAGTTGGACTATGGAATTACCGTCTCATGAATAGGCTACTGGGGAGCTGTTAGGTGTGACTTCAGATTCGGCTGTAGCTGAGGGAACTTAGATGGCGCAAAGGTATACCACGGACATCCTAATTCCTCGTGTTTCAGCTGTCACACGGCAGTAATGACGTGCCATTTTTCAGCAGGACAGTGCTCATACACACACGGCACATGTCTATAAACTGATGGGGAGGTACCGCCCTGGGCAGCAGACTGGAAAATTGCTCAAGTCACACCAATACCCAAAAAGAGAAGTAGGAGTAATCCGCTGAATTACAGGCCTGTATCACTAACGTCGATCTGCAGTAGGGTTTTAGAAGATATGCTGTATTCGAACATTATGAAGTACCTCGAAGAAAACGATTTTTTGACGTATAGTCAGCACGGATTCAGAAAATATCGTTCTTGCGAAACACAACTAGCTCTTTATACTCATGATGTAATAAGTGCTATCGACAGGGGATGTCAAATTGATTCTATATTTTTAGATTTCCAGAAGGCTTTCCACACCGTTCTTCACAAGCGTCTTCTAATCAGACTACGTGCCTACAGAGTACCGCCTCAGTTGTGCGACTGGATTCGTGATTTCCTGTCAGAAAGGTCACAGTTCGTAGTAATAGACGGAAAGTCATCGAGTAACACAGAAGTAATATCCGGCGTTCCCCAAGGAAGTGTTATAGGCCCTCTATTGTTCCTGACCTATATTAAAGAATAGGAGACAATCTGAGTAGCCGTCTTAGATTGTTTGCAGATGATGCTGTCATTTACCGTCTTGTTAAGTCATCAGATGATCAAAACGACTTACAAAATAATTTAGATAAGATACCTGTACGGTGCGAAAAGTGGCAATTGACCCTGAATAAAGAAAAGTGCGAAGTTATTCACATGAGTACTAAAAGAAATCAGCTAAATTTCGATTACGTGGTAACTCACACAAATCTGAGAGCTGTAAATTCAACTATTTAGGGATTACAATTACAAATAACCTAAATTGGAACGATCGCATTGATAATATTGTGGGTAAAGCAAACCAAAGACTGCGAATCATTGGCAGAACACTTAGAAGGTGCAACACGTCTACCAAAGAGACTACTTACACTACGCTTGTCCGCCCTATTCTGGAGTACCGCTGTGCGGTGTGGGATCCGTATCAGGTGGGACTAACGGATGACATCGAAAAAGTACAAAGGAGGGCAGCTCGTTTTGTATTATCGCGAAATAGGGGAGATAGTGTCACAGACATGATATGTGAATTGGAGTGGCTACCATTAAAACAAAGACGTTTTTCGTTGCGACGGGATCTTCTCATGAAATTTCAATCACCAGTTTTCTCCTCCGATTGCGTAAACATTCTGTTGGCACCCACCTACGTAGGGAGAAATGATCATCACGATAAAAGAAGAGAAATCAGGGCTCGCACGGAAAAATTTAAGTGCTTGTTTCTCCCGCGTGCCGTTCGAGAGTGGAACGGTAGAGAGACAGCATGAAGGTGGTTCATTGAACCCTCTGCCAGGCACTTTATTGTGAATAGCAGAGTAATAACGTAGATGTAGATGTCCCCGGATCTATCCCCGATGGAACACGTGTTGGACCTGTTCGGGCGTCAGCTCCGTCCCAGTAGCAGGATACCAAGAACCAGTCACAACAGTTGTACGACGGATTGCTTTAAGAAAAGATTCAGTGGCTGTATGTCAGTCCTCGCAACCAAATCAATGCCTGTAGCCAGGCCAGGAAGGGTGGAACATCATACTCATAAGTGGGCACATACTTTGTGAATGCGACTTGGCTTTGTAATCACTGATATAACATCATATGTCCTTTCCCTCTAGGAAGTTTCCTTTCGTCTCCTCCTCCCCTTCAGAAGCTAAACTTTGTCTGTTAATGTATTGTTCTGTACAAACAACAAAACTCATGTCTACTTTTGGTGTCTCGTTTCCTCTCAGCGTCGCCTTGTTTAATTCGATCTCGTCCAGCACCCCCAAACACATAAACTTACTATCTCCACCACTTTAAACGAGCCACTTATACGTAAAATTTTAATAACAGCAATAAAATATTTTAATATAATAATTACAACAATATGTTTATATCAGTCCGCAGTATGTCACTTTAGCATAACTGGCAACAAATTTCAGTTTCAAGAAATACATTACTTCGAAAGAACTTGCCCAACAAATTTGAGAAGTTCATCCTCGTACAATTGATTTATCAGCGATAATAACTATAAAGATTCAGTCAATGACTTCATAACTCCAAGATATGAAATCAATGTTTGTAGTCACCATTATCAATGTTTCACTTACAACTACGAGTGTCAACGCATGTCTGTCGATTTTATTCTCAAACATTTATTGTCAGGCTTTTAATGGGCCCCTTTACTTGTTGGATTGTTCTCTTTGCAACGTCTCAGGCTCCAAAGCCATCCACGTGAAAAGTACTCTGCGTTAAACATATCTCATTTCCTAGAATTTCTTGCCGTTTTCAGATTCTATATATTTAATGGTATTTCATTCCCCGAAAGTTATCCGAAAACTTTGAAGAATTATTACGCTGCATGTAAAAATGTACAGGCCGGAAGTAAAGTGTTGTTTTGGATGGTTTATGGATCACCCTGACCTTAGCGTTCTTTTAAAGGTTTCGTCTTATAATTTCTTGTCAAGACATTATCCGTTGTGTTCAAATGATCTTCCTGGTCAAACCCGTCCCTAACAGACCTCAAATCTTAATTCCTTCTTCCTGAACTTTTATGCTCTTTCCAAAATTTATCTTTGACTGCTTGTCCACTGCAGACACTGAGTAACACTGAGCGTAGAACACAACCCCAACCACTCCATTCTCGACTACTGCTTCCTCTTCATGTCCTCCGTGTGTCCTGCACCGATGCTAATATCAACGGCTATACCTATGGAGATTCGCAATAGTAATTAATTTGTGATTAAAAATTAAAGAACCGTACCAGCGTTATGTGGGAGCGATAATAAGAACTATTATTGTCTAGAGTCACAGTTGGTACCCACCCTGGATGAGTGCCCCATTATTAGCTTCAATGAAATGTACTTCACAGGACAGATGTTGTAAGGACTAAGGATCGTCTTGTTTCATTTTCAGTAATGGAAGCCGATTGGATAATTAGCAGATCTGCCACAAAGCAACATGACATGACACCATCCATTGGAACCTTTGCCTGAAGTCTGTCTCTTGTTTCTGTGTCACATATAACATAGATAGTGTCCGACAGATAATCGGTGAATCCACCATTATAAAAACTTGTTTAGTTTGTGCTCCACAGCTCTTATAAAATATTTCCTTATGTTCGCATCACAGTGCTGCTAAAGATCCTTCTTAGATAGCAACTAATTTCAACAATAAATTATCATCTGGTACAGTTTATAATTTAAAATATTTTAAATTAATGGACACCATTTTAAATTTTTAAGTCTGAAAGATGAAACTACTTGCGACGTAATACAGATTTCAGCAGTTTTGTAGCTGTATACATACTATAATTGGATTTATCAGTGTTTCTCTTAAACATATTTACAAGTACATAATGCACCGCTTTTTATATGGAGTAACGTAACAAGTTAACGTGATTTAACGCTACGGTGAATCAATGTACTTTTAGTAAACCAAATATATGATCAGCTTTTAACAGTATCTGACAACAACTTTTAGCTCGGCTCAGACTTACAATTCTTACACAGAAAATTTCACGAAATCCGTCGCAGTAACTTCGGCCCCAAGTTACGGAACGTATCAAGGATTTGACATGGTATGTTGTATTGAACTGTACTGGGTGTTGTGTGATGTCCTATGGTTAGTTAGGTTTAAGCAGTTCTAAGTTCTAGGGGACTGATGACCTTAGCTGTTAAGTCCCATAGTGCTCAGAGCCATCTGAACCATTTTTTTGTATTGAACTGTGGTCATGATCGGCCATGCGGTCATAGTCAATGGATAATTAATTGAGACGTCCAACTTCAGCAGACGAAAACTTAAGGAAGGGCCAATCATGAAGTAAGAGCTCCGCCAACAGAACAGATTAAAAAGGGTTTACAAAATTTTAATATCGGGAGATGTGGATGCAGATACAAGACTTGCGCATGCTGATCTCATTCTCTTTTCTTGCAGACCTCTAGTAACGGGAAGATCGAAACACGGTCAACTCAGACTACTGCAAGCAAAAGATAACTTATCGAGTTAATAAGCAGTGACATTGATCAGTAGGGTGCTGACGCTCCCACAAGTCAGTGAGCACACAATTTCCTATTGATCGCTAAAATAAGGGGTTATCACGCAACGTAATATACTAAAAAAAGCCTCTTTCAGGGCAACCGGAATGGATTTTGTATATACCAGTCACTTGAAACATGCTCGAGACACATGATAACCTACGAGCCGAGGATCGAAGAAAGCAGACGATTGTGATGTTTGTAGAGTGTATGAAACCCACTGGTACGGTACTGCACCCCCACCTGCTAAAGGAACCTGTGTTTAGAGGGATATCAAGTCAGGATTATTACTAGGACAGAGAGTATTGACAGGATGAACGAAACTGGAGGGAGACATCTCCAGACGTAATTCCAAAAGGCCCCAGAGTAACGTGAAAGGGCTGCTATAGTTCCTCTTATGTGTAATGACTTTTGGGTAGTATCACTTTGAGTTTCGACTTCTAGAAGATGACACCATTATCTATAACAAAATAGTCTTTTACTCTTTTTATAATATTAGATACTGAAGAATTATGAAGTTGATGTCAAGACTGGCGTTGCACAAAATGAATGTAGCAATCTGCGATGCTGCTTTTGATATCCACAATATCCCGAAAATTCCTGCAAGTCAATGATGATCGAAGGGTTATCATTCCGTTCCACATAAACTGTTACCATTTCTTGCAAAACGGTACCGAGCACGTAAGTGCTTTGCAAATATGAACCAAATGCTTCCAGAATATTTGAAAACTGCGTTTGTATTAGTCGCAAAAGATGTAATTGTTGTATAAGTCTAATGTTCACAAAACCAATGTGGAAATATTTCAGCAATGTGAATGGAAGCATTATCATCGTGGACTATGCAGACTCCAACGGAAAGAGTATCTGCATCATTAAATACATCACCTAAAATGGTTTCATACACATTCTAGTTATCCATCTTTCAATGTGACCAATGGAAACCACGCCATGACCAAAGAAACGTTTGCAGAACATCCATCATGCTTCCAAGTACGTGCTTCCCCTGATGTCAATAAACAACTTCGTTGTTGGGAAAAGTGTAAACGTAGGCTCGCCAGAAAACGTAATGCTTGTGAATTGATCGATATCTAGTTGTTGTACACATCGTATCGGTAAAGAGACTGCTTTGCGCTCATTTGGTTTAGAAGAATTTTAGTAATAACAGTTACATCTGCAGAGTATGCTGTCTAACCTTGATGGCAGCATGGTGACTTATGGTTGAATGCCTCGTGAAGTCTTCCTTAGCGTTCCTGAATACTGTGGCTGCAGTATTGTCCAAGTTGCTCCAGGTCGACTCGCTCCTTAGCGCTGCTTTGGGATCCAGTATCCTTAAAACCTGACGTCTATTACGCGCTGTATCTTCACAGAGCGAGCGATCCCAAAATGTGTGTTTTGGTATGCCCACACCGCCGCTGGCGTAGCAATCATTTATCTAACTTCTGATTTTGTATAGATACATGGCATAAGGGCCATGGTCAGTCAGATAATGTATCTCTCCGCTCGATGGGTTAAGGAATTTAATTTTTAATCTCTGCTTGATGTTAGGGAGAAAATCGTATGTTCTCCTGCCACTGCCTGAAGTGGTCCATTCATTTTACCACAGTTGTAATATGCGATCTTTTATTGCCTTTTTCGAATTGGCTTCAGTCCCAAGCACCCTTCGTACTTCCATCTGATTCCCTTTCTTTATCCAGTAAAAGGCTCACCTTGGGGTAGGCACCAGTTATCTTAGTAGCCTCATTGAACTCGTCTCTATTGAGCCTCTATTGAGGCTGGCTTCACTAGCTGTACTCTATGAGCACAGAAGCTCACACCATATCATACGACTGATGCTAATGCAGATTGGTCGTATACTGTGATTGTCTTCAAAGGAAGCCGGAATTGCCTTTTTGCAATGGTTATAATTTTATTCATCACGTTTGCACCTTTTCTGCCTGTTTACTGTACATTACGTGCAAGGTTACGCCGTTCGTCCAGAAAGACCCCTAAATATCTCGTTACTGCGCTTCTCCTAATCGTTACATCATTTAATTTTATTTTAGGGTTTCTTATTAGTTTCGCTTTCAGCAGGAGGTACGCTGTTTTCTGAGGTGCTAGTGGCAATTTAACGTTTCGAAACCACCTCTGAAGTTCATGGAGAGGCGCATTACATTTGTCTTGAATAATTCCTTTAGAGCCACCACTTAAAACGAACAACACGTCGTCTGCAAATACCACCAGTCCGCTTATATTACCCCTGTCATGTAACTTCCTGTTGTATGGGCTTCAGTGCTACATCCCAAAACTCCGGACCGCGCACTGATCCCTGCGGACAGCCTTATGTTATTGATTTCGTTACTTTCTTTCCTGAGCATGTCAAACAAGCCTGACGCCCGTGGTGATAATCTCTCAGGCCATTATACAGTGCTTCGGTACACTCCAAATCTCTAAGGCCCCAAAGAAAGACGACCACCACAGGTTATCGAAAGCTAGAGTGTACGTAAAATGAGTATCTGTCGCTAGCGAAATCGCCTTATTAATTGCGTCCTCAGTTGTTGACTTGCCTCTTCTAAACCCGTAGTGGTGAGAGACCATCCCATGTAACACTCTGTGATCTTGTTATATTTTGCAAAGTGGTTTTTCAAATATCTTGCCGAGACTGTTCAAAGGACAAATTGATCTGCAGTGTTTGGATATCACTGGATCCTTATTTTGCTCTTTACTAATTATTACCAATTCAGCGTTCTTCCTTGCAAGAGAAACTAATTGTACAGTTCGTACAAGTAACTATTTAATTCGTCACAAAGGCTTATATTACTTCAGCAGGGATCCCGTTGGCTCCTGGAGATTTTTCCTTTTTCTGTATTAAAATTGTTTGCCTATTTTTTTCTTGTGCGAAGGGGTACAGAAGTTCATGGTTCCTATATTCTTTTTCATAACATTTCTCGTAACCTATGCTGATCATCCGTCTCGCCTTCTTCTCCACTGTCACGAAGCGGTGTTTCCATTATGAGGGCAGCTGACTGCTCCCAACTTTCTGTTACCGCCCCATTACTCCTTTGGATCATAGATAAGACCGTTGGAGATAGTATTTTCTCGCAGATTATTTTATATTGTACAACCCAGTGATCGGTTTCTGAGTTAGCCTCCACGAATTGTTTCCATCGTTCCATTTATGTTTTTCACAACTCTTTCTTAAAATGTTGTCATATCTGGTATCTACGTGATCTTCGGACTTCCTTCGTGGGTCAGGCTGCTCTGGTACAGCTACCTGGCTCTCCTTGTTTCGCATCTTAGTTTCTGCATCACCTCGATCAAGATGCAATGACCTCTGCTGACAGCTGTGCTGTCGATGCCTCCATTGCCCCATGTGCAGCCACTATCAGTTCTTGCGCTTTAACATCTGTATTATCATCCAGCCGTGGAATTCTTGGACACTGAAACACTCTTCTTAGTTCTTCCCATTTAGCATCACTGAGCTTATATTTGGGACTTCAAAGCGCACGTTTTCAGTGGCGTCCTGGATTTCCCTTCCAGTGATGGTGTAGTGTAAGATATTGTGATCATTCGATGTCATTCCACTCGCAACCTTCTAACCTTTCACACGGCACGCCGTGGCCGTATTTGCTAAGGTGACGTCAAGATTAGACATTGCTCCGATCATCCCTTTGTAGGTTGGCGGATTGTGAGAAGCATTCAGTACCTGTAGATTGAGTTCCATAATGGCTTCTTCTGGTCGTATTCCACGGTGATCAGTCAGGCTGCTATGCCACAATACTCACAAGTTAGTTGGCCAGAACAAAACTTTTGCGGCACATTCTGTTTGCCATACATGCGTTGCAGGGATGAGGAAATGGACACAACGCAAGCAGAAATCTTTACCATCGGGTATTCCAATGGTATGGACAGAACAAGAAAACCATGTAGATGATTGCTGATTTTGTAAGGTGAAAATTGGCGGTCATAAATAGAGCAGTATGCAAGAACTTGTTTATCCAAACCTAAAATCGGCCATAAGACCCATACCACATGATACCAACATTCCCCGTGCCTGAACCGCCCACTATTTCAGAATCACCAACGTCATCGTCATCATCAAGGGGACCCAGATCCTGATTATGACTCCACACTGAGAAAAGGACAACAAGAGCAGTTTACAAAAGAAGATCTGAATGAGTTGGTAAGAGATTTGGGTCTCTCAAAAGATGGCGTCGATGAAAGGATTTGCTTACCCTGGGCACAAAATACTACTCATTTCAATCAAGAGAATCGGAATTTCGTGAGTATTCCACTACTGAAGGTTCTCTTGTTTATCGTAAGAACACTGAAGATGTGTTATTAAGATATGATGTTACGTACAACACGAATGAATGGAGACTATTTATAGAGTCTAACAAAAGAAGTCTCCAGCCCGTACTTCTACACAATGGAAATAAATATGGCTCAGTACCAGTAGCATGTTCTGTGCACTTACAACAAACCTATGAAAATATGGAGATTCTGCTGAATCAATTAAACTATTCGAAAAACCAATGGATTGTATATGGACGGCTGAAAGTAATAGGAATGCTGCTAGGATAAAAGTCAGGCTTTTCGAAGTTTCCTTGTTTCCCTTGCCTCTGTGACAGTCGTGCCCGCGAATCGCAATGGAGTAGAATGCAATGGCGTACCAGAACAGCAATGAATCCCGGGGAGAAAAATGTGAAAAGAGAGCCTCTGGTGAAACGAGAGAAAATCATGCTGCCACCTCTTCATATTAAACAGGGAATGTTGAAACAGATAGTCAAAGCATTGACTGAAGATGGTGGCTGTTTTAAGTATGTAAGTTGCAAATTTTCTTTTCTTTCTGAGGCTAAGTATAAAGAAGGAATATTTGTTGGATCAGACGTGAGAAGTGTGATGAAAGAAGAAGTATCTGAAAACGTACTAACACATGAAGAGCGACTTGCTTAGACATGATTTAAAAATGTGATTGATAATTTCAAAGGGAATAGGAAACAGACATATTTCAAAGCCTTGGTGGAAAATATGTTGATAGCTCTGTGAAATTTAGAGGCAATACGAGCCCTAAAATGAATTTTCTTCATAGCCATCTTGATTTTATCCCTGAAAAACTTGCAGATATTAGCCGAGATCATGGAGAAAGAGCTCCTCGAGATATGGAAGAAATAGGATCACATTATCAAGGCAGGTGAGAGGAAGGGATGATGGTTGACAAGTGCTGGTCTCTAAAAAGAGATAATGTGGAGCGACACCATAGGAGAAAATCTCGGAGATCAAATTTCAGTATAAATAGGAAGGGTACTGAAAAATTGCAGATTCTCCGTAAAAGTAGGAACATGTTGAAATTAAATTGAGATTGGGTCTGTGAAAAAAGAGTGCTGTTTCATTTTGTTTACTGAATACATTTGTAAACAGTTTACAGATTACTAGCATAGGCTGTAAGTGTCTTCAATAATATATTAAAATATTTTAATATTGTATAAATACGACAATTCTTTATAGCATTATTAAAGTTTTCTCATGTGTGAGAGCCAAAATCTAACTTTGCAGTCTCCAACTGGGACCAGCAGTTAATAAACATCACCCTTCAAGATTAAAAGCTTTGAACGAAAATTAAATTTCGCAGCCCTGTCTTATTGATGACTAAAGCCTCTGTTTTGTGTATAAGCTGTGTTTATTAAATTTATGGAAAAACGTTACGAACGTGTGCACCAACCTAAAAGGAGCGTTTTGTCTATGCATCCCATTGTGTACACACATATTAAGCAACTATTTCTGAGGCAATGATATCCTCATTACAGGGAAAAATTCTTTACAACGTCAGTTTGTTTCCAGTAGTAATTTTAGATTCTCTTATACTTTTATGGTCATTAGACGAAGTTTCCAATCCACTCCAAGATCTACCATACCAATGGATACCAATTCCTCTAGCAGTTTTGTAATTTAAATAGTAGTACTGCCAGAGACAGTCACTTTCAGCTGTTCATGGCACTTCATCTGGTCAGATGTAAGTATTGGCCAAGGCCTCACTATCTCGTAAGTGCTCTACTGTGAAACTGAATAGCGTCCCAGCAGCCATTGTGGTGGTAAACGTATGTGCCATCAGTTCTCTCACTGATTAAGGTTTCTGTCACTGATTGTAAATTAGTCATTAGCTCCTAAAAACACAATATTTTATGTTCTTGCATTTAACACTTAACTTTCTTTGTTTTCGTGTTCTACTAATCACATAATATTTCTTTTTAACACTACAATGCCTTCTGTACAACCCTGGACTTTTTTTTTACAATACATAAATATCGTCCTTGTTCATAGTATGCGGAATTGTTGTGGGTTTGGCTGCCCTGACCTGTTCAGCGGTAGTAGTGAAATCAGATACATACATGACCTCTTTGACGTACGTGGTGTATTTGGCTAAATCGGAAATACGACATATGACTAAAAGAGGAAAGTGAGTAACAAAAATAGTTTTATGTTGCTTGTTTCTCGATTTATGAATGCAATAAACATTATGGTAATGAATGTGTCGTAAGTGAAAGGGTTTACACGTGTGAATTAAACTTCAGCGTGCTATGCTGAGTATTTACAGCGCAAAATATAGCATGTTAAACACACACATATACACACAAAATTGTTCAAAACTATCCTACAGAAACATAATCAGCTTTTAAACCTAACATGTTTATTTTCGAAGCATGTTGTTGAAGTCTTCCTGGGTTATCAGCCGAGCCAAGGCGTCATTCTGCGGCAACGTTTCAAGTTCCCTAGCTGTCATTTTCAGGCAAAGTGCCGGGTTCTGTTGCTATTGCTTCATTGGCGTGCTTTACTTGCTCGGCATGTGGAACAGTGTAACCATAAAATGCTGTTCTTGCTGTTCCTGTCGGGAAGAAAAGAAAAGAACCTGACCTATACAAATTATCTTTGAGTGATGTGGTGATGACATCCTGTGTCTGCTGCGAGAAATTATTCTCGCAGCAGGTCAGGATAAAGTGTTGTTAGTCTGTGGTGTGGTTGGTGGCACAGATCACGGATGAGCCGGTTACGGGATAGCCCCGCCTTCTCGTAGACGCATCTCGCGATGATCCTAAATCTGTCCTTGGGGAGCGGGATGCCTGTGTCCTTGTGCAGCAGGCGAGTGGAACGAAGAGCGGTCTTCAGAAGTCAATGTTGGATTCTTTGCAGCGCTGCGATGAGAGAATTTGAGGCCTTTCCCCACACCACAACTGCATATTCCCACGCTGGTCGGATCAGTGTTAGGTAAGACGTGATGTCGAGATGCGGCGGCAGCGTCGACTGCGTGTTCAGCAGCGGGTAAAGAGCGCGAAGGCGCCCCTTGACTCTGCTTTTGACGTGTCGGATATGAGGGTCCCAGGAGAGCCTTTGGTCTATGGTAGCACCTACATACTTCGCCGTCTTGCTCCATGAGAAGGATGCTCCCAGGATTTAGACAGGCGAAAGGCCTGGCGGCAACATTCTTCGGGTGAAGATCACTGCCTGGCTCTTGGCTGCGTTGAATTTCAACCACCAACCACGAACCCAGGCCGCCGCACCCGAGTTAGAGATTGCGTTGCACCGTGTGCGCGTTCGTGCTGTGGGTGTACAGTGCTGAGTCATCGGCGTAGAGAGCCAATCCGACGCCCTCCACCCGTGGTATGTCCGCAGTGTACAGTGGAGCCCCAGTACGTACCTGTCGGTCTGTGGACGTACCATCGTCTGCCCGGAGATGGAATATTCGCTCCGCTGAGAAGGATTGCGTGTTACGTTGGTACCCCGAGTACGGGGAGCTTGTATGCAGACCGGCGCAATCGAACGCTCTGGGCATGTCGAGGAACACTGCCCCAAGGTATTCTCTTGTTTCCAGCGCTCTCATCGTCGGCTCTACCAGTCTCACAAGCTGGTGAGAGGTAGAATGACCGCTACGAAAACCAAACTGCTCATCGGAATAACATCCTCCTGGACGCCAGCGAACTCAGTACGCTCCTCCAGCACTCAACCAGCTTATGCGCCAAATTCCAGCACTCCTCGAAGCAGCAACAGCGGCCCTCCAGGCCAACTCCGTCAAAATCCAGGGACACCATGGATAATGCCCATATCCATAGTTTGACCATACTTACGTTCAGTACCAAAGGAGTGTCCCCCCACCCCTCAAGCAAGGTCAGGGCCGTCTTCATTCTACCTTGTCTTTTTCGTTTCAGGGGTGTGTTTACTTGCTTTAGTAGTGTCTCTTACAGTGTTTTCGGGTGGGTATTGCAGAAATTTTCTTTGCTTGTGTACTTATTTTTATTGTTTGCCTTGTCTGTTCATTAAATTTCTCTCTCCCAATACGAAAAACCCACCTAACCTACCCAATGCACAGGCGCCTCAGCTGCAAGCGATACATGCAGTGCTGCTAATGCAGATGTTTCAGTTTCAGAGCCAGCAAATATCTACACTTCTGAACACAGGGCAGCAGCTTCTGCCCAATGCTGCGTGACCAATAAATCAACAAACGACACCTACATCAGCTCCAAATGCTGTGCTATCTTTTCGCCAGTTTCATGAACGAGAAGAGAAATGGCTCGAGTGGTTGCAACAGTTTGAAGCCCACGTAATTGCACACAACGTACCAGGTACTGTGAAATCCCATTTATTTTTGTCCATTATAGGAAGTGCAGCGTTTAGACTCATACAGAAGTTGTTCCCTAACGCCACTCCGAGTGAACTTTCCTATGATCAGGTTGTAGATTCACTCATTAGCGGAGGTTCGAGTCCTCCCCGGGCATGGGTGTGTGTGTGTTTGTCCGTAGAATAATTTAGGGTAAGTAGTGCGTAAGCTTAGGGACTGATGACCTTAGCATAAGATTTCACACACATTTGAACACTCATAGCTGTTATGACCAACAACTGAATGTGTAGCACTAGGTATCAATTCTTTAATTGCAAGAAACGGTCAGAATAAACTTACCGCAAGTGGGTAACAGATTTGCAAGGTATGACGAGGAAATGCAAATTCAGATGTGCTTGTGGTGCTTTATACGAGGCGTGTTTTTTTAGTAAGTACCGTTTTGAAATTAAAAAAAGACGTGCCAAGATATTTCAATAATTTTATTTTTACATGAAAGCCTGTCCTTAATCTATTTTTCTACACAATTTCCGTCAATATTGAGGCACTTGTCATAACTTTGTACCAGTTTTTGAATACCCTCCTCATAGAAGTCTGCCACCTGACTTGTTAACCACTGCATCAACACTGTTTTGACTTCGTCATCGTCTTGAAGACGCTGACCGCCCAGGTGTTTCTTCAAGGTGAAACATGGGTGGCCTACGTCACACCAGAATCAAAGTAACAGTCCATGGAATGGCGGCATTCAGATTCACCCAGAAAAGTGAAGTTAAAGCAAACAATTTCTGCCCGAAAATCATGTGCACAGTTTTTTGGGACAGAAAAGGAGTATTGCTTGTGGAATTTCTGCCTCGTAATGAGACAATCAATGCAGCAGCTTACTGTAAGACATCGCACAATCTGCGACGTTCAATTCAGAACAAAAGACGTGGCAAGTTGAGCAAGGGCATCGTTTTTCAAGACAATACCCGTCCGCATCTGGCGAATCAGACCAAAGATCTCATCACATCTTTTCGATGGGAAACTCTAGATCATCCTCCGTACAGCCCCGATCTTGCGCCCAGCGACTACCATCTGTTCCTGCACTTGAAGAAACACCTGGGCGGTCAGCGTCTTCGTGACGAAGTCAAAACAGCGGTGATGCAGTGGTTAACAAGTCAGGCGGCAGACTTCTATGAGGAGGGTATTCAAAAACTGGTACAACGTTATGACGTGCGTTAATATTGACGGAAATTACTTTTTTTTATTGTATGGTACTTAACTGCTAAGGTCATCAGGTCATCAGTCCCTAACTTTACACACTACTTAACCTAAATTATCCGAAGGACAAACACGCACACCCATGGCCGAGGGAGGACTCGAACCTCCGCCGGGACCAGCCGCACAGTCCATGACTGCAGCTAATCCCGCGCGGCGGAAATTACGTAGAAAAGTATATTAAGGTACAGGCTTTCATGTAAAAATATAATTATTGAGATATCTTAGCACGTCTTTTTTTTTAATTTCAAAGCGGTACTTGCTTAAAAAAACACGCCTCATATTCAGATGTTATTTTGCGTGATGTGATCGCGTACAATGTAACTGATATAGAACTTAGAGAACAGATTTTGAAACAATCCGATCCATCGTTCCAGCACGCAGTGCAAATACTAGATCAGTACGATTCAGGTGTCGTGTTCGGCCGGTAAGTTTGAGCAGCCAGCAATTTGACGAGTTGAGTCCTTTGCTAGCGACCAGCCCATTAGGCAGCAGTAGCTTGTGCACGCCACGCTGTGTAAACAATTCTCCATGTAGCTGTCTAAACAGGCAAACTGAATTAAAGTCATGACCCCGGTGCTATTCACCTCATAAACGCCAAGACTGCCCATCCCGAAAAGCACAGCGTTACGCTTGTGGCAAAAAAGGTCACGTACAACCCGTATGTTTGCAACGGAACAAACATAAGAATTCTTCCCACTCACAAAAATCTAGTCACAAGGCCAATGTAATAAATGCAGTGTATTCAAAGCCTAATGCAGGCATTAGCAAATGGAGCAAGTGGACAGTTTCGCCAGTGCTACGCTAATCCAACAAACTTTTTGTAGATTTGCATATTAGTGGAAAAGATGTGTAATTTCAGTTGGACACGATGCCTCTGTTACATTGCTAACTCGTAACACGTATGCACTGTTAGGCTCCCCACGCCTGTTTAAGACTAGCACGCACCTGACGGCTTGCAATGGACAAGACTTTCCCGTTCTTGGAAAATATACTTTACCTGCTATGTATCGCGCGCATAAGCGCACTGTAACTTTTACTGTGCTACAATCACGCGATTGTGAAAACATGCTCCGCCTTGATTCAAATGATTTGTTTGGTTTTCAAATTCAGGACAATGTGTTGTCAGTGTCTGCATTCAATGCAAAAGACAGTGTATGCTGTGTTGCTGAAGAATTGTGTTGCTGAAAGAATTCCTGGAACTTCTTCCTGAATATTTAGACAAGGCTAATAATTTTGTTGCACATATTATTATGAAAGACAATGCTCAGCCGAAATTTTGCCGGGCCAGAATTGTTTCCATTGAATTACGGGACAAAGTCGTTACTAAATGTCAAGAATTGCAAGATAGCAGAGATATTGTGCCCAGATCAGCTAGTTAATGACCAAGTCCACTGGTTTTGCTCCCCAAACCATCAGACCGCATTCACCTCTTTGTTGACTTTAGGTCTACAGTCAATCCACAAACTGTGATTGATACTTATCCATTGCCACGCCTAGAGAATCTCATCGACAGATTAGGTGCTGGTCGCTACTTGTCAAAAATTGATTTGTGCGACCCATATCTTCAAATATCACTCAATGAAGAACCTCAAAAAGTATGTGTTGTGAACATTTATTTGGGCTTGTTTAAATATTTGCGTTTGTCTTTTGACAGTGCTTCCGCAACCGCCATTTTCCAACGGTATTTGGAACAGTTGACTGCTCAAGTACCAACCTGTTCAAACTATTTGGACGATATTGTGGTAGCAGGTCCTGTGTTGTCTGACGCAGGACTAAAGTGTAGGCTGGACAAGTGTGATTTTGCAGCATTTTGGTCATGTCATAAACAGCCAAGGTGTAAATCCTCTTTAGTCGCATTTCTTACCCATACGAGACCTGCCAGTTCCTCGCAATGTCACAGAATTGCAGTCAGTTTTATGAAAAATGAACTATTATACACCGTTAACAAATCGCAGCTCCATTGCATCGCTTGCTTCGTAATAATGTCCGCTTTGTTTGGACAGATGAGTGCTAACAAGCTTTCCAAAAGTTTTGATGCATTGCTCAGTGATTGACACTTGATTCACTTTGGTCCTGAAAAACCGGTTGTGTTGCAAGTTGACACTTCTTCTTACAGAATCGATGCCGTGCTTTGGCACAGAGTAGGTGATAAACACAGGCCTATTGCTTTTGCATCAAGAGCGGTGTCCAAAGAAAATTCTACTTAGAACGGATCGCAAGCCACTGCAGTCCTTGTTTCATCCGACGAAGCCGATTCCAGTACGATTTGCTTAAAAATTGTAAACATGGGCTTTGTTGTTTCAATATCAGTACGCGATTGTGTATCGTCCGACAGCTCAATATAGTAATGTGGACGCACTTTCACATCTTCCGATTGATCCTGATACAGACTTCGACGCATCTGCTGCATCTTGTTCTCACATCGACACTCAAGATTCTGAACAGCTTCAATCCTTTGTTCTGAATCATAGGGAAATTACACATGCCACGGAAACTGATTCAGATTTGAACATTCTGTTAAAATACATACGCACATCTTGGCCTCATCCCTTGCATAGCATAAAGAACTCTGGTATGCGCCGATACTTTGCCCGTCAGCATAGTCTCGCTATACAGCACGGTGTGATTCTTGTTCAGAATGACAGTGGACAGTGAAGAGTGTAGCTCCCCAATGCTTTGCAAAAAGAAATGTTGCAATTAGTTCACCAAGGACACTGGGGGATTGCTCGTGCGAAACAGCTAGCGCGTCGACACCGTATTTGGCAGGGTATGGGCGCCAAAATAGAACAGATGACGTCACGGTCTCATGCAGGTGAGAAAAACATTCCAGTCCACCACAAAAGTTCTCCGCTTGGCCTAAGTCGCAATCACCATGGTAACGAGTGCTCATAAACTTTGCGGGACCTTTTTAGAACACTCGTTGGTTGATTGTGGTTGACTCTTACAGCAAGTTTCCTTTTACTGTGCCAAAGAATTCGACAAAGACACGTAGCACAGTTCAGTTGTTGTCCTCTATTTTGTGCCTCGAAGGTTTGCCAGAAGTCAAAGTCCTCTATTTTGTGCCTCGAAGGTTTCCCAGAAGTCAAAGTGTCGGACAACTGCCCTCAGTTCACGTCAAATGAATTTGAAACATTCTGTAAACGCAATGGCATACAGCAGCTAACTAGTGCACCGTTCCACCCGCAGACTAACGGCGAAGCAGTCCGCAGCTCGTGGTCGTGCGGTAGCGTTCTCGCTTCCCGCGCCCGGGTTCCCGGGTTCGATTCCCGGCGGGGTCAGGGATTTTCTCTGCCTCGTGATGACTGAGTGTTGTGTGATGTCCTTAGGTTAGTGAGGTTTAAGTAGTTCTAAGTTCTAGGGGACTGATGACCATAGATGTTAAGTCCCATAGTGCTCAGAGCCATTTGAACCATTTGAACTAACGGCGAAGCGGAACGTTTTGTCAGAACCTTTAAGCAGCAGATGCACAAACTTCGCCCCGCAAACACCAGGGATCAAGCATTGCAACTGTTTCTCGCCTCCTACCGTTCGCATCCACGAGATGGACCATCACCGGCGGAATTGCTTCACGGCCACCGCCATCGGACACTGTTCCACCTGCTCCCCCCGTCGTCAGCATCCGTCGCGGAAGGAAGGCCTCAAGTATCGCTCCGCGCCGCATGATATTGTGGTTTACAGGGTTTCTAGCGGCTGCAGACGGTTGGGGTGAGGCGAGATCTTTCGTCGGCTTGGCGCATGCATGTATCTCAATTCAGGCCCCGAAGGAATGCAGCGCCGACATCACAATCAAATTAGCCAGTGTCTTGTGCACGGTGATCCTTCTGTGTCTCTTCCCCGAGATTCACGAATCCCGATGACAGCGCGGCCACAGCAACAATCAGAGGGCGTCATCACGACACCGCGAGACGACCCCTTGAAGACGAAGCCTTCGACTCCTCCGCCGCCTCTCGTCCTACCAGTGGAGCTGGACCCGCCCACACCGCAGAAGCCGTTGCTTTGTACATGTGGCTATGGGCCTCAGGAGGTGGACGCGTACCCTTCAGGTAGTTTTCCGGGGGACGTTTTGCGAGACCGGATGGTGGAGTACGACCCGAAGCCTGACCTCCGCTGCAGTAGCAGTTTCCGGTTCAGCGCAGCGTCTACGATCCTGCCTTCCCCCCCTGTTGTCGAGCTCCTTATACGACGACGGTCCAAAGCTTGGTGGGGGGGGAGGAGGGGGGGAGGGGGGGGGGTAGGAAAGTTCCGGCTTAAAGTGAAGCGCCGGAACGCCAATCGGGAACATTACGCAGAGAGGGCTGTGAAGAAGACGTCAATCAGTTGTACGCGGACCGACGCTTCTCTAGGACGACAACCCGGCGGCAGCGCCCTCCACACGAAGAGGACATAAGCGCCGCGCCGCCTGGCAGCGGCCCAGTTGAAGACTAGCAGTTATACGGCTTCCACAGCGAGATCAAGAATAGGCACCTGTATAGCAGCGACTTAGGAACTGTGTTTCGAATTGTGTATACTGAAGAGACTTCTTATTTGTCTGTCGCCATTTGATTATTCCCAGTTCGTGGTCTTGCGGTAGCGTTCTCACTCCTTGCGCACGGGATCCCGGGTTCGATTCCCGGCGGGGTCAGGGATTTTCTCTACTTCGTGATGACTGGGTGTTGTGTGTCTTTCATCCATCATCATTGACTCGCAAGTCGCCGAAGTGGCGTCAACTAAAAGGACTTGCAATACGGCGGCCGAACTGCCCCACATGGGGCCTCCCGGCCAACAATGCCATACTATCATTTCATTTCATTGTAATTTCGTCAAGTTAAGTATTGCCATTTAATTTTCTGAAATAAAGCTCATTAATCCAATTTGCTTGTATTGTTGTCTAGTGATGCGAGAAGCAGGTTTCCTAGGCACCCCATATTTGACGAGTAGGCACGATACAACAATAAATACAGTGATGCATGAAAAACTTCCTCATCGTTCATGACGTTTGAGTTTATTACTTCTTTGATGCTAACTCTATTCGCAGCACATTTAGCAGATAGTATCTACATATAGCGGCTGAATGTATCTACAAAATTACATCATTGTACACCATAGAGAGGGGGGGAAGAGGAGATGGACAGACAAAGGGAAGAGGAGGAGATGGACAGATAGAAGGGGTGGGGGAGAGGGAAGAAATGGACGCAGTAAGGAAATCGGAGGACAAAGGGAAGAGAAGGAAATAGACAGAGGGGAAGGGAGGGGGGGCATAGGAGATGCACAGAGAGAGGGGAAAGGAAGAGATTGACTAATAGAGTTGAAATACATACCTCGGCAATGCCGGATAACAGCTGATACAAAAGAATTGGCCTGCGAAAATGGAAAATGGACCAATCCCGGATCATCAGCCAAGTAATATTTAACAGCTTTGGTGTCTATGTTAAGCATACAATAAAACAAAATATGATAACTTGAGACGTAAGTTGAGACATTTGTTGACATTATGCTTCTACGAGTATAGTAACTCAATACGCTTTCTTTTTTTCCCTGCGACAGTTGGTACCTCGTGAGCATGCGTTAATGCGTTAACTGCTTTGTTCACGTGAATGCACGTCAGTAGCTATGTGGACTCCAGAGCAAGTGTCCTCGAGATTAAGTCTGTTATACTGTAACAACATCGTTTTCGGTGTTAGTATGGACTGCGGCCAACTAACGAAGTTAGCAATTACGTAACAATCAAGAAATGGAACAAGCGACTACGGGCAAGTGGGAGTTTGCTTTCGATGTCGGGCTGCCACTTCAAGCACCCAGTTCCAGAGGCTGTTGTTTGGGGGAAGAGACCAAACAGCGAGGTCAACGATCTCAACGGATTAGGGAAGGACGGGGCTCCTTTCAAAGGAGCCATCCGGCATTTGACTGGAGTGATTTAGGGAAATCACGGAAAACCTAAATCAGGTTTGCCGGACGCGGGACTGAACCGTCGTCATCCCGAATGCGAGTCCAGTGTCCTAACCACTGTGCCACCTCGCTCGGTGTCGCATTCGTGTAGCCACCGCAATTGCTGCACCTGCAGTGCTGCAAAACACTTGGAGAGAAGCGGAATACGGATTAGATGTCTGTCGCGCCACCAATGGTGCACGTGTCGAGGAGTATTAAAGGTGTAAGAAAATTTTAGCTACTATATTCGTAGGAACACATCGTCAATAAATATCTCCTTGACTTCTCAATTTATTATATATTACATTACTATATGTTTAATCCAGACACTCCGTATTTAAAAAGGAATCGGAGTGTAAGCAGAGAAGAAGTTAGTGGGAACAGTCCAGTGGCAGAATTATTCTCATCAGAATCGAAGAAGGAAGAACGATAACAGTACTAATTTAGATATGTGCGATGACGTCGAAAGCAGAAGATGAAATGATAGAAAAAATAAATTGGGATATTAAACGGATAAATCACTACACAGAGGTAGATAATAACCCAATAATCATGGGGACTGAGATTCGGTAGAAAGGGAAAAAACAGAAGGCAGACTGTGAGGTGGCGATTGAGCTGCTTAGCATACCCCTAAGATATTACTGATCCGATCCCCTATGGCCTACAGGGAAGCAGGCTTTCCATAAGATTTCGCAGACGTAAAAGAAACAAGTTTACGCACCGGATAACGTCTTACTAAGTGGAGTTTACTAGGGGTGGCCCAAGTCAGCATGAAAATATGGGTAGCACACTCCACATGGAATTATTAGTGAAGGGAATCATCCAACTACGAAAGGAGACTAGTGATCACCGTAACAATTCGGTTTATTGTCATAAGATACCAAACAAGACGATTTTTCCACTGAGTCAAGTACATAAATATGTAATTACAGGACAAGGGAGTGCAAATATAAACTGTAGTCTTGGCACAGGTGAGTATACACTTAAATAAACAAAATGAAACTATGTCGCAAATACTGTCAATGATTGCAAAAAAGGTTGGTGATTTAATGAAAAGACCCTGGAAAACTCTAAACTGACACTAACAGTTTCGCCAAAGTAAATGATGGGTGCAATTAGTTGTCTGTGAAAATAAGATCTGCAAAATGGGACTCTGGAGACAATTAACTAACTTTGCGTCCTATCGACTCGGTGGCTGCAACTCTGGCTCGTGTACACCACTCATAAGCCGTCCAAGGGTGGACGGCAGCTGCGGTAGTGGATGAAAATCCTAAGTTCAGATCGGTCTGTCTACTCTGTACTATGTTGGAGACAATTCTTTCTGTGGCCCTGTTTCAGGCCTTAGAACGAATGTCGTCTGCGGCATCCTTAAGTGAAGTCTCTTCTCACTTTGCTCTGTGAAAATTAGCTGGTTCTGCCAGTCACAGAATCTCATTAGCGATTTTCAGCAGACCTCGAGCTCTGAACAATGGCAATTTTAGAAATAAAATTAACAATTTCCTACTCTTCTGGATTTTGTCATGGTTAACCAACAACGTATATAGCATGGGGAAGAAGACGGAAAATCTCTCCCATTACATGACAGATTTTCAGTCATAGCTAAAAAGTTCTGCGTGTTATTATGCATGGGAACCCGCCCCTCCTACTGAAATAAATATTACGAACTGATCAGAAAATTTTTACAAAAATTCCAGTAAGGCATGCCAGAGGTCAACAGCTGCTCCCATACTGTAGAGGCTCATGTTTTCTTTTATGGTGAGCTGCCCGGCCTAATGGACGCTGCAGGTGCGCAGATACAGCAGAATATTTTCCCCTGTTCCATACCTGTGCGAAGAATGGCTTTCAGTGCCAGACAACTTTACGACTCTTCTGTTCATTTCCCTTCCACGAACCAACTAACTGCCCCCACAAGGCTGCCAAAAGAACAGAAGTCCCTTACTGCAACAACAGGAAAGGAAAAATAAATAATTAGTAACGAAACCACAGGTAGAAATGAACGTTGCTAGCGGTATTTATGCAGAATAAATGATTTTACTTTACCAACTATTAGGATCTGCATGTTCCATTATGAAGTAGGTTACATGACAGTTCGGGCACAAACTGCCTTGTAATAAGACTTACGGAAGAATGTGGGTTTGCTGCTGGAAATGAGAGAAGAATAAGGCTAATTGAATTCCACAGTAAATTGCAGCCAGTAATGGCAAATAGACTGCTCAAAATTCGAAAGAAGAGGAGGAATTCTTGTAGAAGTCATGGAGAGATGGGGAGATTACAGATGGATTAAAAAATGGTAAGGGAGATTTCGAAATCAGATACTGGATTGTAAGGCATACCCAGGAGCAAATATATGCTCATATCAAAATTTAATAACGACTAAGACTGAAGTTTAAGAGAGTTGTCCCGAAGAATCAATGTAGAAAGACTTCGAATACTGAAGTACTGTGGAATTCTGGACCGTATTTGACGTTCTCTAAAACTCTAGGTACTCAGGTAAGGAATACCACAGTAGGAAGTTCAGTTGAAAAGGGATGGATATCCCTCAACACAACTGCAAGGAAAGTACCTGTGGATAAACAGAACAAACAGAGTAAGTAAGACAATTGTTTGACGAAAGAAGAAAGTACGAAAATGTTCAGGGAAGGACAGGAATACAGTAATACAAATCAATTAGGAATGAAATAAATAGGAAGTGCAAAAAGCCAAGGCGAAATGATTGTAGAAGAAATGTGAAGAATCGAAAGAGAAACTATGATCAAAAGGAGTGATTCAGTATACAAAATAGTGGAAACAACCTTCGGTGAAAGTAAAAGCAAGGCTGGCGACATTAAGAGTGCAATAGATATTCCACCGTTAATCGCAGATCAGAGACCAGAAAGATGAAAGACTACACTGGAGGGTTCTATGACAGGGAGGACTTGCCTGATGACATGGTTGAGAAAGAAATAGGCGTCAATATGAGAAACACTGGGAACTCAGTATTAAAGTCAGAGTCTAATAATATTTCGGGACACTTGAAATTAAACACGAGATAAGGAACAAATAACATTACTTCGGAATTTCTAATGTCATTGAGGGGAAGTGGCAACCAAACAACTATTCTGTAGTTGGCGGCTGGACATCCAGATCTTGGATGATTTTATAGTAAAAGTTGACCGTGTTGCAATACCATTTGGTCAGGTCGTTTCCAACTCTCATCAATGTCCTTCCAATCGCCAGTTTGGCGCAGTCCACCCACCAGGTCAACGTCGAGCGGTAGCTGGGAAGGCATTGTTCATACTCTGCCCAAGTCACAGTACAGATGAGAAGTAATCAGTTTCCAAAGCGCGTGGCTGCGATATAAAGATTGGCGCGGAATGACCACAGGGCACATATACGCACAATGGTCGGAAAAGGACAGTGGCGAGCGTTCGTGGTCCCGTATCGTAGATTAACATTCCGTGACACTCATATCCTGTCTAGACGACTTGCAGAATGATTAGTAAGAAACGAAGGTCCAGAACGGTGGCCATGTTGGATCTCGGGGGATATCGTGGAGCAGGAGGTCCTACACCACTATACGCAGCTCCTGGCAGGTAGTACAGTGTAGAACCAGATCTCTGGGTGCAGAACGCAGCTAAAACCACCTCCCATCAGGCAGCGTTCATATCTTCTTAAGAAAACGGTGGCGGGGGAGGAAGAGCGGGAGGCGATATCTCAGAATAAAACTGGGCCATTCGTGTCGTTGATCAGTACCGGATGGGGCGGAGACATCAATGAAGCGTGTTCCCACGGCAGTGAGTGTCATGCCACAAGCTGATGGAAGGAATGTGACATCAGTGATGGTGAATCAGTGACAGGAATCCCTTCAAAAACGAAAACGGCCACTCGATGGGATCGTCTGCGGAGGCGTGGTGAGTATCGCCATTGATATGTGGAAGTCAGGAAGTCGTTTCTGAAAGTATTTGTATGGGGTGTAGCCATGTATGGAAGTGAAACGTGGACGATAAATAGTTTAGACAAGAAGAGTATAGAAGCTTTCGAAATGTGGTGCTACAGAACAATGCTGAAGATTAGATGGGTAGATCACATAACTAATGAGGAGGTATTGAACAGAATTAGGGAGAAGAGAAATTTGTGACATAACTGGACTAGGAGATGGGATCGCATGGTAGGACATATTCTGAAGCATCAGGGGATCACCAATTTAGTACTGGAGGGCAGCGTGGAGGGTAAAAATCGTAGAGGGAGACTAAGAGATGAATACACTAAACAGATTCAGAAGGATGTAGGTTGCAGTAGGTACTGGGAGATGAAGAAGCTTGCACAGGATAGAGTAGCATGGAGAGCTAAATCAAACCAGTCTCTGGACCGTAGACCACAACAACATGTGTAAGAATGGCCACGTGATCTTCCTGCAGGAGGGCTAAACAGATATCAGAAGTCCAGAAGATCTCCCACATAACGTGGACTTTCACCTGTGAACAGATGTTGTTGGTGTTCATTGTTGCTAACCGATAGACTGGGTGACGAGCGGTGGACCATTGGAGGCCGATCAACTGTGACGTGAGCAGGAGGACGTGGGCGTCGCTGTGGAAGATCATACCGTTCACCCCCAGTGGGTTTAGGGGCAAGTATAGTTAGTGGAACAGCGCCGACGACGCAGAGCCCCGTATCGGGTCGTGCTCTTCGAGCTCCTATTCGCGTCATGTCTTGGACGCGGGTACCGTTGTATCGTCTATTTTGTCCTCCGAAGATGGATTAGTGCAGGGCTTAACAACTGGCCGGTTTTGAGCGCGAGTACTCGCGTCTGCTCAGGCACGTGCTCGCGAGCAGGTGCAAGGTCGCGGAGTAGGGAGGGAGGGGAGGGAGGGGAAATGCGCGCGCACGTTTGAATGTGATCTCGCGTTCTTAGCAGATTTAACTAGCCATCTAAATGCTTTGAACATTTTACTACAAGGTAAAGATCTGCTAATTACTCATTTCATAGATCGAATACGAGCTTTTGAAATGAAATTGACAGTTTGATTGAGTCAGCTGGAAACAGGAAACCTAGCTCATTTTTCTAAATTATCATCCATGCAAGATGTTCACAAAGACTGTGAACGTTATTCACATAGTTTAGTTGATCAGCGCTTTCAAGATCTGACAGCACTAGACAGTGATTTTGATCTGTTCTCTCCATATTCAGCGAATATTTAAGAGATTCGTCCTGAGCTGCAGCAAGAAATTATTGACCTGCAGTGTGACAGAGAATACAGAGACAAATTTCAGAACAAGAAAAACATTTTAGAATTCTACAGACACTTCCCTCAGGATAGATTTCCTCGTTTGCACAAACTGGCGGCTACAATAATATCAATGTTCAGTTCCACGTATGTTTGTGAACAACTGTTCTCTGCAATGAAACAAGACGCGCCTGAGAAACGCATTGTCTGATCGAAATTTAAACTGCACGTTGCGCCTAAAATGCACAAGAACAATTACTCCGAATATAGACGCAATTTCAAAGGGCAAAAAGTACAAGATAACCGAGAATCCCACACTTTAGTGACACAGTTCACAAATTAATGCGAATGTAGAGGCATACACTAAGCTAATAAAATTATGTGGCATGTGTACATTCTCCTTTATTTGTTTCATTTGTTGCAGTAATAATTCGTGAGTGATATCCCTGCAGGTGGCCGCGGATTTACATTGCCTGGCGGCAGCTGTTGTGTGCCCCACGTGACTCTCCCCACTCTCCGCTCTGGTCCGGTAGTGGGGGTAGCGTGCTCGCGCTGCTCCCTGCTCGCGCCTTGCTGCTCACAGCTTGCTCCGCGAGCACGTATGTTGTGAAGCCCTGGATTAGTGGTTAGTGAAGTAGTTTTGGCTATACTAAGTCTATTAAATAGTTCGGCATCCTCACGGTGCGGTAGGGGTACGGGCGCAGGCACACCGTTAGATGTCACCGAACTCGCATCATATCCTTCGGCGGTGGCGGTTTCGTGGACGTCGTTCGTGTCGACGGCGGCCTCGCCTTTGGCCTGCAACGTCTCTTCTTGGTGGGAGACTATTAGGCGCCTTCTTTTGCAACGTTTCGGAGATCGTCGTTTCCTCAAGCGAACTTCCGTGTCCGAAGACGGCAGAGAGTGGCATCGCGCTGACAAGAAGTCCGCCTTAGGGACGATCAGCGTGTCGGTCGCCAGCCTTCCTGTGGTCTTCCTGTGGTCAAGGACCGCGACCCGACGAGTCCTTCGCCCGATGTACATCCACCGATTTTACCTCCTGTCCCCTACTCGCAAAGGAGGTGCGCCGGTGATGTGCACTCGGCCACTCAGTTTGTCCACGCGGAAAGGAGTCCGCACTCCATTTGGCAACTGGAAGTTTCTTTCTTGATCACCCTAAGTTTTCACTCCGCGGGCCCGGCATACCAGCAGAAATGCTCGGAGCCTCATGCGGAGACGTTGCTGGGTGACAGCCAAAGAGCGTAATCACACGCAATATTGATAATGGCAGGCATGACTCAGCTGTATCAGCCCCATTCAGTTCCTCTTACCAACATTTTGCAGTCTAATTCTATGACAAAAGAGTGTACGTTTTAGTCTATAGTCGCGATTTATTTGTCTCGCCTACTGGCCAACGGTTTCGGTACACATTTACACCCTCTGGCCCCCCTCTAGCATGCAGCGTCGTAGTCGCCTCCCAAGTAGCTGTGTATTTGACTCAACAGCTAGTCAACATGGGTCAGTATGCACGTATGTATTTGACACACCTACTTGGGAAGCACGCAAGATACTGCGTACAGAAACCCCAGTAGCCAAAATAAATAAATTGATACTATAGACTAAAACATGCTCTTTTTCAATAATATGTTAATCGCTGTTTCGCCGTTCTAACTACAACATATCAGGAATATGCAATTCTGCGATGTTTGAATTAATTACTGGAAAGTCCCTTCATTGTGAAGCGCAACATGTTTGTAGATACTTGGACGTGGATACGCTGCATACGTTTCATACAATTTTTGTGTCTATGAACTTAATGCTCTTTCCTAAAAGTATTTCAGTAACCCTATGCCTATCATAAATTTTTACTCATGCATGACATACCTGAAAATGTCTGAAACTCTCATAAACGCAAAGTTTCATTACAGCTGTTGTCGAAAGGGCGAATTAGACAGCAGTTTACACTAAAATAAATTTCCATTACTGATAATGCATAGATCGAGATTTTAAAATGTGGAAGATTGTAGAGGATGAAATTTGGAGCGTTTTGCAATAAGGAACGTCTAGTCGGAAATGTAAAATAAAGTTTCTAAGGCAGTAGCAGGTGTTTGATCTACTATCACTTGGGTAGCTATCCCTTCCATCCACTGATGTTATGTTATTGCTGCAGTAATCTACCTGACCCTGTGAACAAAATGTAGTTTACTTCTGCCTGCCTTCCTTCAGTTCCTACCTTCCATTTACTGACGTTGTGCTGCAGACACATAGCTAGTCAATGTGAGTCAGTTTGCAGTTGTCTACTTACCCTGCTTTTCGTACTGTAGTAAAGTTCCGACTTTACGAAAGGTAATTATACCTTTATAGAACTTGCTGATGTGCATTTGTGTCTTGGTGAAGCGCACAGGAATCCAGTGCATCTCATCGTTATACACAGGAAGATACCCAAACAGATTACTTCCTAACATAGCATCCAGTTATTGACCAATGTTGACCGTCTTCTGGAAGAGAGAGAGACTGTCAGCTGGTACGCGTGAGGCAGGTGCAAGGAAAAGGGAACGAACCCCTGAATTTGGAAGAGACTTTATGGAACCAGTGGGTGCCAATCCAATAACAAGCACACATGCAATTGCCAACGCAGTGCACGTAGATCGCGTTAGTGTCTGCTGTGTTTTGCACGGTGCGCACCATCTGTTCCATGAGCAGTTCAGACTAGGGCACAGCCTGATTTTAAAACACGGCAACAGTTCTCACAGTATGTAGTTTGTATTTACATCTACAGTCCGAAAGTATGTGGAGGAGGTTACTTTGTGTACCAGTCTCACTTGCCTATTTTTCCAGTTCCTGTTACACCTGATTTTTGGGACGAACGATTGCTAATAAGCCTCTGTAAGGGTTCGAATCTCTTAATTTTATACTGATGGTCTTCTCACGAGATATGACTAGGGGGATGCAATGTACTGGTTGACTCTTCTAAGAAAATACGTTCTCGGAACATTAACAATAGACCATACCGTCATGCGGACCACCTCTCTTGTACCATCTGTCCTGGGAGTGGGCTGAGCACCTCAGTAACGATTTCGGCCTTACTAAATGCGTAGTTTAGATTTTCTCTAATTTCTCTGTCAGTCCAGGCTGGTGCGAATCCCAATATCCAAAAACTGGTCGAAAGAGAGGTTTGTAAGATATTCTCTTTGTTGTTTGACTAGATTCCCTGAGGAGTCTTCCAATGAACCTCAGTGCGACATCTGCCTTATTCTTGATTCAACATCCTTCAAACGCATAGTTTTAGATATTTTATGGAAGTAACTCTTTCCCGTGATTGTTCTGCAATTTAGTAATCATGCTGTAAAGAGTGTTTCTGTGTATCTGAACTGGTAGGGTTGGTTGGTTGTTTCGGGGAAGGAGACCAGACAGCGAGGTCATCGGTCTTATCGGGTTAGGGAAGGACGGGGAAGGAAGTCGGCCGTGCCCTTTGAAAGGAACCATCCCAGCATTTGCCTGGAGCGATTTAGGGAAATCACGGAAAACCTAAATCAGGATGGCCGGACGCGGGATTGAACCGTCGTCCTCCCGAATGCGAGGCCAGTGTCTAACCACTGCGCCACCTCGCTCGGTCGAACTGGTAGGGAGCTAGGATTGGGACTAGTAACATGCTGAGCGTAAACAAGATACTTTTAATAAAATAATTATTTATTTAATAGACACAAAAAGAAATTAATGACACTTGCTACCAGTCGATATTGATTTAAATCAATAGGAATAGTCGAAAATTTGTGCCGCACCGGTATTCGAGCCAGGGCCTCCCACTTACTAGGCAGATGCTCTGACCAGTAAGCCATCTGGACACAGTAGTCACCTCCATTCCACGGACTACTCTAGCACGCCTCCGGTGAGACCCAAATTCTCAGCTTGTCCACATACTACTAATGTAAATATCCTCATTTTTCGTGCCATATCGCCGATTGCCGCAAGAGTTCGAGTATGGTGTACATCCGCCCAGAAGAGATCAATTGGTCGTCCTCACTTGAATTTTGTATGTAGTGTCTGTTCTTTTCTTCAACTATGAAGACAAATAAAACTGACTCGCCGCAACGAGCAATCATTTGATTACAAGGATAGGCAAATGTAAAACAAATCTTTAGATTTTGATAAATGTACAAGAATTTAACAAAGATTTCAGGAACAGTTCTTGCAATAAATATAACAGATAGCTGATACTTAAAGCGCTATACACGTCTGTGAAAAAGACAGTGAACTCACAAATGCAAAATAATTTTTGAAGGGCAATAAATTGCAACTTTCTATGAAGCAGATCAAACAGCACATTCAGAACTTATAAAAGCATAGGAATAAAATTATTAAAGCACATAGTTTGAAAAGAACAACAGATTATTATTGTCTGTCAATACTAAAACAACAGGTAATACAATCAAAAGTTCCAAAAAGAAACAAACTATACGTGTCTGTGATGCAGACAGAGCAGGATTTTAATAAAAATATTTTAAAGAAAAACTAATTTCGGATGTTCATAAAGCGGACGGAGCACAATGCTCAAACAGAACTTAAACCTTTCAATTATGAACAACCGTTTACTTGTATGAGCAGAGGCGTTTGCTCGATTCAGAACACACTCTATAACGTACAGATTACAAATTATATTTACATAGCAAACGAATGACCAATTGAACACGGACTCCTTAAACACAACAGTGACATGCGAACGTGCAACAAAGTCCTTTTTGGGCCGCAAGGGCTAAACCAAAGGAAAAGGATTCAAATTCAATGAAGCTGATATTTTAGATTAATTAATAAAAGCACAAGTAGTGAAAATTACAATTAAATAACATTTTTACTTGCTGTAAATAGACAGAATGGAGCGTTACTCTGTGCTACAAACTTGTAAATTACGAAAAGGCGTTACGGCCTGGTTTGGTAAAGTCAGAACAAAACCAGTATGTATTACAAAACGCACTCTCAGAACTAAAATCAGATTGCAAGTGAAAGATCGCACAGAACACCCGTAAAACACCACGGAAACAGAGCTCAAGTGTTAAACTTAGAGGGAAGTATTTAACTTCAGGAACACAAAATACTTAGTTTTGGAAATGCATGCACCAACAGTACAAAGCAAGAATTTTTATCAAATCAGCGTTAGGCTTAATGACGTTCAGAATGCTGATCGACCTTTAATGCACCGGCCAAACTACGGCCAGTGGAATGATCGGGTGTCAACAATAAACGACACTTAATGGTGACAGAGTAGAAGTTTGACACGCGAAACGTCACTAACATACTAACGCCACCAAATATGGAGCTCATCATGGTTTCTGTATTAACCGACGTCAGTCATGAACGATGCAGGTAGCTGCTACCACCAACGAAGGCAGCAGGGATCTCGCCAAAAAGAACTGTAGCCTGTGGCCTCGTCACCTCGCAGAGGCGAAGGTGCTGGCCGCGAGGTAAACACCGGCGATCCAGACAGAGGGAGCGCCCCACCAAGACACCTCGGCACAAACCACGATTTCAAGCACTTCTGTTGTGCCACATACGCCGTCTAAGGTGAAACATTCATGAATGGAAGATGTGAAGTCAATGAAACTGATTTGCTACTGTGCATTTGAGTCTATATTACGCTTTTTATGACGTAACGATCATCCGTGAGAGTTATATGTACGGACATGGCCATGTGCACAGGGTACTTTATGATTCCAAATGTTTTATTTCTGACAAACCTTTGTATAATGTGCTACATTTTTTCCACTAACATGGCTACTTCGCATGAGGTTCCAACTCGCAATAAACAAATTTTGTAACAAAAATTTTGAAGACCTGAAGATAACCGGAAAGTCTGTCGGAACTGGTTGTTGAAAACTTAGAAATATTTATGCAGTCTTTGCTTTAGAAAGCTTTTTTTTTTGCCAACAAGAGAAAATTTGATTTCCATGTAACTTGTGAAGCTTCATATCTCCATGAGAGTGGAGGTGAAACTATAGCAGACGTAAATTAATTACTGACAATTGCACAGGGGTTAGCATGTAAAGCGGGCTCTCTCTAATGTTTTGTAAACGGTTCGGGGTTACGGGAAGTGGTGGTTTGTAAGTTTGAAAAAAAAGGAGAGAAGTTTGTGGTGGGGTTAAATTATAGAACGACACTGGTTTCTTGAAGATCTGCATATGGCTGTCAAAAAAGAGTGTAGTGGTACCGCCTCCTAAGTTCGGGAGTATCATTTCATAAAAATAGATGGAAGTAACACGTCAGCCGGCCGGGGTGGCCGAGTGGTTCTAGGCGCTATAGTCTGGAACAGCACGACCGCTACGGTCGCAGGTTCGAATCCTGCCTCGGGCATGGATGTGTGTGATGTCCTTAGGTTAGTTAGGTTTAAGTAGTTCTAAGTTCTAGGGGACTGATAACCTCAGAAGTTAAGTCCCATAGTGCTCAGAGCCATTTGAACCATTTAGTAACACGTCAGTCCAGAAAGTTTCGAGACTGGAGGTGTAAAAAAAAATACAGAAAAATTAAGATCATAGCTTGAATGCTTCATGTGTTCTCCATAGCCTTCCCCCGGCCCCTCCCCCCGCCCTCCACTACGACCGTTGACCCCTGACCACAACGCACAGGACGTTCATCCAAGCATGTGAAATGGCCGGCAAAGCCCTTCTTCGGGATGACATTCGACGCGCGTGTCACATTGACTTGTCTGTTTTATTGATCTTCATGCGAATTTCTGCACTCCGTTGTTCTGTGGTACTGATAACATCAAGTTCCGTCAGCCGTGATGATTTTTTCCAGAAAAGATCTGAATCGATTTGAATTTCAATCAAGTCGCAGCAGGCGTTCACGCATCATTGTTTTTGTTCCGAACTCAAGGTGTGCGAGGAAACCTTTGCACACATTTTCCTCTTTTTAAAAAGATTTTGGACAACGTTTCGAATCCTTGGTTTAGACGTGTTGCTCTATTACGATTTGTGAAACAGCAACGTTGACGCACTACGGCTGCACGGCCACTGGTGAAGACTGCCTGCGGACAGCTCATAGCTCGAATGCACACTTGTTGTTTACAGTTGCTAGTTCAAGCTGCCACCGCAGTTACTGCGCTGACGCCACTTATTCGCCAGAAATAAAAGCATTTTCGAAACTTTTATGGATGACGATGTACGCTGCATGTGAGGCCGAAATTTGTCAGCACAACGCAGTACAAGTCACTCTATACAGGGTGTTACAAAAAGGTACGGCCAAACTTTCAGGAAACATTCCTCACACACAAATAAAGAAAAGATGTTATGTGGACATGTGTCCGGAAACGCTTAATTTCCATGTTAGAGCTCATTTTAGTTTCGTCAGTATGTACTGTACTTCCTCGATTCACCGCCAGTTGGCCCAATTGAAGGAAGGTATTGTTGACTTCGGTGCTTGTGTTGACATGCGACTCATTGGTCTACAGTACTAGCATCAAGCACATCAGTACATAGCATCAACAGGTTAGTGTTCATCATGAACACGGTTTTGCAGTCAGTGCAATGTTTACAAATGCGGAGTTGGCAGATGCCCATTTGATGTATGGATTAGCACGGGGCAATAGCCGTGGCGCGGTACGTTTGTATCGAGACAGATTTCCAGAACGAAGGTATCCCGACAGGAAGACGTTCGAAGCAATTGATCGGCGTGTTATGGAGCACGGAACATTCCAGCCTATGACTTGCGACTGGGGAAGACCTAGAACGACGAGGACACCTGCAATGGACGAGGCAATTCTTCGTGCAGTTGACGATAACCCTAATGTCAGCGTCAGAGAAGTTGCTGCTCTTCAAGGTAACGTTGACTACGTCACTGTATGGAGAGTGCTAGTTGTTTCCGTGCCATGTACATCGTGTGCAGGCACTATCAGCAGCTGATTGGCCTCCACGGGTACACTTCTGCGAATGGTTCATCCAACAATGTGTCAATCCTCATTTCAGTGCAAATGTTCTCTTTACGAATGAGGCTTTATTCCAACGTGATCAAATTGTAAATTTTCACAATCAATATGTGTGGGCTGACGAGAATCCGCACGCAGTTGTGCAATCACGTCATCAACACAGATTTTCTGTGAACGTTTGGGGAGGCATTGTTGGTGATGTCTTGATTGGGCCCCATGTTCTTCCACCTACGCTCAATGGAGCACGTTATCATGATTTCATACGGGATACTCTACCTGTGCTGCTAGAAAATGTGCCTTTACAAGTACGACACAACATGTGGTTCATGCACGATGGAGCTCCTGCACATTTCAGTCGAAGTGTTCGTACGCTTCTCAACAACAGATTCGGTGACCGATGGATTGGTAGAGGCGGACCAATTCCATGGTCTCCACGCTCTCCTGACCTCAACCCTCTTGACTTTGATTTATGGGGGCATTTGAAAGCTCTTGTCTACGCAACCCTGGTACCAAATGTAGAGACTCTTCGTGCTCGTATTGTGGACGGCTGTGATACAATACGCCATTCTCCAGGGCTGCATCAGCGCATTAGGGATTCCATGCGACGGAGGGTGGATGCATGTATCCTCGCTAACGGAGGACATTTTGAACATTTCCTGCAACAGAGTGTTTGAAGTCACGCTGGTACGTTCTGTTGCTGTGTGTTTCCAGTCCATGATTAATGTGATTTGAAGAGAAATAATAAAATGAGCTCTAACGTGGAAAGTAAGCGTTTCCGGACACATGTCCACACATCATATTTTCTTTCTTTGTGTGTGAGGAATGTTTCCTGAAAGTTTGGCCGTACCTTTTTGTAACACCCTGTATAATGGTCCCATGATAATACAGGTGTAACTATGCACCGTCTGCGCGCTCCGGACTCATATTCAGCACATTTTCCAGCTGTTTTTGAAAAAAGTTCCACTTTGAAACTTGATGTGTCCTATATACAAGTGTTGGAACTTTAATAGTGGCAACTATTTATTTACAGCTCGTACAAAATAGATACGTGTTTCAAAGTTTCACTGACCTTCAAAGTAGGGCGAAGGTCTGAATTTCACAACTACACCGAAGAGAATATCTGTTGAAGTAATCGTAAGTGCCATCGGAGCATCCTTGTGTCAAATCAAATGGTTAAAATGGCTCTGAGCGCTATGCGACTTAACATCTGAGGTCATCAATCCCCTAGAACTTAGAACTACTTAAACCTAACTAACCTAAGGACATCACACACATCCACGCCCGAGGCAGGATTCGAACCTGCGACCGTAGCTAAGGCGCTGCAGTCATGGACTGTGCGGCTGGTCCCTGCGGATGTTCGGTTCCTCCCTCTGGCATGGGTTTAGGTTAAGTAGTGGGTAAGCTTAGGGACTGATGACCTTAGCAGTTAAGATCCATAAGATATCACACACATTTGAACATTTTTGCGACCGTAGCAGTCACGCGGTTCCGGAGTGAAGCGCCTAGAACCGCTCGGTCACCACGGCCGGCATCAAAGTAGTCACCAGCATTGTGTATAACCCGTTGCTACCGATGTGGAAGTCGTAGGATTATCTTAGCAGTGCCAGTTGTGTTGATAATCCGAGCGGAGCGGTCTATTGCCTGATGAATTTGTAGGAGTTCTTTAGCGAATGCCGTGAGGTGTTTCCTTCAGCTCAGATATCAAGTGGAACTCACGAGGACTTAAGTCAGCGGAGTGCAGTAAGTGGTGTAGCACTTAGCAGCCCCATCAGTGAAACAAATCAGTGACAGCTTGCACTGTACGTGCTTGAGCATTGTCCTGTGAAATGATGGTCAGGTCCTGCAGAAAGTGTCATCACTTCTGTCTCTAAGCTGGTCGTAGGTTGTGTTCCAAAAATGAACAGTTTAGAGACAGCAGTGGTGACACTTTCTGCAGGACCTGACCATCATTTTACAGAAGAATGCTCAAGCACGTACAGTGCAAGCCGTTACTGATTTAAAAAACAGTAATATCAGAAATTGAGACAGCCTTGATGCAAAACACCTTGTTATTCGTTTATTTCTTTATCATCCCAAACTAATTTCGGCGACAAATATCACCATCATCAATGGTTTTTTTAAATCTTATTTATTGTATGTTACAGCATGTTTTAAGCAATTATTGGCGCTGTTTGTGACATATTTTGTGTGCTCTTTTTTCCTGTTGCCGTTTTTTACTTAGAGAACATCATGTCATGTTCGTTGGATGGTATGTTGGTGCTTTTATACACAGAAAAACAAAACATTCGCAATTTGTTTCTGATTCAGAATATTAGGCCATCTTGCTGTTCAACAGCTGTAAATAAATAGTCGCTGTTCAAGATGGCGTAATATTCTGAATCAGAAACAAAGTGCGAAAGTTTCGTTATTCTGTGTATAAAAGCAGGGACATACCATCCAACGAACATGACATGATGTTCGCTAAGAAAAAAAACGGCAACAGAAAAAAAGAGCACAGAAAATATGTCGCAATCAGCGCCAATAATTGCGTAAATATGCTGTAACATACAATAAATGAGATTAAAATACCCCACTGATGGTTTTGATATTTGTCGCTGAAACTAATTTGAGATAATAAAAAAATAAGGCGTACTTAGTTTCTGATATTACTGTTTTTTCTAGGCAAACACGGACCAGATGGAAGTGTTCCAAGATAAAATCATTGTTACTGATTTGACTGATGGGGCTGCTAAGTGCTATACCACCTACTGCACTCCCCTGACTTAAGCCCTCGTGAGTTCAACTCGATTTCTAAACAGAAGGAAACACTTCACGGCGTTCGATTCAAAACTGCTACAGATTCGTCGGGCAATAGACCGCGCTGCTCGAACTGTCAACACAACTGGTACTCCTAAGAGTATCCTACGACTTCAACCTCGCTGGCAACGAGTTATACACAGTGCTGGTGACTATTTTGAAGGCCAATAAAAGTTTGAAACAGGTACCTATTTTGTTGTTGTTGTTGTTGTGGTCTTCAGTCCTGAGGCTGCTACTCTATCCTGTGCCAGCTTCTTCATCTCCCAGTACCTACTGCAGCCTACATCCTTCTGAATCTGCTTAGTGTATTCATCTCTTGGTCTCCCTCTACGATTTTCACCCTCCACGCTGCCCTCCAGTACTAAATTGGTGACCCCTTGATGCCTTAGAACATGTCCTACCAACCGATCTCTTCTTCTAGTCAAGTTGTGCCACAAACTCCTCTTCTCCCCAATTCTATTCAATACCTCACCATTAGTTATGTGATCTACCCATCTAATATTCAGCATTCCTCTGTAGCACCACATTTTGAAAGATTCTGTTCTCTTCTTGTCTAAACTATTTATCGTCCATGTTTCACTTCCATGCATGGCTACTGTGGTGTGCGTACTGTAAGACCTTCGGTACACACACCATCAGGTTATTTGACTTGTCGCTCTAACGCAGTAGGCGAGTGTCAGCAATATATCTCGTGGTCTTATCGTGGCGTGTAAATCTTCTGCCATTAGGTCAGACGATAGAAATGCCACTTGCATGCTTAGAGTAGCAGAGTGACGGTGACCAACTTTAAACAGAACTTGATTAATTTTCACACACATAGCAACAAGCATTGTGGATGCTATTTACAATTGACAATCTGAAGTTCCTTTGGTCTTGGTACGTTAATGTTATTCTCACATATCTCTGATACTTGACAAAGTGTCTATACATTTCTCTTCACGGCTATGTACACGAATATCATAATCTTCTTAGGTGCAGACTGAAACTTGACTACAGACTGGTGCAGACTGATGCAGACTGATACAGAGTGGTGCAGACAAATGCAGACTGACTAATCGGAGGTCTGTACACTCGTTATAATGCCTCGAGCGTTCAGGTATCACTGCCCGAGTGTGATCCGCGAGGAGAAAAGGTTTTACGTTAGCAGCAATCTCATTGGCTGCGTTACATATTAATACGCGGATCGGCGGAAGCAGAATTTGGTCCGTCTTTAAGGCAGCGCCATCTCGTAGCGCGGAGACAGACGAGCGCTGTGTCTGTGCTGTTGTGCTTAGTGGGGCGCGCTCTAGTGGGAAAGTTGTGTACGCGATGACTACGCGGAACTATGTACACAACAGCTACACTCCATACAAATACTTTCAGAAACGACTTCCTGACACTTAAATCAGTTTTGTAGGAGCTGTAAATAAGTAATTGCCACTATTAAAGTTACAGCAATTGTAGATGCAGAAAAAAAGAAAATTAAAATTGTTACGGTTGTTAACTACACAGCGGAAGATTCTGCCCATTGCTTGTTTTCTTTTTCTTTTGAAAAGTCTAGTTTTTAGATTTTTAATCGTTTTCGGAATATTTGGTATGTCCAGATTACGTGGCATAGCCCTTTTATTTCCTAATGTACCTGCTGTACTGTTAATAGCTATTTTAAACTCGTGCTAGCAGTGATATTATTTCTTATTGTTGCTCAACATTCGTGGTTCGTTCCATTAACAGCAGAGGAAAAATTGAGAATTTTACTTCGTATAGAAGTGGGTCTCCAAGGTGGTGGCATCGTTTGAGCAGGCTCCATCGTCGGGAAGACAAAGAGTTTGTTCCCGTTTTGGTGCACGTGGCGCCGTGAAACTGGTTCCGTCACAAAGGCTGCAGCAGTCGGCCGCTGCCGCTCTTCAGACGCGCGCCTGCCTCCATTTGTTTCACGTCCGCGCCCCGCCGCGGGGGCTGCCGCCGCTCATCTGTATGAACACGGCTGCCACGTGACGCGCCTGAGAAACGCAGGCCGACCGGAACTCTTAAATCATAATAACGCCGGCTTACTTCCGAAGCGACGGCAGACATTAAGCGCCCTCAATCCGCAGCGATCCGAATGTGTATCATCGCTCATGCCTCCTTTCCTTAACCAACGAAGCGGAGCGAGCAAGTATATTAAACCCTGTAAGATTAGAGAAAGATAGTTCTGGGACCATTTTGCCACAGAAATTCTCGTTAATTTCCCCTACATGCTTACGTTACAGACCACTGTGAAGGGCATGGCAGGAAGTACTTAGCAATGTAAGTATCACACGTTAGGGTTGCTTCCATTCCAATTGCTGGTTAAACACCTCTCTGCGGAGCGACACGTAAAGTCATAAAGGAGATCTCTAGTTTCTTCAGTTAACACTGATTCTTGAAACTTTGTAAGTAGGATAACTGGCGTCTATTTCAAGCAAATGTCAGGTTTTTTTCAGCATTTCCATTACGCTCTACCATGAGTCAAACAAACCTGACCACTCTTGCTGCCCTTTAATAGCCTGTGTTAGTCCTATTTGGTATAAGTTTCACACACGTGAGCACTGTATGATTATTCCATTACATATCTCCACAAATTATTGTAACTTGGTGCATCTATGACATAACCGATTTTGAGTCAATGCTGGAGTTTCTATTTGGTATAGATACAACACACGTGAGCAATGTGTCAGTATTTCATTTCATATCCCCACAAAAGAAAAATTCGGAGTAGGGATTAAAATCCATGGAGAAGAAATAAAAACTTTGAGGTTTGCCGACGACATTGCAATTCTGTCAGAGACAGCAAAGGACCTGGAAGAGCAGCTGAACGGAATGGACAGTGTCTTGAACGGAGGATACAAGATGAACATCAACAAAAGCAAAACGAGGATAATGGAATGTAGTCGAATTAAGTCGGGTGATGCTGAGGGAATTAGATTAGGAAATGAGACACTTAAAGTAGTAAAGGAATTTTGCTATTTGAGGAGAAAAGTAACTGATGATGGTCGAAGTAGAGAGGGTGTAAAATGTAGACTGGCAATGGCAAGGAAAGCGTTTCTGGAGAAGGAAAATTTGTTAACATCGAGTATAGATTTAAATGTCAGGAAGTCGTTTCTGAAAGTATTTGTATGGAGTGTAGCCATGTATGGAAGTGAAACGTGGACGATAAATAGTTTATACAAGAAGAGAATAGAAGCTTTCTAAATGTGGTGCTACAGAAGAATGCTGAAGATTAGATGGGTAGATCATATAACTAATGAGGAGGGATTGAATAGAATTGGGGAGAAGAGGAGTTAGTGGCACAACTTGACTAGAAGAAGGGATCGGTTGGTAGGACATGTTATGAGACATCAAGGGATCACCAATTTAGTATTGGAGGGCAGCGTGGAGGGTAAAAATCGTAGAGGGAGACCAAGAGATGAATACACTAAGCAGATTCAGAAGGACGTAGGTTGCAGTAGGTACTGCGAGATGAAGAAGCTTGCACAGGATAGAGTAGCATGGAGAGCTGCGTCAAACCAGTCTCAGGACTGAAGACAACAACAACAACAACAACCTGAGTATATGTGAACATCCCAGGAAAACGTAGTAATTTTCAGAAATGACTGTGGGATCAATTTAAAAAACAATTATAATAGCTTAATATTATTATTCGATAAACAAGTGAGGAATTGCATTAGCCAGAATATATCTATCCTCTAAAGGATAGCGTGAAGTTAAACTGCTAAAGCATTTCAATCTGAGCAAAATGTAATCCCATACAATCATCAATTCACATATCAATGTTAAAAAAAGTAAGATAATAACGTGTGGTAATGCCTACATTCACATAAGAATAAATTAGATATCGATATTGATCCTCGAACCTCTCGCTTTGAACAATGGACTGAGTATTGATCTCTTCGCACAAAGTGGGTACATATACAAAGCTGAAAACTTTGGAATATTACGCCAATGCACCCTTGCAAGCATCGATTCCACACGGATTCCCGCATGTTGCACCATTGAAATGGCCATGAAAATGAAACATCAGACAAGGCACAGCCAGCAATACCGTGCTAACACCAGATTGGTCAGGCAACAACTCCGAAGTGTAGAAAATAGGTATAAGTCCTCTATGCAGTCAAAGACTGTAAAAGACGAAATTCTTGCATAGATTGTCTTTATACCTCGCCAGGAATTTATTACTCTTGTAAATATAATGACCTTAAAGACATTTTCTAATGGATAGCTTTCAACATTTGAAACAAGTTGCAGATCTTTGAAGTCTTATCAAGATCTGACTGGATATTTGTGTATATTTTTTCAAATAATGTTTCGTTATAGATTACTTCATTATCTGGAAAAATCTGAGCTTACTACTAATGTTCTGTTTATGGTCATTAATACGCAATGTGAATCGCAGGGATCCCAGCACATTTCCCTGGTCATATCTGAAGTTACTGCTGTTTCTGCTGGTGGCTCTGCGTCTAAGATAACATGCTGCTTCTCCCTACCAAGAAATCCTCAATCCAGTCAAACATTTTATCTGATAACCCATATAATAGAACTTTTTTAACAAACGCTGGTGTGTTAGGGAGTGAAAAGCTTTTCAGAAGCCAACAAATACTGAGTCTGCTTGATTGCTTTCAAGATGTTATGTGCAAAAGTTTGTGTTCCACATGATCAATGTTTTCGGAAAACATGCAGGGTGTCGCGTAGGAGGTCAACCTGTTCGAGAAATCTCGTGGGCTGGAGCTCAGAATCTTGGAGTCTACAACACATAGGATTCAATGATGCGTGACGGTAATATTGTGGGCACCTTAATTTTTGACCCCCTTTCCCTTGTTACTTTTTATTTCCGTCGAAGGCAAAGTCATTATGCTCATAGGGCTTTTTACCTCTGTCAGAATGTGCCAGGATGCATTTTTACGTGTCTGTCATAAATTGCCTGAAAAAAAAACAAGTAAAATATTAGCCTTTTTGAAGATTAGGTAGTAAGCAAAGTGGTGTAGTTATAACACATTAATTCGGGAAGGCGGTGTTTCAAAACCTTATCTGACCATCTAGACAGTTGTTGCCGTAGTCTCCTAAATCAGCTAAGTTAAATGCCAGAATGAAAAATACTGGGCCGACTTCGTTCGCCATCATTCCCCACTTCCAGCTTCAAATGGTTCAAATGGCTCTGAGCACTATGGGACTCAACTGCTGAGGTCATTAGTCCCCTAGAACGTAGAACTAGTTAAACCTAACTAACCTAAGGACATCACAAACATCCATGCCCGAGGCAGGATTCGAACCTGCGACCGTAGCGCTTCCAGCTTCATGTCTAATGATTTCATCGTCAAAGGGATGCTAAATAAAAAAAACCTGCATCGTTTTATGTGTTTTCGGGAAATGAAGTACGTTGGAAATTCTCCACCATTAGTGATTCTGTTTTCAATTTTAATGTGATCCAATCGAACGACTTTTGTCTACAACAATTTTAAACTATCAATAGTTCGAATATGTTACACGCTTTTGGACATTTGGAATTTCGCTAACAAATGCTTCGTATATTTCTCAGTGGTATTCCAAAACCGTAGCAGGAAACAATGAAGAACGTGGGTGTAACTCTGGATGCGCAACTCGACTGGACAGAAAATACTGTAGTCACATGAGAGAAAACTTCCGCTTGCGCCTATGCCCTCTAGCAGTTTTAGAACATATTTACACAGGGATGAAACGTAAAAATGAAATCATCGTCCTAACGAGCACCCACTACTGTCGCGTAATTCAGGGAGTAGTCGTCACTTTAGACGCTTAGGACTAACAATGAATGATGGTGTGCGCTCCATCTGCAACATCCGTCTACTTGACCGTGTCAGTACTTGTCACGTTCATTGAAGACAGTTGCAGCCAGACAGTTTGTGAGACTACCATACGTTACGTTCACTTCATTGACACCGCGGTATGCGGGCATTCCAGTACCACCATCAAAGGATAAAGAACTTGTTATCTCATTATAATCGCGACACGTGTCTCTCCTATTTATTATCCCATTTATGTCCATCCATAACATGAAAACCGTCGCAAAGTTCTTCTCTGTTGCTAGTGTCCGCCTGTGGAGGAGGCTACCTTGACACCTTGTAGTGTAACGACGTAAGTTTTTGGATAAATGATTTTCTTTTGCCATGTGACCATGTACAGACTTCGTCACCAACGTCGGTTACAGCACACTTCAAAATTATTTAAATTCTTTTTTTAAATTGTCTCTGAATGGTTCTTGAACGAAACTGTAAAACATCATCATTTGAGTCGTATGCGCAGAATTACGTCACTCAGTCCAATTGGTTTGCGTAAACTTTTTCAATTTAGATGTCGTTTGTTTCTCCTCAGAAATTATATTAATGCAAGTGATCTGCTTCAATAAATATTAGAACCACATTGAATAAACTTTCGAGATTCAAACTCGCGATGAACGTTGTCAAAAATTATTAATCTTGTCAAATAAGTTACGTAACATAATTCTTCTTAAATAAATTCTCGGAACACGTATTTAAACTTTAGTAGCATCCACTTGTTTATTATCTTCCTACAGATAGACGTGAACCTTAGCCTTGACAAGATAGGACTGAACATTTACAACATGATTAAACTTTCTATGACGTCATTGTTGTACAAAACATTACAAATTCCTATTTTTTCGATTTTTAGAAGCACGACGCAACAACTCGGTTTCAGGATCTTCTGTTGCTCTTTGGCTGTCGACCCGCGACGTATAGTGGCCAGCACTTTTCTCTCTGGTCCCGGCAGCGAAGATGCTGTCTCCGTTCGTTGCGCCGCCCTCTCCGTACTTGAAACATAAAAAATAAATATAAACTTTAGACAATTCACAACCATTACAAATATTACAAAAATGCATAAACAAAAACTAAATTAAACTTAAATTCACCTGCAAACTGGGCTGACACTGGTGGATGGGTGACGCTTCAATTTCACGTCCCACTACAACCTGTCCTGTTGGATTGAAGGGAAAACGGAAACTCTTCTTTCTGTCAGTGTCATAGCTTTTCCCCTAAAAGTGTTAACGTAGATGGCTAGTTTCCCTGTGTCAAAGAGTAAAGCAAATACTTCCGTATTCATCCATGAATGTTTCTTTCTCTTTTAATTTTTCAATCAGTCATACCACTCGTACTTGTAACGATACTGTTGTTACTGAAATTGTAAGTTAGGCAGCTTCCATAGATGGTAGTATGCACCAAAACAAGGAAAAACGTTTAATAATCATGGACACTAAAATGCATACCTGAAGAGCTATGAGCAATTGTTCGTCCCTGATCCTGTAAAACACTTCTCTTCTACTGAACAAGGCACCATAACTCTTAAGGCATGGATTTTGGAACCCATATTTACTTTCCTTTCTTTCTTGTTTTTGTTCATTTCCCTCCGAAAGTTGCCTACTCCAGAATCTTAGCAAGAACAATGCCGGTATATGTATTCCATTGTCAGAGGAGTCAGGGTATTTTCGCTTATAAATTCCGACCAGGTTGTTTCCGGGCCAAGGTCCGTTACCTTAAGATTCACATATTTATCCTTTACCACCATCACTGAAAATTTGTAACACCATCACGGAAACACCTTGTAATGACACATAACTTATAACATGTTCGTCAAAATGAATGTACTGTAAAATATTTAGAGTGCCTGGTTAGATGTCAGACAGAGCCCAGTGGCTTTAATCTTGCCAGACATATAGGGACTAAAGGCGGTCTTGCGCCGCCGTCAGGAGTTAAGTCCACTAACTGCCAGTGACGCAGTATCAGACGATAGCGAATGTTAGTGTCAGTGAGCGCGAATTTTCTTTATTGCCGAGTACACTGGAGTTTTCCAACACCTTATCATCGTATAGCTTACCTTAGAGAAACACAGTTGTAAGAGTGTGTGCTAATTTTTCTTCACTCCTGTGAAGGCAATATCATTATTTCATTGCGATTATGCTGTTGTTGTGTTGTTATGTTCTTCAGTTTAAATCTGATTTCATATAGCTTTCCGCACTAGTTTATACCGTGAAGCCTCTTCACCTCTACATAACTAGTGCAATACAAATCCATTTGAATTTACTTTCTGCCGTAAGGCCTTGCCATCCCTCTGCAATTTTTACCCACCTATATTCCCCCTTCACCAAGCTGACAATTCCTTGATGCCTCAGGATGTGGCCTATGAAACGATCCCTTTGTAGCCAATTTGTGTCTTTAATTTCTTTCTCTCCATTCGATTTAGTACCTCCTCATCAGTTGTCCTATAATTTGCGACGTTCTTTTGTAACATAAAATTTCAAAATCTACTTTCTTCTTGACTGAACTGTTTATCATCGACGTTTCACTTTCGTAAAAGACAATACATTTGGAAAACACTTCTTAACACTTAATTTTTAATTGAATATTATCAAATTTCTGTTTATCGCGACGCTTTTCATGTTGTTGCCAGTCTGCATTTTATATCTTTTCTACTTCAGTAGTCGTTGGTTATTTTTCTGCCCAAATAGCATTACCCAACTACAGCTTTAAGTGTATCATTTCGTAAACTAAATCCCTCAGTATTACCTGATCCCATTACCGTTGTATATTACATGCTGAAGACATTTGTATTTACGTACTGTTTAATCAACAACAATGTGCCAACAATAATATATCAAAAATAAGTATTTTCCACAATAATCGCATCCCCCCCGAACAGGTGGCCGGGAAATCCAATGTATGTTGGTCACTCTAGGAATGAACTCCTGCTGGAAAATGTGAAGCTGTTGACTGCAAGTCAGATCCGCTAACAGTATACAGAAGGAATGCGTTTTTTCTTATTTTCACGTAGCGAATGCATTTCAAATTAACAGCTTGCGTTTCTAGTTTACACTGTTCAATAAACGACATGAATGTCAGTTGATCCTTCCAATGGACATGCTTGTGAACGGCTATAGTGGAGAAGATCTCGGAATTGTGATTAGTCACGCGAGGAAATGAGGTAATCTTCTTACGGTATTGCTCAGAGGTTGTCTGCGGAATGTGCAAACTGCAGCTCAAACGTTTGAATAAGTTGCCAGCGAACGTTTTATGCCTTAAGTACTGCTAACGGCACAAATTGCTTCCCTACGTGGCGCTCAGATGGGAGTGCGCGGAGTATTGCGCGTAACTACAGTTTCGAACTGTTCAGGAGATAATTTAAAGTGGAGAAACAGCTGTTAGATGGCAGTTCCAAGAAAATACAAACAATTTGAAGAAGCGAAAAGCAATGCAATTAGACATTATTTTAAATAAACAATTCTATTCTTACACGTAACTGGTTCTAATTGAAAATTGGTTGGTTTATTGCCAACATAGCATAAATTTGTTCCAAAAATGGGATGATTTCCAGGAACGGTGGTGAGAAGATTAAATCTGAGACGATGGTAACACCATTGCCTTATCAAAGGATCGCTTGCAGAAGCCGAAAAAAAAAAGAACGATTGATGGTGACGAACAATAACGTTTTTCCAATGAAGGCAAATATGATTATCGCTAGCGAGGTCACACGTTTCAGTTTCTACTTAGTGCTAAGTGAATAGTCTACATGGTAGTTCACATTAATTGGAAAGTCTTTTTTGAAATGTTTACACTCCTTTTCTTCGCCAAATCATTGGCTTCTTTAATTCCATTCGCTGTTAGTAATCGTCAGACGGGATCGTTTGACCCTATAGGAACGCAATAAAATCTCGAATTTCACCTGTATTTAATTGTGTTCTGAATTATTGTAACTGAATATGTGTGACTGTGGCTACTTAGTAAGCGTCTGATAACACGTAAAGATTTTTCGATGTGAAAAATGTCGAGTTGCTCCGCGCTTTGAAATCCACGATAAACTGTAGGTCTCCTGACAAGTGGTTGAGTAAATCTATTCAGAGGTTGGAGGAAAGGAAGGGCATACACACTAAAAATATTGGACGTAAATCGGTAGGTATGATGTACATGTACGGACAAACAAATGATACCATTTACAGGAAATCTGGATGATTTATTCAAGAGAAAGAGCATCACAAATTAAATACGTCAGTAACGTGTTGGTCCTATTCGGGCCTTTATGTAAGCTGTTATCCAGCTTGGCATTGATTGATAGAGTTTTAGAATGTCCTCCTGAGAAATATCGTGCCAAATTCTGTCCAACTGACGCGTCAGATCGTCAAAATCCAGAGCTGGTTGCAGGGTCTTGCCCATAATGCTGTGAACGTTCTCAATTGGAGTGAGATCCGGCGCTCTTGCAGGCCAAGCAAGGGTTTGGTAAGAATGAAGACAACTGTGGAAGCTCTCGCCGTGTGTGTGAGGACATTATCTTGCTGAAATGTAAGCCGAGGATGGCTTTCCATCAAGGGCCACAGCCTGGGGAGTAGAATACCGTCGACGTACCCCTGTGTTGTAAGAGTGCCTGAGTTGACAACCAAAGGGGTCCTGCTATGAAATGAAGTGGCACTCCTCATCATCACTCACCGTTGTCGGGCTGTGTGGCGGTGACAGTCAGATTGGCATCCAGCCGCTGTCCAGGCCGTTTCCAGACACGTCTTCAGCTCGGAATCTCATTGACTAAAGCAGAATTGTTCTCAGTGATGAATCCCGCCTCGAACTGAGCCCCGATGTTCAGCGAAGATGTGTCCGGGAGCGCCCGAGACCATTCCTTCGCGAGTCGATCTTTGTGTATATCGCTCCCATCATCGCCCCATCTGGCAAAAGAACTGCAACGCTCGGTTTGAGTTAAGCTTTCCTTTTAAGTTCATTGCTCACTTACAAAACACGAAATTAGGGATACGGAATCAAATACATATATAAAAGAAAGTTGTGTACATAGTTCTGCGTAGACAGCGCGTACACAACTATCCCATTAGAGCGCGCCCCTCTAAGCACAACAGCGCAGGCCCAGCGCTCGTCCGTCTCCGCACTACGAGATGGCACTGCCATAGAGACGGACCAAATTCTGCTTCCGCCGATCCGCGTATTAATATGTAACGCAGCCAATGAGATTGCTGCTAATGTAAAACCTTTTCTCCTCGCGGATCACACTCGCGCAGTGATACATGAACGCGCGAGGTATTATAACGAGTGTACAGACCTCCGATTAGTCAGCCTGCATTTGTCTGCACCAGTCTGTACCAGTCTGCATTAGTCTGTACCAGTTTGTACGAGTTCTACATTTGTCTGTACCAGTCTATAGTCAAGTTTCAGTCTGCGCCTAATAAGATTACCATATTCCTGTACATAGCCATGAAGATAAATGTATAGAAACTTTTGTCATTTATCAGAGACATATGTGAGAATAAGATGAACGAACCAATACCAAAGGAACTTAAGATTTTCAATTGTAAATAGCATCCAGAACCAAGTTAAGTAATTTTTTATGCTTGTTATTATTTTAATAAATGTGTGTCAAAATTAATCAAGTTCTGTTTAAAGTTGGTCACCGTCAATCTGCTACTCTAAGCGTGCAAGTGGCATTTCTATCGTCTGAACTAACGGCAGAAGATAAACACGCCACGATAAGACCACGAGACATATTGCTGACACTCGCCTACTTCGTTAGAGCGACAAGTCAAATAATCTGATGGTGTGTGTACTGAAGGTCTTACAGTACGCACACCACAGAAAGAATACCTCAATTTAAGCATAATGTAAAACTTTGAACATAGCTGCTAAGGTTCAGTGACCTTGTCCGAATTATATTAGAACAAATAAGCTGTCGGTCACAAATATTAAGTCAAAATTGACCAGGTTTCGACGCTACTATGAGCGTCGTCTTCAGAATTAGACTAACTGTTCTAAAACATATTAAGTATATAATACATTAATAAAATTAAAGTTTGTACTGACTGGAAAAAGATGCAGTACTTACAAGTAACATATTAAAAAATATCTAAGCCGGAAAGGTGACGTCATGAATAGTTGTAAGTAAGATGGCGAGCCGCTAAGGGCTGCTCGTACTTTAGTGAACAAGCCTTTCCGGCTTAGATGTTTTTTAATATGTGACTTGTAAGTACTGCATCTTTTTCCAGTCAGTACAAACTTTAATTTTATTAATATATTATATACTTAATATGATTTAGAACAGTTAGTCTAATTCTGAAGACGACGCTCATAGTAGCGTCGAAACCTGGTCAATTTTGACTTAATATTTGTGACCGAGGGCTTATTTGTTCTAATATAATGAAGCATAATGCCTAAAGGAGGAATTATTGCAAGAATGACGCATACAAACAATAGACTAAGATCAGGAAAAATAGAACCTGTTTAACATATTCCAGGAGTCTGAGCACCACCGCCCATAGCAGTCAGTGCATACTGTGCTTGAGGACGAGTTTTGTGCAGAGGCTCCAGTCGCTTATACTTTGTGCGTTCCCTGTCGTGTGTTGAAATGGGGCGGTGAAGGTGGACAGGACAAAATGGAAGCCTAGCGCACCACTCAGCCGCTGCGAGACTTCGGAGGCCCAGCGAAAGCTTCTTGCCAAGAACGCAGGCAGGGGCAGATGCCCTCACGAGCACCACTCGGGAATGTGGAGGAGAGAAAGAGAGAGCCCCATCGTCTTCCCAAACGAAAAGTCTATCCCTGGCAGCGATTGGCGTGGCGGACACTGGAGAGTATGAGCGTGTAAGTGCCACGCTGCAAGTCCTGCGTACGGAAGTGGCTCCTTCTTCCGGCCAAAGCGGATATTCTCTTCAGACTGCTCCCAAACGTAAGACTTGAAACACCTGCTGCAGTGTCTCCACATAGATGAATACTGAACATAACAAATTCTTTATATAGCTATAAAATAGTCAGGCAAGGCGAATGTTTTTGGCTGTGGATTGTTTGACTGTTGTAGGTACGGACAAGTGGAGAAATAAGCACTGGCGGAGCACTCACCGTATAAGACCGGCAACATAATGAAATTCGCCAACACGGAAGTTCTTTCTGAGCGGAAGGACTACCAAACCCGCTTTTTTAGGGAAGCCATAAAAATACACAGACGTGTTTCTATATGAAATTCGTCCCAAATTTATCTCCCACTCTACAAAATGTCTACGTATTACCAGAATTATGTACCTACAAACTGTTAGCCAACTGCCGCTCGGGATTACCCGAGCGGTTACGCCGGCACGGTAGCTCAGCTTGTTCGGTCAGAGGGCTGCGCGCTCTCTGTAATAAAAAAACTGAGTCAAGCAATCAACGATCAACTTGAACAGATGTCTTGCGACGTCCGCCCAGAACAAACACAAGGAACTACATCGAACAAAATGAATTAAAAAAAAAAAGCAGTCTAAGGCGCTGCAGTCATGGACTGTGCGGCTGGTCCCGGCGGAGGTTCGAGTCCTCCCTCGGGCATGGGGGGTGTGTGTTTGTCGTTAGGACAATTCAGGTTAAGTTGTGTGTCAGCTTAGGGACCGATGACCTTAGCAGTTAAGTCCCATAAGATTTCACACACATTTTTTTTTTTTTGTTATCTAACTTAAACTCGGATGCAAACCTTTGACTAAACAAAACATAATCTGAATTGAATTGTAACTGGTCAGAATACAACTTGTCTCTATATTAAGTGCACAACTGAAGTAAAACAGTTGTTTGGCCCTAATCAAAATTTGCATTTACTTCGCGTCTTGCCAACATTGTTGCAGATTTCTCGAAAGCACAAGAGGAAACAGTAAGCAAGCAAGCAGCAGCTACGATAGAGTTCTATTTTTTAAATAAAATTTCCAAACAGTATTAAAACTGCTCTGTACCACATGGTGCAATGTGGTAATGCGTAATGATAAACCTTCTTTAAACAGTGGAATGGGGAGAGCAACTATTCCTAAGAAATGATATTCCAAGGCAACGATTTTAGAATGAAGACAGAGTAAAACTTCTCGTGATCTTCACACATAACATTGATCAGAACAATATTATGCTTAACAAAGTGAACAATGATTTAAAAATGGCACAGTGTTAACAGAGAAGTTCTATAAAAACCAAAGAGCTTAATCAGGGAAGTGGGGTGGTGTTTCTCTCAGCTCTGAGCAAGTGAACGAAGATAATAACTGACAACAATCATTCCGACAAACTAGCTCAGCAGAACTACAGTCTTACCACAGAGATCTTATCTTCAAACGTAAATAACGTTTCGCCCTTCACTTTGTGCACATCATACTCATCCTTGCTGACCCATACAACAAATCTTTCGTCATCTAACAGATGCAGTCACAAGTCAACAAATCTCTACTAAAAACATTCATCACCTTCCACAGTTCAGCTAAGAACATAACAGATTGCTCAGAGGCAAAGACGGTGCCACAACAAGACCAAATACTGTTTAACAGTAACATAACCTGCTCTCTCTCTCTCAAATGCACATTGATAACTTCCAAAAATCAAAATGATACACCTTACAACATGACAATAGCTTCAGTAAGAAAGAGGAAAGCCGCGCGGTGTGGCCGCGCGGTTGGAGGCGTCATGCACGGATTGCGTGGCCGCTCCCGCCGGAGGTTCGAGACCTCCCTCGGGTATGGGTGTGTGTGTTGTTCTTAGCATAAGTTCGTTTAAGTACTGTGTAAGTCTAGGGACCGAGGACCTCAGCAGTTTGGTCCCTTAGGAATTCACACACATCTGAACAAGAAAGAGGAAAGCTTCAAGCTAAACTGGTCCTAGATTCCAGTGCTGCAGTGAACGGCCATTGCAGCTAGCATGGGCGGAACCACAGCGGTAACAACCAGGCAAAAGTCCTGAGATGTTGGTGCGACAGGTTCATATACTGTGATCTTCGGCCGCGGTCTCAACTCTATTTCGCCGCAAGTAATTGAGTGTGGATCTTTGGCAATGCCAGGCACTCGTGCCGGTGAAAAGTCACAAAAATCGTCAAACACTCGTTGGCCGAAGAACCCGAGACAGAAGACAACAGACAATATGTCAGCAAATAAATAAATAAAATGAACAAAATGATATTTTTAACACGAGCAGTGCATGGATTTGTACAGTCTAACAGACTTCCTGCAGGTCGGTGCGAGAATCTGTTAACGAAGGGTTATTTTATTCAAGCGCTTAGTATAGTTGTCCTCAAATTACCACTTCCAGCTGTAAATCTTCGACGCTGTGGAAGAGTCAGAAAGAGGTGTTGATTAATCACTGTTGCTTTTGATTAGGTACCTTATGTAATAAGTAGTTGCAGATTCCATTCCCATTCGAGACCCTTTTAAATCCATTTACCTCTTTTCTTGGTTAGCAAGCTATATGTTTATTAGGTTTTGCTGAAATTGTTCCACATGTTGCCCTTCTCCACTCATCCAAAGACGAAACGGAGGTTTTAACCTCAATAGTATGTACGTTTTTTTAAAATTAAATTCTTCCAATTTTGGCTTAAATTGCTCCAGGCGTTGTAGAGTTATGATGGGAAATATACACTTAGATGACACATATCTCGATGAATAATAGTCGAACACTTCAACAGGGCAATAAACCAAGACCACTAATTTCTGGTACGAATAACACATTGTAAGAACATCGATTGAGTTGCTTATATATATATATATATATATATATATATATATATATATATATATATATATATATATACGGCGCTGCGGTACGCAACACCTATATAAGACAAAAATTGGCTGGCGCAGTCGTTACATCGGTTACTGCTGCTGCTACAATGGCAAGTTATCAAGATTTAAGTGAGTTTGAACGTGGTGTTATAGTCAGCGTTCGAGCGATAGGACACAGCATCTCCGAGGTAGCGATGAAGTGGGGATTTTCCCTTACGACCATTTCACGAGTGTACCACGAGTAACAGGAACCTGGTACAAAATCAAAATCTCCGACATCGCTTTGGCCAGAAAACGATCGTCAAGAACGGGAACAACGACGATTGAAGAGAATCGTTCAAAGTGGCAGAAAGGCAGTCCTTCCTCATATTGCTGCACATTTCAATGTTGGGCCATCAACGAGTGTCTGCGTGCGAACCATTCAACGAAACATCATCGATATGGGTTTTCGGAGCCGAAGGCCCACACGTGTACACTTGATGACTGCAGGAAACAAAGCGTTACGCCTCGCCTCAGCCCGTCAACATCGACATTGGACTGTTGATGACTGGAAAGATGTTGCCTGGTGGGAAGAGTCTCGTTTCAAATTGTATCGAGCGGATGGCCGTGGACGGGTATGGAGATAACCTCATGAATCCATGGACCCTGCATGTCAGCAGGGGACTGTTGAAGCTGCTGCCAGACGGAGTGGCCGAGCGGCTATAGGCGCTACAGTCTGGAACCGCGCGACCGCTACGGTTCTTAGGTTAGTTAGGTTTAAGAAGTTCTAAGTTCTGGGGGACTGATGACCTCAGCAATTAAGTCCCATAGTGCTCAGAGCCATTTGAACCACTTGAAGGTGCTGGATGATGTTAATAATGTGTGGGGGGGGGGGGGGGAGTGCAGTTGGAGTGATATGGGACCCTTGATACATCTAGATACGGCTCTGGCAGGTGACACATACGCCAGCATCCTGTCTGATCACCTGCATCCATTCATGTCCATTGTGCATTCCGATAAACTTGGGCTATTCCAGCAGGACAATGCGACACCCCTCACCTCCAGAAGTGCTACAGAGTGGTTCCAGGAACACTAGTCTGACTATAAACATTTCTGCTGGCTACCAAACTCCACAGACATGAACATTATTGAGCTTATCTGGGATGCTGCGTGCGGTTCAGAAGAGATCTCTATCCCATGTACAGTTACGGATTTATGGACAGCCGTGCAGGATTGATGGTATCAATTCCCTCCAGCACTACTTCAGTCATTAGTCGACTCCATGTCACTTGTGCATGCTCCCGAGGGCCCTACATAATATTAGGCAGGTGTACCAGTTTCTTTGTCTCTTCATTGTATCTATATGCACTGCATGTGTGTGTGAGTGTGTGAGTGTGTGTGTGTGTGTGTGTGTGTGTGTGTGTGTGTGCGTGCCTCAGAGTCATTAATTACTAAAAAGGGAACAAAAAGAGATGTGTGAGAACGAGGTAAGTCGTTAACGTGACATAGAAACAAAAAAGTAGCTTAATTCAAAATAAGAACATGAAACAAATCACACTGAAATACCATGTAGCACAGATTATAAGTTGACAATGATATTGTTAAAGAGAGATCAAGTTTCAGTGTTTTTTATTTTTGTGGAAGAGAAGTGGGCATCTTACCCAACGCTCTCATGTAACACTAGAAGTCCTCAATTAATTGTTGAATATATTTCAATGTGTGCTTCCCCTTACAAATTTTGCTCTCTAATCTGCCTCTAGTAACATGGAAGTTATTCCCTCCTGTTTAAACATTTATCCTATCATTATGCCCCATCTTTTTCTGCTCACATATTCAATGGAGAACCTCCTCCTTTCTAATTTTACTGTCCACTTAATTTTAGGTATCCTATAATGTCACATCACAAACGTTTCAATTCTCTTGTTTTTAGTTTTCCATAATACTTGATTGAATTCCATGGACATTGTGCTCCGGTTTTACATTCTCAGAAATTTATTCCTCAGATTAAGGACTGTGTTTGGCACTTTTAAATAGGAGTGCCCTCATTGTGCTAGTCTGCTTTTTAGGTTCCCCTTATTTTATGCACGTTGCTTTATGTTCCTTCCAATTTAGCAGAATTCCTTCTCTTCATCTACTTATTGGACTCCAATTTTGATTAACTTTTATGTTCACCGCTAATTTCATTTGTGTTACCACCTTACTTTCGTCTTTCTTCGGTTTACTCTCAATCCATATTCTGTACTTATGAGACTGTCCACTCCATTTAGTAGATCTTCCTCGCTTCCTTCGAGGATAGCAATATCATCAGCAAATACTATTAATGATATCCTTGGACACCAAATTTCAGTCCTACTCCTGTAATTTTCTTTTATTTGCATCATTGTTTCTTTGATGTACAGCTCGGTCAAGAGGGGAGGAAGACTTCATCTCTGCCTTACGCCTTTTTAATCTGTATACTGTACTCTTTGTATTCCACCTTCATTGCTTTCTGTACATTCTGCCTTTCTCTACAGCTTATATCTGTTTTTCTGAGAATTTCGGTCATATTGCTTTATTTTACATTGTCATACCCTCTTTGTGTTGAGGTCTTTTGATTCTTGTTAAAAGTGCTTCCATTATCAACCGCAATATCAGCACCGAACTGCCTCTCTGTTGCCTTTACCCCTGATTTTACCTTTGTGTTCCTAGCTGAATTTGGACTTAACAGGCTCACCTTTAGTTTGAGGGATTGCAGGGCACTCTCACTTCTGATACGTTGTCATGCTGCTTAATGTTCTTAGGGAAGATGATCTTTATTACTTGGTTGCTATACTGGATACGACCTGACTTCATTCATATGATGAAATGGCTGGCAGTAGTTAACGCTCTTGCTTGTATGCTGTAGTGAAGGAATAGTGATCAGCTTTACCTGCATTCAAAGGAAGAGGGTGCCGAGTTAATTGACTTCAGTAAAATCGTACGGCTGCTGAGGGCCGAGGAGAGCGATTTTTCTGCAGAACCTGGGTGAAAACGTTTGCAGACTACCCAGTCCCTGGGTATCATTGTGCAGAGACATTCGATGGCGCCGGTCGGTCATCGGTCCTGCCCAGGTAGGCTGATTAGCGCCGAGGAGTCACTGGAGCTATGGGCAGAGCATTGATGACATGCAATAAAGCAGAGGGCGGGCCCTTGTTAGGTAGGAAGCCAATGAGGTGGCTGTGAGTTTCTGCGAATTTCCGTGGGACAGGGCAGTGGCGCCCAGACATCCAGACTCCGCTACAAAACATATTTGTGAAGGCACGAGGCTTTTAGCGAGTTTATGGCCGCTCTTTGGAAAGTTCGAAATGGACGCAACAGGGGAGATAATAAGCTTTTATGGAGGGATGTATTTCCATCCCGGTCATGTTGTTAGCAAAAGACATGACCAACGCGTGGGGAAGAGGTTGCGAAGCTGAATCTTTTTCCTTTTCTTGCAGTTAACTTTAAAGTCTCTGATTGGTCAAATTGGTGTATGAAGAGCAAAGGTCGCTCTCCCAGCTTCGAATGCCAGGCTCCAGCTCATGATTGGCTTGTGATAAAGTGGGAGAAGTCTGAGATGTAAATGTGCTTTGCTACCAAGCTGAGGAGGAAGTGGACAGAAAGAGAAGAGCTCACTCTGGTACTGGCACTTCGCTAGTAAAGAACGGCAGGTCTCTACCTAAACGATGAGACTTGTGTCCTTTGCTAGTGTGCCACTGAGAGCCTGAGTCAGTCACCACCTGAACCATCAGAGATACTGCTTCTGATATTATGCACAAATCGAGTGATGCACGGGTGTACTTATTTGGTTTTAGTCGGCCGTCTAAAGGTTTGACATGTTCTGTCATGCATAGTCATGTCACGGAGTCAAATTGGTTTGGCGGACCAGCAAATGGGTCCACCTGCACACTGGAATCCACCGGGGTTTCAGAGGCTCATAGAGAAGTGTCTGCGTTCCGAATCAGCTGAACAGCAGACTGTGTACTCATTTTTTTGGGCGTGTGCCATTAATAACAGATTGCTGTCGTCCGCGACTGCAGACGCCGAGAGGATCGTGGTGTGCTGCCCTGACCAGAAGATAGTTAAAGTACTCGCTGCTAAGGCGTAGGGCTCCAAAATATTCTTCGCAGCGCCCTGTTCTTTGGAATCATATTTTTCTTTATGGAATAGTAGAGTATAGATGCCTGATAGTAGCGTAGTTTTTGGGCCATACCACAGATTCACATGTATGAAGTCAGGTAAAGCGATTAGTTCTGGTTAGAGTCGTATATTGATCCCCAGCTGATCACTTTGTTCACCACAGACCGCATATTATTGAAAGTGTTTGTCAAATAAAAAAATGTTTGTGTGGCGTTTCTTTAGCCATCTTTGGTCGTGTGATGTTAAGAATGAATAAATCAATTGTTATTTAGATCACAACTCCTCCCAGTGTTCTGATTAACTGAGGTGTCACCGCCAGACACCACACTTGCTAGGTGGTAGCCTTTAAATCGGACGCGGTCCGTTAATATACGTCGGACCCGCGTGTCGCCACTATCAGTGATTGCACTCGCCCCAGTTGTACGGCCGATTTTGCTAGCGATGGTTCACTGCCTACAAACGCTCTCATTAGCCCTCAGCTACGTCATTTGCTACGACCTAGCAAGGCGCCATATTCAGTAATTAGAATGAATTCTGAACAGACAATATTGTGAATTATGTACCGTCAAGAGCGACGTTCATCATTAATGGATTAAAGTTAAGTATCAAACTAAGTACGTCCGCTTTCTGAATTCTAATTTCTTGTCATGTTCCAGACCTCACGTCAGTATAGTTCTACCCTCCTCACGCCAGGCATGAGCTAAAACGCGTGCATTTCGGCCTCCACTAGTAACACGGTGTTGGCTCTTCTGCCAACACAACATTAACATTCTCTTTTTTTTAAAGTCTGGATTATAATTGATAAGACAGAACCTCGCAAGTTTCTGCGCCATGAAGTGGCCATTGTGCAAAATCCCCATCCCCCTTCAACAGGCGACAACAGTTGCCACGCTTTTGATCTGTTATCTCTCTCGCTCGCAATATCGATTGATCGACTGTATTAAAACATGTATGATTATCTACAGCTACATAACACTTCCTCAATATCACACATCTAGCTGCGAGATGACGAATACCAGAAAATCTGACACTCGAACTACAGCTTGAGTAGAAGGCAACACACAAATGGTAAGTCTTGAGATCTTTGAGAATCGAATCTGGTGCGAAATCCTATGGTGGGTCGTATAATGCTGTACGCAGCAGAGAGCAGCGGTCACGGCGCCCTCCTAGCACTTTGCACGCGATGGCACCTGAGCGCTGCCTGTCGACAGATGGCGGACTTAGCGCAGACGGGATGCACAACTCAGGTCACTGGCGACAGCGCAATTACTGCCGACACTGGGCTCCACTTCACGGCCATTCGCGACGCTCGCTGCTCTTCTAGTGAGTCGTAAATTAACATAAATTATGGCGGCCCACACAAAGCGCATCTTCGCAGCTGTCGCGGTTATATCCTGTGCGAGAAAATCTAGAAACAAATGTAGGCAATGAGAGTGGTGCAACAGTTTGCTCTCTGCCGCTATGTTTACACGCGTCCCCACATCGGAAATGCGATTTTCCGTAACCGATTTCCCCATATGCCTCCGAATGTTCACATAAATATTCCAATATCGATTCTCAAAATGCAGGTTTGACGACGTGTTTCAGCGTCCACAATCGGTTTTCGCTTTATGTAAACGCTCTACCGCATGTGAGTGGTGACGGGGTTGTCGGATGCTACTTGCTTTTCGAAATTATGATTAATGTGGATGATGCAATTTTTTGTGTAATGAAGGAAGTGAGGGTGTATTGGAGAGACCACACAGCACATTTTACTTTTATTTGATTGATGGCTTGAATCGAAAGGTAGGAGGTAACTGAACTGACGTTCATGACTACAACACTAGTCGTAAGCACAATTAATTTAGACGTGTAATTAAATGAAGTAAAACAGACCATAGTCCACATATAAATGGCGTTTAACAACCTAAAAACACTTATGAAGCAAAATAATTCACACTAAATTAAAATTCTTTCTCGTGAAAAATATAACGACAAGCGCAAGAACGAAGATGTAGAACGAAAGAGCAGAGAAGGCTGCGAGACAATGTCAGCCAACAGCACGCTGACTAGGACGTCGTCACGACAGGAGCGGCCTCTACAAGAAGAAAATATAAGCGGCGCTCTTGCCATCCTCGGACCCATACGAACAAGTTTTTATGTCCGTTTCGTAAAATCACTAGCAGTGGCTTGTTCCCGTCCAGCCACTTGTTTCCTTCACCGTAGAATTGGAGCATTACTGCACCCCCTCCTCTGTACTTCCGCCGTCGCAGGGTGGCACGGAACTTTAAGTTCCACCGCCACTCCTTCAAAGTTCTATGCTCGGCTGTTATTCAGCCGTTGCTTTGAGTCTCCTCTCACTTGTCCACCGAGACAGTTGGACCGAATCTGAACTGGTGACGGTGTGTAATAGTAAACTACCACATAAAAAAAGAAAAAAGAAAGAATACCCTCGGCTGGACAATAAACCGGCAATAGCAGGCCCCGACAGTAGTAGACGCATAATAGTATATCTACATACATACTCCGTAATCCACCATACGGTGCGTGGCGGAGGGTACCTCGTACCACAACTAACATCTTCTCTCCCTGTTCCACTCCCAAACAGAACGAGGGAAAAATGACTGCCTGTATGCCTCTGTACAAGCCCTAATCTCTCTTATCTTTGTGGGATTTCCGTGAAATATAAGTTGGCGGCAGTAAAATTGTACTGCAGTCAGCCTCAAAAGCTGGTTCTCTAAATTTTCTCAGTAGCGATTCACGAAAAGAACGCCTCCTTTCCTCCAGAGACTCCCACCCAAGTTCCTGAAGCATTTCCGTAACACTCGCGTGATGATCAAACCTGCCAGTAACAAATCTAGCAGCCCGCCTCTGAATTGCTTCTATGTCCTCCCTCAATCCGACCTGATAGGGATCCCAAACGCTCGAGCAGTACTCAAGAATAGGTCGTATTAGTGTTTTATAAGCGGTCTCCTGTACAGATGAACCACATCTTCCCAAAATTCTACCAATGAACCGAAGACGACTATCCGCCTTCCCCACAACTGCCATTACATGTTTGTCCCACTTCATATCGCTCTGCAATGTTACGCCCAAATATTTAATCGACGTCACTGTGTCAACCGCTACACTACTAATGGAGTATTCAAACATTACAGGATTCTTTTTCATATTCATCTGCATTAATTTACATTTATCTATATTTAGAGTTAGCTGCCATTCTTTACACCAATCACAAATCCTGTCCAAGTCATCTTGTATCCTTCTACAGTCACTCAACGACGACACCTTCCCGTACAGCACAGAACCGTCATCCTAACTGTTATACTGAGACTTGGGCCTTATGTTAATAGCTTGTATGGTCATTGTATGTAGAGAAGAACACTGACTGTATGTCGCCAATCGCTTGCGACACGTTCTTGTAAACGAAAGTTAAGTATTGTCAATCTATTTTATTGCAATACAAATCATTAATGTGATTTACTTGAATTGTATAGCTATCCGAGAAAGCAGCATCCTTTAGTTACCCTATAAATGACGAGCGGACAGGACCACACAGAACGTCTAACAACTTGTATTTCAGTAGAGAGCTAGTTTCTGAAACCTGTTTTGTGGTATCATGGATCGATACCACCCCCACCGGCATCTCACTATAGGCAACGGAAACGCGCGTTTCCCACAGATGCTGATAGCGGTCGCGTGGAAACCCGGTGGATCCAGTGACGCCCGCCCGCTAATCTATGCCTTTAGCGACTCCCACTACGAACGCCGTCTGCCGCCACAATATACGGTGGCCGGCGGCAGCAAAATGGCCCACTCTCAATAGCAGTCTTCGACAGTCTTCAGTCCTAGTCAACCATCGACACTTCGCTCGTGCATTAGTAGTGGGAGCATCACACTGCACATAGTTCTTTAGTTTGCTTCTTGTAATAGATTGAATAGTTGTGTGTTCGTTTCCAGTTTCTTTATAAGGCTTGGAGAAAGTTACATGCTAAGTGAAACGTCGGTTTGCGATATTTACATGTTTTGTAATCGTATCTGCACCTGTCCAACTTCGCTATGACGACAGCTGCTGCACTGCTATGTAAACCACCTCTCCTTTGCGTTGTGTTCAAAGTAGAACACAACATGTGCGATATCACTTAGGTTGTTGAAGATTTCTTCGTTGTTGTTAGTATTGTTATTTTACTATCATTAACAATATTAGATTCAACAAACTACTGCAATATCACTGTAAAATCTAAATAATCTATTATTATAATTACTGTCTTTACTATGTTCCACTTCAGTGGCAGAGAGTTTTACATAGTGGAAAGTACACCCAGGAAAATATCATGTTGTTTAGTCAGTACTTCAGTCTGGTGACTGATTTTACAACGCAGCCGGCCGAAGTGGCCGTGCGGTTAAAGGCGCTGCAGTCTAGAACCGCAAGACCGCTACGGTCGCAGGTTCGAATCCTGCTTCGGGCATGGATGTTTGTGATTTCCTTAGGTTAGTTAGGTTTAACTAGTTCTAAGTTCTAGGGGACTGATGACCTCAGCAGTTGAGTCCCATAGTGCTCAGAGCCATTTTTTACAACGCGTGAATGAATGTGCACTAGGTACTAGGGACCGCGATAATTTCCAACATTTTCCACAGTTTTTGTTGTTGCTAGAAATATGATTGTTTTTTGTGCAGCACTTTAAGTGTGTGTAGTTCTACACATTTAAGTACTGTATAATACATTACAACTATTTTGAATATTTTTGTTAATTCTTCAGTTGCAGAATTTTATGTCAGTTAAAATTCTACATATTTTTAATATTAGTTAAATAACTTGTCGAAGGTAAAGCCATACCTCGTCGGTCGTGCACCGTCTTGTATCTTCAGACAGAAGAGCGTCTTTCACTGCGGAACATGAGATATTTACAAATTAACTTTGTTTCGTCAGTGTGTCAACAACTTTACCTGTCTTGGAAACGGAAATTGTTACCTTTCAGTAGCTTCAATTTCAAAATATACGTAACTTGCAACTGGTTTTAATAATACTTGTGGTTAGTTTGATTTCACTTACTGCTTACTGGTGTGTAGCAGAGTAATAAAGTAACACATGTTCTATTAAATGGAGAATTGACAACAGTATCTCAGGTGCAGTACTTTTAAATTTCAATCAAATAACTGTTTCGACGTTCAAGACCATATTGTGGCCTACTTTGAAACATCTTTTTACATTTGGAAAACCTTACTTTAGCGGAATACATTTGGACTTCCAAAAGCTACAGTACAGCACATAAAAAGCGAATGTCATCACTTAAAAATTAAGTAAGATAATGTATTAAACTTCCAGAACAGGTCTGAAAAGTGCCCCAAGAAGTAACACTCTCCAATACAGTAATGCCATTGTACACATAAGTACGAAGTTTACAAAACTTGATGACAGCATGCGAAATATTTTAAACATATTGATAAATGGATACATAAATGCTGATAAATTTACTCAGAATCAAATATCGAGAAAATGATATTACGACTCGTACTCGACGTGGTCTCTGTAGATGAGAACTGCTAACCTGTTCAGTGCTTACTCCACAGCCTTGTGCAAAATGTGCCTCTGCAGCTACAACGTCATTTCAAATGAGGCGTTTAATAAAAGACTTGCGAGCAGAACACCTTGTAGGACGCCTCGTGAGAGCAGTCTTAACGCCGTGCTGAGACGAGCAGTAATTTTCTCCGTTCATTCCTGCTGACATCCCACCTGAGCATCTGAATACAGTAATCACTACTGGCAGGTCATATTCCAAGGGCAATGTCATCCCAAGAGCTATCCGGCGTGACTGTATGTAGATGAGTTCAGCGGCAAGTTTTGTCAGGGAAGGAGGTCGCCGCAGAGGATCAAGAGTGACGCAGGTGTCAGGGTGTGAAGGCGCTCCATCAAGTGAAACCTATGATAGCTGGAAACTGACTACTGCGAGACCTGTACTAAAACAAATGTTAAAAAGTCCGTAGCCACCACAGCGAGCAGGCCATGTAGGTCTATGCCGTTCTAAAGAATATCAAAGTCTGTTACTTTTCTTACACTTACCGTTTCTTTTGCAGTATTGACGAAACAAGCCGTTTTGCACAAGGGAGACGGATGGTTGCAGAAAACATAATGGACGAAATAATGACATAAACATGTTCTTCACATCTTCCACAATCACTAAGATTTATTGGAGGCTATTATCATGTTTCCAAAGGGCTTGAAAACTTTCTTACAAAATTAAAAATTTATTAACATGCACCATACGCCTGTTTCGGTTTTCAAGTCTGTGGTAGTAATACTAGCATATAGATGCGACTGAGTAACACTTCTGCTCTGACCACGTTTTCACTTTGGGATAAATATGTATCAACAGACATTTTAGCGTATGTGCACCAACACATTTATCCTAATAGAGTGTGTTGATACATACGCATTCCAAAATGAAAACGCGGCCAGTGGAAAAATTTTGTTAATATCTGTTTAAATGCCTGATCCACTTGACATTGGCTTAAGAGCAGAAATGCATTAATAAATTTTCAATTTTGAGAAAAGTTGGAACCCTATGGAACCATGGTTTTAACCTTCAAAAAATAATTATATGATTGAGATGTCTGTCAACAGAATTCTAGCGTAAGCGGTGAAAAAGTACTGCGTACAGGAGAATACCAAATGACAATGAAGAAGTGTTAATAAATGATAAATTTTAAAATATCAGATGCTCTTTTTCATTTATTCCCATTCTTACTAGAATAAAATGTTTCTTTCGCGCTTCAAGCAGCACAGGCAGCAATAATGCAGTCTATAACTTAATCTTCAAACTATCACTTTTGAACAAGTTATATACACACATACACACACACACACACACACACACACACACACATACACAAACACACACACACACGCACGCACGCACACGCACAAATATAAAACACACAAGGAGAGGGGGAGGGAGGCACATTGCCTCGTGTTTTGTCTAGCCCAACAGTCTTTGCTTTGCCTGTCTCACAGCACTAACCGCAGTCTTGTTTTCGGTAGCTATTCCGTGGTTGTAAGACAAATGCCGGGAACGGAAACTCCATCACAAATTATTTCTAGCTGAGACATTCTCTGCCACGCTATCAGCTTATCTAATGTCTAGATGGAAACATCGCCACGCTTCCATCCAGAATTCGAACGAGGCACACTACGTTTAACTTGATTTACGTGTGATAATTTTGTGCAGAATTACATTACTATAGTAGAACACACTCAATTTACATATCATTTGCCTCACTTTTATGGGACCCGTAGCCGTTTAACTGATGTTTTACACAACCTCTGAAAATCATATGGCATGTCAGTTTTTACGAACAAGCTTTTAGTGTTCATCTTAACGGCATTTGTACATACACCCAACTTCGGTAACATCTTATATGATGTTGACATTACTATAACATTCCACGATAATGAACGCTACATACTGCACAATTTCTCGTCAGTGAAAACTTACAAGGGGCGGTATCGATATCATGCAAACAAAGCGACGAATTATGTTGTCAATGTATTAATTAATTTCAGAGAGTTATGAGGAATGAAACTTACGAAAACCAGACAGAACAACGTTTAATAACGAAAGATAAAGCTCACTAAATACATGCGCGTGAATCAGGAACTGCTGTAACGCTTAAAATTAGCGAAAAGGGTTTAACAATAATTGACCACACCAGCGTTGTAGATTTTCTACCTTTTTGATGTCCAGGAGCTTCGGTCTGCATTCTAAAAACTAAATTCTCATTTTTAGCGATACTTACGCGTTAGGTTTCCATTTTGCAGTTATCGAAACAACAGAGCTGCCAATTTTCCGAGAGTAGCGTGCCAATGAAAGGTGTTGTAAAAATTGCTGTAAATAAGAAAGCAAAGTAATTTATTTTACTTAGTCACTGAAAATTGCGCGCTGTCATCAGTGAAAAGCTTTCGAGCGTGCACTTATACCTCTCGTAACTTAAAACTGTCTGCACAGTGTAGATGACTGTTCACAAATTGAGATACGTATTTACACGAATTTAGCTGCCAATATCTTTAGCTGCGTTGCCGTAATACCATATTAAAATCCGGGCAAAATTAAATGCTAGTTGCAAGAGATAGATTGTGATAAGGGATTGGAAAAGTAAGTCACTACATTATAGTGACTAAAATTGCCGTCAATAAAGTAAAATAAAGTCAGCTCGCTTTTGTTTCTGCTACGTTAAGAAAATAAAAGCAAATTCGTTACTTTTAGATGATGTAAGAGAAGGAAACTCTGTAAATTTGTAATGTACATTGTTATTGGTGGAAATATGCCTCTAGCGTCCTTAACTCATCTGTGCCCATTATAATTTCAATCCATTTTACCCATTACGAAGGGATACTGGTGACTTAGATTTTCAGGCAACCAAATGCGCAACTGAGGTGCACAAAATGGAAACCAAACATTGTAGTCACGATCCAGATGTCGGACGATAGACTTCGTAGTTCTTTTTCATTTTATTTTAATTTATCTTGTTTTATGTTATATTTATTTACTGATTTTTTTTGAATCATCAGTCTTGCGACTGGTTTGATGCGGCCCGCCACGAATTCCTTTCCTGTTCTAACCTCTTCATCTCAGAGTAGCAATTGCAACCTGCGTCCTCAACTATTTCCTCGACTTATCCCAATGTTTTTCTTCCTTTACAGTTTTTACCCTCTACAGCCCCCTGTAGTACCGTGAAAGTTATTCCCTGGCGTCTTAACAGATGTCCTATGTCCTGTTCCTTCTTCTTGTCAGCGTTTTCCACATATTCCTTTTCTCGACAGTTCTGCGAAGAACCTCCTCACTCCTTCCCTTATCAGTCCACCTAATTTTCAACATTCATCTTTAGCACCACATCTCAAATGCTTCGATTCTCTTCTGTTCTGGTTTTCCCACACTCTATATTTAATTACTATACAAACGCACATTCTCAGAAATTTCTTCCTCAAATTATGATCTATGTTGTAGACTTCTCTGGGCCAACAATGCACTTTTTGGCGATGCTAGTTAGCTTTTTATGTCCCTCTTTCTCCGTTCATTATAGATTATTCTGCTGCCTTGGTAGCAGAATTCCTTAACTTTATCTGCTTCGTGATTCCCAATTCTGATGTTAAGTTTCTCACTATTCTCATTTCTGCAACTTATAATTACTTTCCTCTTTCTTCGATTTACTCTCAGTCTATATTCCGCATTCGTTAGACTGTTCATTCAATTCAACAGGTCCTGCAATTCTTCTTCACTTTCACTCACGATACAATGTCATCTGCGAATTTTGAGTTTTAATCCGTATCTTGAACTTCTCCTTTATTTTCGTCATTGCTTCTTCAATGTATATATTGAACAGCAGGGGCGAAAGTCTACATACTGTCTTAAACCCTTTTCCATCCGAGCACTTCGTTCTTGTTGTTCCACTTTTATTGTTCTCTCTTGGTTCTTGTACATTTTGTACATCACTCTCCTTTCCCTACAGGGTACCCCTACTTTTCTCAATATTTCGAACATCCTGTACCATCTTACATTGTCCAGCACTTTTTCCGGTCAACAAGTTCTATTAATTTTTCTTCGGTCTTGCTTCCGTTATCAACTGCAACGTCAGAACTGCCTCGTTTGTGCCTTGATCTTTCCAAAAACAAATTGATCGTCGTCTGATAAATCCTAAGTTTTCTGTTCCATTCTTCTGTATATTATTCTTGTTCGCAACTTGGATGCATAAACTGTTAAGCTGCTTAAGAGAAATTCTCCCTCTTGTCGGCTCTTGCAGTCCTGGGAACTGCGTGGATGATGTTTTTCCGAATGTCAGATAGGATGTGGCCAGACTTATATATTCTGCAGACCAGCGTGAATAGTTGCCTTATTGCCACTTCCCTCCATGATTTTAGAAATTCCGATGGAATGTTGTCTATCTCCTCTGCCTTATTGGATCTTAGGTCTTCCAAAGCTGTTTTAAATTCTGATTCTAATACTGGATCGTCTATCTGTTTCCTGTCGACTCCCGTTTCTTCTTCTATTACGCCATCAGCCAACTCCTCCCCCTTACAGAGGTCTTCAATGTACTCTTTGCAGCCATACCCTCTCTCCTCTGCATTTAACGATGGAATTCCCATTGTACTCTTAATGTTACCGTCCTTGCTTTTAATGTCACCAAAGATTGTTTTCACTTTCCTATATGCTGTGTTAGTCCTTCCAACAGTCATTTCTTTTTCGAGTTCTTCGGATTTTTCACGCAGCCATTTCACCGTAGCTTCTCTGCTCATCCATATACTTCATTCCTAAGAGTGTTGCATTTCTGTATTCCTGAATTTCCCTAAAATGTTTGTACTTCTTTCGTCGATCAACCAATTTCTTCTGTTACCCGTTCTTTCTTCGCAGTTAGCCTCCTTGTATTTTTGTCTTCCTTTGCATCCTCTGTGGCGTTAAATTATGAAAATATGTGAGTGTAGCTTGTACAGACGAGAAATGCTGAGAAAGAAATGAACAGTGTAGTAGTGGATTTTTATTTTGTCAAATAACTTCATTGCATTAACGTACAAAGAAAACTATATTGCACACAACGAATAAACGGAGTGAGATTTTACTGTTTAGAGGAGGCTGGCCTAGTTTTTCGAAGGATGGAAGCTGTTATCACAAAGGGAGCTCTAATCACTATCTGTCCATCCTGATTTCGGGGTTTAGTGGTTTACCTCAATTAATCCAGGCAATACCGATATGGTCTCTACTATAAGAGTACGGTTGACTACCCACTCCATCTTTCTTAATTTAAACCTGTAAACTGGTAAATGAATGCTTTATGAATTACGTTTTTTTCTTAAACTGTAATACGACGTCATGAGCAATATCCTTGAAAGATTGTCCCACAGATAAATAAAGAACTACTGTTATTTGTAAATGAGAAATCAAAGTGCAATGAAAATTCACTTTGACAAAAAGTAAGCAACGGAAGAGAGCAAAACGGAAAGAAGACAAAGATTTACAGACGACAGGATACAGATGCTACGGTCGACGGGAAGCAGTGAGTTACGTTTGCAGAACTGAATAGTTTCTTTGGGAGTCTGTCAGAATACCATGGATCGCAGATGGGCCACACGTGGTGAGGCTCTGGACTCCCAATCGCGAGGAATGGGCTTAAAAACCCAGTGTGGAAGTTCAGAGTTAGGTTCCTGTGATTTCATTTGGTATCAGACGATTTCCAACTTCGTGCTTATGTAAATGAGGTGCACTGCTGTTTCATCTCTAATGAATACAAGGGACTCACAGTTTTATGTGTAAACACAAGTGCGTTGCTTCTCGGGAAGAACCCATAAAGCTTGCAATAAAAACAGGCGCACTCCATGGTACTCAGGCAGAAATCTTATGAAGTATGGCAGACTCCTTGCAAGGTTATTGGAAGTCCGACTCAGCACTGAAAGACTGTTAGATTGGTGGCCGAGAATCATAAGTGGTCATGAGACATTTGTCTACTGTTACGTTATTGAAACAATGTCAGTCTTCATAATGGGTTCGGGAAAGGTTCTTCAAGGCCAAAAAAAGCTCAACAGGTCAGGTGAAAAGCCAGCGCCATGCTGACAACTTTTTTTGACTTGAAGGATTAGTTCATCATGAATTCGTACCACAGGGTCAAACTGTTAATCGATGATACTATCGCGACGTGTTGCGACTCCTGCGAGGAAATGTGAGAAGGAAGCGTCCAGAAGTGTGGCGAGGCAATCCAAGGCTCTTGCATTACGATAAGACGTCCGCACTTTCGTCTCACTTGGTGTGTGGCTATTGCACAACAAACGAAATCACTGTGCTGTCTCATCCTTCCGAGTCTCCCGACCCGGCTCCTGTGGATCCTTTTTTATTTCCAAAGTTGAAAACGCCGTTGAGAGGACGAAGATTTGCAACGACAGACGAGACAAAAGAAAATTCGCAGACACCGTTTCGCGCGATCCAGCAAGAGGAGTACCAAGACCGCTTCCGGAAGTGGAAATTGCGTTGTGTGCGGTGTATGAATTGTGGAGGAGAATACTTCGAGGGAGACCATGCACTACAACTAAAAGGTAAGAGAAGAAAGAATAGAAGAATTTTTTGAGAAGACATCGTATGCGTGATTAGCGTTAACACTACTGAACACGTTATTGTTTAGTTCTTGCTCATGCAACTACATCTAAAAACTAGGTTTTTTAATTTCTTGCCTTTATTTTTATTTATTTTTCCTTCATGTTACCAGATTTAAAACAGAAATTCGTACTTGGAATAAAAGGAGTTGCCCAGAAGAAATAGCTTTAGGTTAGATTTAAAACTTGGTTTATTCCCTGTCAAACACTTTATGTTATGGGCGAATGACCAAAACTTTTGATGCTGTATTTTGAACTCTTTTCTGAACCATTGACAGCTTTAGTAATGGATAATAAAGACCATTTTGTCCTGTAATGTTGCAGGTATGCACATCGCGGTTCTTCTGGAACTGCGATGCATTATTTATGACGAATCTGATTAGCGAATATATGTACTGCAACAGAGCAGTCAAACTGCCTAGCTCCCTGTAGTGGTACTTACATAACAACTGCAGGTCAACACTTATTATTCTTGCTGCTCGCTTTTGTGCAATCAGCGCTTTCCTTCCAAGTGGTGGGTTACACGCTTCTTCTATTTCAAATTTCCATCAACATCTACAGCGACTGTTGGTGCGACTCTATTTCTTGTACAGAAATGAATATAATGTGCTTTATTTTTCCAAATGTAGAGAGAGCGAATTTGCAGGGAACAGCTTAATAATTCTTTGAAAACATCATCAACAATCTCTTCTGTGGATTTCTCTATAATGGAATTTATTAGCACTTTGGCATCGTCTACAAAAAGTACCGATTCTCCTTGCTGAATGTTAAGTGAAAGGTCATTCACAAGTAGAAGTAATGGGAGTGGACCCAAAATTGAACCTTGTGGATCACCCATAACGATTTCTCCCAATTCACTAACATTTTCCATCCTTCCGTGTTCAGCACAAGTTCTTGTATTCTTAAGTATTCTTCAAACCAGTTGTGTTTAAAGCCATCAGTTCTATAACTCACTGGAAAGAGCACAAAAATAGCAGCCGCAATATTTTTTATTTAAAGCTTGTAATATCTGATGCACGACTGCATAAACAGCATTCTTAGTCGAGCACCCGTTCTGGAATCCAACCTGTGTGTTTGTGCTTAAATGTGGGACTTCTTTGAGTGTATTACTCTTTCGAATATTTTGGAAAAAGATGTTAGTAAGAAAACTGGATGGTTGTTTCGTTCAATAAAGTTCTTCTGAGTTTGTGGCAGCATTGTGAATATATAAAAAAACTACCGACGTTTCGGTCCCTGTTGCAAGTGACCTTCTTCAGGGTGTTTTTGTTTACACAATGAAGAAGGTTACTTGCAACTGGGACCGAAACGTCGGTAGTTTTTTATGTATTGACAATGCGTACACAACCCCAGAAGAATTTTATTGAATGTGACAATGGCCGCGGAAGCCGACGTTTGTATTGGGCGGTAGTTATTTGAGTCTTTCCTGTCACGTTTCTTCCAAGCACACTTGCCTGCTATAGGCAAAGGTCCCAACTTCGAGTCTCGGTCCAGCACACAGTTTTAATCTGCCAAAAACTTTCAGCAGTCAGCAAAACTGCACTCATCGACCTACCTTTATCAGATCCTGAAAACTGATGACATGCGCCATATGAGATCAGAGGTCAGTGATTGATTTCCAATGCAGCTCGAGTGGTAGTGTATCGTAAGGCAGTGCCACAGGTCACAAGACGATGGTCAGGCATCATGGAACGCTCTAATGACTTAAGTCAAAAATGGTATATTTCGAAGAAAATCCGAAAGAAGCAGATTGATAAGCAGTTATGTTGGCACTAAGTACAATAAAACATGTCTACAGCCCTGCAGGGATATTCAAACCTACAAATTCGTGATTTAGATTTACGACAAGCAAAAGAAACAGCATACAAGACTCGAATGTGGAGTAGTAATGGTGAATACTCTTTCAGACAGAAATGACCAAATGACTTGCAATACGCAAATTTTGGCCCTTGGCCGAAAGCAAACTGACTTGGGAAAGGCGTAAACCAAGTTAAGAGGTGGTTAAGTGCTTGTATCGATCAATCGATATTGATTATAGCAGTTTCGAGTAAAGTATGATGAAGATAAATATCGGATGTAGTAGAAACAAAATATAAGGAGGACAAAGGGAAGTGACGAGTGAACAAGCACACTTAAAACCACGTTTCTTACTAAATATACACAACAGTAATTGTCTCTATATATGACAGGAATGTCGTTAGGTTACACAACCTACATAGGTTTCCGTCGCTTCTCGTGTCAGAGGAACACTATTCCGGAAAGACTTTACGTCCATCTTATTTGCTGTTGTTGATCTGCAGCCTACCTCTGCTGTCGCTTGTTCGCTCTAGAGAAAACGCCGATGATTTGCATGGTGCTCGTATTTACAACTGAGCCTTGGTGCCATCAAGTAGGTTTCTGGAACGCAGTCCTCAATAGAGGCGATTCTTTTGCCTTTTTCGCTATTAAACGGAGAGAAAGTGGCGCGGACCAAATGAGCTAGCTGCGCAGCTTGGTGAGGCACAGAGGGTCTCGTTATGTTCGCCACAGGACCTGCTGCTGTTGCTGCTACTGCTGCTGCTGCTGCTGCAGCGGCTGGCAAAAAGGCGAAGGAGGCGCGTCCAGCGTCTCTGTACACAGCAAATGCGCCTCTGCAGTGACACGCGTGTTGTTACAAGGTATTTTTTATTCGTGGAAGTACCGGAGTCTCTAAATTAATCGTATTGGCAGCGCATCAAGTTGTACTTGGCGGCAGGATGACAAAGCATGAAACGTATTGCTTTGATTATTTCTGCAATTGCTGTCTGGGACTTCCAATTTGGCCAGCCGATGTGGCCGAGCGGTTCTAGGCGCTTCAGTCTGGAACCGCGCGACTGTTACGGTCGCAGGTTCGAATCCTGCCTCCGGCATGGATGTGTGTGATGTCCTTAGGTTAGTTAGGTTTTATTAGTTCTAAGTTCTAGGGGACTGATGACCTCAGATGTTAAGTCCCATAGTGCTCAGAGCCATTTGAACCATTTGAACTTCCAATTTATTCTGCGTGTGCAGCGACAGTTGCTGTTTTAGTGCTATCTATATGCGATATAGCCAGCAGATCGCGGAGGAGATGACTATGGCACGTACCTAAATACCGCGCAAAAAATCTGATTTAGAGATAACAAAATGATGTAGCAGTTACACAAAAGCAGTATAAAAGTTACGGATGGCTATACAGTCACGAGAACCACACAGTTTTAACGCCATGTACCTGTTTTTATTGTACATCAACAGATTTAAGAACAACTTGTCACAAAATGTAAAGAAAATGAAATGTTCTGTATGCAATGACTTTAACCTAAGTAATGATAGAAGTATCATTATACTCATTTTCACACATTTTCCAAGATTCTCGTAAAATCACTTATTCTCCCGTTTTACAAATGAAATCAGTCTAGCTAAATCACTTCTAATTTCTTCAGGCAACCATGTTTCTTAGTTTAGTGCTTCTAGCTGCAGCTGTTGAAGCTCAGAAGGCTTCACATTCCTCTGCAAGAAGTAATGTTCCTCGATCTCTTCAGTTGCATTGAGAGTCGATCGAACTTGCGGTACCCCTAGCTGTTCAGCAGTCAGTCTGATCCGTTGTAGTTTAGAAATGTATACAATGGTAAATTCAAATTTTTTCAGCAGCTGACTTAGTCGTAAAAATCTCTTTCTTGCGTAACAGTCACTGTGTCTGGTGTTATGTGTTTACTGCACAGTCATCTAGCTGCACTCGCAATCTAGTATATTGTAGCTGCAAACTAGTGGAGGGGTGATTCAGCGATGATGCAGAAATTGGGAATCATTCTGATGTGTCACCGGCTGGCGTCGAAATTTCGGAACAACTGGCAAAATTGCTAAAATTGACCACGCTATTACCGCACATCGCCCCATATCAACACTCTCTTTCGCATCCCCTCTGTCCATTGGTACACTGTTCGTTACCACATAATGATTGACTGACACCACTTGGTTGAGATGAAGGGAGCTTTCTCGGAACACTGGAATTCTGCTACTTGTCACTGCGCAGCATGGGATTAAATGTAGAGGTTATCACTAGCGGACAATTGTTTGGAAATGTTCCTCAATACTGAAGACTCGTCCTTTCTCTATGTGCTGCGATATCCTCCACATGTTTTTCTTTTTTCACTAATAAGGTAACAATATCTCTTTTCATTTTTCTATCTTCCACGTGTTGTGAACGGCACCTTCCGCCGATGGTACCGGAACAGTAGTCATGTATATGGCTGCAAAATGAGGAAACAATGCTCGCTGAAATGGAACACAGAGACATTCGCTACACCGTCGCTGTGGAAGATGAGGTTAACTGTATACGACATCACCTTCGGATAACTGTTGGAAATCCTCTACAATCCCACAATCTCTTCCAGTTCCATAGGTTGCGATGAGTTCCACATTTTTGGCAATCAGAAACATGACCTCTGTGCTTTATTTTTACTAACCTTTGTGTTGTGAGAGCTGCATAGTTTATACCATGCGACGTTCAGCTCTCAGTGAGACACTAAGGATGTTGATGTCGGTTTAGCAGTTGACACAGACCTCGAAGTCGTGCTAGAAAAACAAAGCGTATTGTGGTGTACACTACTTTGGTGTGTTACAGCCGAGAAAACTGTGTATTAAACTGCTTATGAAAGACCAATACAGGAACTCTCTCTTGTGATTGATAGTCAGTTGGATATGGTCTTTCTCCAGTACAGTCGACAAAACTTTATGCAGATATGTGTAAGAGACTTCGAGCACTGACCACGTGGTCCAATGGGCTGATACGGTATATGTAATATGCTCGATGTCGACATGCGGACGGAAGATTATTTCTGTATCAGAAGAGAAAGACGCTTTAAAATCTTATAGGAGGTTCTGTTGCAAGACAGACTCTCACGATTTGTTTCGTAAATGTAAGTGTGACATAGCTTCATGTTGGTAAAACGGGACTTGGCTTATATTTTACAGACACTGATTTGAACACGAGAGAGACTCTACGTTCGTGCAATTTGTCCATCAAGCTGAAAGAAATTGTTTAACATAGCTGTTTTTTCTTCGCACTTTAAATTATCGCTTTTTCTTTACTTCGATGACAGTTTCGAAATAATGAGGACATTCTGTACTGATCGGTAGTTTTCGCAGCAAAATAGTGGAAGTATTTTTCCCAATTTTATGCAGGGTTGATGGGTATAGGACTCATTTGTAAATGGTCATGGTGCACTTCGTTGGATGTCACAAAATAATGAGCTGTGAACTGTATTCTGCAGTTGAACGTAAAAACTTTACCTGCTTTCGACGTAAATGTTTTCTGGGTATGGTAACACGCCATAACGTATAAAACTAGTGCTGCAGTAGAAAAACCAACGTTTCGGCCACGGTTGCATCGGCCTTCTTCTGGGTCTGGACTATTAGACCCAGAAGAAGGCCGCTGCAACCGTGGCCGAAACGTTGGTTTTTCTACTGCAGTACTAGTTTTATACGTAATGGCGTGTTACCATACCTAGAAAACATTTATGTCAACTGACTCTGTCCGCGGAAGCCTACGTTATTATATTTACTTGCTTAGACTGCGCATATTTTCGTAGAAAGCGAACATTTATTGTCGTCGCGATTGTGTTTTCCTTTTTAATACATGCTTAATTGAAGGGCTTATTTCAATAGTGGTACAACTCCATTTTTGTTCATTTTGAAATACAGAGCCCTAAAGTTATGAGCGCTGAAAAATCTACAGTTGAGATAGCAGAAAAATTCAAGCATATGGCTTCTTGCTAGAGATGAACCTTCCTGTTTGTTTGGATCATTAATTTCAGAAGCATTATAGGCAGAAAATTGGAGGTAATGGACTTGTACCACTATTGAAATAAGCCCTTCAATTATAAGCAATTGATGACGTTAAATAAAAGTGTTCTCCTTCGCAGAACGACAGGCCTACTGAAAGCATTGGGTCGTCAAAGCAGCTGTACTTCGGTCAGGTCGCTGTCTGTGGTTGGACGTGCTGATGCTAAATTTCCCTTTTGGTTGTCGAAGGGCCGATGCTTGGACCATCACCCCAAGGTGATTGCGAGCTCGTCCGCCAGGGGAGATGGCTGTAGAGCGCAAAGCAGGGCTCGGCTGCGCAGTTGGCCATTTGAAAAAGCGATGTGGAACCTTCTCCAGAATTTCGTTGTTGTTCAAGAGCGGTCCAGTCTTTCCGATAAATACGTTTAACAGATTGCCAGAAGCGTTTTCTTCTCGCCTTTTGTCTATTTGCGACCGATTTCCGCAGACTGGAGGGAGTATAACAATGCCACCAGAACGATCCCTTTGTGGACCACCTGGGAGGAAGCCATGGAGGGAGGGTGAGGGGAGGAGGGGGGAGGGGTAAGACTACCTGCAAGTTGGTTAGTTCGTGAGCGCACATTGGGGAGGACACAGATGCAACTGCTGCCTCTCTACAATCTGCTGCGGTCGGTTTTTGCTGTAGTTGTGTTATTCCCAATCCCCAGAACATGTGCTGCATTATGTACCATTTATTAAAAGTGCTGGTTTTTTCACAACAATTGCGAAGATTAATTAGAACAATAATGCATTTTTTCCATCAGCTGTGGTAACGTGTATTGGACTCAGTTACCTGGGCTGCAGAGTGATCTTCAAGCAGCTGTCTGTAGGAAATTGTGACATCAAACAGCATAGATACAGTCCTCAGCTGAATGCTTACAGGTAATACACTTATTAAACTCCTCTCTGTCCACCACAAGCCTCTTGTCAGTTGAACATTTTTCCCACCAAAAAGAATAAATATAGTACCTTACACTCCAGACTTTTTCCCACCAGCTTCTAGATGAACGATAGACTTGGAGTGCGTCTGTCACTGGTTTTGAGTGGTAATGTTTTCCCCAGCAGGATAACACCTCTTGTATGGTGTCGTCAATTTTTGAGATGTATTGAGATTTTAGGAGCAGTCCTTGTGTAGCACTGTGATTATAGTTGTGTAATTAGCCCCAATCTGTACGATTAATTAAGTATTTATGATCAATCTTTACTTCAGTTTCTCAATAAGAGTAGAGTACTCTAAACCAACCTTCCTATCCTGCATCAGAGTGTTTCCATGTGTTGGGGGTGCACTTGGGCTTTCTATCCAGAAGGAGAAGGGAAGGGCATCGCCATTTTGAATTTCTCGCCAATTCCAAGCGCCTCGGGTGGTATAATTGTGCTGAGGGGTGGAGGATGACTTGGGCTTTCTGTTCAGGAGGACGAGGGTTCGAGTCCCAGAAAGCGCATCGCAATTTTCTAATTTCCCGCCAATTCCTGGGTGTGAAGGGTGGGTGACGGGGGGGGGCGGAGGGAGCGTCAGCATAGTAGTGTGAATAAGAAATTCACACTAGAATTCGAATTCCCGCCAAAATTCGATCGAAATTTCTGCTAATGGGGTGAGGGGTGGAGGGAGAGGCGACTGGGACCCTTGTGCAGGCTGAGAAAAATACATGTTGGCATCTCGGGGGACGGGGGGTGGTAGGGATGGCCATGATCGTGGAGGGGGGTAATTACTTGGCTAAGTTAATAAATTTTCATACCAATTTGATATCAAAACTGTGCCAGCCCCCCCCCCCCCCCCCATGTCCCTTCTACTGCCATGTGAGTCGATGTTAGTGAAGAATCCTTTTAAGGCGACAAAGACGCCATTATCGGCACCTCATTGAGTTTGAACCAGGTCGTGTAGTAAGGGTATGAGAAGCTGGGTGTTCCTTCTAGAATATTGCAGAAGAACTTGGTAAAAATTTAGCCACTGTAGAAGATTGCTGGCAGCGGTGGTCATGAGACTGTGTGACACTACGGAGAGGGCCCTATGGAGAGGGAAGAGGATCGTGTCCAGCGTATGGTTCTGGCACATCATACTGCATCTCTGCAGCAATCTGAGCAGAAGTTGTCACCACAGTGTCACAAAGAACTCTTACAAATTGATTACTTTCGGGTCAGTTCAAGCCAGAAGCCTTGTAGCATGCATTCCACTGATTCCAAACGATCGCCATTTTTGACTTCAGTGGTGTCAAGCGAAAGTTAATTGTACGGCGGGATGTGTAGTGTTTTTTGTTAAAAACGGGTACTGCCCCAGTGGTAGTGATGGCCAAGTGTTGTTTACGAGAAGGCCAGTTGAGGGCCTGTAACCAACCCGTTTGGACGATAGACGCACTGAACCTACATCTGGAGTTATGGTCTGGCGTGCGATTTTGGATGACAGCAGGAGCACTCTCGTGGTGATCCCACACACCATAACTGCTAATTTCTATGGAAATTTGGTGATTCGATCTGTTGTACTGCCATTCACGAACAGCATTTTAGGGGGTGTTTTCCACAGGATACCGTTCGTCCACATATCTCAGTTGGAAGCCAACATGCTCTGCATCATATCGACATGTTTCCTCCGCCTGCTCGATCACCAGGTATGCCTCCAGTAGCGCATGTATGGGGCATCATCGAGCGACAATTCCAGTGTCACTCCAGTTTCGATTGACCAATGAAACAGGCATGGAAATCCATCGCACAATACAACATCTGGCGTCTGTACAACACAATGCCACAATGAATGCACGTCTGCACGCCTACTTTCAACATTCTGGAGGTTACACCGATTTTTAATTTAGCTGCATTTCACGTTTGCAATGCCTTATCTCACTCTTTCTGTCCAGGAGGACCAGGGTTCGAGTCCCAGAAAGGGCATCGCCATTTTCTAATTTCCCGCCAATTTCCAGGTGTGAGTGGGGGGGGGGGTGTGTTAATTCCTTAAATACATTTGTGTCCAAAATTAAAGCAACTAAGCGCTATTTTCCCGTCCTGTACTTAATTCACGATATAATCATGCAGACTGTCAACAGATGTCCATACGATCCTGTTCTGTACGAAAGACGGCATTTTGTTCAATGGACAACGACGCCAACAATGATGCCAGGGCACCTATCAAACAGGGTAGTGTTTGCCAGGTAGTCCGTCTTCCACATTCGCTGTGTGCGCAATCACAGAGGGTACAGTATTGCACAGAGGAGATGCCTACCAGATTCTCTGCGGGGAGGGCCGTAGGAAGAATGGAAGCGGGACAGTCGCAAACTGAAGGAGCCTGACGGCTTAATGTGAATCGTTCTGTTGTTTCTCGGCTGTGGCGACAGTTTGTAGAGACAGAACTGCATCCCGAAACAAGGGCAGGGACGACCACGTGTGACTTCAGAAAGAGAGGACCGTTATTTGGCTGTAAGAGCACGATGATGCCACCTTACAAACTGGCATCTGACCTCGCACGTCCACTGAACGTGTTGTATAGACACGAACGGTATACAGAAGGCTTTGACAGAGTGACCTTTGTTGTCGGAGACCTTCGCTACGTGTACCTCTGATGCGTTTTCGCAGAAGAGAAACTCTAGAGTGGAGTTGTCAATAAGCCACCTGGACGGTCTAACAGTGAGCCAATGTTCTTTTCACATTTGAGTCCCGTTTTGGTGTGGAGAGTGGCTTTCGAAGTATTCGCACGATTTCGGAACCCAAACACTGTGGAAAGAGATCGATTTCGGGGAGGATCCCTAATGGTGTGGGAAGGGATTATGTTGACCAATCGGAAACTTCTTCATGAAACTGTAAAGGTCAATCGGCAAGATTCAACTGCTGTCAGGTATCATGATGACATCTTGGGGACTCATGTGCGGTTGTTGCATGTGCTGTGCGCCCAGGCTTCGTATAGACGGACGATAATACTCGACTTCATAAAGCACTGGTGGTTGTTGTTTTCTAGGAAACGGAAGGTATTGCAAGCATGGCGTGGCCTGCTCATTCTTCCGATCGGAACCCTAAAGAGCATATCTGAGATGCACTAGGCAGATGGATACCATTACGTCAGCATCCACCAACCACTGTCAAAGACTTGTGAGCAGCTCTACAAGTAGAATGGGCATTATTGCCTCAATATGAGACTGATGACATCGTTTACAGCATGCCCCGTCGTTGTCAGGCCTGTTTTGCTGTCAGAGGTGGTCACACACCGTACTGAGCACGTTAACCAGTCGTTGGAATATGTAGGCAAATCCGTTAAGTTGGATGAACCTAAGAACATTTTTGTCTATCGTTATGCAATCGCAGTTCTTACGCGTTGTAACTTTTACCTTGTTTCTACTTTACTCTCACTTGTTTCTACTGTTTTGTGGCAAAATAAAAGCATCCTTGCAAAATTTGCTTTGTTGCTTTAATTTTGAACACCAGTGTATGTTGCCTAGGCAAATATATTCCCGAAATTTCATTACGGTACATTAATTTTTTTTTTGGTTTGTAATTTTTTCTGTCAGTGTATTTACCACATTTTTATCTTGTATCCAGTCGATGAAGAGTAACTTAGAATGACATGGCGGTCAGTCGACAATTGCGCGGTCTTCAGGGCTTGATCGTGGGGTGTGGTTTCGTTTCTTTTTTGTGTGTAATTTCGCGGTTGTATACCCTGCAACGTAAGGATTGTAGTACATGCCTGACAAAAAAAGTGGATCGCCCAGAAGATACGGTCAAATGTCAAGGTAACTTCATACACCTATACACCATCGGTGGGTATTTAAATGACTAGAGTTGCTAATTGAAATGAGCGTTTGGCGTCATTGGCCGGGAGGCCCCGTTCGGAGTAGGTCTGGCCGCCTTGGTGCAGGTCTTATTAATTCGCTGCCACATTGGGCAACCTGCGCGCCGGATGGGTATGAAATGATGATGAAGACAGAACAACACCCAGTCCCTGAGAGGAGGAAATCTCCGACCCAGCTGGGAATCGAACCCGGGCCCGTAGGACGGCAATCCGTCACGCTGATCACTCAGCTATCGGGGCGGACAGAGCTGCTAATGACTAATGAGAACCACTTCAGCCGTATTATTATACATTTATTGTGTTACGACCGTTTTCGTTCCTTTGAACATCTTCAGGCTGCCGAGTAGTGCAGAGGTCAAGACATAACTGGTATATTTCTCGTACGTAATGTTAAAGATATGGCACACTGCGCACAGTGCCAAACTTCCGCCAAGCGGTTGGCAAATATTTATGGTCAGGGTTTTTGGACGTGGTCATTAACATTACGTACCACAACCTGGCAATCTATGTCTTGACTTCACCACAACTCGACGACCTGGAGATGTTTGAAGAAACGAAACCGGCCGGAACACAAGAAATGTGTAAAACTACAGCTGAGGCGGTTTTTATTAACCATTAACATTATTGTCAGGTGTGGGCTCAACATGATCGAGATAAGAGTTGCAGTTCTATGTGCCAGGTACAATGGGCACCAGAATGCATTTGTGTTGTTCGATTGGTGTTATTCTAGTTTAGTACTGTTACCGGTCCTGATAGGAGATCTAGGCTGTGTCACCAGCGTAATTTGAGTGATCACTGTGAGAGGCATGGAGATCCCGCAGACCCAAGTAAAACAGTCGCAGCACCACCCAACGGAGTTTGAAAGAGGTCGCATTGTGTCTCTGCATTTGGCTGGTTGACCAAATCGTACAATATTCATTGACCATTTGGATTGATCGTGGCCCGATGTTGGACTGCACGAGGACTTGAGGGCAGGTGTACTCGCCAACTCGTCATCAAGATTCTGGCCAACCACATCTGATCATCATAAGGAATTATTGCTGTATTGTGCGCTAAGCACATGTACCCTTTCACATCTACGCCTGCCATCCGAAAACAGCAACGTAGTGTGTCATGCAGCACGACTGGTCGGAGACTAGCAGGAGCCGGACAAGGGAATTGCCGCCCCCTGCGTATGCTACAGCGACTGGGAAGCATGGACTGCTGATTAATGGTGTTGCACTGCGTTCAGCAACGAATAGTGGATTTGCACAGTGAGAGATGACCATCGTTAGCGAGTATCGCTGGGATCTGGTGAGAGGTCCCATTCTTTCATTGTTTTGGAGAGGCACAGCAGTGTTACTCCTGGCGTCATGGTTGGGGGAACTATCGCGCATGATCTCAGGTCACAGTTGGTAGTGACTGAGGAAACCCTAACGCCACAACGGTTCGTCTCGGACATCTTCTGTCATAACGTATTACCTCCCACGCAATTGTATAGGGGTGGCATATTTCAAAGGGGCAATGGTCTTCCACAGATGGCGCATTTATATATGAACTGTCTACGTGGTGTTGAAGTACTCCCATGACGAAAACCATTCCAACAATCCGTCACTGATAGAACACGTGTTGGACTGCCTCAACCTGTCCCAGTGCTAATATGCAGAATGTTAAGGACCAGTTAGAACAGTTGTGGATCAGTTTGTCTCAAGAGAGGATTCAACTTTCCTAGCACATGCACCCAGGCCAGAGGATGTTTAATGTCATACTGATAAGTGGACTCATACTGCCAAATTCTTAGTAAGCTTGACTCTGTTCTGTAGTAACTGAAATAACGTTACATACCCTCTCTTTTCACATAACCTTTCAACCTGTGAACTTCCATGTTGGTTCCTCCTCCACTTCCTTCTGGGAGTTACCCTTTTTGTGAGACAGTATCTTTAAACAAAACCACCAAGACAGGAAAAATGTATACTTACATTTCTGTACTTTCTTTAAAAAAGAAAATGTGGTTCACCATTAGACCGAATACAAAGTACAGGGTAAGGAGCAATACCCACAGTTTTTTTCCAAATTATTTCTCGTAGGTTGGAGTATCACTTTGAAGATTAGGAGATTAAATTAATGGAGGTTTTGTTCCTTTTATAATGTTTGTTTGTGTAACAAATAGAAGCTTTTGATTATTTTTTTCAGAAACTAAAATTAAACCTTTGAAATTTTGCTAGAGTCTTGGATAATATACTCTTGACCAAACTGAAACTCCAAGTCATTAATATTATAAAAGAAACAGTCTCAGCTAACATTACTTACAAAAGTTCAAGTTAATACATTTTTTTTAAAAAACAAGACTGTTATATATGGCTGTTGTAATCCATAATAGTAAATTTTTTTCTGAACAGAATACATACACTCTTTTGAAAATTTATTGATTCTTCCAGTTGATGTCTTAGGATGTTCAACAGCAAGCACATGAGGAATGGGAAATGGGGAAATAACCTCTCATTGGAGTGACATCGATTGTCCTGAAGGATGTGTTAATTATATGGTAACATCATGCTCTTTTGTATTTAGTTCAGTGAGTATCGCAAAGGACCATAGACTCGAATAATTATTAGCTGCATATGGGGATGGGATATGGGCTTGCTGGTTCGTAGGATAAGGAGCAATTTATACCAAGATATGGGGAAGAAACGTTCAGTTGCTGACTATTTCCGCCTCACTGGACTGGTCTGGCCAAACTGTGGAAATACTTTTAATACTTCTGGACGTTCTTCATGACTAACACAGAATGCTATTAAATCAGAAGATTTCTTAGGAGAACAAAACTTGAAAAAAAGGATGAAACTGAAACATGAAGTAAACGATTTAGTAGTAAGTGTTTACTGAAGTGATGAACAGTCTAGAGGTGTTGCAAGCACAGAGAAAAAGAATTGTGAAAGAAAATGATTTTATTTTCGGCAATTTACAAGAAATTTACTAAAATGTGAAATTGAATATCCAGAAACTAGACCACGTTTCTGTACAATGAGTTCACTTAACCCTAAATGCCGTGTTTTAGCAGGTGCTAATAGTATCCTCTTGTTATGTCTCTGCAATATTTTTCAGAATATAATATCACTAATGAAGGCACAAATATCTGAAGAAAGCTTCGTATGTATGCTACGGCACTGTAACGAATTTCCTCCAAAGAAAACTGCTCCCAGGATTTTTTTTTCAACTTCGATGTTAATAAAACCACTTATTTTCATCAATAGAGTATAAGTGACAGAACACAAACTATCATATGTATTGCAAATACTGCTGACTTTATAGAGGATCTTTTATCTAAATTAAAACTAGTCCCACATTTTTACATTCCGAAATCTCAATCAATACATTATAAGATTCTTACAGTTTCACTTGACATAAAGACTGGCACAGTAGCAATGTACTTAAATAAAATCTGCTCTTTTGCTAACTAGAATGTATCCCAGTGATACCACTGGACATGTGACTCTTGCAATGTGCATCCTATTCTAATTAATCAGAGAGTACTGTAGGGGAATGTTAGCCAAATATCATTGTGTTGCATCTGGTGATACCAAATGTGATATCTATTTGTCGACAAAATTCCGAAACTGTGACTGAGTTTATCAAAGGAACATACTCAAATTCCTTAAAAATCCACAATTTTAGTATAAATATTTTATCTTGTGACGTCTATTGCATCATGTGTTGTGATTTGTGAGGCCAATACTTCTGAAGAAGATATTTTTACAAATAATAAAACCATGGTCAAGGGAACATAAATCCTTATTTGCAACTGGTTCAATCTATTCTGAATTACAGAGTTGATGTTTCACAGCCATGTTTAAGGTAACAATTTTAGTGATGGCTCTGCAGGCCAATAAAAAACTAAATTTGATTTAATTACTTACATCATCATCAAAATGATTTTAATGTCAGTACTAAGTGTTCATTCCTTGTAATTACCTACCAAAAAACTAGATGTGATGGCACAGGGCGAACAGTTAAGTAATTGCGCAAAAGTAAGTTTTACAAATACACTTAGCCAATCAAATACCTTTGTTTCAGCTTTGTACTGTTAACAATGCAAAATTTAAGTTTTCTTATACTTCTGAACAATCTGTAAATCAGATACGTTCTGACTTACAGAACGTTTTGCAGAATAAATGCTTACTGGAACAAGAAGCTTACATAACTTTAATCCATTGGACTGTGTAGGGAACCTGGAAACATGAAATATCAGTAGTGGTGTATGGCTCACCTATAATATAATTTATGGAATAAAGTGACATCCTTTTTGAGAGAAGAAAATTTGTTTCCATGAAGATATGTAGGTTGTATTGATTTAGAAAGGAATTGACCTAAATACTAACAAAGATGATGTGACCATACAATTTATGCATCCTTCAGTGCCACTGGCCCAAATGGCAGGATATTTGCCAAGTTCCCATGTTCTTGCTACTGTTGAATGTCTTTAGACACTAACTAGAAGAATTTATCAATTTTGCAGAGGAAATGTATGCACTCCATTCAAAAGAAAATGTTATTCCTGTAATTTAAGTCTAATTTATGTAATGTTGTGTAAAATTGAATTAAATACAGCTTTTCTTTTTAATTACTGGTGGTTTTGACTGTTTCGATTTATAAAAGAGAAGCAGTGGTTGGGAAGGAAGGGAGACAGGGTTGTAGCCTCTCCCAGATGTTATTCAATCTGTATATTGAGCAAGTAGGCATTAAAATCCATGGAGAAGAAATAAAAACTTTGAGGTTCACTGATGACATTGTAATTCTGTCAGAGACAGCTAAGGAAATGGAAGAGCAGCTGAACAGAATGGACAGGGTCTTGAAAGGAGGATATAAGAAGAACATCAACAAAAGCAAAACGAGGATAATGATATGTAGTCGAATTAAGTCGGGTGATGCTGAGGGAACTAGATTAAGAAATGAGACACTTAAAGTGGTAAAGGAGTTTTGCTATTTGGGGAGAAAAATAACTGGTGGTGGTCGAAGTAGAGAGGATATAAAATGTAGATTGCCAATGGCAAGGAAAGCGTTTCTGAGGAAGAGAAATTTGTTAACATCGAATATAGATTTAAGTGTCAGGAGGTCATTTCTAAAAGTATTTGTATGGAGTGTAGCTATGTATGGAAGTGAAACATGGATGATAAATAGTTTGGACAAGAAGAGAATAGAAGCTTTCGAAATGTGGTTCTACAGAAGAATGCTGAAGATTAGATGGGTAGATCACATAAGTACTGAATAGAATTGGGAAATGGCACAACTTGACCAGAAGAAGGGATCAGTTGGTAGAATATGTTCTGAGGCATCAAGGGATCACCAATTTAGTATTGGGGGGCAGCGTGGAGGGTAAAAATCGTAGAGGGAGACCAAGAGATGAATACACTAAGCAGATTCAGAAGGATGTGGGTTGCAGTAGGTACTGGGAGATGAAGAAACTCGCACAGGATAGAGCAGCATGTAGAGCTGCAACAAACCAGTCTCAGGACTAAAGACCACAACAACAAACAACAATCCCATGCTTTGAGGATTATTTTGCAAAAACAAATTTATAGATTATCCCCTCCTTTGTATGTGATATTTGAAGTAATGGTGAAACATGTTTTTTTCTGAAAAATATGGCTAAAAAACATAAATACACGTTTCCTGTCTTTATTGCTTTATTTAAATGTATGAGATTTTTTTAATAATTTATACTGCAGGGTATAAACCTTCAAATTTTACACTGTGCTGATGATAAATAAAAAACGATAATTTACTTCCTAAATGTTAGCAAATACTTCTTTTGTTCCATCACAATATTAAAAATGACCATAATTCCCAGTTTTGAAGTGTTATTAAATTGAAGAAGAAATAAAATTTCAAAATGTGATGTAGATACTTGTCAGCATAACAACAAATAAGCCATGTTTCATTCAAATCTGAGATGGTGAGTGAGGAAATGTTTCTTCATGGTTGAGTTGACAAATGTGAACTTTTCTGTCTAACTAAGCTCGCATTTTTATTATATACAAGAAATAGGGGAGAGTGTTATACCTTGGTATATTTTTCAATTTTTGCCTCTAGTTTAACATATGTTCTTATTCCATATTTAAGTGATTGCATTCAGTTTTTATTTGCTGCAGCCTTTTTTTGAAATTACAAAAATTACTGTGGACAATTGAGGATTTTTTCAAAGCTGAAATGTACCAAGGTACAACATTGTCACATACCTAGGAACAAATATATTATTGAAATTTAAAAGTGTTGCAGTCGAAAAAATCTTAAGTAGCTTGTCTGTTACGCTATTAGTCTACCATACGCCAGTAACTGAACTCAAATTAAGCAGAAGTGTTATCAAAACTAGTCAAAAGTTAAATAAATTTTTAAACAGAGGCTGTTGGAACTAACACAGATTTCCATTTCTAAGACAGATAAAACTGTTAAGACATTAAGAAAACGCAGTTCACTTATGAATATCACACGTTGCCTGGCAAAAGACGTACTCATGTTTGAAGGTACTAGATGGTACACAACCGATTAAGTATCGCCTAACTGTCCACATGTTTTATAAATAGTTCTAACAATAAAAAGTGTTTTATTGGCCATAAAATTCCATACCGGAAGAATCAACATTATATTCTTAATAGCTTTAATATATTATACAGCGTTTAAATGTGTACAACGCGAAATATTCACAAAAACTGCGCAATACACGTCTTATATCTAAAAACAAGGCGGAAATTGGTCATGGCGATCTCTAGCGAACATTCCTTCATGTGATTCTAAGATCAGTCAACGGACCGAAGTACCGACGACAAGACACCATGTCTTCCTAGCTATGCTATTCTCTAGCTGGAACACTTTCCCTTACAATAATATTTCAGCACGCTATATGTTCCATTTTCTGTACACTTGTACCTTAACTACACTATCCTCTGGGTACAACACTTTCCCCTAAAATAATACAGCGTGGTTGCAAAAGACTGCCCTAGTTTTAGGTGTAAATTTAATTGAGAAATTAATGAACAATTACATCAATGAGTACATATCTTGGAAGAGAATTCCTTTAGGTTTTGTTTAACGTTAGTAGACTTCAGCGTGGGATCCATTTGTTGCCTTGAATTTTTATGTGGCCCCAAAAGAGAAAGTCCAGTAGGGTTAAGTCTGGGTTTCGTAATGGCCAAGGTATTGGACCAGCCCTGCCCACCCACCTTCCTGGAAAGCTAGTGTCAAGAGCCATACGCACATGGTTACTGTAATGAGGTGGGGCGGCATCTTATTGGATAAATACTAGCCCCTTTTTCGCCTCAATATCGTCCATTTGGGGAAAGATGTACTCTGTCAACATGACACAGTAAACGTCCCCAATCATTGTTTTTTCTACAAAAATGAGAAGACCAATCATACGATCTTCCATCAAACTATACCAGGAATTAACTTTAGGAGAGTCACGTTGACGCTGAATAACTTCAGGTGGGTGCTCTGCCCCCCAAATTCTGCAGTTATGACGATTAACTGTTCCACTGACATGAAATTTAGTCTCATCAGAAAAGAGAATCTTTCTTAAAAGATTGACATCATCAGTTATTTGTAGAAAGTCAACAGCAAAGACATACCTTTCGATCTTATCAGTAGGTTTTATTTTATGTAACAGTTGCAATTTGTAGGCGCGCAACTTAAGTTTTTTTACGCACAACATGATACACAGTACCTTTAGGCACTCATAATTGTAGACTACATGTTGCAAATGGCTTCTTAAGGCTCTTAACACACGAAACATGGATGTCTTCAACAACATCTTCAGAAGTTCTCGGTCCACCTGGCGATTTTGATTTTAAAACACTACCGGTCTCCTTGAAAGACTTTAGCCATTGGGGGCTAGTTTTTGCTGTAAGTGTTTCACCACCATACTGTCATCTAAAATTACGTTGCACTGTTATAACTGACTCAGTTTTCACAAGCCAAATAACAGACTGCATTTTCTGTTGCGGAATACGCATGGCTGCTGAGTTTCTCTGCACTGCACACATGCCTGGACTGAACTGAAGGAACAGACGGAAAAAAAACAGCACTGATGCCGTCTCAAGGTCAAGCAGACCCGCCAACTGCAGAGGAGCCAAACTTGAAGAGTTGATGAATCAAACACCACAAACTAGAATAGTGTATGTCACTTTTTACAGATTCTAGAACATATTAAAACTAGGGAGTTCTTTTTCAGACACACTGTACTTCAGCAAGTTATATGTCGGAATTTTCTGTACATTCGTACCTCTTAAGGTAGGTGTTTCCACGCGTCGCCCGCTCATTTGGATGTAACATTGCCCCTCTTTTTGTTAAGAGATCTTTGAAGCACGCCCCCCCCCCCCCCAATCATCTCGTAAATATTTGTAAGACTTTACAATTCATTACTCAAGATCTTCAAGCGTATCAAAGGAAGTGCTGTACGGTTTCCCTTTTAAGTGGGCTCTAGAAAAAAAAAGAAAAATCCAGAAGTTTGAGGTCACACGATGTGGGAGACCCCTCGAATTTGTAAGCTCCCCACCATCTTCTTGGTGGCAGCGGAACTCACTCAGTGGATAAAAGAATTTTAGTATGCTTTTTTTTACGGGAATCACTAAACTACTGATTGACACGTCATAGACTTCACTTTTATTTGACACTAGTGAGATACACGAACTTTATCCCAATTACGTGCCCCGTATACTACTAAACTAATATTACGCAGATACAACCTAGATCCTCAAACTGAAACATTTTGAAAGCAGGAAAAAAGTGCGGTGCACACACTGTGCATCTCCCTGCATCGTGGTCACACACGGAATGAACTTGCATTTACAAACAGCACTGGCTCGTTGTTCAGATAAGCTGTAGTGTTTTAACTGTTGGTTTCAGATGTTTCAAATTTAATTTGTAGCATTCTCCGTTTAATTTTAAATGCAGAAATAAATGCGGTATCTCACAACCTTCCCATTTTGATCGCAATGGCGCTTTGGTGTCTTCATGCGTATATCGCATCCCTCAACGATAAATTTGCATTTGAAAAACATTTACACTAAAAGTGAAGTGTATCATAGTGATATCAGTGGCTGCTCGCAAACTTATTGTTTTGCAGGTGGCTCGCTTGTGGAGTGGTGTTTACTTTCATCTATTATCGTTTATTTCTAAGTTTTCGCTATCAGTTTGATACACCTTGTACATACAGCGTGCCAGAAACTTCGTGTTTCCAAAAAACGTTTGACGTCATTGTAAATAAATGGATTATTATCAGTACATATAATAATTAAAAACAGAAAAGGCATTGGAGAAGTACTCCACGATTTTTACAACTAGCCTAACGCCAACGCGTTTCAAATGGAAACAATCGTCTGACGCTGCAACATTATAGGTGAAACCTCTTATCGGTTGTTAACGGTAACATTAGGTTCAGTAGCGATGACTTTAATTGATCGTATTGTTATCACGCAAACTGTAGTGTTGAAACAACAGAAAATAAATTGCCATGGAAAGAGCTGATCTGTCGGTCAGTTTTGTTCCACTTTGCTTGCGTTTTAGATGTTAATACTCAAAGTCTCTATCGGCGGTGATTCATTTTCGAGTGATATTGTTTAGTAGACCTAGGACGAGTGGGTGCCCTATTAGACTTGTGGTAGCTAATACTGGTATAAAGATGTCCAAAAGTACCTTTAGGTTAGGGTATCGAATACTAATGCATCGAAATTTGCTATTTTCACTACTGCCTGATATCGACAGTTTCCTTTCTGTGGACTCTGTCAGTTAATATCGGCACATTAACGATACAGATTTTCTTCAAGTGATCTGTATACAATCTGCAGATAATCTCAGGGAGATCATGTTGTTATAACCGTGCGAAAGAAACATCCATTTCTCCCATTTCCGACAGCCGCATCATGTGAGTACGAAAAATTTCATACTGTGTGATGAGAAACTCGTCGAAATGTTAAATTTCGTCGACCATCTGAATCGGGTGACACGTGGTGAATACGTCGTCAGCTAATGTCAGTCAAGAAACTTTTTGCCTCTTGTAGCAGGACCCACACTTTTGAGGGAAGATGATGAGACAGAATTTCGTTATAGTGTTACGTCACGTCGACAGGCTTTTGTAACACACGTTCAGAAAAGCCTTCATAAGCCTAAGTCGTTGAATATGCTGTACCTGCATCCATATGGCCCATAAACCGTTGTATGAGGAAGAAAGTCTGGCTCCAAATTTATATTCGCTTGTCAGAGTTGTGACAGTGATGAATGTTAATGGGATGTGTAATTAGCTGATATCGTATCTGGTTTTGCTGGTATTAATTGTAATCCTCGGCCGCACTCAGAAGCGGACTAAATGTTTCTGCATGTTGATGGGGAAATGAAGTCAGTTTCAGTTCTTTTCAAAACGTAATACTGTCTAATACTTTCCCAATGTTCGTCACGCAGTCAATTATTTTAACAGGTTCCAGTGACACGAATGTTCTTTTTTTAGTATTTTTACTTCGTTTCAAATAAAAATTCCGATTTTATAAATACGCTTGTTGTTTTTCATTATATATTTGGCAGAAAACTTTCATACAGTTATCTACAGAGAATTTCAAACAGTACCAACTTATTCTCTTCATTTGGTGGCAAGTAACATTTAACATGCCAATAGCATCACCATATTGTAATGTGATATAAATTCTTGCACCGCACAGCACTTTAATAATCTCCGTTCGGATGTTCATACATTACCTACTCGATCTCGTAATGGTTCATTTTTCTATTTTCTTCGTGATGCAATTTTAGAGCGGCTCCCGTTTTGGAAAAGGAAACCTGGATAGGTTAACTACATTAGTTTCACAAACAAAATTTTGAGTTAATGAGTGAATTAAGGTAGAATAAGCGAAGCTATGGGCTTTTCACTTGTAGCAACAGTGTTCATAGTAGAATCATTATTATCGGCAACAGAAGTAGTAGGTTGTCTTATGGGGAAAGGGATAACTAGCTGTTGGAAAGTAGTATTTTATAATTCTAGGGAGTACTTTCATACACAAATGCACAACGTTTTGGAATGAGTTGATAATTTTGTCCACCTATGTAATATGCCATAATAGTGAAAGAATAAAAAGAAAAATGAATAAAATGTACTTCGCCGGCCGCGGTGGTCTAGCGGTTCAGGCGCTCAGTCCGGAACCGCGCGACTGCTACGGTCGCAGGTTCGAATCCTGCCTCGGGCATGGATGTGTGTGATGTCCTTAGGTTAGTTAGGTTTAAGTAGTTCTAAGTTCTAGGGGACTGATGACCACAGATGTTAAGTCCCATAGTGCTCAGAGCCATTTGAACCATTTTTTAAAATGTACTTCAACATTTGCTATCAATTTATTGCCATTCAGCATTATTTATTTGAGAGACAGTCGATAATATTAGAAACTTATTCTGCAACTGCGTTTTGTAACACGTTCATACATACTACGAATTAGCTGTAGGAATTATACGTTGTGTGACAGACACAACAGCAAGCTCAGAGCTTCGAGATTTTGAGATAGAACACCTGGAAGTGTCATAAGGTCCGCTTTCGACCGGGGCCGAAATTAGCCACTTCATTCCGTTATATGAGTACTTCCTTCCAGATTAACACGACCTGGTATCTTTGAGGTAATGTAAACATAGGGAATGCGAATCAGTTGCGAACTGTTTAAATGTTACAACTGCGTAGGCGTCCGCTGCCAGAGTCAGTTACGATGAAAGTTTTTTGGTTATAAAGACTCGATATATGGTAAAATAACTGTTACTGGCATACTAAAACCGACGTTACGGCCAGAGTTGACGCGGACTTCTCCAGACCAAGAGAAAGACCCCTATAGTCGTGGTCAAAACAATTTCTTTCTTCCAGTGACTTTTATTTTACAAAATCACTCGAATCTGCACCCAAAAAACTTTTATCTTCATTGTTCAGGTATTAATTTCGGGATGAGGTGGCCCACAAAACTCGACTTTGCAAGGATGGCGGTCCAGCTCCCCTTTCGGCCACCCAGCTTCCAGAGTTCCGTGAGTTCTCTACATTAGATAAGAAAAATTCCTCGACGTTCCCTCTGAAAGGGTACTGACCACAGTCTTGACCGATCCCAGCTTGAGCACCATTTTTAATGAGTTCCCTTGGGATGTTAAGCAAGAATCCTTCAATTACTAAATTTCAATGAAGACTTCTGTTACACTGGGGTTACAATAGATAATGATGTAGTGTTATTTTTTATGTATTTGAAGAATCTGCCGCTATTTTCATTGTTAAATGACGCTTTATTTATAGTAAAGAGTGTGTTTTTCCACTGTGCTAAATAGAAAATTGTCTTCATCGACTGTGAATAAAATCTCTACGTGTGCTCGATAACATTGAGTGACGTCTCGCTCAAACATGAACTGAGCGTAACTTTCCAAAACAGAGATAGTAAATCGCTACCCAATAAGGATTGCAACTGATTTACAGCCGATAGGAACATCACATTAAGCAAGAATGATTTACGTTAACGGTTTAGTTAGCACTTTAGCTAGCTGAGATAATACACTGAAGCACTAAAGAAACTGGTATAGGCGTGCGTATTCAAATACTGAGACATGTAAACAGGCAGAAGGCGGCGCTGCGGTCAGCAACGCCTATATAAGACTACAGGTGTCTGGCGCAGTTGTTATTTCGGTTACTGCTGCTGTTACAATCGCAAGTTATCAAGATTTAAGTGAGTTTGAACTTGGTGTTATAGTCGGCGCACGAGCGATGGGGCACAGTATCTCCGCGGTAGCGATGAAGTGGGGATTTTCCAAAACAACAGTTTCACGCGTGTACCGTGAATGTCAGGAATCCGGTAGAACACCTAATCTCCAACATCACTGCGACTGGAAAAACATCCTGCATGAACGTGACCAACGACGTGTGAAGAGAATCGTTCAACATGACTGCAACCGCCCCACAAATTGCTGCAGATTTCAATGCTGGGCCATCATCAAGTATCAGCGTGGGAACCATTCAACGAAACATCATCGATACGGGCTTTTGGAGCCAAAGGCCCACTCGTGTACCCTTGATGACTGCACGACACAGAGCTTTATACCTCGCCTGGGCTCGTCAACACCGACATTGCACTGTTGATGAGTGGAAACATGTTGCCTGATCGGACATATCTCGTTTTAAATCGTATCGAGCTGATGGACGTGTACCGGTATGAAGACAACCTCATAAATCCATGGACCCGTTTGTCAGCAGGGGACTGTTCAAGCTGATGGAGGCTCTGTAATGATGTGGGACGTGTGCAGTTGGAGTGATATGGCATCCCTGATACGTCTAGAAACGACTCTGACAGGTGACACGTAGAATGTATCCTGTCTGGTAACCTGCATCCATTCATGCGCATTGTGCATTCCAATGGACTTGGGCAATTCCAGCAGGACAATGCGACACCCCACTCGTCCAGAATTGCTACAGAGTGGTTGCAGGAACACTCGTCTGGGTTTAAACACTGCCGCTGGCCACCAGACTCCCCAGCCATGATCATTATTGAGCCTATCTGGGATGGCTTGTAACGTGCTGTTCAGAAGAGATCTCCACCCTCTCGTACTCTTACGGATTTATGGACAGTCCCCAGGATTCATGGTGTCAGTTTCCTTCACCAGTACTTCACACATTAGTCGAGTCTATGCCACATCGTTTTGTGGCACTTCTGCGTGCTCGCGGGGACCCTACACGATATTAAGCAGGTGTACCAGTTTCTTTGGCTCTTCATTGTTTATGCTATGTTTCTGTATGGTCAGTGATAATCGGCTTTCTGAAAGTCCTCCAGAGGCCTGATAAAAATATATTTAATGGAAATGCAAGTGACAATTTCTTCGTGTTTCGAGGTTTCTCAATAATCGTAATATAAGATTTGAACATGCATCTGTTTTTCCTTGAGTTTCAAAAAACTCACTTCGAACTTACAAGAAACCACGGTTGTGTTCAGTCCAATGGCGGTGAAACATTTCATAGGTGATACTGTCGCAATTTCCCCAGGTACGATTTTAGAACTGGAATAACCTGATGGTAAAGACCTTCATTAGTATATGATTTAAGCACTCGTGACTAGTCGGAGAGAGGCGATCGTCCCAAGAGAAAAATATCTTTAGTCATTATGTAATATGTCTGATCATATACAATACTTAGTTTCAATAATAACTTCGATCATTCTGAAAAGCTGTATACGACTATAGACAAGTATGGCAGCTATGTCTTTCAGACGGGATGACATAGGTAACAGTATCGTTAGCAAGGTCAAGAACGTATTTACTACACAAAAGGGGAGATGCGGTACTGGGTAAATTATACAGTCTAGCAAAAGCCTCTTGAAGGACTCTGGGATTCTTACACTCACGTGGCGGTACATTTATTCGTTAATGGTATTTTTCGTTAATAACTAGAATGAATTCAGGAGTAAGTGTGTAGTTCACAACAACAATGCCAGGAGTGAAAATAATTTCCATATACATCCTTATATAATTAGCTTTTACAATGGATTTGAAATGGCTGGGCTAGCAGGCCAGAGCGGATTAGGTTGTAGTAAGGGGCCAAAATTAAGTTCCAGACATTTGCACTCAACATACAATATTATAACAAAAATGCAGAACACTCAAAACTTTAATCGACCTTCGTGATTAACTTTTGATCGGCTGAATGCTACACTTAAAATGGAAGACACAAGACCTCAGCAAAAATTGAAATACAAGGTTCTTCTGGAGTTCTCACCGAAGAATATTTCTAAATCTTCAATATAATGGGCTGACAGCCTTAGAAATTTCATTTTAATGGAACTTGGCTGGAGGTCGCATATTAAGCAATAAGAAGAATTTCAATCAAAAGGCAGAAGGCCTTATCTTAAAACACTGAATGCAAAACTTGGCTAAAGGCCTGTACGAAAGCATCACAATCTTATGCCTTAAGGGCAAGACAAGAAATTTAATTTAAGACATAGTAAAACTCGGCTGAAGGCCACACATCAACACAATAATTTAACGGCATAAGGCCTTAAAACATTTGATGTAAAATTCGGCTAAAAGCCCCATATAAGGAATAACAATCTTATGCCTAAAGGGCAATAATTCAGGATATATAAAAACTCGGCTGGAGGCCACACATGAACCAAAGACAGGGAAGTTACTATGTAACAGACACGGAACAGCATTCAGAAGTTCTATGTGCTATGACATGAAATGCCGCCCCATATCATAGCTTCTGGTTATCGGGCTGGATGACGGGCGACAGTCAAGTCAATATTACACCGCTGTCCGTGGTTATTGGGGCCTGGAATCTCGCTGATTGAAGTACGATTGTCCCCAGTGATGAGTCTAGCAACGAAGTGAGTCCGGACGACCAGCGAGGACGTGTCTGGACACGCCCTGAGTGTCAGTGGGATACAAACGCTACAGTTCGTTCACATCTCAGTTACATTACTGGCCATTAAAATTACTACACCACGAAGGTGACGTGCTACAGACGCGAAATTTACCCGACAGGAGGAAGACGCTGTGATATACAAATGATTAGCTTTTCAGAGCATTCACACAAGCCTGGCGCCGGTGGCGACACCTACAACGTGCTGACATGAGGAAAGTTTTCAACCGATTTCTCATACACAAACATCAGTTGACCGGCGTTGCCTGGTGAAATGTTGTTGCGATGCCTCGTGTAAGGAGGAGAAATGCGTACCATCACGATTCCGACTTTGATAAAGATCGGATTGTAGCCTATCGCGGTTGTGGTTTATCGTATCGCGACATTGCTGCTCGCGTTGGTCGAGATCCAATGACTGTCAGCAGAATATGGAATCGGTGGGTTCAGGAGGATAATTCGGAACGCCGTGCTGGATCCCAACGCCCTCGTATCACTAGCAGTCGTGATGACAGGCGTCTTATCCGCATGGCTATAACGGATCGTGCAGCCACGTCTCGATCCATGAGTCAACAGATGGGGACGTTTGCAAAACAACAACCATCTGCACGAACAGTTCGACGGCGTTTGCAATAGCAAGGACTATCAGCTCGGAGACCATGGCTGCGGTTACTCTTGATGCTGCGTCACAGATAGGAGCGCCTGCGATGGTGTACTCGACGACGAACCTGGGTGCACGACTGGCAAAACGTCATTTTTTCGAATGAATCCAGGTTCTGTTTACAGCATCATGATGGTCGCATCCGTGTTCGGCGACATCGCGGTGAACGCACGTTGAAAGCGTGTATTCGTCATAGTCATACTGACGTATCACCCGGCGTGACGGTATGGGGTGCCGTTGGTTACAAGTCTCGGTCACCTCTTGTTCGCATTGACGGCACTTTGAACAGTGGACGTTACATTTCAGATGTGTTACGACCCGTGGCTCTACCCTCCATTAGATCCCTACGAAATCCTACATTTCAGCAGGATAACGCACGACTGCATATTGCAGTTCCTGTACGGGCCTTTCTGGATACAGAAAATGTTCGACTGCTACGCTGGCCAACACATTATCCAGATCTCTCACCAATTGAAAACGTTTGGTCAATGGTGGCCGAGCAACTGGATCGTCACAATACGCCAGTCACTGCTCTTGATGAACTGTGGTATCGTGTTGAAGCTGCATGGGCAGCTGTACCTGTACACGCCATCGAAGCTCTGTTTGACTCAGTGCCCAGGCTTATCAAGGCGGTTGTTACGGCTATAGGTGGTTGTTCTGGGTACTGATTTCTCAGGATCTATGCACCCAAATATGCATGAAAATGTGATCACATGTCAGTTCTAGTATAATATATTTGTCCTATGAATACCCGTTTATCATCTGTTTTCTTCTTGGTGTAGCAGTTTTAATGGCCAGTAGTGTAAATATGTAGAATTTCATTTAAATGGATTTTTTACGAGCACTGTCAAATACATTTGTGGTGTTACTGGCAGACAGTGGCACAGAGCTGGCAGGTGTTTCCTGAGCTGTGTTCGCCGGCCGTGCGGCACTGCACACGCCGCCAGGTGGGACGCTCTCGTTAAACGGCTGTGCTCCGCACATAAAGCGGATCGTTCTGCAGCTTACGACCGGTGTTGACTATCCCGAGAATACCATCTATAACTCCTCGCTGCATCAGTTGTCAGGTCGTTGCAGTGGACTTGCTTTCTCTTGGACTGCTATTTGGCTGCTGGTTATTTACTGTGGTACTGAAACTCGGACTGTAGAGTGATTCTGTTGGGAACGATTCTACATTAGATTTCTCTTCATCCTATGGTGACTACGATGCACTAGGTGTATAATTGTTTGCGTCTGTATCCGCTCCACGGGAAATTATACTGTGTTACCGTTGATTTCTATTCGTTGAATCACTAAATGATTAATTACTACCTCTTATAATTCTAGTCAGCTTCCCACTTTAATTAGAATACGTTGACAGGGTAAATTAAAGCTGTCGCGTGTTTTTCATAAGTCGCCCATTACAAATGGGGATACACCAGTACATTCAAAACTGCGTGAAACGTTCAGCTAAACATGGGAGTGTGTGTGAAATAGAATGGACGTTTGCAATTCTGCGCTGAAAATGGGAAAACATTAGACAGCATTGCGTTTTGACGAATAGTAGAAACTGACTACATTATCCACCATTCTGCAGAACCATACAAACTTGCGCGCTTCTGAATAGGGACACGGTTGGCAATTAAGTTATAAAAGGGGAAACTGTAAAAATTATTGACCATCATAAAATGAGGACTGATTGCCTCGATTAACGTATCATAAAGATACTCTGCTGTAGCTTTCTTTCTTTCTTTCTTTGCAATTCCTTTTTAGGAACAGGTGGTGCGTCCCTGAAAGCATTTTTGCTTGTAGCGATTTCTCAAGTTGGTATCTAATTGTCTTATCTCACGCAGATGAAATGAAATTTATAACGTCTGTATTATCTACATCCTCACTAATATTTACCTCTCAGAGGTTATAACGTCCAGAAGACTCAGGACCGTCAACACAACCAAGGATTGATGCTTTCAAGCAGTTGGTCTGTCCATGGAACAAGCTGCTGTAACAAAATATTTATGTGGCTTTACATTGTACTACGCTTCTGAAAACGTTATATGGAAGTATACCGGTCAATAAATATGTAAATATGTCGCATCATGTGATTGCTACAGTGCGGACCTGAGCCCCGCGCAGCGCCGCGGCGCCGCCCGTAGGGAGTCCTCTCAGTTGAGACTAGTGCCGGGGTAGGCTGGCCCTAGCACTGGCACTTTAGCCAGCTAGCCAGCAAGTGGAAACGGAGCCCGCGACACAGATGAGGTCCTCCTGCCCAGAGGAGTTGGGTAGATAGGCGCACCTGCAGTGACCTGGTACGCGAACGTCCGCGCTGCATTCATACTGCTCCCCCTGTCGGAGGTTCGAGTCCTCCCTCAGGCATGGGTGTTTGTCTTGTACGAGTACTTAGCATAAGTTAGTTTAAGTTAGGTTAAATAGTAAGTTTAGGGACCAATGACCTCAGCAGTTTGGTCCGATAGGAGTTCCTCTGCCCTTCAAACCTCTACCCTTCCTTTAACTTTCGACACGATTTATCTCTAGATCACCGAGTGTTAATGGTAAATTATAACGAGACGTATGCAAACATCGCAGTACCCACATCTTGCGAGACCTCTCTTAGTGAAAACTAACCAATATGCAGAGATATCAGTAGACCTTTTGTGTTGGCCATCATGACCGGGTGGGCGTGGAGGGCCCACTCCTTCCCTCCCCACCCCCCCTCCCCCCCCCCCTCCCCCGCCTTCGACCACTCCCCGCCCCACCCCTCTTTATCCTCTTGAAGTACTTCATCTGCCTTGATTACGGAAGAAACCGTCATATTAGTACCAACATTTTTCCTTCATTCGAATTCACTTCGCTGTGACATAAAAAGCACTCCACGAGTGGCCTACCGGGACCATCCGACCGCCGTGTCATCCTCAGTTGAGGATGCGGATAGGAGGGGCGTGAGGTCAGCACACCGTTCTCCCGGTCGTGATGATGGTATTCTTGAACGAAGTCGCTACTATTCGGTCGAGTAGCTCCTCAATTGGCATCACGAGGCTGACTGTACCCGAAAAATGGCAACAGCGCATGGAGGCTGGATGGTCACCCATCCAAGTGCCGGTCACGCCCAACAGCGCTTAACTTCGGTGATCTCACGGGAACCTGTGTATCCACTGCGGCAAGGCCGTTGCCTCGCTGTGACATAATGTACTTAAAATTGCACAGAACATTGTTCTGACCCCGACTATCACCTACAGGTGCCGTTCGAGGTCAGATACAAAAGCGCCACCTGCATTTATGTTCGAGCATTCATTTCTCGCGGTGTTACCACATTTTGACCCAACTCCTGTACGTGGCCGGTGTGTGTGTCAGTGTGCTGCAGGCAATCAGGTCTGAGCAGCTGCCGACACTGCGGAAGGCTGTAATTGGTAATAAGTCGAAACAGTGGTACTGTATCTGACGGAAAAAAATTGCAGCACCAAAAAATAATTCATGTAGAGTAATGAAATTTCAGGAATACTTTTATTTAGGTAATATACTTAACCGACTGACATTGCAAGATCAAAGGTTAATGTAAGTGCGAGGTAAGCCACTCCAAATGTGAAATGCTGATACACTAGTAAACGTGTAACCGACAGAATGTTGAAAGCAAGCATACAACCTGCATACATTTAGTTGTACACGTGCCGGATGCCAGTTTGTGGGGCAGAGATCCATGTCTGTTGCACTTGGTCGATCAACACAGGGACGGTTAATGTGCATCTGTCGTGCAAATATGAGATTGCTCGTGCTGTCATACGAAATCGTACCCCGCACCATAACTCCAGTGTACGTCCAGCGTGTCTAGCACGCAGACGGGTTGGTTTCAGGCCCTCAAATGGCCTGCTTCTAACCAACATACGGCCATCGCTGACACCGATGCGGAAGCAGCTTTCATCAGAAAACATAAGAGACCTCCACCCTGCTCTCGAATGAGCTTTCGCTTGACACCACTTAGTCGCGAATGACGGTTTGGGGTCAGTGGAATGGACGCTACACGGCATCTAGCTCGGAGCTATTCTTGAAGTGATGGATTTGTAACGGTTCCTTGTGTGACTGTGGTGTGAACTGCTGCTCAAATTACTGCTGCAGACGCAGTACGATGCGCCACAACCATAAGCCGAACACGTGGCTCTTCCGTCTCGGTACTGCCACCTGGCCGTCCGGAGACCGCTCTTCTTGCGACCATAGTAGCTACATTCCTCCCTGCTCTTCCTGCAATATCGCAGAAGGAACATCCAGCTTTTCGCAACCCTGTTACACTACCTCGTTAAAACTCACTGAGGTGTTGACAGTTTCGTCTTTGTCGCCTTAAGGGCATTCTTGACTAACATCAGCTCACCACGTCCAAAGGCAACTAAAGCTCACGACCGTCACAGCTTGTATTTAAAGCAAATCTGATCTGAGTGCTACTAGCGCCAAACTTATGCGACTGCCCCGAAATCTGAACAGAGATCGTCTTTCAAATGTAGAAATACGCCTACCAACTTTCGTTGACGTCGGACAACACCTTGGCGTATATGAAGATAGTAACTGTTCCGAAAGAACAGATACCAATGATGACCATGCAGCTTCTCTAGAAAAAATGATAACTAATCGAAACCCTCAGCTGCCAACTGGTGTTGCTGATATACCTCAATAAGGAAAGCTGAAAATGTGTGCCTCGCCCGGGACTCGAACCCGGGATCTCCTGCTTACATGGCGGACGCTCTATCTACCTGAGCCACCGACAGGACGGAGGATAGCGCGACTGCAGTGACTTACCCCTTGCACGCTTCCCGTGAGACCCACATTACTAACTCTCCACAACCTACATTATTTGGCGCGAGTAATGAGTGAATGGGCAAATATCCTTTAGGAACATTACGAATGAAGGTTGTGGACAGTTGGGAATGTTGGGAAGCGTGCAAGGGACAAGTCCCTGCAGTCGTGCTGTTCTCTGTGCCCTCGGTGGCACCGGAACCGCGCGACTGCTACGGTCGCAGGTTCGAATCCTGCCTCTGGCATGGATGTTTGTGATGTCCTTAGGTTAGTTAGGTTTAAGTAGACCTCAGATGTTAGGTCCCATAGTACTCAGAGCCATTTAGAACCCTCGGTGGCTCAGATGGATAGAGCGTCTGCCATGTAAGCAGGAGATCCCGGGTTCGTGTCCCGGTTGGAGCACACATTTTCAGCTCTGTTGAGGTGTATCAACAACACCTATTGGCAGCTGAGGGTCTCGATTAATTATCCCTTCTTGGTGTTGCGATTTTTTTACGTCATTGTATAACAACAAAGGTTTTTGTTATAGTTCATTGTTTTTCACTTTTTCACAGTATAACTGGTTTCGTTCACTGACAATATATTTTCGGATATCCGGTGGTTGTGTTAGAAAACTTCATACACTAGCATGTAGTTAACTCTCACTATCGCCTTTCACACACATACGCTAGTATTGATCACTAGATCGTACGGGTTACTTAACGAACAGCTCAGTGATTTTCTAGCTACTTTCCGTTACGACTGCTACATCAGCGCAGTCTGCCTCAGTGTTACACGGAATACTCACGATGTCTTACTGAGTTTAGCATGTTAAAAAAATGGTTCAAATGGCTCTGAGCACTATGGGACTTAACTGCTCAGGTCATCAGTCCCCTAGAACTTAGAACTACTTAAACCTAACTAACATAAGGACGTCAGACACATACATGCCCGAAGCAGGATTCGAACCTGCGACCGTAGCGGTCGCGCCGTTCCAGACTGTAGCGCCTAGAACCGCTCGCCCACTCCGGTCGGCTTAGCATGTTAAACTGTAGATACAGTAGTGACGTTGGCTAGAGTTGACTGTGTGCTACTTGTTCCGTAATTAAACAAAATTTGTTCTGTCATTAAAAAATAGTGCATCAGAACGCTGCAAGACAACCCATTATATGATCACATTATGTTTTGAAATAGCAATGCGATAGTTTCTGTGAGTTTAAATATTGTTCCTGGCGAACCTGTTCAATATCACCCGCACTATGTGTGATGAAGTTGACTTTGAGCCGTTGGTGGTGTGGATTAGCTTTCACAGGCAGTGTTCCATTCTGGCCGAAACGTTGTCGCCCAGCACCGGCCACTAAAGTTACTACTCGACAAAGCAGACTGTTGGCCAATCACTAGCGGGAACTAACTTTGTTACGTTACAGTTGATACCTCGCAGCGCAAGCAAAGAAAATGCCTCTACCCGTAGGCACGATGACTTGCTTCTAACGTCAATAAATTTGTTGATGATGACAAGGAGAAAGGCTCTTGACGAGGAAAAGGAGAAAGGACTGGGATAGCTGACGCAAAGAACATGTAAAATGATATATTTTTTTGCAACTTACAGCTGCAAGGATACGATGCAAAGCGGAGTGAGAAGAAGAAATAAAGTATTCACAACAAGTATCCCTTTGACGGTACGGTAGCAGTTTCTGCTATGTTAGGAACAGTGTAACGAAATGACAAATTTGTAAAAATTTCATAATTTTTGTTACACTGACCTACCGAGGGAACTCTAGCAGAAATCATTCTGTGCATGAGATTTGGTTCTAAATGGTGTCACAATAAACGAGACATCATGCGCGAAAGGTAAAACGCAGTTTCAAAAAAAGGATATAATATTCGTCATTTTCACGAAAAGTATAAACAAGTAAAGTGCAGTGTACGCTGTTACCACCTCATCTCTGCGTAAAAACGAGGATGTTGTCAACCTCATCAGGTCCTCAGTTTGCTTTGCTTAGTGATACGAGGGGCAGTCGTAATGGTTTAACAATGACCTGGAAAACATAAATTTATGTAATTGGTCTTTTGTTTGTTTGCTGGTGCACGTTTGCAGTCATGGAACGCAAAGAAATCTCCTGGCCACAGTACCATAGCACGCCGCTAGAGGAAACAAAGAAAAATGTCGCAAACCATAAATAGGGTAGTTATTCATTTTCTGCATTTGAAACGAACAACGCTGTCACAGTCCATGCCGAGATGATGGAAGAGTGCGGGACGATGCATCATCCTATGGCATAGTTATCGGGTGACGCAACGCTTCCAGGGTACTCTTGCTTGAAAGGTGACTGTCCTATTTGCTACGATAATTCAGAGTATGTCATGGGCCACAAATGTGAGTTGATTTGTAAATTTGATGAATGATCTCAAGTCTTGTAATATCGCTTTTGTTCGACACCAGAGATGCTGGTCACAGAAATTAGCTTTTCTTTGTAAGAGAGCTGTGTCACAGTGTGCTTATAGTAACTGTATGGTAATGTACTTGGTCTGAAATGGATCGGAGATTTATTTGGAACAACTTTTTTAATACAACATCTAAAGAGAGATTTTAAGCAGAAGGATTATAATACTGTAAGAATGAGAAAAAGTAACATTTAAAGGTAACGTGGTTTGTTGTATTTGGAATTACTTGGTGCGATGGTTGTTATAACAGTGTTTACGGTTTAGATTTTCTGTAAGTTTTTGCAATGAAGTTTTATGCTCCTGCTTTGTAGCCGATCGCTGTGGCCGAGCGGTTCTAGGAGCTTCAGTCCGGAACCGCGCTGCTGCTACGGTCGCAGGTTCGAATCCTGCCTCGGGCATGGATGTGTGTGATGTCCTTAGGTTAGTTAGGTTTAAGTAGTTCTAAGTATAGGGGACTGATGACCTAAGATGTTAAGTCCCATAGTGCTTAGAGCCATTTGAACCTGTCTTTTACTTCAGTGATAAATGTTAAAGAGGCATTTTGTGAATTAGTTCATGTGTGAGCAGTGTGGAAAGCTGTATTGTTGCTATGACTTAATGAAGCTCAGATGAAATTTAAAGTTTCAATTCAATTATTCTTTTTTTGTCGGTGAGATTAGTATCCGATTTTTGGTTTGCATTCATGGTTTTATTTGACTGCACTCCGGCTTTGCAGATTGCGAGTTGTGTACTCAGTAAAATTTTTGAGTGTTGACGAAATCCAATGTCGCGTTGCATATCGCGAGTATGGCAAGTGCAACTTAATTTTGACAGTCAAGCCATTATTTTATTAAAAAAATAACGGTTGCATAGCAAACGAGAATAATGGCACTATATGTTCCGAGGTTTAATTCGAGTGAAATATTTAATGAAAGTGCTACATTAAGCTTTTAAACACATTTAGTAGTTAAAGTCAGATGTGTTTTATTCAGTCATCATTTGTTGTGTAATAACGATATTAGTTCTGATACAGGAATCTTTTTCTAAACTAACAAAGATTCGCAACATTCAGGGCCAACATTTAGCACGAAGTCATTTTGTTGCAGCGTCAGACGGCTACCTAAACATTATTGAGAACAGATTTCTTTCTCGCAATAGTTTTCTTTGGTCGACCGGTTACGCTGGATTTCACATCGTGCAGCGTGAATTTAACATAACTTATTTACATCTCATATTAGTTTCAGACACAGCGAGGCCGCACAGTGGTTAGCGCACTGGTCCCGCCTTCGAGAATACGACGGTGCAAACCCGCATCTGGGCATCCTGATTTAGGTTTTCCTTGATTTCCCTACACCGCTTTAGGCAAATACCGGGACTGTTCCTTTGAAAGGAGGCGGCCTGTTTCCTTCTCCGTCCTTCCCTGATCCGAGTTTCTGCTCCGTCTCTAACGACCTCATTGTTGACAGGATGTTAAACACTAATCTCCTCCTCCTCAAATAAGGTTCAGATATTTTCAGTCAACATTTTTCAGTTTCTCAGCTTTGCATGCTTTACCGTCTGACTTCACCATTACATGAGTATTAAAACAATTTAAGCGATGCTTGCAAGGTGTCCGAATGAAGAACAAAGAGCGGGAAACCAACTCTATGTGAAGGGTCGGTAATCGCAAGAGAAGTGGAGGTTCTCGTGTTCACAGAACAGCAAATTGCAATCGAAGCGATAATGGAAAAGGTGAAAGTCAGTCATGATTGAGTTTTCAACATATTGGACGACGTTTTGAACTTGACACAAGTCGTCGCTTGCCAGCTCCTGTGACTGCTTACTCCCACTCAAAGAGCCCGCAGAACCAAAGAGCTACCGAAATGCTTGTGTTGCGTCGTACCAGTCCAAGTCACTTCTTTAGCCACCTAATCGCTGTGGACGAGATTTGGAAGCATCATTGTGACCACGAGACAAAGGAGGACAGCAAGCAGTGGAAACATTTCCTGTCAATCCAATAAAGTTTCGAAATCGTATTAATAAAAAATATAGAGAAGGTGGTGGTTTTAGTGCTTCAGGTGTTCTATATAGCCTCCTCCCACTTAAGCACAACGCACGAAAAGTACATACAAGGTGAGAACCTGTCAGAAAAGTTATTCTCTGCGATTAACTCGAGCGTCACTTTGGTTTGAATGATCGTTGATAATGAGAATTTCTGGACCTTGTCGTTTTGCGTTAGCTTCGCATTCCTAACAACAGGTCTCGTCACCCGCTAGATTTTTTTTCCAGAAAAGACCTGTCTACAATCTTTGAGGTCAAGCACGTAGCTGTAGGCGTCCACGTGTCGTAGTTATTGATCAGAATTCAAGGTATGGGCGATGAAATTTGCACATTTGTCTTCTTCGATACATTCTGAAGAATATCATGAACACTTGATTTAGAAATATTGCCTCAATTGCGGTTTGTGACATAACAACGTTAACGCTTTATTGCCGCTAAACACTGCCGGCTCATAACTGACTGATCCATTGCACATCTGTTGCTTAAAGTTGTTAGTTCAAGCTGCCAGTGTAGCTGCTGCGCTGACATCACTTGTACGCCAGCAACAAAATGAGTCTCGCATTTTTTTTTTCTTTTTCTTGGGACGGACGATGTATGACTTTACTACCGCGGATAAAAAATCAGAGAGCCATTTACAATACAAAGTTAAACAGATCAGATTACATTTAAAGAGCAAATTAGCCGAAAGGTCATACTACCGAAATATCCGGACGAGGATACGGGAGTCAGTATGGTCACAGCAAGCCGTAGGAGAGGGTGTTTTACACTACTGGCCATTAAAATTGCTACACCACAATGATGACGTGCTACACACGCGAAATTTAACCAACAGGAAAAAGATGCTGTGATATGCAAATGATTAGCTTTTCAGAACATTCACACAAGGTTGGCGCCGGTGGTGACACATACAACGTGCTGACATGAGCACAGTTTCCAACCGATTTCTCATACACGAACAGCAGTAGTTCTACTCTCCATTCGATCCCTGCGAAACCCTACATTTCAGCAGGATAATGCACGACCGCATGTTGCAGGTCCTGTACAGGCCTTTCTGGATACAGAAAATGTTCGACTGCTGCCCTGGCCAGCACATTCTCCAGATCTCTCACCAATTGAAAAGTCTAGTCAATGGTGGCCAAGCAACTGGTTCGTCACAATACGCCAGTCACTACTCTTGATGAACTGTGGTATCGTGTTGAGGCTGCATGGGCAGCTGTACTTGTACACGCCATCCAAGCTCTGTCTGACTCAATGTCCAGGAGTATCAAGACCGTTATTACGGCCAGAGGTGGTTGTTCTGGGTACTGATTTCTCAGGATCTATGCACCCAAACTGCGTGAAAATGTAATCACATGTCAGTTCTAGTATAATATATTTGTCGAATGAATACCCGTTTATCATCAGCATTTCTTCTTGGTGTAGCAATTTTAATGGCCAGTAGTGTAGCTTCACAACAACACCCGCTTTTTTCTGCGCAAGACGCTGTGAAGTCCGCTGCTGCTTTGGGCTATCTCAATTTGTCTCAGTTCCCTATTATCACATGGGAGTTGGCGACCCATTCTAACAACCTGGGATGAAGACATCATTGCACGGAGCGCTTTTTCAGAATGACGACGAGGTGCTTTTCGGGATGAAACGTTTCCGGTGTTGCTATAATACAGACTTCTGCAATCAACGTCTCTTCGAAGTCGTCCACCGTTGGGAAAGTATGTTACATCGAAACGGTGAATAACCAGGTTTCTTTCGCGGTAACAATAAAAAGTTTATAAGTATCCTTCGTACTTTGGCGGACGTGCGAGCCGCTGGGTGCTTGGAGCTTGGAGCGCATGGCCGACCGTCGGCTGTGTACTGGCCATAGCGTGAGGAGACGTGCGGAGCTGAGTTGAGCTGAGCCGCGCCGAGCCACTCCGTGTCCGCGACCTTGGCTCGCAGCGGCGCGGCGTTTTCTCCGGCGCTGCGGCGGAAGCGATAACGCCACGTAGACACGCCGCCTGCCCATGGGGGACGCCACGGTGCGCTAGCTGTCTGTGCAACTGGGTCCGCGCCTCGATAGGCCGGCACTGTCTCTAGGGAGACACGGTGCGCTTCTGCTGCACACTAAACCGAAGTTGTACCTGTATAGTGTTTCCCCGTATCCCTAGGTCACACCAATATTGTACAAAGAGGTGACTAACAAGGGGAGTGCCAGGGTTGGGAAATGAAGGTCGGAGTGGGATGGCGCATGTTTGCAGCACTACCCCATAGAGTTACAATGCCCCAGCCATACAGCCAGATGGCCAGCCATTCACGAGATAAACGCTCCGAAACTTTCAGTCCTATAGTATGTAATATCCATGCCTCCGCTCACTGAACCGAATGGCGCGGTGGCCAATGCAATATTGGTAACAATTCGTGCATCGTATTTTCAAAGTATCTATTTGCTTTTCCTTATACAAAAAATACAGTGACGCTCAAATTGAAAATTTTTTTTCTTTCAACATTTTCAACTTTTCCAAACAAATTATTTCCTTCAAATATTCGTTCGTATTGTATTTTTTTTTTTTTCAATAAAGAAACGCAAATAGATACTACACGATGGGGTAGGGCTGCAAACACGCGCCGTCCCACTCCGAACTTCATTTCCCAACCCTGGCACTCCCCTTGTAAGTCATACTTCAGCGATATATACCGATGGCGGCAGTATCATTTACACAAGGCATAAGAAGGCGACACATTGGAAGAGGTGTCATTCGTACTCTGGTGATTCTTGTGAAAAAGTTTCCGACGATGGGAATTATCATTCTGACCGCGGAATGGTTGTTGAAGTTAGACGCATAGGACATTCCATTTCGGAAATCGTTAGAGAAATCTATATTCTGAGATCTACAGTGTGAAGAGGGTATATTAGCCCTTCCTTTCTGTGGTTGTAAATTATTATTATTATTAAGTGAAACACAAGAAAGAGATAATATAAGAAATATATATTGCTTTGTAGGTAGCCAAAGATATATATTGAAGTATGTTTCAAATGAGCGCCAGGCACCCTACAAATTGTTTCTAATGCTTTCGGCGAAATGTAGTGCAGGCTAATTTCACTGACCTAGAATAAATCGTATCTTTCAAAGTATGCATTTTTTGACGAAATAAAATTAGTCAAGCTTTGCGCTTTAGTTAATTGAATAACTTGAAATGATTCTTTCTGCTCCGGCTGTGGTGATATATTACACACACAAAATTTTTTTAAATACGCCGCGTAATGGCGGCCAATTGTTGCCAGTCAAAATCACCGCTGCTCGCTTCGCAAAGACTGAAAAAATTCTAAATAACTTCTTGAAATTATTAATTCAGGAAGAACTGTTTGCATGGGTTCTTTAAGTAACACAATGCAGTAACTTTTTGTGAATATATTTCCACTAAGCACAGAATACACACTTGTATTATTTGCTACGCACGAGAACAAATAGAACAAAAGCTACCGCTTTACAATAGCAAGCGTACCTTACATACAGCAGAACAAATGATCTGACTCGAAGTGATTTTAAATATCTTTTTCTCTTATATATAATAACAAAGATAATAATGCTAGTTTCGAGAACGTTATGCACTACGATCTCATCTAATATAAATAATGTCTTATTATTACATTGCAATCGATATAGTGTTCCTTTGACGCTAATTTAATACATTTTCATAATCAATTTGTCGTTTATGTCCATATAATATTATTCAGAGTCCTTTTATTACTTACTTCAAATACATCGCCTTGAATATTTCAAAAGGGACATGACACTATAATAGTGCCGAGAATACCAAATTTCATGTATTACCTCTCATCACGGACAATGCTGTAGCCAACGACCTTCACGTAACGACCGAGAGGAGACGCCTTTGCATAGAGGTGTCCAACGGACGAGCTACACTCCGTAAAATAATCGCAGAAATCAATGTGCGGCGTACTACGAACGTGTCCGTTAGGACAGGGCGATGAAATTTGGTGTTAATGAGCTGCGGCAGCAGATGACGGACGCGAATGCCTTTGCTAACCGTTCAAAGTCGCCTGCAGTGCCTCTTCTGGGTTCGTGACCATATCATTCGGTCCCCAGACGACTGGAAAACCGTGGCCTGTTAAGATGAGTCTCGATTTCAGTTGATAAGAGCTGATGGTAGGGTTCGAATGTGGCAAAGTTGTCAACAAGCTGGAATGTACATGAACTGGGCCTTCTGGCCCAACTGAGCCTATCATTGACTTGGGAGACCACTTGCAGACATTCATGGATTTCATGTTCCCCAACAATGGAATTTTAATGGATGACAATGCGCCACATCACCGGGCAAGAATTCTTCACTATTGGTTTGAACAACATTCTCGTGAATTCGAGCGAATTATTTGAACACCACCGAACATTTATGAGACATAATGGAGAGGTCAGTTGTGCGCAAAATCCCGCACCAGAAGCACCTTCGCTATTATGGACGGAAGTAGAGGCAGCATAACTCAGTGTTCCTGTAGAGGACTTCCAACGACTTTTACAGTGCATTGCAAATCGAGTTATTGTACTAAGTCGGGCAAAATGAGGGCCATCGCGATATTAGGAGATTCTCATGACTTTTGTCCAGTGTACACGGGAATAGTTACTTATAAAACGTATGTATCCAGCGGACCAGCATATGGAACATCATACCTTCAGCGCTATTCTCTATTTGACATGTTGCGGAGCTTTGTAGGCGCTGTTGACACTTTTGCGCTATTCTTCGTAACTCCTGTACCAATGTTGAACCAAATGGGACTTGAATATTCCCCACGCTGAGTTGACTGGTACGGAACGCTATGGTCAGAGCTTCGAGGTAGCTGTTTTAATGGAGCTGAATATGTTGCCGGAGCACGCCTAACCCAGAGATTGCAAAATGTTTATTAAGGAACTGACGCACTTGAATAGCAAAGGTTGCTGGACTTCTTTTCTTGTGTAATGATTCGTCATTTCCTCGTCTTTTCGCTATGATTATACCCATGTTTGTGACTTGTCCGAAGTAGAATTTCGATTCATGTACCGTGGAAAAAAAAAAAAGAAATGTCCGCACGCAACATGAGGCGTGTTCCCTTCCAGCTGTTGTTTACAACGGGATTTTCCTTCTACTAGATAACAATACTCTTCCTCCGTGAACTGCAATAAGGGTATTCATCAACAATGAGCGCTCTTGAGCGAGACACGGCATTGTTGCAACGAAGTAGAACAGGATGATATAGCACCTTCGTTGTCAAAAATCACTGTATTTTTTATTTATTTATTCGTGGTCATTCTGACCATAGTACATGAAATTCAAATGCTCTTTTCCTCACAAATTTCATTAGAGGCTGCTCGTTTGATTGAGCAATGGCACCATTCATTTTCTCTCGCGTTTTTTTACGTCTGCTACACGGTCTGTATTTGACACCGCATGAAACAAAAAATGTTCTTTCAATCAAGCACGATTGCTTTAACAGACAGTGCGTCCTAGAAACTGACTATAAACACACTTACTGTCTCAGATATTGTTTGACCTCTTTGTGGTCGTTCGTCTGCCCGCTAACATGCCACTAATCACTCGTCAGTAGTGTAATTCTGTCTGATAACATCAGTCATGATTTCGAACTCGGAACGATGCATTCTAAAACAAAACAATACAAAACCGGTCATAACACCTTCCGTCAATTTTAAAGCAGCGGTGACAGTGAAGCAGTTACGTATTTTCCCTATTGTACAATGTTTAGATAGGTATTGTCACTCTTAGAATATCCTGTACATAGCTACATGCACTAAACAGGAAAATTTAAGAAGAAAACTTAGTCGTAATCGAATTATTTCTCTGACAAACTGCCCAGAAACGTTGGGTATCAGCTTCGTATCAGGAAACATATGTGGACTTAAAGATAGCAGAGAATGAAAGAATGAGTATTATGGAACTGAAGAAGAGGCACTGAAATTAAAAATAAAATAAAAGATGGAGGTAATATGTTCGAAGCATACATTTCCGCACATCAGTGAAACCAGATTGTGGTCCTGGTAACGTTCAGTATCGTGTTTTGATCTGTACGTTGTAACTTGTTTGGTTTATCCTCGAGACGTTGTCAAACTATACCATCTTCTAAGTTAAGAAATTTCCATTCACTAGAGTTCCTATTGTCTGTGCGGTAGCGATCTTTTGCACTGAACTCTTATTGTTCTCTCTGCTGCCAGTCTTTTGTTCGTTATTCATTATCTAATGAATGAATGATATATTGGAGTCTGTATCGATTCGTGCTATCAGCTAGACGTGTATGTAATTTTGGACACGGAGTTCACTATCTTAATTACTGAAATATTTTATCGAGATCTGTGGAGTAAAGTTGAAGACAGCAATAAGAAATGTCTTCCTCTGCTACTAGTGAGACTTAAACCAATGTTACAGTGCCCACGCAATAATTCTTAATTTTAATTACTACCTGTGTTTTTTCGAAATTAAATTGTGTGGTTGGTATATGTTGGAAGTTAATGATGCAGTGAGCCTGTATTTCGGCGACGAGATAGTTCTGTTACAACAACTTAGCATTTCGAAATTTTATCCACGCCGACCGTTACCTGCACAGTCAATCGAACATTGCACTACCAACCGCTACATACCAACCACTCAAAAGAGAAATTGCAATTAAGATAATGAACACAATTTCAATGCCCAAACTGTAAACAACGTTCATTTAACTTCAAACTAATTCAGTCAAATTGTTATTAATATTATGTACTATCCACGAGGTGGTCGAGCCAATTTTTATCGAGCGTTTTGTACACTTTCGTCATCTTGTTTGTGAAGAGGGTTCTTGTGGAGGAGCACCGTAGTATTCAGCTGGTAACAAGCATGCTCCACGAGGCTTATGACAGCAGTCTCAGACCATTCCTCTCGGTTAGCTCCTGCCTACCTGGCTAAAAATGACTTACAAGTTCGTGGCGCCCTCCATTGTTAATGCTGGAATTTAATATGTTGTTGGCCTACCCTTAGCCTTGATGAAAGCTTCCACTTTCGCAGGCATACGTTCAGTCAGGTGCTGCAAGGTTTCTTGGAGAATGGCAGCCCATTCTTCATGAAGTGCTGCACTGAGGAGAGGTATCGAGGTCGGTCGGTGAGGCCTAGCATGAAGTAGGCGTTCCAAAACATCTCACAGGTGTCCTATAGGTATCAGGTCAGCACTCTGTGCAAGCCCGTACATTAGAGGGATGTTATTATCGTGGAACCACTCCGCCACAGGCCATGCATTGAACACGTGCTCTATCGTTTTGAAAGATGCAATCGCCATCCCCGAATTGCTCTTCAACAGTGGGAAGCAAGAAGGTGCTTAAAACATCAATGTAGGTCTGTGCTATGATAGTACCATGCAAAACAACAAAGGGTGAGAGCCCCCTCCATCAAAATCACGACCAAACTATAACACCACCGCCTCTGAATTTTACAGTTGGCACTACACACGCTGACAGATGACGTTCACCAGGCATTCGCCATACTCACACCCTCTCATCGGATCGCCACATTGTGTACCGTGATTCGCCTCTCCACATAACGTTTTTCCACGTTTCAATCGCCCAATGTATACGCTCCTTGCACCAAGCGATGCATCGTTTTGCATTTACCGGCGTGATGTGTGGCTTATGAGTAGCCACCCGACCATGAAATCCAAGTCTTCTCACCTCCCGCCCAACTGTCATAGTACTTGAGTGGATCCTGATGCAGTTTTCAATTCCTGTGTGATGGTCTACATAGATGTCTGCTTATTACACATTACGACCCTCTTCAACTGTCGGCGGTCTCTGTCAGTCAACAAATGAGGTCGGCCAGTACGCTTTTATGCTGTACGTGTCCCTTCACGTTTCAACATCACTATCACATCGGAAACAGTGGACCTAGGCATATTTAGGAGTGTGGAAATCTCGCATACAGACACAAGTGACACCCAGTCAGCTGACCACGTTCGAAGTCCGTGAGTTCCGCGGAGTGCCCCATTTTGCTCTTTCACGATGTCTAATGATATGGAGGACCTGGCAGTAGGTGGCAGCACAATACGTCTAATATGAAAAACGTATGTTTTTGGGTGTGTCCGGATACTTATGAAAGCAGTACCAGCTCATACTTGAGTGACCCACCTCAGCGGTGCACTCGTCTGCGTCGGAATGCGTGTCTCAAATGATACATCACTGCCTCGATACTCTCCTACGTCGATTACGAGGTGCCTGGTCTATCAAAAACTACCTCGTCGGCGGAGAACACTAGACGTCATTGCCCCCTTTCTATTCCAGATGTTCTCTCATCACCTTATTAGTGCATCAGGAAACAGTTTTCTCCGTTGTTCGTCATGGACGCTGAGATGTAGCTGCTCTGTTTCAAATGTGGATTAGTAGTGAAAACTAAAGCCGAACATGCTTTGATCTGAACTAGGTATACCTTATAATAGACAAAGTAATAACCCTCGTAATTAATTAATTAATTAATGCAATCTGACTTTAACATGGCCAATGAAAGTTTATTGAATAGAATAAGTTTGCGTTAACAATGCAATGGTGAAACAGCAGGCATAGCATAAGTAAACTGAATACAAATCAACGTGAATCATTTCTAATATTACAGCAAAGGTGTTTTATCATGTCGATTTGCAGGCAGCTGCAATGAATTTCAGATGTAAACTCCACTCTGTTACTTTAACAGCCAAATAAGAAAACCTGAACATATGCACTCTTGCATGATCATGTACAACGTATTTCCAAGTTGTAGCTAACTGGAACCTACCTTATTTGCAGTAGGACGGAAGTACGTAACGTTTAGAATAGTGGATGCCGTCTGTGGTATGAAATATTAGTCAAGAATTACCGAATGCATCAGCTATCAGACCCACAGGCTGCACGCGATCACGTACTGGGGTGATTGCACTTGAGTACCATGCCAATGACCAGGGAAGTTAAATTAAGAAATATTACATGTGTTCCATGCCATACAATTAACTCAAAAATCATGTGAATAGAGAAACACATCAGCACTTAGAAACACCAACACAAGTGAATCATTCCATGTAGGCTTTCACGGCCGGCGTCTTTATCAGTAAACTCTTCCGGGCTAAGTTGCCGTGGTCGATCTGTAGAACTTCTTCTCCCTGACGTTTCGTTCTCAACTACGGAGAACATCTTCCGAGGTGAGTCGACGACTGGCTGCTAGGAGCTGGGGCCGCCGCTTATATAGAGATAGTAGGGGGCTCCACCACACGTTGACTGATAACCAACACAAGTGGTTCGAGACAGGCAGTAATAATATAGCTGAACACTGAAAGCAGCAATTTAACAAGCAACTTTCAATACATATGCGCGAATTCGTTCGTGTGGAGACCGTTGCACACTATCTGGACCCACATCGGCGTCGAATCATGCATTGCGCTCAGGGTATCTACGAGCCATAATTTGTAAGTAGCGGTGATGACCTGTTCTTCTTGACCGTGGGTCGTCGCTGCGGGAAAGAATTAAAATGTTTTGTTTCTCGTGATGTCGGCTACATGTTCTAATAACATTTCCAATTTGGCAGGCACTTTACCATGCTAACAAATTTTATAGCGGTAAAGAGACAAAGCTTGTGCAGTTTATACTTGAAATGTCCTGTCAGGACACGTTGACAGACTAAACAGTAGCGTAAGTAAGATATATTGTCTCGTTACCAATTGTAGGGATGGTTCGTTGTATTGAATTGCACTGAGGATTGAAATTTTGGTTTATCTCGATCCCACAACTAGCTGTACTTAGCAATTTCCTAAGGTAAAGACAGTACTGAGGAAGTAGTTTTTGACAAAAAGGAATCACAAAATAATAATGAATGTAGTTAGAGTGAGGAAAATAATTTTTTGAGCAGTTTTCGATAAAACTGACAAATATTTCATCGTTTATCTAGATAGAACGATCTTTCATCGTACTGGGAAATGGTACGTAGAACTCAGTAGTCAGTTTTTATGAAAATATTGGTTCTGAGCACTATGGGACTCAACTGCTGTGGTCATAAGTCCCCTAGAACTTAGAACTACTTAAACCTAACTAACCTAAGGACATCACACACATCCATGCCCGAGGCAGGATTCGAACCTGCGACCGTAGCAGTCGCACGGTTCCGGACTGCGCGCCTAGAACCGCGAGACCACCGCGGCCGGCTGAAAATATTCTTTCTTATCTCGTCTACATTGTAAATTCTGTACTGGACATAAAGCTATCAGCGCAAGCGTAGCATACTACATTCTCTCTTCTTCTGCACCATGCCTTTATTTTTGCATTGCGTCTAATTTATTCTCAAGTTGTTTATTACCTGATCTTTTTTCTGTCGTTTGATCTTTTATTTACTCAATGTTCCCTGTAAGACATCTTTTATAGCACAGTCTGTTCTCATCGAAGGATCCTGTCAGTTTCTTTCCTACTCTACCTTGCCACTAGGATTCCGGGTGTCAACTTTTTGATACCTCCTAATTCCTAAAATTTTTCAAATGAATGAACTGAAGTACAGTTTTTTCAAAAATTTTGTTCGTTTTATCATTAGCGTAAATACATTGAGCTGGTGAAAGAATCGGTGACTGAACTGAAATGTGCCTCACTTCTCTCGATGGTAACCCACGAGAAGAGTGCCATAAAGACGCAGCTACTAATGAGAACATCTACGAGGGATGGTCATAAAGCTTTATTATTCTCCTAAGCTGCTTGAATGATTAAATATTTCTTTGCAGGTACCTGTATCGTATCATGCTCCTAAGGATGTTAGAACGAAATTGCACATTCCTTTGATACAACGCAGTGCTGTGCGGTAATTACACTGAAATACCAAGGAAACCGGTGTAGGCATACGTATACAAATACAGAGACATGCAAACAGGCAGATTTCGGCGCTGCGGTCGGCAACGTCTATATAAGACAAGTGTCTGCCGCAGTTAGATCGGTTACAGCTGCTAGAATGGCAGGTTATCGAGATTTAAGTGAGTTTGAACGTGGTGCTTTAGTCGGCGCACTAGCGATGGGACACAGCATCTCCGAGATAGCGATGAAGTGGGGATTTTTCCGCACGACCATTTCACGAGTGTACGTGAATATCAGAAATCCGGTAAAACATCAATCTCCGATATCGGTGCGGCCGGAAAAAGACCCCGCAAGAACGGGACCAAAGACGACTGAGGAGAATCCTTCAAAGTGACTGAAGTGTAACCCTTCCACAAACTGCTGTAGATTTCAATGCTGAGCCATCAACAAGTGTCAGCATGCGAACCATTCAACGAAACATAATCGATATGGGCTCTCGGAGCCGAAATCCCAATCCTATACCCTTTATGACAGCACGTCACAAAGTTTTACGCCCCGCCTGGGTCCGTCAACACCGACACTGGTCTGTTGTTGAGCGGAAACAAGTTGCCTGGTCGGTCGAGGCTCGTTTCAAATTGTATCGAGCGGATGGATGTGTACAGGTATGGAGACAACCTCGTGAATCTATGGTCCCTGAATGTCAGCAGGGGACTGTTCAAGCTGGTGGAGGCTCTGTAATGGTATGGTGTGTGTGCAATTGGAGTGATATGGGAGTCTGTCAGGTGACACGTACCTAAGCATCCTGTCTGGTCACCTCATCCATTCTTGTCCATTGTGCATTCCGACGGACTAGGGCAATTCCAGCAGGACAATGCGACACCACACACTCCCAGAATTGCTACAGAGCGGCTCCAGGAACATTCTCCTGAGTTTAAACACTTCCGCTGCCCATCCAACTCCACAGTCATGAACGTTATTTAGAATATCTGGGATGCCTTGCAACGTATCCACCTCCTCGTACTCTTCAGGGGTTTATGGACAGTCCAGCATGATTCATGTGGTCAATTTGCTCCAGCACTACTTCAGACATTATTCGAGTCCATGCCACTTCTGCGTGATCCCAAGGCCCTAAACGATATTATGCTGGTGTACCAGTTTCTTTGACTCTTCAGATCTCTCTAGATTTCTGCGTCTGAAAGGAAACAGTGCTATAAAAATCCACAGTGACCTTGTGAAATGAACGGAAATACGCCACCATCAAATGGCATGGTGTTTCGGTGGCGCAGGCGCTTCCAGTGTGGTCAAACAGCGCTGAATGACGATACGTCAGATCGTCTGTCTGCGGAGGGTAAGGAGTTGCAAGAGCAGTGTAGAGCCTGATGTCCAAATATCGTCGTATCACAATCGAGGCGGTAATCGAAAAAGTGAAAATCAGTAATGAACTAGTTTCGAACAACCTGCAGTACTATAGGAGTGCATAGTTTCACGGCGACATGTACTAATAGAAGTTTATAGGGCTCCCCGCCAAGTGGTTTAAAATCCACGAGCTTTCGGCCGAGTCCTCCTCGGCCACTGTCAAGTGGTGACCTGTAGTACGTTTTGAACCTGTTGCCGTGCGCTGATTTCAGAGACAGTTCACAGCCATCCAAACCCGTCGAACCGTGCCAGTGGTGAAAATGTTAACTCTGTGTCAGATCAATCCTCATTGACTTCTTTAGCAGTCTAATCACCGTGCACGGGTGCTGAATGTACAGTACGACCTGAGACAAACGAGTAAAGTGAGCAATGGAAAAGTATGAATATACCAACGCCGAAAAAAGCGAATACCCAATCATCGGGTAACGTTATGCTTAGTATTCGGGGTGTGGTGCTAACCTCTCTGAACAGCAAAGCAAAAATACTCGTTCTCAACAAAGTAGTATCCTCTCTGCACCGCTACGTAACACTGCTATGTTTTCTAAATCATTTTCTGGATTAGGAAACCACCTTTGGAACAATCTTCCTCAAAACATGAGAAAAAAATCATTTCAAACTTCAAAAGACAACTAATGGTTCATGTTCTATTACAATAAAAGCACTCCGTCCTCAGGCCACAAGTGGCCCATCGGGACCATCCGACCGCCGTATCATCCTCAGTTGAGGATGCGGATAGCAGGGGCGTGTGGTCAGCACACCGCTCTCCCGGTCGTTATGATGGTTTTCTTCAACCGGAGCCGCTACTATTCGGTCGAGTAGCTCCTCAATTGGCATCACGAGGCTGAGGGCACCCCGAAAAATGGCAACAGCACATGGCGGCTGGATGGTCACCCATCCAAGTGCCGACCACGCCCGACAGCGCTTAACTTCGGCGATCTCACGGGAACCGGTGTATCCACTGCGGCAAGGCTGTTGCCTCTATTACAATAGCTGTCTTCCTTTTTCTTCCCTGCAGTTCACTTTTGTCAACCTTCCTTTCCGTACCACTTTCGCCTTCCCATTGTCTACAGAGGTTTCTTTCGATGTTAGTCTACGTTCTTTCTTCATAGGAATTGACATTTCCATTTCAGTCTTCTCCTCTTTCGTTATCCCTTCCACTTCTGATAATATTCCTACGGCTTCAAATGTGCTAAATCGATCAATATCAGTCGTAATGCCTTATATATTTGTTACTACTATCGTCAGTCAACACACTATAGTTATAATTAATGCAAATTATCGTTATTCTGATTGCTATATAATTTTTATGCGCTGACCTGTTAAGACGTAATAGAAGGCCTTAATGACCTATTATGGTCAGTCTAAATAACCCATATAAATTAAAATGTAAATGTTAGTTTCTACAAAACCGAATATCTCCGAAAGTTTTTCACCGATTGCTTTGAAATTTTGCCACAATATTGCGTTCGAATAAACCCGTGTTTTAATATATGTAGTGTATCAATAAATTTGCAGTACATCGAGTGGAAACGGTATTACAATCTCGAAATGTTCTTGACAATGTACTTTAAATTTTGATACAGTATTCCAATGAACATTCAGAGGGAGCCGCGCGGGATAGCCATGCGGTCTGGGGCGTCTTTTCACAGTTCGCGCGGCTCCCATTTCGGAGGTTCGCGCCCTCCCTCAGGCATGGTTGTGTGTTGTCCTTAGCATGAGCTAGTTTAAGTTAGATTAAGTAGTGTGTAAGCCTAGGGACCGATGACTCAGTGGGTTTGGTCCCTAGAACTTACCACAAATTTCCAAAAAAAATTCAGACGGGCCTGGACTATGAAAAGTTGTTAGAAAACGGGAAGTTGTATTTATGGCTCCTCTGCTTATGACAACAATACTACTACAGAGTCTGAATATGCAATAACAATAAACAAGGCTCAAGATCAGAGAGAGGCGGGAAGAGCTGACTGACAGAGGGGTGGGAGGAAATGAAGAATGCGGAAAGGAGGAAATGGACAGAGAGACGGGGCATCAGAAGATGGAGTGAGGAGGGGAGGAGAAGATGGATATAGATAGGAAGAGGCGATGATGCACAGAGAGAGGAGGAGAGAAAGGAGGCAGGAAGAGATGGAAAGAGAGGGTGGAGGAGAAGATTGAGAAAGGGGAGGAGGTAATGGACAGAGCGAGGCGGAGAGAGTGACAGGAGATTGAGGGGGGGGGGGGGTGGGAGAAGATGGGCAGGAAGAGGGAGGAGGATATGATGGACAGAGAGAGTGAGAGGGAGGTTGAGATGGACAAAGAAAGGGGGAGGAGAAGGCAGACAGAGACAGGGAGGAGGAGGAGGAGGAGTTTGTGGCATATATCCAATTCCCATACATAATACTAACGTAGGCTTTCACTTTTCTTTCTTATCCGTTTAACAAGACGGAGACACTACAACGCGTGGCCGGGAACGGCTACTAAATGAAAAAATATTATGCTTGTATATAGCAAATTGTCACAGGAGTATTTTATCGAAATCTCCTATCTAGATTACGGGAGGCTGTCAGGATGAAGCGCGTCGGGAAGCTGTCCAACGGTGTGTTTTTGCTCCAGGATAAACGCCTCAGTGCGTTCTGCAGAGCTCACGTGTAGCTTCTCTGAGCTATCAAATTTTGTCTCACCTCCATATATTCTCTTGATTTCTTCCTCTTTCCTCGGATGAAGAAACAGTTGCGTGGCAGGTATTTCCAGAATGACGACGAAATGATTTTCGATACTGAACGCTTAATGAACAATCAAAACGCAGATTTCTGCAGCAAAATTCCCTACCAAGTGACGTATGAACGAAGTAAAATGTCGCATCGAAGGATGAACATAGAAAGAAGGAGTAACACTACCAAGTTTCGTGGTAGCAGATAGATATTTTCGAGGTGATAATTCAAAGTACATGACTGTGCATCGTCGTAAGAACGCAATACAGTTCTGAACAGCAGGAAATTAAATGTTTGAAATTGTTGATGTTCAGGCTTAGCTGCTTAAAAACGAATACGATACACTTTACGTAAATAATAAACCTTCAGTGCCAAATTGTTAGCACATTTACTAAAAACTTTCCCAAAGTAATTCCTCAGTAATGTTTCACCGATTTTAAGAATAATTCAACCCATGTTGTGCACCGATTTATTGCTGAGAATAAAACATAGGAGTTTCACTCGACGCCAGAAACGAACCTCCATTCGCAGTGGACAGTAGAAATCGCGGGCAATGCAACAAAAAATTCAGAGTCGACACTTGCCGGAACGGTTATTTCCACATTTCTTTTTATCTTCACATTTGCGCGACAGTTATTGATTTTACCAGATGAGCCACCACGTCATCCCCAAGGAATTTAAATGTTAAGTTATTTACAGCAGGTCTGCGTCACAGCACTGACAAATTATTAATGCCATCAACGCATGCCGCTTGCTCCCTGATAGCAGTTTCGGCATAGTAGTTACCGCAGAAAAAAATCCTTCCACACAAAAAATTTATGTGCTTGAAACAACCAAATGAAAGAATTGTGCTGCCGTGGAGACACAACAGTTATCTGAATATTCAGACGGATTATTTTTGTTGTATATTTTCAGCCAGTGCAGGCCATTTTCAGACCTACAGATTAATATTTTAGAAAATGCATGTTAACTTAGCTTTATTAAATTTTTCACATTTATTCCTACCCGTTTCGATAGTCAACCATCATGTAGAGAAAATCATAAAACAATACTACTTTTAAATTTCATGTATCATTCTACAAACAAATGCCATACTACAGGGCATATTATGATACACATCTACTGCTATCAGTGAACTATCTTGTCTCATTCAACTGAGAATGAGTCACAATATTTCACTGATAGATGTTGATATGTTTGTAGTATGACATACGTCTGTAGCATGATATATGAAACGTAAAAGTCGTATTGGTTTTTGTTTCCCCCTGGATGATGGTTGACAACCGAACCCGGTCGGAATAAATATGTACAATTCGATATAGTAAAGTCTACATGCATTTTCTAAAATGTATTCCTACCGTAGACTGTTACTTCGAAAATGTTTGTAGAAATTAATAGTTATAAATTAGAATAATATATTAAAATTACCTATGTGTTATATGCAGTAAAAACAGTGTTTCAAAATTCCTGTTGAAGCAATTTAGGAGAAGTAGAGGAGATGTGGTATATAAAGATTTGTTGTGGAACCCATGTCCACGATTCGATACGTAATGGTAAAGCTATAGAACGCCTGTTTCAAGAATGGCTTCCGGATCGCCACAGCCACACACACCATTTTATCCGCTTACAACAACGGCTGTGAAAAACGTTAAGGTTGATTGTGGTACTCCACGGAGGCGCACCACGGTTTGGAAACGGTGCGTATAAAAGCACGCACTGCAGATACACCTTGTACAATGAACAGAGAGCCGCCACATCGAGCTGCTACTGTCGAACGGACGCTTCAGAGCTCATTGTCTCCGCTGTGTTCCTTGAATGTGATGCGATCTTCAATCTCATTTTAACATACGAACCATACATCTCCGAACATGGGTTCCTCATCAGAATTTTGTCTACTAAATCGCCTCTACAATCTTTAGAATCCTGTAATAGCGATTACTAAACACCCTTTTTTATTGTGTGTAGTAAATAGCTAATTTTAATCTGTGAAAATTAATTTGTAGATCTGGAGGTGGCCTATACTGACATCGAAAAATCAATAAAATTTTAGTCTAATTACGGTATCCAGACAACTTGACAAAAATTTGTTGTTGTTGTAAAATATACGTACGTATAACGTTTCATATTTATAATTCAAAACATAATGTCAGTCTGTTACAGAAGATTAAAATTACACAGTTCCTGGAATCTCACTTAAGGAAACTTCTTACTTGAGGTTCAGCGTTAATCCTATTCGCTTACAGAAATCTTTAACTCTTGAAAATTACCAATTATTTTCAAGCACTATTGCTCCTTTGGTTCATATACAGTAATTTACACATTTATAAACGTTCATTGCCGACTGAAGATAGAACAAGATTGATCCAAATCACACTTCTAATATATTATTACACAGAGTACCTCCAAAGCTTTTACGTATAATTTTATCTACTCTCTTGACCGACAGTTAACTAAAGACAGATTCCCTTATTCCTATTTGGTTGTAAAGAAAATGACCGCTTATCAAACCTTAAGAGATTCGTTGACTCAGAACTGCTACTGAAATCTTGGTGATGATTACGTTCGTTTCATTAGTATCAAATCCATTTTAATGTTCAGAGAACACACTTCCGGCGATACACAGCACGTCTGAGTAGCTCATGCTGACATACGGGCAAAAGAAAATATAAAAGAGCAATTTTTGTTGATTTCTTAAACATTTATTTACTCTTATTTTAGCAAATTTATACTATTTTAGCTACACTAATTAATTTATAATCCTTCAACACACGTAGTCATATTTTATTCAGACTCGAAACAGAATGCTCTGAACCATTGGCATTATCTCTGCTGATAAACGTCTTTCTGTTTTTAGGAAAGAGTATGTGGCGATAATTAAAGAAAGCAATGCAATTTTTATGGATCAAATGAATGACTATGTACTCGAGCAAAGCCTGCAGAATTCTTATAGACATTACACAATCACATTTCTGGGATGGAACCCACTCCTTGGAAATTACGTTGGGCTGAGTTTATTGATGTCTTTTGGGACTAAGTTAAGAAATTTTTTATATCTTTCACCTACAATGCGTATTCTTTTGCTGGCGACACGAGAAATTTTCTACTGTTCCCCTTAAGTATCGAGATCATACGGATTAAATAGAAAACTTTTCGATAAAATCTCCTTCCAATGGGGTCCTTGTCATGAATCGTAATGTCGTCGGTATTAAGAGAGCAGCAGTGGAGCAACTTTGCTAGCAGGAGAAATATTAGTTACTCCATTAAAAATGAACAATAGTCACGTCGTTGAGTGTAGATATGCGTATCTTGCACTAGGTGGTGAATTGACTGTCCACGGGTGACGTACGCCCTGGTAATCAAACTGTGTTTATGTGACACTCAGTTGTGTGAATTCAATAAAGTAACATGGATCGATATGTAAACATGGCAGAACGGCAGGAACGATTTATCGTCTTTGTACGTGCGCTTGACCACACTGTGAATGAAGTTGCTCGATTTGTTGACTTATCGATGGAGACTATGCAATGTGTCCACAAGGAAAGGTGTTCCACTCGTAGCCAAACAATAGAGCCGACGAACAGCGGCCGTAAAAAAAGGGGTTGCTCTACCAGTTTTCACCAGTTTTTTTGGGCATTAAATAATGAAATATCGTGTGTTGGTATTTCCTACGACCTGCCTAAGGCATTTGACTGTGTGAATCAGAGTATTCTCATACATAAATTGAAGTTTTATGGGATTGATGGTATAGCCAACCAATGGATAATGTCATATCTAACCAAAAGAATGCAGAAAGTTGTACTTAGTAATTCAACCAATATAGTCCGTGGACATAATTCTAACTGGAGAGAAATCACGTCGGTATTCCCGAAGGTCCAGTATGGTTCCTCATGTACGTAAACGATCATCCGTTTAATATACAAAAAGCATAATTAGTGCTTTTTGCAGATGATGCTAGTATTGAAATAAATTCAAGCATATATACAGAAACAGAAGAAATAGTAAGCAAAGTTCGTAATAGTATAATTAATTGGTTTGCTGCGAATGATCTCACTCTACATATTAAAAAGACACAACGACATACTCAGTCCTGCACATTTAGATACACTGCACCAATTATAAGTGTAACACATGGTGAGGAAATAGTAAACATGGTGGAAACTGCAAACTTATTACAGTGTCCATTTTTATAGGAATTTGAATTGGAAATAGCATAATTTGGAACTTCTAAAAGAACGTAATTCAGCCACATTACCTTTTAGAATCATTGAAAATCTTGGAGAGAGACAAATCTATAAGTTGAGATATTTTCGTTCAATAATGTCATATGCATTAATGTTTGAGATAACTCATCTTTAAGAGAGAAAATTTCCATTACTCAAAAATATGCTGCAATCATCTTGTAGACATCTGTTTAAAGGGTTGAGCATTCTGGTTGCTGCTTCACAGTATATTTATTCCCTCATGACGTTTGTCGTACGTAGTCCACTACAATTCAAAAGGAGCAATATATACACAGTTACAATACCAGAAGGAAAAATGACGTCCATTACTCCACTTTAACGTTGTCCTTAGCACAGATAGGGCTGCACAATGTTGCAGCAAAATTTTTTGGTCACTTGCTCAGTGATACACATGTCTGACAGACAGCAATGTAACATTTGAAAATAAACTAAAAAGTGTCTCCCTGACAACTGCTTCATTACGCAGAAGAATTTCAATTATTCTAATGTGTAAAAAGTGGTGGGTAGGAACTGTTATCTCACATGTGTATAGTTTTTTTTGTTTTTTTTTTTGTTTTTTTTTTTAATGGAATGTAATCATATGTGCAGATAAATTTGCGATGCGAATGTAAAATGACTCGTTTCTCGTTTCACATCATTAGATCCATCGCTCAAAATGATCTGTGGAACATGTAACAAACTAACTAACAACAGGGCCGGAGAAATGCTTCACGGCTTGTGAATGATAATCAGTTGCAAATCCGGCAGGAGTTGCTGCTGTCTGTAGGAACAGAGCCATCTCAATCAATTTCCGAGCGAACATTACGCAAGGAATTGCACTTACTAGACATGTGGAGTCTGTTACTTCCTGAAATGCTGTTGCTCACAGCGGCACATGAAGACGCAAGTCTTCATAGGAACCACCAACATTGAAATTGAAGAGTGGTGTCTAATGAGATCCAACGAGTCGCAGTTTTGCTTTTCCTTCAGATGATGGAAGGCGTCGAGCACATCAACGGCACAATGAGTTTTTAAAGTCGTAATGTAATGTACAGAGCACAGTCGTCAAACCGCAGCCTGTGGGACAAATGCGGCTCGAATGAAATACTCTTGCAACCCGCGGTTCTCAGCCGTATTTTATAACGACATGCATCAAGCAACTAACAGCCGAATCCAGAAAGGCAACTAACATTAACAGCTTCTTAATAGTATGGTTATCTGCTTAGTAGCAAACAAAATACAGGGACAGGAATATTTTAAGATGTGCTTAATCGTAATTGACGTTGGTGAGTTGGACCGTGAGCTACGTTAAGTTCGACGCTAACTCAGAGGCAAGGGGGAAACTAGCGCGGCCATTGCGGAGTTAGAGGACGTGCGAGGTGCAATATTTTGTTGCTTGTCTTCCAGAACAGACAACTTGCGGACTTTGGTGTTTCGTACCGATAACCTGTTATAGTATGAATTTCAAACTGAAGTCATATCGATTCGTTGGAAGCGAATTATGGGGATCGTCGTCTTCAAATGCGTTACACATTTGCTACAAGGAATGTGAAAGTAAATGAAAGCTGCTGCAATATAATGAAATGTTGTTGTTGTTGTTGTGGTTTTCAGTCCTGAGACTGTCTTGATGCAGCTCTCCATGCTAATCTATCCTGCACAAACGTCTTCATCTCCTAGTACCTACTGCGACCTACATCCTTCTGAATCTGCTTAGTGTATTCATCTCTTGGTCTCCCTTTACGATTTTTACCTTCCACTCTGCCCTCCAATACTAAATTGGTGATCCCTTGATGCCTCAGAACATGTCCCACCAACTGACCCCTTCTTCTAGTCAAGTTGTGCCACAAACTCCTCTTCTCCCCAATTCTATTCAATACCTCCTCATTAGTTATGTGATCTATATATATAATCTTCAGCATTATTCTGTAACACCACATTTCGAAAGCTTCTATTCTCTTCTTGTCCAAACTATTTATCGTCTAAGAAAGAAAGAAATGAGCAGAAGAAAAATGACATTCAAAATATCCAGTAAACATTTGTAATCTGTCTCATACTGCATAATACATATAAATATAAGTACAGTTGCTATTATTAACCAGTTAATCACGCGCTCACACAGATACCACCGCAACAATTCGTCAGGCAATTACAGTGCCACAGCATTGGGGTCGCTGAACGTGGCAGCAATATAAAACAGAGAACAGTCGACACGAAGTGTTCCGAATGGCACCGACTTTCAACATCCAATACTTGGGGGGAGGGGGTGGAGTGCGAAGGGGGGGGGGGGGTGCGGCGAACAGCTCATCTCACTCTATTTTAACTAGTCTTTTGGGGGACCATAACATCTTTATGTAGGATACCAATTAATAACAAGATCAATACATAAGCGGCCAGAGGTGTCGCCCCAAAATATCTGTATTCCGTCTTGAGCAAAAACGTTTGACGTCGATTGGTGTAGAGGGTCTAGTTCTGGGCGGAGATGGTTCTGTGACATTTCTTGGAGTTTTTCGTACCATGACTTCGGGCGAATCACTCACATGGCCGTCACCATGAACTACGACGTCTATTGCAACATACCAGGTACAGAATATGGATTGACAGATAATAGAAAGTAAAGAGAAGTAGCGAAATGAGAACACCGAGATTGTTGATAACGAAGTCAACGAAGTTAAGGAATTCTGCTGCCTAGGCAGCAAAATAACCCATGACGAAGGGGGCAAGGATGACATAAAAAGCAGACTAGCACTGGGAAAAAGGGCATTTCGGGCCAAGAGAAGTCTACTGGTATCATAGACCTTAATTCGATTATGAAATTTCAGAGAATATATATTTGGAACACAGCATTGTATAGTAGTGAAATATGGACTGTGGGAAAACCGGAACAGAAGAAAATGGAAGCCTTGGAGATGTGGTGCTACAGAAGAATGTTGAAAAGTGGACTGATAAGGTAAGGACTGAGGACGTTCTCCGGTGAATCCGCGAGGAAAGGAATATATGGAAACAACTGACAAGTTGAAGAGACAGGATGGTAGCGCAATTGTTAAGACATCAGGGAATAATTTCCATGGTACTAGGGGGTAAAATGTTTAGAGGAAGACAGAGATTTGAATACATCTAGCGAATAACTGAGGACATAGATTGCAAGTGAAAGAGATGATGTTGACACAGGAAAGGAAAGCCGGCCGGGGTGGCCAAGCCGTTATAGGCGCTACAGTCTGGAACCGCGCGACCGCTACGGGCGCAGGTTCGAATCCTGCCTCAGGGCATGGATGTGTGTGCTGTCCTTAGGTTAGTTAGGTTTAAGTAGTTCTAAGTTCTAGGGGACTGATGACCTCAAATGTTAAGTCCCACAGTGCTCAGAGCCATTTGAACCACAGGAAAGGAAGTAGTGGCGGGCCGCATGAGACCAGTAGAGGAGACTGAGGACTCAAAGGAAAAGTGACCTAACGTGGTCGAGGAGTATGAATATGGACACCCCATCTTCTAAGGCAACAAAATATGTGTTCACATGGCTTCCCCATACGTTTCTTCTATTACAAACACACAAGGGGCTTGTTGCAGTTCCACCTCCTGGCCTAACCACCCTATCTTAATCCCACTGGAAAGGTGTGGGTGAAAAGTAGCAGTTAACATCACCATAATGTGGTAGCCCGACAGAATCTAACCATCAGTGAGCCGTTTATGCTTGATATGGCATATCCACGCCGATTTGAGGTCATTACTAACCCTTGTGGTGGTGTTGCACTATGCTATATCGTGACGTCTCATTCTGGTGAGTAACGTGTTTCCCCGGCCTGCTTATTAACGATGCGAGATGCGGCGGCCGCAGCGGCAGCAGCGCCCGTGGGCCGCGCCGTGTCGCATCCCGCTGCGTCACGCAGTAATTAAGCACCGCCTGCCGGGCTCATAATACACCGGCCATTTAACTGATTCGGCAGGGAAAGGCCCCGTTGTTAACACGCAGCTGGTCGTCTCACGTGCAGGAATTCGACTCTGTAAAGAGTGTGGCGGTATATGGCGACTGGGTGACTTCTCACTTCATTCCAACAGGCTATCAATTATGCCAACACGTCGCATGGGAAATTTTTTCGATAGACGGCCTCGACATCAAACAAGAGTGCTACAAATGACGGGTCCGTAATCGCAAACCAATAAAATCCTTTTGTGTGACCAAGGTACTACTTAATTTAATGTCCCTCACGTAATCTGCATTTACATTTACACCCTTGTTCATGCTTTTGTAACATTAGAGCTCCGGACCGACAGCTTGATCCACCATATTCTCGACTAATCTTTCGATGTTTTGCATCCCTTATGAATTACAATATTGAGACGACCCTTTCATGAAGACACTGGACTTCTGTTTTGGAGGAGCAGGGTTCAGATACTTCACAGAACCCCAGATTCTGCATTCATTGCTGGCAAATGCCTCGAAGGTTCCTTTGTCGATGATGTGGGAGATTCACTTTGTTGATAGCTGCGATGGAACAAGTCTCCATATGCTGTGACAGCAGCTTTCCTGCGGACGAAGCATTGAGTTATTTGTTTTTCTTTATTCTTCTTGTGAGTAGTCGGTCGATGTGGCCGAGCGGTTCTACGCGCTACAGTCCGGAACCGCGCTGCTGCTACGGTCACAGCTTCGAATCCTGCCTCGGGCATGGGTGTGTGTGATGTCCTGAAGTTAGTTAGGCTTTAGTTGTTCTAAGTGTAGGAGACTGGTGGCCTCAGATGTTAAGACCCATAGTGCTCGGATCCATTTGAACCATTTTTGGATTGTGAGTGGTGTGAAGATGAATGATTTTTTGTTTACATAGAATGCTGCATTAACTACTTATTGATATGTGTCTTTGTCAGTGTTATTAAATATGCTATACTGGAATGTATCATCTCTTTTTTTAATGTTTGATTACTTTTGAACTAAATTAGTTACATTATCCCAAAGCCATACAGTTATTGATGACATCTATAGTCCGAAAAACACAGTTATGTGATTTAAGATTACTAAGTTTACTGACGCCAAAGTTTTCAGTGTTATCAACGGATTCCATTAAATCACAAGTGGAACTTTTGGACCTCCCCTCCTCACCCCCCCCCCCCCCTCGCCAATAAATATTGGTTGTGTTGTGGATGCAGATCTGTAGCGCAGCCCATGGTCTACGTGTAAATGGAAAGTAATTTCGGTGTTAGTTGGGGGAAGCCAATGAATATAAATGACAATATGTGGTAACAGATTGATTAGTAGTGCAGCCTAATGTTTATCACGTTATATTAACGCAGTTTGATGTATTTAACGCACTTTTTGTCAAAACTGCGAGTTGAATTCAGAAAACGCCATTAGATAATAGGGATGTATTTTGATTAATTGTATGTGTATATGTCGTACAAAAACTATGTTAGATGCAAGGGGTCCCTTACGTAACTTTTACCAACATTTTTCACAGAAAACAGCCGAAAATATCAATTATGTCTCTTAGAGAGTTAAATTAGATTTCACATTGAAGTTCATGAGATCGCATTCTTTAGCAGCTCGATAGGAACACAAACAGAAGGGAGGAGAAACTAAAAAAATATGTTAACACTTTGGTTCAGAAAGGAACAAAATTTTGTAGATTTGAATGTCAGCAGCCACCACATATCGGCCACAGATACCCATCACAAATTAGAAACGCTCCGATTTAACAACTGAAGGTTTCCACAGAAATTTCGTTTTAAGAATGTACATACACGCCCAGAAAAAATAAAATACCTTGAAAGACTAAATATAGGGCGTTCATATTCACAGGACATGCACATTAAATTGTTCTGCGTAAACGATAAGCACTTGAAGGATGACAGATCGCGGTTTCAATGTCAACATCGATATCGCTGCGCAACACCACCTACCGGTAAAATGTGCCGCGGCTCTGGTTGTCGCTATGAACTGAAGGTAATGGATCAGTGGGTCTTGAGAAGACGTGCAGGATGCCTCGTAAACGTATGCGCTAACCGTATCGTCAAATCAACGACTTTTGAAAGACGGCGCATTATTGGCAGGAGAGAATACGATACATCAATTTGGGAAATCGCTTCTCGTGTGGGACGAAGTGATTCGGCAGCCCAATAGGTCAGTGCAGAATGGTTCACGGAACGCAAGTGGGCAAAGACGAGATGGGTCAGCTTGCACCACGCTGACCAAACCCCCAAAAAAATCGACACCTCACCCGAATGGCATTGCACGACACATTTGCGTCCTCCTCGTCTCTGGCACAGCAGTGTAACAGTGTAAAACATCCTACAGTACCAGGGCTGACTGCACAAAGCCGATTATTATGGCATGGATACATGCACGATTTACACTCCTCCGGCCGCCTTTGGCGAATGTGCAGAAACATGCCAGACGACAGTGGGGCAGCAATGGCATCAGATAGTGTTTTCAGACGAATCCAGATTCTGTTTGTGTGAAAATTATGGCCGCATTTTGTTTCGCTGCAGACGGGGAGAGGGGGAGCGGCATAACAGCGAATGCTTTCACACCAGACATACAGCGCAAATTCAAGGCTTAATGGTGTGGAGTGCTACTGAGTACAACCATAAATCACAGCTGGTGCGTGTCCAGGGCGCTGTAAGCAGTGCAACCAATGTGAATGACATCCTGCGACCTGTAACCATATTCTTTCTGCCGTTTTTCTGCAAGACAATGCACGACCACATGTTACTAAACTAACAAGTGCCTTCTTGATATTACAGGATGGGAACCTTTCGCCCTGGCCCGCTGCAATAACTGCGTCGAGGGTCGGCGCAACTTACTCCACGGAGTCCGCCCACCGTTCTGGACTCTGAAGACGGTTGTTAAATAGAATCGAAACCGGTCACCCCAATAAAAATAACAAGTTGCGATCAAGACTGTTTTAATCTTTAAATTTCAGTATGTTGTTCATGGTAACTCCTCCTGCCACTAGGACTTCGTTGACTGGACTAAATGGCGTCAGCTGGACATAGAATACTTCAGGAAAATTATGGAATCCTTTACTCTCCAAAATGAGGCGTTATCCCTGTTAGTATATTGTGCTCGGAACAAACTCGGCTATTATTTTGTGCAGTGAACACACACTCTCTCTCTCTATCACACACTTTCTCACACATACCGGCTGTCGGAGATTAATCCACATCGTGGTATATCCTACTGAGTTTGTCCAGGGAAAATAAAGTAAGAAATAGAAGACAGGGAATTATGTTTTCCCTGCCGTCTGTAATCGTCGAAATTTAATATTGTCAAGCTATTGTATCTCTGATGAAGTACAATTAAGAGGCTGTTACCCTCCTCCTGCGTCTCTCGAGGAACTGATATTATTGCTTTGCGAGGAATCTGATAATATTCTGCTTACTGCCATTCAATATTCATGTGACTCGGTCCTCTGGATGGTTGCCGCTGTCGTGGATGCAGCTGACTGCCGTATATCATATTACACTGGTGTTCACAGTACACTCTCCACTCTCCAATCTTTTCATACAGTGACTCTGCAGTATTGAGAGCATGATGTATGTCTCGTCCCGTATAGTCATCTCTGCGCCCTGTAAGCAGACCAAGAGAGGCTAGGAGACGTATGGGCCGCTGAAGCCTTTGTGTATAGAGTTCTATTCTTGCAAAACTGCCGTCCGCTGTGGCCGAGCGCTTCTAGGCGCTTCAGTCCGGAACACGCGGCTGCTACGGCCGCAGGTTCGAATCCTGCCTCGGGTATGGATGTATTTGATGTCCTTTGGTTAGTTAGGTTTAAGTAGTTCTAAGTCTAGGGGACTGATGACCTCAGATGTTAAGTCCCATAGTGCTTAGAGCCATTTGAACCTTCTAGCAAAACTGGGGTTCAGTATTTTGATAGACTACGTAAATGACGAAGTAAATGGTGGGATTACCGGCAGTATTAGTAGAATTGGTAGTGAAGAAACGTAAATGAATGTTTAATAGAGAAAACCGAAATCGGCGACTACTCTTCGTTCTTTGTTTGCTTGTCTGTTTGCTTTGCACATAATTAGAACCGCAAATCATTCAGTATTAGTGCATTGTGTGTTTTATATCCTTAAAGAGTATAAATTGCATTTTATAAGTAACAAAAAATAGTTGATCGCGTCACTGCTTCATTTTCACATAACCGAAGCAATTCCTGTCACACAAGTACAGCTTACATGCACAAACCAAAAATATGTGTAATTATTGTTGTTATTTTGTACTCAAGAGAACGTTCTTCTTCATGACCAAAGACAAGAGTTTCTTGTTATTACTTACAAAGTTGTTCATGAATAACAAAAAATGGTTCAAATAGCTCTGAGCCCTATGGGACTTAACATCTGTGGTCATCAGTCCCCTAGAACTTAGAACTACTTAAACCTAACTAACCTAAGGACATCACACACATCCATGCCCGAGGCAGGATTCGAACCTGCGACCGTACCGGCTGCGCCGTTCCAGAATGAAGCGCCTAGAACCGCTCGGCCACCCCGGTCGGCTATAAATAACAGAAATAAGTTCCAGTAAGTTCGTCGAAATTGAAATTCAAGCGATGTCTAATATATTTTTGTTTTGCGTTTTTTTTGTACCTTTTTGTTGAGGAAATTACGTTTCAGGACAGTATATGATAAATCTCTATTGTTTTCTTTATTTTCACCAGAACATGCCTCAGAGCAGTATACGATAAATCTCTATTGTTTTCTTTATTTTTACTAGAACACCCCTCTGCTTCACGTTACAAATCAACAATTTTCGAATAAAACCTGAATTAATTTGCTTATTCTTAATTGACAGACAGGAGGATAACCAAGCTGATCAAAAATGTTCTGTAGGTTACCCAGACCACTATAAATCATCCCTCATTTTCTATACGTTCACCACTTTCGGTTTTCGGGGGAATCTAGTACGACACTGATCATATACGTAAAGAAAGCAATCGTTGTAAGGCAACGCCCGATACTGTGCAATGCACCCATCGTACAAATAACGCCGGTACGGCATTAGCTGACCAAAGCCATTAGTAAAACTGCCGAAGTCCACGCTTACTTGTGGTACAGTGGCCTATGGTGCTTTTACAGCTCTACATGTGCGTGGCCTTGACCGCTGGCCGTTCAGCGCTGGACTCATCCTTCGGCAGCCTTCAGCAGTCAGCAGTCAGCAGGAGCCAGCAGCGCCTCCTCTGCGTCGCCCATTGTCAGCTACAGGGCGGGGGCCGTGCCGATCGGAGCCTGATAGCATTCAGCCAGCCGCCCCGCGGTACAGATAATGAAAGTAATTTCTCGGATAAAGGCTCGTATTGCGGTGGGCGGCGCACCGCCCTGTAATGGCCCTTTCGCATATCAAGCTGGACAGTGTCTCTTGCAGAGTTATTGCCCTCTTATCTGCTTCCTGGTAGCGACTCATCCCAAAGAGAAAGGGACCGCTTTGTGGAAGACGCCACATACGCACACACCGTATACATAGACTGCAGAGCGTTCTCTCCAGGAACTGTAGCCTCGTAAACATGTTACGACGAATACATGTCCCTCTAAAGTCAGTTCAGCCTCAGAATGGAACCAGAGCCCGGCTTCCGTGACAACAGAACAGCGTTCCTGCCGCATAGAGCACTGGTCCAAATCTAGGGTACAGCTGTAAGTTTCTACTGTGTCATTACTAATCAACTTCGTGATGAAACTTAACGTAAATATGTACACTACTGGCCATTAAAATTGCTACACCAAGAAGAAATGCTGATGATAAACGGGTATTCATTGGACAAATATATTATACTAGAACTGACATTTGATTACATTTTCACGCAATTTGGGTGCGTAGATCCCGAGAAATCAGTACCCAGAACAAAATCCTCTGGCCGTAATAACGGCCTTGATACGCCTGGGCATTGAGTCAAACAGAGCTTGGATGGCGTGTACAGGTACACCTGCCCATGCAGGTTCAACACGACACCACAGTTCATCAAGAGTAGTGACTGGCGTATTGTGACGAGCCAGTTGCTCGGCCACCATTGACCAGACGTTTTCAATTGGTGAGAGATCTGGAGAATGTGCTGGCCAGGGCAGCAGTCGAACATTTTCTGTATCCAGAAAAGCCTGTACAGGACCTGCAACATGCGGTCGTGCATTATCCTGCTGAAATGTAGGGTTTCGCAGGGATCGAATGAAGGGTAGCGCCACGGGTCGTAACACATCTGAAATGTATTAGCCACTGTTCAAAGCGCCGTCAATGGTAACGAGAGGTGACCGAGACGTGTAACCAATGGCACCCCATACCATCACGGCGGCTGATACGCCAGTATGGCGATGACGAATACGCGCATCCAATGTGCGTTCACCGCGATGTCGCGAAACACGGATGCGACCATTATGATGCTGCAAACAGAACCTGAAATCATCCGAAAAAATGACGTTTTGCTATTCGTGCACCCAGGTTCGTCGTTGAGTACACCATCGCAGGCGCTCCTGCCTGTGATGCAGCGTCAAGAGTAGCCGCAGCCATGGTCTCCAAGCTGATAGTCCATGCTGCTGCAAACGCCGTCGAACTGTTCCTGCAGATGGTTGTTGTCTTGCAAACGTCCCCATCTGATGAGTCAGGGATCGAGACGTGGCTGCACGATCCGTTACAGCCATGCGGATAAGATGCCCGTTATCTCGACTGCTAGTGATACGAGGCCGTTGGGATCCAGCACGGCGTTCCGAATTATCCTCCTGGACCCACCGATTCCATATTCTGCTAACAGTCATTGGATCTCGACCAACGCCAGCAGCAATGTCGCGATACGACAAATAGCAATCGCGATAGGCTACAATCCGACCTTTATCAAAGTCGGAAACATGATGGTACGTATTTCTCTTCCTTACACGAGGCAGGACAACAACGTTTCACCAGGCAACGCTGGTCAACTGCTGTTTGTGTATGAGAAATCCGTTGGAAACTCTCCTCATGTCAGCACGTTGTAGGTGTCGCCACCGGCGCCAACCTTGTGTGAATGATCTGAAAAGCTAATCATATGCATATCACAGCATCTTCTTCCTGTCACTTAAATTTCGCGTCTGTAGCACATCTTCGTCGTGTAGCAATTTTAATGGCCAAAAGTGTATATAATTACTGCGTCTCCGACACAAAACACTGTCCAGATACCATATGATATGATTAACTTAGAGGCAAATACTGAACATCTTTTACTGTCTGTATAATAAAGTGTAGGAACAGCGTTCAGTAAGTAATGCAACACATATTTCTCTCGGCCAATTTAAAACGTAGTATTGGTTTTGAGACATCGTGAGATGTTCCCGCTTCAGCCGCTATAGTTTCATGAAGATCCGACAGGCGGTGGCTCTATAAGTAGCCCTCAAAATGGTATCTGCAACGGAGGTGCGTTTCAAGCAAACAGCTGTCATTGATCTTTGGCGGAAAACCTGAGCACCCCAGATATTCATCGGCGTTTGCAGAATGTCTACGCAGACCTGGCAGTGAACCAAAGTAAGGTGAACCGTTGGGTGAGACATCTGTCATTATCGCAATAAGGTCAGACAAACCTGTCCCGCACACACCTGTGATTCCTACAGGTGCAGATACTCTCTTTCTAAGTGATCGACGAATCACAATCGAACACGAGCTGTTCAGTTCGAGGTCGTAAAAGTCTGCGTAGCAGAGAGGAGCTTACAAAACTTCTTATCCATCATACAGCCCGAATTTCCCCACACCTACCCGTTTGGTCCAATGAAGGATGCCCTCAGCAGGAAAAGCACGTGGGTGATTGGGAAGTTATTGATGCAGTAAGACGCTGACTCCGACGTAGACTCATAGAGTGGTACCATGCTGGCATAAGGCAGTCACGTTGAACGGAAAATATGTTGAAAAATAAGGTGTTGTAAACAAAAGTGTGGGGAATAATACAGTGTACTGAAATCTGGAATAGAACCAACCTGCTCTCAGGAAAAAAAAGTGTTGCATTACATATTGACCACCCCTCGTGTGTTCTCTGGCGTAGTGGCCGAACTACGCTAAATGGCGACCAATCCAGCTTTGCGCCTCTCGCCACTCTTCAGCTTTGTCGACATCTTCTGATGTTTTGTTTGATTCTCATCGGTACTTAGCCTACTTATTGGTTTGTTTAGATCTATATAACTTTACGTATTTAAATAATTCTGTTCTGAATGGTGCGACATAAAATCCAGAGTAGTTCAAATGGTTCAAATGGCTCTGAGCACTATGAGACTTAACATCTGAAGTCATCAGTCCCCTAGATCTTAAACCTAACTAACCTAAGGACATCACACACATCCATGCCCGAGGCAGCATTCGAACCTGCGACCGTAGCGGTCGCGCGGTTCCAGACTGAAATGCCTAGAAGCGCTCGGCCAATCGGCCGGCTTCCAGAGTAGCTCTGCTTGAATAAATAACGCCTTTCTCATTGTGGCAATGATTATTAACGCAGTCCTGCCGGGATATCTGAGCGCGTTAGCACACAGCTTCCGAGATTCGGGAGTCGTCCCGGCCCCAGATCGATTGTTCCCGTCGGATTAATGACGACGACTAGTGGGCTGACCAGACTGGACGTGGTTCTGAGGCGGTTTCCCACTTCCGCCTAGGTGATTGCCGGGCTGGTACCCACGTCCCGCCCCAGTTACACGGTTCGCAAATATTTCGACAACGTTCCCGCACTTTCACATGGAATACCGCTAGGTTCATACAGATGTGGTGTACAATTCCACCCCGAGGGGTGGAGTGGAGGTGAGGGGAGAAGGGGTGCCATCTGAGAGGGCATCTGGCCACCCTGCCACCCTCTACCACTACGCAGTCTGGTCCTTTGAATCCCCCAAACCAACCAACCTCTACCACTAGCATTGCAAAATTACTGGTGAGGAAAGAAAAAAGGAATTTATGCATTCCAGTCTTGTAGCAATTCCAAGCAACATGCAAGAATACCAGGAACCAGATTCTTTCTGATATTTGGCTTCTTCCCTGTAACATTCGTGAAGTCGTTTCATGTTCAACAGTTTGAAACAATTTCTCTAAATTGTTTGACTCACACGTTTCACTTTAATAATTTAGCACTGATAACATATTAACGTAACATTGGAGAGCTTAGTGTCCTTATAAGTGTTACATTATGAATTAAAAGCAGTCTACTAGTTTCCTGAATGAGATTTTCGCTCTGCAGCGGAGTGTGCGCTGATACGCAACTTCCTGGCAGATTAAAACTATGTGCCAGAACTCGGGACCTTTGAGTGCTCCAACAACTGATCTGCCCATGCACGACCGACGAACCATCCTCACAATAATTTTCATGAGTGGTATTTGAACGCGGGACCTTTCGTACGACGACGGCACGTACTACAAACTCACCCATGTGAAATCTACAAAACATTCACAGATAGGCTTTTTCCGTGCTCCGTTGTTCTGGTGTTACTTTTAATTAGCGTTTACGCACCTTCTACTGGACCACAGGACATAGCACGAACTAAATCGGTGTTTTGGTTGGTACTCAATCGATATACAACGTTTGGTACCTATCTGACTATCTGACATCTGGAGTTTGGGTGTAAGCCATGTCTCCACAGTATCGTTTTTTTCGGGAATGCTAGTTCTGCAAGCTTCGCAGGAGAGCTTCTATGAAGTTCGGAAGACAGGAGACGAGGTATTGGCGGGAGTAAAAGTGAGAAGACGGGTCGTGAGTCGCGCTTGAGTAACTCAGTTAGCCGTCGATAGTGACTTCTATACCGATTACATATGTTGCGGCGGCGAGATGGGAGACACCAGGCCGGCCAATGCGACCGAGTGGTTCTAGGCGCTTCAGTCTGGAACCGCGAGACCGCTACGGTCGCAGGTTCGAATCGTGCATCGGGCATGGATGTGTGTGATGTTTTAGGTTAGTTAGGTTTAGGTAGTTCTAAGGTCTAGGGGACTGATGACCTCAGCTGTTAAGTCCCATAGTGCTCAGAGCCATTTTTTGGAGACGCCAACCGTGTATGACGAACCTTCCATATTAGTACAAGCCTTGGAGGCCGCTGTAACATTGGCTGAGGAGCCACCAGCGTCTTCTAGCACCGATGCCTCTGTTGCCCTCTCGTCGAGCCAAGGCAGCACGCATGTGCCGCTGCAACGATAAGACGACGTTGCGACAGCATTTCAGGACGCCGCATTCACCTCTTGACCCGCGCCGGACAGAGGTGAGACAGTGTAAACAGAAATCGCAGAAGCGCCATAAGGAACGGGGCATAACGACCGAGGCAGTAGACCAGATCTAGGAAACGACGATGGATGATGAGGTGCGTCAGCCGATACACAGGTTCGACACGACGGATCCTAACTTACTACATGGTTCCGTGTCTTCCCCCACTACCGGCGTGACTGCGCACTGTGCGGATGCGGGAGACCACCGAAGCCCCGTTCCCGGGGATGCAGCCACAACTACGCCTGCCTTCTTAGATCCAGTGTTATCGACCTCCCTGAGAAACTGGGTGCAGGAGAAGGAGATGCAGGCTGCGTTTCAGGTCCCAGACGATACACCGTTGCCATTCGTGGCTTCCACGCTGAGGGCGACAGACGCCTAGGCTGGCAATACTGACACTAGCCGCCGGCCAGGGTGGCCGAGCGCTTGTAGGCGCTTCAGTCTGGAACCGCGCGACCGCTACGGTCGCAGTTTCGATTCCTGCTTCGGGCATAGATGTGTGTGATGTTTAGTTAGGTTAGTTAGGTTTAAGTAGTTCTAGGGGACTGATGACCTTAGAAGTTAAGTCCGATAGTGCTCAGAGCCATTTTTTGACACTATCCGCTTCCTATCTTTTCGCCCGGAAACGCTCCGAACCGCGAATACTGTCCGCCTGTATTGCCAAGAACTACCCCCACTATGGAAAAGGCGCACCGCCTGTCAACGGGATTACTTTTGCTCCCAAAATCCGTTTGCTGCAGGATATTACGAGCTGCGGATCTGGATGTTGTTTACCTTCAGGAAGTCCGACCAGGACTCCTTTTCGACAGCTACGGATATGACGCCTACGCCCTGCTTTTAAATGTGGACGGAGAAGGTGAGGCTGTTCTGCTCAGGCAAGGGGTTGCAGTAATTGATGTGTCCTATTTACCGTAGGCCCGCAGTTGGTTCAGTTCGCCTGGTGAAGCTATACGCCCCTCCCGTAACAGACGGCCGAAGAGAAAGTAGCACCATTTATGCTGAGGACACTTGTAGTGGGTGACATTTCAATTGAGTGCTAAGACCATCCGACCAGATGCCGCACAATACCACCTGCCCATCGCTTCAGGCGCTTGTAACGGACTTGGCTTTGTTGGACACGTGGGTCCTACCACACGGCGATCGACAAGAATGCACCTACTTTACTAGTCATTCCGCCAGCCGTTTGGAAGTTAACGTCAGACTTGGCTTCCGATCGCCAGTTGTCGACGCTAAGGTGTGGCCGGCAGCGTTCACGGACCATCACCGTCCCCCGCCAACGCGTCCGACGCGGTAGTCGCCCGTAGTGCCTCAGTGTGGCCTTCCTTGGTGAGTTACATTTCAGACGCGAAGCTGAGTCCACGTGGAGCAGATGCCAACGGCGTTTACCCACCTGCAGTTCCACACTTCAGTGGTAGTTATGGTGCGTCAAACTCGCCTTGTGCCGAACATTAGCCAGTTGCATACCGCGACCACAGGTTCCTACCACACTACGCTCCGTGAACTGGCTGTGCAAACACCGTCGCCAGAACGACAATCGGCAGAACCACGTCAAAACACACTTCTTACATATCACCGCGGCATGACTCGCGGGTGTGCGGGTGCGGGCGAGGTCAGCTCATGACATCAGCGAAGACGACCTCCTCTCCACCACATCATTCATGACAGGAGACTACGCAAGAGGCAGCTCATTACAGAGATCGAGACGGAGAATGTATGAAGAGCCGAAGCAAAAATGGATATTGTCGTATACATTTCTCTACGAGTGAGACTGCAACATGAGTGTTGGCATTAGGGCAGTCCTATCTCACCAAACCGTCTCACAGAATCCATAAGATGAAGCTACGCTGTTGTCGGAGGTCATTTTGGAAAAACTACGAGAGGCTATATTGCGTGGTGCTGTCAACAAGACGCCAGACCCTGACGGACTCGCTCTCGAATTTTACAATCAGGATTTACAGAGAACTGTATTCACTGAGTGCCTCTTGATTCCGGTGCCCATACACGGCGCATACCGTCACCCATCTGATTTTCGTCCACTAGCAATGCCAAACACCGACTACAAACTGTTGACACGCATCCCTCGTGAGACGCTCAAATCTACGGCAATGGCGGCTATTCACACTGATTATGATGGTGATGTTTACTTTGTTGGGCACTCAACTGCGCGGTCATCAGCGCCCGTAGAAAGTCCCAGTTTTTACACAGCCCATTTTTTAACTCACAGTCGAATCTAGCAACTGTCACGAATGATGATGATGGTGAAATGAGGAGGACAACACAAACATCCAGTCCTCGGGCAGAGAAAATCTCCAACCCGGCCGGGAATCGAACCAGGGATTTCACACTGATGCAACCTGCCTCGGAGTCAACGCTAATGCGTTTACCACTTTGAGAACCTATAGAGACGTAGTGGCGCTGATGCAAGCGTGCTGTCAGCATGGCGCTCTGTTGCGCTGGATTTTTCCCATGCTTTCGATCGCGTCGATCAGAAACCCTGCTTGTACTTATGGAACACATTGGTATCTTGTGCGTAACGAGTTGTGCTTCGTTTGATCCATGTGTCTGTCACAAGGATTGTGGCAAATGGCTATCGCTGCTCTCTCGTCCGTGTCAACAGATCAGTCAGACTAGACTGTCTTCTTTTCTGTCCTGTTATTCGCCATTGCCCTCGAACCAATTCTTCACGGACTGTGGCGATTCTTGGAAGGAATTAACCTCCGCTCCGTCACCTTTCGATGTGGCGTGTACGCCAATGGTGTGATGTTCTTAGCAACGAGTGGTGACGAAATACGTACGGCGCTTTCCTGGCGCCAACAGTATGGAGCGTTGGCAGGCAGTGTGATCAACTTAAGGAGGTGGGACGATGCACGCCTGCGGAACTGCGTGTAATGCTGACAAAGATCTCAATGCTCAAATGCTTATGGATATGGTTCGATCGACAAAGACAACGTACAGCGTCTATTACGTATCTTAGAATGACTCCGAACACACAAGGTCGCCTCAACAAATTTATATCATTGGACCTTATCCAACGAGCTCGGTACGTCAATGTGTACATGTCTTCTCAACTTACCCATTACCGATAATAGACACGATGGCTTTCAGGATACAGGCTGTGTTCGGACACGTGGTGAAAACTGGTGCAGTTTTCCAGATCCCCAAAGGAGGTGGACTCATTTACGTCAAGCACAGAGCACTGGCGCTGTACCTTCGCTCAATGCGGCGACTGGCTTTCACCAACAGGCAGTCTTACTGACACCCGGATAGCAGAGGTGATCCCACACATGTTGTGGCCGCCAGTACCTGTTGGACATTTGTCGCCCCCACTAATTAATATTGGGACGTGTTTCGTGGGATTTATACCAAGGATACGGAATCCGACAACAAAGAGTTATTATGGTGTCCTCCAACACTGGAATCCTGCTAACGCCATTGTACGGCGATATCCCACAGTCGACTGGACGTGGGTTTGGCAATCCATCCACACGCGTTTCCTGTCCACTCTTGTGTGGTCGACGAGAAATTTCCAACCCGACGAGTGCTCCATGCCACTCACTTAACTGACGATCCCATGTGTCCCCGTTACGCGAAGACAGACGCGGACGAACACAGACTGAACTGTGGCCCCGCACGCGAGTGCTCGAAACTGATCCACCAGATACTGGCTTTACTGCTACGCCGCCCCTTTGTTTCGATTGTACCCATGGATCCCATTCATCCCGACACCGTATGTTTCCCGATGACCTGAACGAATGCGGTCTATTGGGTAACGGAATGGCGATACATTACATGTACCACGACTGAAAAAAGGGAGTCCTCGATTTGTGGCAATACATGATGGACGAGTTCATGGTCTTAACAAACAGAACACAATACAGGAACCTTCTTGCTAACTACCTGGGGTCGTAGTTCATGGACCCACCACCCAGCTGGCGTGTACCGGATGTGAGAAGATGTTGAATTACAGACGTAATGTTTCCACGATCCCCATACGGCAACAGAAACAGTCTCTGACTGAGTGCAGTGGCTCCGGACACCCCGACGGTTGACGCCTGGTGATGACTGTTGAAATGATGATCGCCTCTTACGGGCCATCCGCTTAGACAAGGTGTTCCTAGCGGGCACGATGTCTCTTTTTAGTTCAGATGACATAATTTTTGGCGGATGACTCCACTGTATTGTTGATTTTTGTTTCATATTAAAAAAACGAAAAAGCCCGTTGCGACGGAGCACCCCGACGGTGGGAGGGGGAAGACATGGTGGCCAGGCCTCGGAACTGTTTCGTGGAATACAGCTATATGTTGGGAGTTATACCAAGGACGCGGAATCCGACAGCAAAGAGTTATTGTAGTGTCCTCCAGCGCTGGAATCCAGCTAAAAACGTTGTACGACTTGCCTCTCACAACCTGCCACTGCTTGTGTTTCATCTGTGCTCCATTATAAAAAATAAAATAAAATAAAGAACTGGTAGGCTGCGGTGCATGTGGCGAGTTCTAAAAGTGTTTCTTTGTGTTTGTTAAAAAAACACAACATTGCAGATTCGTATTATAACTGTCTCCGCTTCAAATCTCCCTTTACACAGAACTGCTTTTTACTTACGTTTAAATTCTATATTTTTTGTTATGTGGAGAACTAAAAACAAGGACATTCCAAAAAGGATACGATAAAACGAAAATAAGTGATCAGATGAAGGATTCTGGGTCGAATCTCGCTGCCGCTATTGTTTTTTATTATCCCATGTAATTCTTATTACAGGTTTATTACGACTTTGCAAATTATCAGCATCTAAGGAATTATTTATTGTTAACGTAAAAAGAAGTTGGTAGAGCACTTGTCCGTGAAAGGCAGAAGCCCCGAGTTCGAGTCTCGGTCCGGCACACAGTTTTAATCTGCCAGGAAATTTCAGTCTTCTAGTGTCAATTTCAAGCAATTCTGGGAGGTGTCTGTATGTGAAAACACCCCACTCCCTTTTTCGATTACATGTTTTACCAATGTCTAATTCGCCATTACCTTATTGGACCCACTTCTTATCATTGTAAGCTTTCTAGCGTACTTATGGTATTCAAGGAATGTGATGTGACCTCTGTATTTTCATTCGATGCTTCATATGACATTTTGAGACAGTAGTCTTCACTAGTCGATGTGTTGCGCCACAGAGGTCCCGAGAACCAACAATCCAGCAATTTGATCTTTGGCTGTCAGAAGCATTGTCGTTGCCAATAGCATTCTGTAAGAAATAAGTGAGTGAGTCAGATGTTGTACACTCTACTGAATGGTTTGGAAATAGCTTGCAGAGCATGGAAATAAAGACATAGAGGATACTGAATTTTGGAAATATGACTTGGTAAAGATTGATATGAGAAAGGTGAAGATTACAATTAATGTTTTCCCTGAACTTCTTGTCTGCATATAAATTAGGATGTGTTTGAAAAAGGAAAGTTTTCATTTGATTTTTCTTTATTGATTGGGATTAGCTGGTTTCATTGTTTGGATGTGAATAAGTTAAGTTGTCTGTTTACATAGATTGCTTTCAGAATTTACAGATTTTCAGTAATTAACGTCATGTCACAGTGTATTTGTAATAAGAAGTAAGCTTTGTAAAGATGGTTGTAACTGTTAACGAAGGTATGAGTATTCCAATGTAGGTTTTGAGTGCTAGTGTCTTTTGCATTAATCAGTAAATGCAATAACCTCCGCCGTCTCCTCAGGAATTTTATTTTATTGTCGCCGCATTTCACTGAGCGGAGCACAGTTGAACAAAAGTAAAGTTGAAGCTTAACGTGCATGACACTGCACAAGGATTTTCTTTTATTTAGCTGGTTAGCTGCTGCACTGTATTTCTTTGTTTCCTTTCCTTTCGAGTAGTACCAAGTTTCCGTTGCTACTGGGAAGCCATGAAAATTTGTTAGAGCCAGTGAAAGGTGGCTACACTGAGCCACAGCGCCAGAGATTGCGCCAAAGAGTATTATTCAGCCGCCTCCACTGGCAGTGCTTGCTAAGATGTCGTAGTGAAAAGTTCTTGTCGAGAAGTCGTGGTGGAGAGTGCTTATCGAGATGTGGTAGTAGTGAGTCGGTGTTGAGATGTTGTAGTAGGGAGTGCTTGTTCCATGTTTTATGCAGTTGTTTGATGGGCTAGACAGCAGATTTTGTTCGAAAGGAAATATTGTAATGATCAGAGTGCTTTTCGTCAATACATATGAAGGTAAAAAAATTCCCTTTCCTTTTTATTATTTCAATGTCTTAAATAATGCGTCATTACAGGTTCAGTCAACAAAGCATCTGGCTTGTGTTCTTGTATTAGAGTGTAATTCTGGTTTTCTTGCGCAATTATGGTATTTCTATTTTTTTAATTACTTCTGTATAAATGGTATTTAAAATTTCTTGTCTTGTTGAAGAAGAACCGTGCCAGATGTGTACGTTGACTCACACTTCCACACACAGAACAGTTACACTTGTGCTTTGGTTTCGTACGTTTTATAGTTGCTGGGGACTTAATTAATTAATCGTGTTAACGGAAATTTTCTTTCATTCTTTGTTGTTATTCTATGCAGTCAGATTGCGTACTAAAACTAGCCAGGGCCAACCGTTTACGACACTTCGTAATCGGACATACAGCGACTAAAATTAAAAAATATTTGCATTAAAATAATAATTAAGCCCCCATGCACGTGGCGACCGCTGCTTCGGATCGTCCCTTGGAAATCTTCTGATTGTAAAAATAGTAGACAGTAGTGTAGTTGTAGTAATTTGTAGTTTAGTAATTGTAGTCTATATTGCATGAGTAGATTTGGTAATTGTCATTCTTTTAATGGTATATTGGCAGAATTTAATTTTTGATGTCTTGTATACAGGTCTGACAATTTTGTGCAATTGTGAAGGTTCTAATTGCTCGTTAGGCGTGTCTGTCGGGAAGTATTTCGTGTGAATGGTATTGTTGGAGATAAAGTGTCATTCTGTGTAATTTTCGTATAGTGACGAATTTTGTATGTTTTGTAAATGATTACGCGATCGATGAAAAAGGCAAAAATGATGGATAGTCAGAATGACGAAATTGTTGACATGGCGAACTCGCCAACACAGGAGAACAGTATGATGAATAATGAAATGGAAAACAATTTAATAAGTCGGAAAAATAGTCCGGAACCATTTCAAAATTTTTCTCAATCAGAAAATTCACAGAATACGAGATTAACGATAGAAGATTCTGAAATAGTATCGAACACTGATAGCTTTACAGCTATGACGAAAGAAGTTGGTTTTACGGGAAATGTTAGGGGTGAAAAGAATTTCGAACCAATTAACATGGAGCAGTTGATGGGTGCTATATTACATTTGGGATCACAGATGGGAACTTTGCGATCTGAAATTAAAACTGATATAGGAACAATGGAAACACGGTTAGACTCACTTGGATCACAGTTAGGATCTGAATTAAAAACAGAGATAGGAACTATTAAAACAGAGATGGAAACAATGGAAACACGGTTAGACTCACGGATAGGGACATGCTTCAAAAACATGAAAGATGAATTAAAGAAAGAAATTAGAGAAGAAGTACAACCGATTTTGAATGCTCACAAAAATAGATTAATTTCAATAGAAATCAGACAAAGGGAACAGGATAGAGAACAGGAAGAAAGAGATCGCGTGATAGTACAAAAATTTTCAGAGTTAAATTTACAACGTGCACACGATAAGGAAGAAATATTTGAGAGAATCGAGGAATCCGTACCAAATGACAGCTTAATTAATCTAACACAACAATACGAACAGTTAACTACCAAATGTGTCAATACTGAAACCCGAGTCGCGACACTTACGGAAGACGTAAATAAACAGAAAGAACAATTAGGTGACTTATCGGAAAGAGTTGAGGAGATTTCAGATAAATTGACAAGTCTTAGTTTAAATGGGGACAGAGATTCAGATGATACAGCACCATTGCCATTTGCTGAAACCGAAGAGTACCAGAATATAAATAAGCATGTTGAAAATCAGGGAAAATTTAATGAACGCGTCAAAAGGGAATTTGAGGCATTACGAAAGCAAGTCAAACAAATTGAAGGCGAAATCGTAGGAAAAGACAGCAGAAGAAATTTAGAATCACAGATAGCAGAGGGCTTTGAAGAAAATAATTTGTTTCATTTACGGGATGCAACAAGAGAGCGCCAGGCGCGTGAACTAGACAATAATCGACATTCGGACTGGAACAGTCGCGGTAGGTCTTTGTCGCCATGAGGCGAAAACTTTGACTATAAACACTCTTTGACTGTTCGGAAATTTAAGATCTTTCGCAATTCTAAGAATGACATACATCCATGTTCATGGTTAGATCAATTTATGTACGCACTTCCACCAAATTGGCCACTAAGTCACAAACTGGAATTTATATGTGGATATTTAGAAAACGAACCGGCGATGCGCATGCGTGCACTTATTAGAGATTGTAATAATTTAAATGATTTTTTTCACGCATTTCTATCGGCATATTGGTCCGAAAACACGCAAGACAGAGTCAAACACAGTCTTATTATGCAGCGTAATTTTAATCAGTCTGAGTTCCGCACGCCGGCAGAATACTTTGAAGACATGATTCGAAAGAATCAGTTCCTTTCCAACCCTTATAGCCCGACTGAATTAATTCGCATTTGTTTAACTAAGCTGCCACAATCAATAAGACAAATTGCTTTAGCCGGAAGATGTAAAGACGACATTGAGACTTTTAAGACTTTGCTACAAGAACTTGAGTATGACAACGACGACGGGACTTCTTGTAATTTTTTCAGTGACAGTAATTACAATAGATTTTCAGAGAAAAGGGATAGTGATCGGAACGGACGTTATAGCGGTAATTTTGAGAATGACAGACGAAACAGACAGGACAATAGATACCGGCCTTATGACAATAACAGACGTTCTAACAGAAATTACACAGACAATTATAATAACGGTAATTCCTACCGGAATGATCAATCATACGGAAACAGTAATCGGTATTATCAAGACAGAAATTATTCATACAGTAATAGAAATTCTTTCTACAGAAATAACCAGGGTAGTAGATACAACAATAATTTCAGAAGTGACAGTCGAAATTACACAAGAAGTAGTCATGCAGACAGACAGGAAAATAGAAATTTTAATAACAGACACAACCAAGAATTTGCATCTAACGGACAGGAGGGACCTAATTGGCATCCTCCACGTGACAGAACTTCAGAGAGACAAGTGCAAATAGTAGAAATTGATCCGCGAAATGACGCGAATAATTAATGTCCTCAGGGGATTCACTACACTAAGTGAATATGTGCCGTAGCGTGCATAGGGCCCCGAGCTGTAGTGGTGCTATTTCCCTTTTAGTTTTCTGCACCGCTGCCTACTCTTTTACTATTCTTTGCATCTGTCAAAACAACTCTTCGACTATCGATCTATCTAGAGAGCCGGTAAACAATAACCAGATATGACTATTTTACCTAAAAGTGATTTCGGAAATTACCATTTGGACTTACTATATCTTCTGCAGCATTCATTCGTAGTTTAAACGAAACTTTACCTGTTTATCTTCGTGACAATATTACTTCATATGTTGACGATATTCTTATTGCGAAACGTTCTTGGAGTGAGCACAACAAAATTTTGGATTCATTATTGCGTATTTTTGCACGAGTTGGCATTACAGTGAACTTGGAAAAATCTGAATTTGGTCGTTCTCAGGTGAAATTTCTCGGCCACATTATTTCTACAGAAGGTATACTTCCTGATCCAGAGAAACTAGACGCTATTTGTAATTATGCTGTACCTACCACAAAACGTGATGTTCGTAGTTTCCTTGGTGTCTCTAATTTTCCTAGACGCTTTGTTAGATTGGACAATTTGGCCACACCTCGTTTTTGCGAACTATCTGGAAAGTTCTTTCTAAAACGAAAATCGGTCGACAACTCTGTTTGGTTAGTTTGTATTCCTGATGAGTGGGTCAATAAATTGATTTGGTATACACATTTCAGTTATGCACAATTTGGTCCCAGAAAATGCTTTCATAAATTACGAGAAAATTGCTACTTCAGTAATATAGAAAAACGTATTCAATCTGTTCTTGCCAAATGCAAATTATGTCAAAAGGCTAAGCCGCCAACTATTTCTCACAGAGCACCGTTGTTTCCTATTATTCCAGCAAAATTAAAGGACATGGCTGCAGTCGATTTGCTCGGTCCAGTGGTTCGTTCTACTAATGGTTTTGCGTACATTTTCGTAGCAGTGGAATTGTCATCAAAATATGTGTGTTTTACACCTTTACGCAAAGCAACAGCTTGTTCAGTATCTAATACTTTCATCAAACATTTTCTTAAAGAAGTGGGTCATGTTGATAAGGTTATATCAGATAATGGATCACAGTTTCGTTCTAAAATTTGGCTTCGTGCTCTACGGCGCTTCAGAGAGATGGATGAAGGAAATCAATAAATTGTGTCGTCTTTATTGTCATCAGAATCACAGAATGTGGGATCAGTATCTTCATATTTTTCAAAACATTCTGAATGAACTTCCTAATGAGTCAACTTCTTTACCGCCTATACTGATATTAAAAAACAAAGCACCGACAAATCGCATTTCTGAAGTCGTTCGTTTTCCGCCTTCACGAAAACTGCGGCATTCTGAAGTCGTCAACCTGGCTCTACGAAATATTGCATCTGCAGCTGCTAGAAGAGAGAAATCAGCTAAACGTCCCGGTCGGTTAAAAATCTTGTCAGTTGGTCAAAAGGTGTTAATTAAGTCCCACCGTTTGTCTCACAAAGGAAAGGGATTGTGTCGCAAATTTTTTCTGCTTTATAACGGTCCATATAGGGTTCGCAAAATTATTCATGATAACACTGTCGAAGTAGAAACTCTTAAATCTCGGCGCCCTAAGGGAATACATCACATATCGAACGTTAACATTTTTGTGGAATGACATACTTGTGAGGAACTAACAGCTACATGTAAACATGCAGAGAATACAAGGATACCGCGCTGTGTTATGGCGGCGGCGCATACTCAAAGCAACAGTCAAGTCTGCGCGCCGCACAAGGCAGTCGTTGACCGCAAACAATTACTTCCTACGTCACGCGCCTACAGCTGATCGAGTGCTCAGTGCGAATGCACTGACAGCCGTAAACAAATACACAGTTTATTTTCTCTGATTAAATTCAGTATAAAGCTACAGTGACTTGATGAATTATGTTATTAACGTTCAGTATTTTTCAGGATACGGTTGTATAAAATATTTAAGAACTTCAGGTAAATTCTGTGTGTGTCCGACGTTAAGACGACTTGCTATCGAGAAAATTTCAGGAAGAATGTAATTTCGAAGAAGAAACTAATAAACTAAAAAGGTAACTGTTAATTGAGTTTATTTTTCAGGTAACATATTTCCACTTAGGTACGTACTTTAGACGTAATTTGCTGCTCGCGATTACGTGATTTATACTTTGTGCTAAATTTTATGTTCTATGAATTTACTTGTGAAGCGACGTGCTTGCGTACATTGACTGATTTTGACAATGTTTTATTAATGAACAGTGTTATTACTTGCGTATATTATGCATCGCTTGGCTGCTATGCTTTTTCACTGATGTCATATTTTTTTATTATGTGCCTGCTGTGCTTATTTATTTAAATTGTAATTGTCAACTGATTAATTGTGCTGACTGTGGTTATGTATGTAAGTTATACTTTGTGATTTATCTGCTTGCGCCTTCATGTTTACTTATTAAGATGACACACGAACATTTATTTGCTTATGCTGATATGATGATAATGACCTGTTTATTATGTGAGATATATATTTGCTGCTTTGCGTATGGATTGCATATTTATACATTTCTGTTTGTTGTCATAACTACTCTTTAATTTGGTATATAGAAATGCTGATATACTGCGTACGAACATGGAGTTTAGGTCACACTATGGTATTAATTATAGATTGTTTGCTTGGCAGAGCCTCGTTGTAGGATTTGTGCTGCATCCACTTGTTGATATTCTGTTCTCTACTGGTATATTTACTCGCTGTTGCATGTTTTGCTTACGCTCAGTGCCTTATATTTTTAAGATAAGAAAATGAACTGCCGTAATGCTACGAACGACATTAGTACAAGAAACTTCATAGAAGTCACATGAGCTGGAGGTTTTATGGAATTTGTATAAATTTATGCTAATAGGAAAGAAGCTAACGACATGACATACCAATACTAGGTTTAGACCATTAACAGTTATTACACTGCATTCTTCGTGAGCAATTGAAATAGCAAGTGACACTTGACACAAAAAATACTCCACATGTTTGCTTCTGCCATGATTCTTGAAGTGGTGTACACACTGTGAAATATTATGATCATTCACATTCCGTAATCGTACTTAATTACTGAGAGTTCTTCGAACTAAAGTCTGTTAGAGGTCATGTATGCATTTCTTTTATTTAATGATGGACAAGGTAACCAAAATGTATTTTATGATTCATAATGAGTAGAAAATATGGGTCAGATGGATTACACAGAGGTTGTGTGTGGACATTGTGTCTTCGGATTGTATGGGATGATGAATTGAAGTTTGCACTAGGATTTTGTCTGTACTTGTTCGAGGAGACTGACTAGAGGAAAGAGTTGTTATGGAAGTGAAATGATATTGGTGATAAAGTTTATATGTGTCGACGTATTGAAGAGGTATTATTAAGGTATTGAGATTGTGTGAAGTTGATGATTATTGGAGTTTTGGTGGACAAGAGGTAAGGTAAATGATATTGGGAATAAGGTTTATATGTATCGACGTATTGAAGAGGTATTATTGAGGTATTGAGATAATGTGATGCTGATGATTATTGGAGTTTTGGTGGATAAGAGGTAAAGTAAGTGAGGAACATTTTTTTTTTTGTTGGTTTATATGGAACAAGGAGGATGAAGATGTCAGACTAGAACACTCAAGTAGAAGGAAAATTGTCTACACACACACTTTGTTAAATCACTAAGCAGTATATACCTTTTTTTTTTTTGGAGAGAGGAAGTATTTGCATATCTTGGCACACTGGCAATTGTTCAGCAACCGTACATTTTGATTTGGCTTGGCAAACATTGGTCTTGACATGATGACTATGACGTTGACTAACTAGTATCGACTGTTTTACATTGCTGCCACTACTACTTGATACACATGATGAACATCAAATTTTGACAGAATTGCATTTACAGAGTTAACACTATTCAATTACACAGTAGTACTTAAATGTGGATGAAAGATGAGTGAGTGTGTTTTGTGTGTTTTCCCTTCCTAATCCCAGATAAGTGGTACCGACTTATCTCCTAAATATTATTTTACTTGTTTGTTGTGGCTTGCACTGACACCCATAAATATTATAGGTTTACTGATATTTGTGTATTTGTAATAGTAATATCACAATTATCTGAAATCATTTGTGTGTTTGTTATAATTTGTATGTTTAGTGTAAGAGCATTGATAATAATTTTGTAAAAGGAATTGTGTGTGCATTCAAACTGTTGTTCATACCTGCACTTGTTCAACATTGATGTGTGACACTTAGAAATGTTTAATTTCTGCTGATGAACTGTCTGATTAGTGATGGTGAATATTATGGACTGTTACCTGCACTTGTTCAACATAATGCGTGCCACTTAGAAATGTTTAATTTCTGCTGATGAACTGTGTGATTAGTGATAGTGAATATTATGGACTGTTACTTGCACTTTTTCTACATGATTGGTGCCACTAGGACATGTTTAATTTCTGCTTATAAACTCTGATGGACAGTGTGATTAGCGATAGTGAATATTATGGACTGCTGTCTGGACCTGCTCATCATTGCTAGGTGCCACTGATGAACTGCTTCTACTGACATAATGTCACTTGTTGGTGTCTGCACCTGCTCAACATTACTGGGTGCCGCTAATGGAACTGCTTCTGCTGAATGATGTCACTTGTTGGTGTCTGCACCTGTTCAACATTGCTGGGTGCCACTGATGGAACTGCTTCTACTGAAATGAAGTCACTTGTTGGTGTCTGCACCTACTCAACATTGCTGGGTGCCACTGATGGAACTGTTTCTGCTGAATGATGTCACTTCTTGGTGTCTGCACCTGTTCAACATTACTGGGTGCCACAGATGGAACTGCTTCTACTGAAATGATGTCACTTGTTGGTGTTTGCACCTGTTGATCATTGCTGGGTGCTACTGCTGGAACTGTCAACTACTTGTTTCTTGAACTATGGAAAGCATGTTATGTGAACATTTGTATAAACTGATTTTTTGTGTATTGTGTAAACTATTATGAAAAGTCACATGTATGAAAGAATTTGTATTGCTTACTGTATTTTATATATAAGGTTATTGAAAGGTCAGTGCAAAGCCAAATTTTTATCTAATTATGTGATATTTACGTATTAATATTATCTTTTATTTTTTGTCTGTATTGTTGTGGACCAATTTGGTGGTATTTTCACCACCAATGCTGGCAAAAATACCATCAAATTCTGGCCCGTGGAAGAAGGGCATATGAAAGGTGGCTACACTGAGCCACAGCGCCAGAGATTGCGCCAAAGAGTATTATTCAGCCGCCTCCACTGGCAGTGCTTGCTAAGATGTCGTAGTGAAAAGTTCTTGTCGAGAAGTCGTGGTGGAGAGTGCTTATCGAGATGTGGTAGTAGTGAGTCGGTGTTGAGATGTTGTAGTACGGAGTACTTGTTCCATGTTTTATGCAGTTGTTTGATGGGCTAGACAGCAGATGTTGTTCGAAAGGAAACATTGTAATGATCAGAGTGCTTTTCGTCAATACATACGAAGGTAAAAAAATTCCCTTTTCTTTTTATTATTTCAATGTCTTAAATAATGCGTCATTACAGGTTCAGTCAACAAAGCATCTGGCTTGTGTTCTTGTATTAGAGTGTAATTCTGGTTTTCTTGCACAATTATAGTATTTCTATTTTTTTTAATTACTTCTGTATAAATGGTGTTTAAAATTTCTTGTCTTGTTGAAGAAGAACCGTGCCAGATGTGTACGTTGAATCACACTTCCACACACAGAACAGTTACACTTGCGCTTTGGTTTCGTACGTTTTATAGTTGCTGGGGACTTAATTAATTAATTGTGTTAACGGAAATTTTCTTTCATTCTTTGTTGTTATTCTATGCAGTCAGATTGCGTACTAAAACTAGTCAGGGCCAACCGTTTACGACACTTCGTAATCGGACATACAGCGACTAAAATTAAAAAATATTTGCATTAAAATAATAATTAAGCCCCCATTCACCAGTTTTACATCACAGTCATGGCAGTAAGATCATTCATAGTTAGGTGTTGCGTTTCAAAGTTAATATCAGGTTCAGAGTAAGTAAAGTTGAGTTTAAATTACATTTATTGCAGGTTAGTTGGTCTGGGGGGAGGAGACTAAACAGCGAGACCATCACATTTCTTGTCAGACAGTCTCGTTCTTACAGTGCATTTCTACAGTCACGTTGTATTATCTAGCGTCTGGAATTTTATTTAGTCAGTTGTGTATGAAGAATCATAGGGGATCCTGTAGGAAACATTTTTGCTATTTATTCTTTCAAAATTTGTAATTTAATGAAGCACTTTTACTCTCTTAGTTTTGTGTAATACTTGCGAGTCACGTATCGTGACGTCATCGCGTTGTAGCACTGTCCATTGTGTTGCACAGTATAGAGTGTTACAGGACAGCTTATTTACGTTTTCTAATCAATTTGGTAAATGTTAATTCAGATACAGTTATACAGTATGAGATAGTTTTCGCGACCCATTCTTATCAGGTAGCGTTTCCATAATTACATCACTTGCTCTGTTCAGAAACAACAGGGACACACACGGAGTTTAAGATAGGAAACCTGTTCAGTCCAGCACAATTTTTTTTGTTTACAACATTCAATTCATTTATTTTTAAACAGCTTATGACAACAGAATTCTGATTGCCATGGAAAGGGAATGAGAAGCTAGTAATTTACTTATTTTTGTGCAACACTCTCGTCTACCGTCGTGGAACGTCGTCCTTTCTTGGTGGCGTACATTCTTTATTAACTCCCGAATTTAGACTGCACAACGGAGGGATGCTACGGATGTGGTAGGAACACATGGGGCCAAAATGCACATCACGTAATCTGTTTACTTTTCGTGAGAAATATCTGATAATCCAATATTTTGTCTTTTGAGAAGCGTAAGTCATTGGTCGTTAGGGATATTCCGTAGAATGAGATGTGTGGTGGGCTTGAGTATTTGGAAATCATTTACGAACAAAATACGAGTTTATTACAATAATCTGAATATCAACACTTTGCACATCGAACATATCAAATCAAAACTGGAAAAACATTGGTTCCTTAACGTACATAGTAGTTCAGTTCTGTCAAGAAACACTGCCAGTGGTAATCACTTTCATTACACATGGTGATTGCGCAACACAGTTCAATATCCAACGCATGGAAAGCGATTACAAAATTCACGATAAAACCAACAAAAGCACACATTCAAACCACGGGTACATTGACGCAGGCGATTACCCAACTAAACTTTACAAAACTCGAGTTCACTAACTTACTCGGATTCCAGAAGTTTAATTGGCAATTGATCCAACGGAATATAATGCTCACTGGTTGAGAGACATCAGTTTTTAGATACCCACAAATATATGCAAGGTTAAATATACATGCGCTGAAGGCAAGTGACTCTATACAGTTAGCAAAAATTTTAAGTTTGCTCATTTCAGAGTAAATGCTGGGCAATTACACCGCGAATAAAATGAAAGAAAATGGAACAGTTGAGTGATTCCCTAACAGAAAATAACCGTTAAACCTAACTGAAATGAAACCATGGAAAGCTTTGTTCTGGGGAACAAATTCATACTCACAGCTTGGTGGTAGATCTCAGAGTAAATTAAAAAACAGCGCCAGCCAGCGCCCATTGCGGCAAGAACCAGTTTTTTTTTCACCAGATGAGGGCGATCCTCTGTCCAATAATATGGACGAAAAGAGCGGGAAATCGCAACATCGAGACGTTACTACTTTGCCAGAAATTCTTTGAGGAACTCAACAATGTTAGCACTACTCTACATGAGAGAAAAGAAACTGTCTGTCCCACAACAAGCATACTTCAAACTCAATCACTCATACATTCACACTTACAGGAAACATACAAGGTAAATGTGAGTATGAAGATAGGGTATTAGATTTGAGATTAGATTAGATTAATTATTCATTCCATAGACCCATAAAAGAGGGAATCCTCCTGGGTGTAGAACACGTCGGATAAACACATTACAAAAATGTAATTAGAAAAACTTGAGTTTCTTTAATTTTAATGATCCTCAGTCAATAAACAGTAATATTATGTAGATGAATTAAATTTAAACTTCTAACATTTACAGGTTTAATACTTACATCTGCTTTCATTAAATCCATCATTCACATAGTAGGTAGTTACTTGGGTGTTACAACCAAGCAGTGTCAAAAATTAAAATATAGTAAATTTTCATTAAAATGGTCTACTGCACTTGTTGAGAAACTCATGGATGGGATAGAATGAGTTGACCACCAAAAATTCTTTTAAATCATGTTTAAATTGTGCCTTGTCTGAAACTAAACTCTTAACGGTTGCTAGCAACTTATTGAAAATATGCGTTGCTGAATACTGGACTCCTTTCTGGGCAAGAGCAAGTGATTTTAAATCTTTATGTATATTGTTCTTATTCCTAGTATTGATACTGTGTACTAAGCAGTTAGTTGGAAAAAGGGATGTATTATTTACAACAAACTTCATTAAGGAATAAATATATTGAGATGTTATACTGGTTATCAAAATGTAATAAACATGCTCGCTCCGTAAGTATTCCTTTTCCAAAAACGTTAAGAAATAGCACAGGATACACTTGTGTAATACGTAAACGTAATAGCAAGGAAAGATAAAATGGAGAAAAACGAAAGAGAGCTAAAATAGACGCATTCAGTATTTTTGTTACCTTGTCTGCGTGAACAGTTGAATTTACGTACTTTCCTTGCTTTTATCAACAACTAATTCAAGGAGGTACTGAACAGCGACTGTCTCTTCAGTTTTTCGTAAAACATTGTTGTTTTTGATGACTTGCCATTCAGTATTTCAGAACTGAGTAGTCTTTATCGGTATCACAACCGTTCTGTGCATCAGTAAAAGTTGAATTAATGAAAACACAGATGTGACTCCGGTCGGAGCTGCCTTTAATTTTCAGAGCGTCTAGTTTCTAACTTCGTAAATTATTTACGTAACTAATGTCGTTATCTGTTGTGGAGTATCAAGCAAGATGCAGGATGGTGCAGAGGTCAGGGAGTTGGACTCGCTTTCGAGACGAGAAGGGTTCATTTAACAGTCCGTCCATCCATATGTAGGTTTTCCTGAGTTTCCCTAAATTGTTTAAGGCCAAATACGAAATGTTGGTTCTGAAATATCTGAGCAGATTTCCTTTGCCATTCTTGCTCAAAGTGGATGCGGGATACATTTGTAGAGATTGGGTTGTCGACTGGAATCCGCCATCCTTATTTATTTTCATTGTGGAGTATTTTCTGTGTTGGATATTTACTCTAGAATAATGACGAACGCTCGACTGAAACTATGTGTTAATCTCTACATTTACAGGGATACCCTAAAAACCGCCATGAAGCGCGTAGCTTTTCGATGTAATTTATGTCAGACTTTCTCCCAGTTCCAATCCCGAATGGAATGCGGGAAGAATGACTGCCTAAATTCCTCTGTGTGCGCGCAATGAGTAATCTTGTCTCCGTGGTTGCTACAAGTGTGATACCTAAGGAGCAGAAGTAATTTTTTAGATTTTTCACTGAGTAAAGGTTCTTGATGCTTTGAACGTTCGGTTTCGTCAGATAATCGGTGTCTGTCTCCAAGCATCTACCAATTCAGGTTCTTCACCTTTTCCGTGACGCTCTGCCGTGAATCAAACAAACCTGTGACCATTCGGCCGCCCTTCTTAGGTAATTTCAGTATCCCCTGTTAGTCCTAAGACTCTCACATATCTGAGCGATATTCTAATATGAGACACACGAGTGTTTGTAAACTGAGTCGATTTTAGAATGACTGCACTTTTTCGCGGTCCTGCCAATGAACCGAAGACTACAGCCTGCTTATCCTACGCCTCAGACGATGTGATTATTTCGCTTCATATGCACATAAATTGTTACACCCAAGTATTTGCATCAGTGGGCACTCCAACTGTGACTCACTGATATTTGAGTCATAAGATACTACTTTTATGCGTTTTGTGAAGTGCTAAATTTTAAATTTCTGCGCGTTTAAAGCGGATCGATACTCTTCGCATCAATTTGAAATATTATAAACTTGTTCTTCGATATTTGTGCAGATATTTTTCCGATAATACTTCATGACAGACGACTACATAAACTGCAGAAATGCTAAGGTCACTATTAATATTCTCTGTCAGGTCACTAACTAGCAACACGAACAAGACTTCGCTGAGGCACACCTGAAATTATTTCCCGTCTTTTATTTACCAGCCAACAAAACATGCTACACCTTCCCTAAAAAGAAACCATCAGTGCATTGTCAAATTTCTTACTTCTATTAATAAACGTTGGTCTGCTTTTGAGCGAAATGCTTTTCAGAAGTCGAGAAACACTAAACGATACAGTTTGAGAATGCACAGCAACCTTTTTGTCAGTTTACAAAATTCAAAGGCAACTTATGTGCTGCTTAGAAATACAAACAAATATAACAGGGAACTTAAGGGACACAATCAATAATCAACAAAAACCGATTTCGCCACTTGGAACAAGGTAAGGTGCAATAAATTACTGAAATAATAACTGCATTAGAACAAATTAGAATAACCGCACGAAAATGGCTGCAGAACTGCAAAGTATAATAAATCAAGAAAAAAATGTCCCGTATACGTTGTTGTTGTTGTGGTCTTCAGTTCTGAGACTGGTTTGATGGAACCATACAGTAAAGCTGCATGCCCTCGGGAAAAATTACAGCTGTAGTTTCCCCTTGCTTTCAGCCGTTCGCAGTACCAGCACAGCAAGGCCGTTTTGGTTAGTGTTACAAGGCCAGATCAATCATCCAGACTGTTGCCCCTGCAACTACTGAAAAGGCTGCTGCCCCTCTTCAGGAACAACACGTTTGTCTGGCCTCTCAACAGATACCCCTCCGTGGTTGCACCTACGGTACTGCTATCTGTATCGCTGGGGCACGCAAGCATCCCCTCCAACGGCAAGGTCCATGGTTCATTGGGGGGGGGGGGGGGGGGCGTATACATGTGCTCTAAAATGCATACCTTAAGAACAATAAGAAAAGAAATGGCTCTGAGCACTATGGGACTTAACTTCTGAGGTCATCAGTCCCCTAGAATTTAGTACTACTTAAACCTAATTAACCTAAGGACATCACACACATCCATGCCCGAGGCAGGATTCGAACCTGCGACAGTAGCGGTCGCGCGGTTCCAGACTTTAGCGTCTCGAACCACACGGCCACTCGGGCCGGCAAACAATAAGAACTTGTTCATCTTCGCTACAGTGAAACACATATCTTCTCTTGAACAAGTGTTCATAGTTCTTCAGACAAGCATTTTAGAATCCATGTTGTCTCGACATTCCTTTCTTATTTGGTTGGTACTAGCATCTCTCGAAGTATGGAACACTTTCTGTTTACACCCCGTGTTACTGACACAGAGAAGAGAAATACGGACGAACGGCTTAGCGAACAGCAAGTCGGAGCCAGCATGGTCGTGCTGATTTCGGCACCAGCCAGCTGCTACCACGTCTTGACGCTAGTTGGCTGCCTTCTCGTGCACTACTCCGACACACCTTCAGAACCGATTTCACACTACATAAACCGTACAAAAGACCATTGTGCCAATATTACATTAAGGCAGGAGCACAACAGTTGAAGTTTCTATGGCACAAGAGGATGTCGGTATTTGTAGAGGTGCTGCACCCTGATTTTTCGCTGGCGTATTTTGGGACAAAGTGCGGCTTACAGTCGTAAAAACACGATAAGTACTTAATATATAAAATTCTTTATCAAAACTTGATAGCCAAACGGAAAATCTTTCATTACAGTCTTAAGCTAACGGGAAGCTTGCGAAAGTAGCATAAAGCATTGAATGCAAATTTTCCAACTGTGAACAGGGAAGACTGAAAGAAAGTTAAAAGTTTGTCGAAAAGAATAACAAATGTTGACAATGACGATATACAACATGAATAAACTATATACATTCGTTCCTACTGTCTAAGGACGAAAATCTGATGTAACTCGGAAGCAGCTGGTCTCCCAGTAAGGAAAGAGGGAAACTGGATTGCAAGTTTAGAAAATAGGGAGAGAAAAGTTGCACAAATATGGAGAGTTGTCGGAGCAGCAAGTAGACCAGTGGCATCCCTTTCACGTCGTTAAAGGCGGCTGGCTAACTGATCCCATTTCCCAGCGGCCGGCCGCTCTGCCATTGAGCACGTCCTGTATTCATCGGCAAACAGGCCTGCCTCGCCTCCGCTCCACGACAGGTGTCTCATTGTTGGCTCTGCAGTCCAGCCATTGTCTTCCATCGTCACACAACACTGTATCCGACAGTCGGATATCGTTTCTCCCTTATAGTACGCTAATACCTGGACCAGATTCAGTAATTTCAGTGGTTTGTAACCATTTCAGTAAGTCAAATGCCAAACGACTGACCGGAGAAACCCCTGTGTGTGTAGTCTAACTACAATATTATTGTATGGAGATGGTATCTGTATTGGTGATGTAGCAGCTGTCGAACAATGAAATTACAATGACTGCCACGAGTAATGAGTATTTTGGGCAGGGGCACTACGAATGTAATGTGTGGGCCGTAAATTGGGAATGTGGGTCTCACGGGGAGCGTGCCAGAGATAAACTCCTGCAGTCACACTGGGTCCTCGGTCGCTCAGACGGATAGAGCCGGCACGGTAGCTCAGCGGGTTCGGTCAGAAGGTTTAGCTACCCACTGTAACAACAAACTAAGTAAACGGATCAACGAACAATCTGAACGAGTGCCAAGGACGTCCGCACGAACAAATTCAACGAACAATATATAGAACAAAAATGAGATGAAAAAAAAGGTTAGAGCGTCTGCTGTGTAGGTAGGAGATCGCGGGTTCGAGTTCCGGTCGGGGCACACATTTTTGACTGTACCCATTGATATTTATCAACGCCTGTAATTACATTATTATTGAGTCCGTATATTTAATAATGAAAAAGTTATCCTGACAATCAAGTTCTCATAGTGATAAAAGTAGTATTTTAATATATTGCTGACTGCTAAAACGACGTTAAGTCTGTTTTTTTAACTTTGGGGGGGGGGGGGGGGACGAAATATTCGTGTACCTTTCCCAAACTGGGAAAAAATTACACCTTTTTTGTATTTACACATCTTGTACACAAAAAAAAGATGGATCAGTCCCGGTAGCCGCAGAGGTGCGCCTGTTCAGAATCGAATCCGCCCTTAGGATTAACGGCGAGGCCGGTGGACGGCCATCCTCACTGTAGCTTTTAGGTGGTTTCCCATATCCGATTAGGTCAATTTCGGACTTATGCCAACGTTCCGCTTCATTTACACTATTCGCAAACACTTCGAAAACGTTCTCACATTATCACATGTATAACACTAGACGCAGACAGACGGAGTACACAAATTCCGTTCTGGAGTAAATGGGGCTGCGACAGGAAGGGCCACCCTCTACGATTAACATTCCAAATTCGTAAATACAGAATGAGTCAAAGCGAAAAGGTTAAAAAGAAAGTATTCCTAAGACTTCAGTAACGACTTTATTTCAGAAATACGCATATAGACTAAAAGATTAACCCTGACACTTTATGTCGGCAACAATGAAAGAATGGAAAGTCGCCGCTGTTGCTCATCACTGGCGCTAGTGTTCAAAAAGGTGGCATCTGCGTTAGAAGAGGCACATTGCGACACATCCTGTGCAAAACCTCTATTAATAATCCTTCCTGAAAGACATTTCCTGATAAGTTACACCATTGCTAGAAGGGCAAAGCAATTTTGGAATCAGGATGATCACGCAAGAAGAAACTCACAGGACGGCCATCCATCGAGAATGAGATGGTGGAAAATAATCGTAGAATCTACGTAAGAAGCCCCAGAAAATTCACGCGTTGTGCCAGCAGAGAAATGAATGTGTTACAGCTAACAGTGTGGAGTGTGTTGTGCAAGCGTCTGCAGTTCAAAGCTTACGAATTCAAATGTTCAGCCGCTAAAACCAGCCGATAGTCAGAAACAGAGACAATTATGCACTGATTTTCAAGCACGTATGGAAGTGGATTCTCTTGCAGACAGACTTGTGTTTTCTGACGAAACCTCGTTTCACTTAAATGGCAAAGTGTGGAAGACGCCAAGCCCCTGTTGGTTTGGCCTTTTCCATTGTTTCCCATTTTTATCACCGACTCGAAATGTTCTCGGTGGGGGTGGGCCGATTGAGGTCATGGAATAACATGTCTCCTTTTCCATTGTTTCCCATTTTCGTCGGCCACTAGAAACGTTTTCGGTAGCAATGGATCGATGAAGGTCATGGAATAACAGGTGATAGGGTACTGTGAACTAAAACTTCATTTACTCTGATTAAACCGAGCGAGGTGGCGCAGTGGTTAGCACACTGGACTCGCATTCGGGAGGACGACGGTTCAATCCCGCGTCCGGCCATCCTGATTAAGGTTTTCCGTGATTTCCCTAAATCGCTCCAGGCAAATGCCGGGATTGTTCCTTTCAAAGGGCACGGCCGACTTCCTTCCCTAATCCGATGAGACCGATGACCTCGCTGTTTGGTCTCTTTCCCCAAACAACCCAACCCCACTCTGATTAAAGTGAGTGTTGACTCTGAACTTGTCTCTGTATTTTTCTCCTGAATTTGTGTGTGTGTGCGTGTGTGTGTGTGTGTGTGGCCGCTCTGAGAGGAGTGGTGTGCCCGAGAGAATCACATGTGGTCGGGCTAGACGGTTCCCGGATTGCGGCTGGTTGCTGACAGTAGTCGGATGCCGACAGAGCCGAACCCTGAGAAACAGTGTACGGTACGACTTTGTATCAGCCGAGACCCAGAAGCCATCGGATCGGCATAAGTTAGGAGCGAGTGGTGGGAGCGTCGAAAAATAGCTTTACTGTCGGAAACCGTAGAATGCGGTACAGATAGGCGTCACACGTAGACGCTGTTTTGCAGCTCTCAGGTGCAATCTCTCATTCCCATGTCTCCCACACGCCGCAAAAACGAGCGAGATAATTGGAGGACTGCAGATGGTTTTTTATTGACGTCATAGGACGCCACTCAAATTTGGCGGGCAAATTTCTCCACTGGAGGTGGATTTTTGGAAGGGCTGTGCACAGCGTATGGTAAGGAAATTATTGGCCTGTGATCCCACGCACAATCATGATTTGAATTGTAGAACCGTGGAGAGGTAAATTATCTTCGGAATCCGTGACTTGTCCGGAAATTATTCGCAGTCGCACCTCGTAACGGAGGTCGGAAATCCTGTTAGAGCAGCCCGGTGCTGATAACTGCCTACCCACGCCCCGTTTCACAGTCTGGTAAAGCATTCGCAGCACACGCAAAGTACGGACTTGTTTACTCATGCTGACCCTATCGGCTACGTGCCCCACTGCGTTGTGCCCACACCAGGGATTATTTGCTTGTGTGAATCTGCAGACGAGTAATCTTACTCGATCACTGTTCCGCAGCGTAGTAGAGTTTCTAGTCTATTTGAAATTTTATCCTGCTCGCAATAGAATGTAGGAAACCGTAGTCACGCAGTATTTCTCTACTTGACTTTACCAACAGCTCATTCTGAGATACTTTTTTCTGTCGATTATATTACAAAACCACTATGTTGTATGTTCAATAGTCTACGTGTTCTAAGATAATAAATCTCATGGTGATATTCTGATTATCATTTCAATAGCGAAGGTACCACGTTTAATATCCTGTCCCTGTGCCGTACATTTTTGGGGGATATTAATTAATCAAATTATCACTAAAATAAATTACGAAGCAGTGTCTGCCCTTGATGAGTACGGTAACGACATGATTATTAGGTTAGATGCACCAAATAGCTGCTCATAGTAAGTAATCTTTATTTACGACAGACTGTTTCGGCTTTATCGCCATTTTCATGTACGTCTAGATTGATGTGACGTCCATATTACATGATTAGTGGATTGTCTTATAACTGTCACTGTTTTAATAAGATGGCAAATGATGTCAAGATGTGTAAAATAAAATGTTAATTACGATGTGACAGTGATTTGACAGCTCCACTCTTACGAGGCTCCACTGTCTTGTCAGACATACATTATGCTGCTGGCCCTAAAGAAAAAAAACTTGAAGAGTCCACTCGAGGCCCAAATAATTTCCTATAGTGTTAATTATTGTCCATTGTGTGATAAGAAAAGTGATGGCTCAAGGTGGAAGGGTAGAGTGTACTTGTTTTTCAGATACAGCTTTTTATGATATCAAGTGAATACCCACTTCTCCACACCAGCACGTCGTAAGTGAACAAGCATAGTTTGAAAATATGAGGTACACAAAGCACGCACGCCTCTCTGGATTATGAACGTGATTCTTCGATGCTTTACGTTTTCGGCACCATAACCAACTCCAGTCTTGGCCTTTCTTCTTCACAGAATCTGCCGTTACGGGTATAATCGGTCTCAGTATGCTTTCTGCTGGTTAATAGGAGAGATACACGACTTCATTTTGCAGCAGGATGGAGTCCCACCAGATCTGGCAAAATCTCGGATGTACTCACCTTAACAAATATCTTCCACAGCACCGCGTGGGTCGAGTAGTGTGCAATTCATGTTGTGCCTTGACAGGTCTCCTGACCTTACACCAAAGGAAATTTTCTTTTATGGATATGTGAAAAACATGCCTTACGTACCCCTATTTCAGCAGGGCCTGGAGCAGCTAAGGTACAGGGTAGGTGGCTCGATTAACTCCACTGATCGAGCTGCGTTTCGAACGAGTCTGGCAGTAAACGCAGTACCGGATAGACATCTGCCGTGTGTGTGTAAGATGTAAAGGGAGCAGGGATGGGGGAGGGGCAGCGTTACATTTATACATTGAGACAAAGACTTGTTTAAACTAAGCAATGAGTGCAGACTGAAACAGTTAGGCAGATATTAGAAGACTTGCAAAAGATAGACTAGCATAGTACGCGGCGTCAAACCAGTCTTCGGACTGATGTTAACAACAACCATTCAAGTAGAATTCATCAACTGAAATAAACCAAAAAGGATCGCAGTGCGTAGCCTCTTCTGAACTCGGTGTCATTTTTGTGAATGCACTCTTACGAAACGTTCCGGCACTCAGATAATAATATAAAGAGAAACGTAAAATTGTTCCCTGTCCACAACGAGTAATATCTACAGAAGGGTTCGCATTTTAAGACTCTGAGAACGAAATTACAAGTGTATAAAAATCTCAATCGTTAAAACCGTTTCCTGATGTAAAATGTCTAATAAACTTGAAAAATAATGTCTTCTCTTCGAGTTACAAAAAAAAAAAGTGTTGCGTCCATGAATGTATTTATGAAGCTTCAACGACTAGACTAAAGTGGTCTCATTTTTCGGAAAGAAAAAAAATAGCGAACGTGTTACGTAAAAGTGTCGATTTGAAGACAAGAAAACAGCTTTTATATTGCTCATTCAGAAAGATGTTTGCTTTTGTTAGAGTGATGAATAATGTGGTTTCTAGGCTACGGGGGTTTTTACAACACGCTTTGTAGAGCCGCCATTTAAGAGGCAATTGATTTCGCGAGACTGTCAGAAGCAAATGATTTGCAGAGCAAATATCGCAATAAAAAGGTTTTTTAAGCTAGGTGCAGGTACTGCAGCTGGTGGCAGAAGACGATTATTAAGCAGTTACTTCGTGTCCGCTGTTCTTGCTCATTTACCGTAGTTCCAGCTTCTGCTGAACTGCTCGGGAAAACCAGGAGAGTGTGAAATGGATTCAGGAACTCGCTATTTCGTTTGACCTAAATTTAATTAAAATTTTATTTACCAGAACCTCACGCCAGCAGGCGTCTCGAGATTAAAGGATCGAGATGCAAGATATTCAGTCAATATACGCCTAATGTCGCCGAGACGATGACATCTTGGATTAAAATGCTCTCATCAAATTAAAGCATCGGCTTTCCTTAGAAGAGCAACCTATGCTTATGAAATTGATAACATTAACCACAAGTCTGTCGCTAAGCAAGAAATACTTATTCGGTACTTTTGCAGATATGGTAGACCTCCTGCAGAGCAAGTAATTTATGTTCTTTATATGTATAAATAAATAAATGTAATTTATGGTCTGTTCTACTCATTTCACCACATGTTTTTTCAGTAGATTGAAATAATCATCCTTATACAACAATACGTTTTATTTAGAAATTTTTAACAACATACTTTTGGTTCGTAAACGCTCCTCGTGTTTTCTGGCTTTCAGTATCAGTTTATATTTTAAACAGCGGATCGCTCCTGTGTGTCGCAAAACAGAAAACCAATTTTAGTTGTAATTAGTGAGCACACGAGTAGCGCCAGAATAATGCATTATATAATGAGCAAATGTGGCATAACCGTTCTAAACAAGCTATTAAAATGTGTTAATGGAATCTACTGCACGTAAATGTATATATATAGGTCCCTTGCAGATGTCTGACAATAAAATGCGACGATACATATTCAACAGAATAGAAATTGCTCTCACGTAAACTGCATACAGGCAACATGTTGTATTGTATTACTAGCAGCGGCTGATGAGCATGAGCATGTCATGTATAATAAAAATCAACCTGTAACCTGTGATGATTGCAGAAAATTTCTGCTTTCTTTTTTTTTTTTTTTTGCGATCCCGGTTTGTGAGGTTTTTTTCTGTCACCATGGATTGTAGATCGCCCCCAGACTGGCAACTCAGGAATATGGAATGTACAAAACTTAACCCTTCTTTTTTTTCAGATCAACTGCACTTCATTGTTTTTGGTTTTGTCATCCACCAATTATGATCTGGTGGGGTCTCCTATCTTTACGGGTATATACAAATGTTTTAGAATACCCTGCTGCAAATTTTGACCTCCTTGCAATATTTTCGCGATCCATTTCCTACAGAATTCTCAGAAGACGGACCTACCTTTCTGTCTAGGCCTTAACGTGTAATCAAAGGACGAGATTTGTAGAGACAAAGCACGATTTCACATTGATTTCCGAAGAAGCATCTCTACATTTACCTTTAAAACTTCAAGCAAATCACAAAAAAAATTGTGTTTTGATAAGTTGGCTCGGATTTCATCAATACTACTGATTTAAGTCGAGTACGCTGTGTTAATAACAGTGCTATTTGATTCGGTCTGCTATACATTTGATTTTAAATTTGATTTCTTGCTCGATTCACCGGCTACTGCTAGTTACTTTCCCGGTAGTTTTCTTTCTCTCTCCCCATTTTGGCTCAGCGATGGGAATTCCTTGCTAGTATCCATCCAAAAGACCAGAAATGAGTCTTCATTAAATTTACTCTGCAGTGAAGTATCACAAGTGAGATCAATAAGATGTTGTTGCTCTTTTATGTTTCGACATGATGGTCCAGCTATATTTCTGAATGGATGTTTAATCCAATTAAATTTATCAAAATCGTGGCAAAAATAATTTTTGAAGCGACCTTTTAGTGTTGCAAGTTAAAAAAGTCAGGCTTTTTTTCCGTTGCAAGTATCGGATTATCTGTGTCCTCTAACAGTGACTCTGGAGTAAGGAGCATATCTTGCGCGCCACTTTCCATTCGGTATTGCCGCAGCTCTAATTTCCTTATGAATGTCTTCATTTTTACATTCCAAGATAATGCAGCTCCCTGATTACTTAAAATTAAGTGTAAGAATATTTGGTTTTTCAAGAATGTAATCAATTTTCTATAGAAAATCTCCATTTCCGAAACAGTCTACCAGAGAGTGCCTTTTCTCTTTTAAGTAATAGAATACCTCATTCTCAGACACTCTTTTTAGTACTTTACTCCTTGAGAGCCATCGAGCATTACTAATAAACAGCAGCTGAATGCATTCAGCAGCCATCTCTTCAGATAGCACATTAAAAAGCACTGAATTTATAAATAGTGCGTTAATAATGATAACTATTTCTACTGACGTTTGCAACACTTGATGATGGTATGGCCTAAGTTCTTTAGCAGCTATAGCCTCCCTATGTATCACCGGCAGTGACTTCATACAGCATCAGTAGCTTTAACTTTCGTTCGCAATCCACCATGAATTCCAAACATTAAGCGAGTCCCATCTGTGCATACTTGAATGCACATATTCCGTGATATCCCGCTTGGATTAAAAGAAAAAGTATTCATCATGTCAAAAAAGCTTTGGGCTGGGCTTCAGTATCGAACCACTGAAAGCAATTCCTTTCGAATGTTACACTGATCAAAGAAACGAACAGAAGCAATGAAATGAGCATTTTTATGAATATTAATCGCTTCGTCCACTCGAAGAGCAGAACAGTTGTTACGCAGTTTATCGATTAACTGCTCGAGTAAATCGTGAGAAACGCCCAAAATTCTTTTGCGTACTGTGTCATTACAGGTAGTAGTACTACTCAGGTGCTGAGGAAATGATGAGGAATTGATACTATCAATCGCTGCTGGTAGAATCAGAGTCTCTGCAAATGTATGTGGTTTCCTGCATTTCGCAATCCTATGTGAAATCTGGTAAGAGGCTAAAAGGACGTTAGGAGACACGCTCGTCCCTTTAGCAAAGTTCTTCTTTGATTCAGGTTGTTCAGTTTACGACGTCTCTTTAACTTGTTGGTGTTTCTTCTGTAAGCAGCTAAAATGGGTAAACAAATCACACACTACGGACGCATTTCATCGTTAGTTGTAGATTTCGTGAAGTCTAGCAACACAGAATTCTCATCACACCTCGCTTTCGGCTTTGGAGTATTCTGCTCCCCTCCGCCAATTGATGAACCAGTGATGTCTTCATGTCTGTCAGTATTGGAAATCGTTTCATACTGCGTTCACGCCTTCCACTCGAAGTCTGAGAGCCTGTAAGGAGACGCCGAGATACACGAGCCAAGGCCTGTACTGCGCCCGATAGTTGTGGACACAGCCACAGTGCAGCCGACAACGAGGGATGCTGCCGTCGGCCGACGTCGCCCACCTCTCGCGATCATTCAAACAATGCCAAAAATATGACCGCGCTGTCACTATCGTCAGCCGCGTCTGGTAATCAGTCGAAGTCCAACACAAATCAACGGCATCTTCTTTGTGCGAAGAAAAACGTAAACTGTATTGTTTGTTATTAAGAATTTTATTTATGTACCGCTCCACTCTTGCACGCCACTCTCGCTCCCCTTATGGGCCATGCGGTCCACTGTTTGAGAACTACTTATCTACAGAATTTAACACTCCATTTTTCGCTGTTTTCAACCACGGAGTGAATTTCACTCCTAATCCTTAAAACAACTGGTCTCTCCTTTTTCGCTTCATTTTCGGCATTGAACTTTTACTCTGTTCTTCACTATCGTTTTCGAAAAACGAAATTATAGGATAACTTTTCGATATGCCGCTAATTCTTTTGATATACTTTTGATATCCACATTTGATTGTGTTAATAGTTACTTGTCTTAAGTGGTTATTCCGTCGATACTTGTCAGAACAACATAGTTATAACTGATAAGCACAGTATTGTGTGTACTCCACCGAGTTTAAATGGCAGAGATCATACACAGTTTGCCGGAAAAACAACAGGCTTTTCCTTAACACGTTTTCTCAGAAGGAAAGAAGCAGATGTACTTGGAAAGAAGCAAACGGAACTAAAAAAGGATGTTGACTACATTACCTGTTAAAACACCTTAAAATTAAAGGTTGGTTTTTTTGTGAAACGAGATAGATATTCGTATTACAGGTATGAGTTGCGGTCTCTCAGATAGGATTTCGGTTTTAATATTAATGTAACTTTGTTTGACATTTATGGTGACTTCCTATTTAGACATTTTTGCAAAGCCTCGAAGGGATATTGGCTCTCTTAATTATAACAATTATAATGTTAATCTGTAACTTACGGTCGACAGACAAGGAAACATCAGACTTCGATATTTAAAAAAATACAGGTTGCTAGTCTGAAAGCACAATATTACAATACGAGAAAAAAATGTTGGTTAACGGCCATTATTCTTCGTCAATTATCTTCCTCGCTGACTGCTGCGAAATATTACTACACAAATACAAATTGCAATTAGGTTCGGTATACTGTCATTTTAAATTAAACACCGATACTTTTGATGACTTACTTTATCAATTAAACAATCGTACAGCGTCTCGTGGATTACGTTAAGACGTTCCTCTCAAAACTCTTAACAGAAGGAACAGAAGGATAGTAACTGAAAGTTTTTGCCTCTTGTTTTAGAAATAAAAATTATATGAGATATCATCTCTTAAGCCTATCACATGTATACAAATTAATTCTTTGCCACTACTCGGTATATTTATTCCATGCAGAATCTTGTTTTTCCCTTAAAAGACCTATTACAAAATCACGGACGGTAATAGTCTGGTGGAGTGCAATGTGAAAATAGATACAATGCAAAAAAAGAAGTTCATCAATCGAAAAACGTAGATGGGATTTTTTAAGCACAGAAATTATATGTATGTGAAGGAAGACAAGAGATGATATATCAGCAAATATTTGTTAAAAGTGTTTCGGAACACAGCAAAAAAGTAGGAAGGATAATTATGTCAATCTGAAATGCAACAACGTGAATACTAAACAGAGAGGAAAAGTTTCAAGGAATTTCGCAGAATATACTGAAGTACACAAAACTATTCGTACTTGTACACAAGGCGTATGAAAAGGTGCACTGAAAACAAAATTTGGAGTGAAATAATAGAAAGCAATATGGATAAGAAAAAAACTTAAACTGGGTGCAGAGCACATTTCATTAGTTCAAATAGAAAAAAAATGACACTGTGACTTACATCACAGACAGAAAAGGGCACAAGCATTCGAAATTTGTATATGTATAGAGATGAGACATAAAAACATAAATTTATAATGAAAATAAAACCAAGATAGGTACCACACAAGGTGTCTAAAGTCAACAGATTCGCACAGCTTTGAAAAATAGAAATGGCGTGCTTTAAAAAACTCCCAGAAAAAATGTTTTTGCAAGTAAAATATGACGCGTGTAATAATTCTCACAAAAAATGAAGGTAGATGTTTGACAGAGAGTTTCCAATTTTGTAATAAGAATGCACTTTTTATTTGTCTGATTCACTTTAACTCGTTTCCATGCATTCAGTTCACGTAAGAAAGAATTGTACGTGCTACATTTAGATAGATATTAAACTATCGTGTGTCGACAATAGATAAAGGTTATAGGACAAAAAAATCGTTTCACTTCATGCATTTATCTACCTTCGCGCAAAACGTAACCGGTTCATACAAGTTTAAAATATAGAAAAGGTGTCTTTTAAAACCTCCAGAAAAAGTGTTTTTTTGCATGTTTTTGCAAGTAAAATCCGAACGGTACGCATGCAAACGGTGAAATTTGCAGAAAATTAATTTCCGGCCAATTAAAATCGTTTGGAAAAGGACTTAATCGATTCGCACAATTTGCCTGGGTGCCAGCTCCGGTTCAAGGTAAAAACCTTGCTTAATATACAGCAACATTGCTACTGAAAGAGATGTTCGAGTGACTATACTAATGGTCACTGTACCGGGCTAAATCAAAGCCATTTTACTGCATGTTCCTAGCTCAAATAGGAGCCGAGCACAAAGCCGCGGTACTGCTCGTAGTCTTGTCAGGCAGCACAATGAACTATTTATAAGTTCAGAATGAATTTGTATAATGGGTCAATCAGTATGAACTGCCGCTTTGTGTAGGATTCATGGAGTCTGAGAAAGCTCTAGCAACAGCATCTGAGAATCAAGGCATGGAAAAACTTACTGATATACTACAAAGTTTATATCACCATTATATTTCATCAGTATAGTGAGAAATTCAAACTTGAGCCAAGTGTGAAACAAGGAGATTCCATACCATCGACTCTATTTTTAGCATTCGCACAAAAAATATCCGACCTCTCACCTGTGAAAAATGAGGAACACTTGTTAATGAACAAAGTGAAACAGATCCTTTTCATGTCATTTGTTTCGTGAGTTACTTACCTTCAGCAACTAATGGAACAACGTAACAAATCAAGTATGAAAACAGTTCCAAATATAAACTGTAATAGGATAAAAATAGTGTATAAAGTTAAAAAATGATGGAAATGAATAAAGATGTCACATAACTAGTTGTTGAGATTTTGCATTTACAGCAGTTGAAGACATCTACTGGATGAACAACATAAGAAATTAAAAAGGGAAAACCCACCAACTCCCAGATCCTTTATGCTACATAGTAAAGAGATTTAACAGTTTAAAGACCTCAGTAACGAAGAGACATATTTCGCCTGATACAGAATTAAAAAGTAAGATGTAGATCAAGGCATTAATTAAATCTATATCAGCAAGTTTAACTTCTGTACACTTTATACTACTCTTAGAGATTGTACGTCAGCTAAAAGAGAAGTGGGAGTATGATTGCTTTGCACAGCAAAAGCGTCTGGGACTGAAATTAAATTTAAATGAGATGTTTACAATACCACTGAAACTCTAATTAATTGCGAGTGCTTTACAGACAGAACAGCAAATACAGTTACAGTATATATTATATTTGGTATAAATCTTCTACCGACATGTACTTTTCGCTTATGTTTGGCAGTATGTTTCGATTTAAGCTACTTTTTTCCTTGAGGAATTCATTAGTTATTAATTATCATTTAAAATAGGTAGTTGAACACAGTATAACATCAACGAGATAGAAAGGAAGATACTAAACGTCTTTGTATTTTACAAGCTATTTTTCTAAGTTTTATACCAAAATTTTTCGTTCCATTTTCTCAGATCCTTTGTCCATTTGTAGCAATATCTATATACGACATTGTCTCAAGCAACAGTTAAAATACAGATGGCCACATACATCATATTAGTCAGGGTACTTAAATTTTGAAAAAACTTATCAGTAATGGCGGCTGTAGATTTCCAGTGTAATTTTTCACTCTTGCTCTCAAGACGGCCTTGTCAAAATGGGCAGAATAACGGACAGAAGTTCATAACAAGCTCTTTTCCGTAGGGTGGAAAACTGCCCTCAGGAATCAGCAATGACCAACCGTATGCCGGCCAGAGTGGCCGAGCGGTTCTAGGCGCTACAGTCTGGAACCGCGCGACCGCTACGGTCGCAGGTTCGAATCCTGCCTCGGGCATGGGTGTGTGTGTTGTCCTTAGGTTTGTTAGGTTTAAGTAGTCCTAAGTTCTAGGGGACTGATGACCTCAGAAGTTAAGTCCCATAGTGTTCAGAGCCATTTGAACCATTTTTGAACCAACCGTATGACGATACAAAAGTCCATGGAAATCTTAACATTAAAGACATGTAAAGTGTATCCATGTATCTTGCGGTGCGTAATTGAAAGAATGTCATCATGATCGCTTCATTGGAAAAAAGATTTGGGGTTAGCCCACCATTCGGATCTCCGGAAGAAGGACGATGTTAGCCCACCATTCGGATCTCCGGAAGAAGGACGATGTGACCAAGAGAAAAATATTTAATCACTAACGAAGGGGTAGCTTTCTACAAGGCCGGGCGTGGAATGCCAGAAGACAGAATGTAGAAGGGAAGCTAGAAAAATCTGATAACTCCGCTTCCTTTCACACTACACACAGACCTTTGATGGTTCAGACTAATTTTGGGTTTTCCATATAGCAGATATTGTACCTATGTTTTTACTTTATTTAAATAACACCACGAACCTCTTATTAATACGTTTACTCTTATTTTTGAAAATGCAAAAAATTCATTTTTTGAGCTTGTTTTGAATACTTTTGTTAAATGCAAGATGTAAAACTAAATATAATGACAGTGCTGTTATACAAACTATGAAGCGAGAGCGATACCGGTAGTCGCAGTCAAACGGACAGCGTCAACGTGTGGGCTACGGTGAGCGCGCTCGAGTACACTGTCTGTAACGTGTTAGTATTGCGACGAATAAAAACACACGCAAGTTTAGTGGCGAGTGTAATGTTTCGGAAACGATTTGTGCTCAATATTGACATGAACGTTATGTAATAAAATTTTTGACTGAATACTGCAACTTTCGTGGAGGATTATAAACAGCAGTGACGATGGACGCACGAGAGGACAGTGACTGCTGTCATAAAAACAAAACTGTCTGCAGCTACTCGATTTGCATCAACTAATATACTTAAAGATTCTCATTCTGTTTGCAACATAATGAACAACCGAGCGCGTTACTCGTTAACTGCCGCTATAGAAACAGTTAAACTATTCGCTACATGTGAATCTGGTTCGCCAAATTCAGAATTTATGAAGGACACGTACAAGCTAAAAACGTATGAACTAATCTCAACTAACAGCAAGTAAAAGTGGATTTTACATTCTATCGAAGCTGCTATTTTATATTAATAGTTGAAGTGTGTGTGACAGCACCGTTGTTAGCGTAGAGTTGTGGATTCCAATAGAAAAACGTAAAAAATTACTTTCGACCAGCCTGTGACCAAAAGAATATCACGGAGGATAGTATTACCTTCAGGAGAGTCATGTACAAGAGGAGGCGACCATTGTAACTCACTACCTATCAAGCTACACTACTGACCATTAAAACTGCTACACCAAGAAGAAATGCATATGATAAACGGGTATTCATTGGACAAATATATTATACTAGAACTGACGTGCGATTACATTTTCACGTAATTTGGGTGCATAGATCCTGCGAAATCAGTACCCAGAACAACCACCTCTGGCCGTAATAACGGCCTTGATACATCTGGGCATTGAGTCAAACAGAGCTTGGATGGCGTGTAAAGGTACAGCTGCCTATGCAGCTTCAACACGATACCACAGTTCATCAAGAGTAGTGACTGGCGTATTGTGACGAGCCAGTTGCTCGGCTACCATTGACCAGACGTTTCCAATTGGTGAGACATCTGGAGAATGTGCAGGCCAGGGCAGCAGTCGAACATTTTCTGCATCCCGAAAGGCCGGCACAGGACCTGCAACATGCGGTAGTGCATTATCCTGCTGAAATGTGGGGTTTCTCAGGGATCGAATGAAGGGTAGAGCCACGGGTCATAACACATCTGAAATGTAGCGTCCACTGTTCAAAGTGCCATCAGTGCGAACAAGAGGTGACCGAGACGTGTAACCAATGGCACCCCATATCATCACGCCGGGTGATACGCCAGTATGGCGATGACAAATACACGCTTCCAATGTGCGTTCACCGCGATGTCGCCAAACAGAGATACGACCATCATGATGCTGTAAAGAGAACCTGGATTCATCCGAAAAAATGACGTTTTGCCATTCGTGCACCCAGGATCGTCGTTGAGTACACCATCGGGGCCGGTCCTGTCTGTGATGTAGCGTCAAGGGTAACCGCAGCCATGGTCTCCGAGCTGATAGTCCATGCTGCTGCAAACGTCATAGAACTGTTCGTGCATATAGTTGTCTTGCAAACGTCCCCATCTGTTGACTCAGGGATTGAGACGTGGCTGCACGATGCGTTACAGCCATGCGGATAAGATGCCTGTCATCTCGACTGCTAGTGATACGAGGCCGTTGGGATCCAGCACGGCGTTCCGTATTACCCTCCTGAACCCACCGATTCCATATTCTTCTAACAGTCATTGGATCTCGACCAACGCGAGCAGCAATGTCACGATACGATAAAGCGCAATTGCGATAGGCTACAATCCGACCTTTATCGAAGTCGGAAACGTGATGGTACGCATTACTCCTCCTTACACGAGGCATCATGACAACGTTTCACTAGGCAACGCTGGTAAACTGCTGTTTGTGTATGAGAAATGGTTTGGAAACTTTCCTCATGTCAGCACGTTGTAGGTGTCGCCACCGGCGCCAACCTTGTGTGAATGCTCTGAAAAGCTAATCACAGCATCTTTTTCCCGTCGGTTAAATTTCGTGTCTGTAGCACGTCATCTTCGTGGTGTAGCAATTTTGGTGGGCAGTAGTGTACTTCAATTACATACACTGCCACCTCTGATGAACTGACGGCGACAACAAACTTACCACTCACGGCGAAGCTCTTTGTCGAAGAATAAACGTAATTTACGCGTGAGTAGATTTAGCTTCATAGGTGACACTTTTTGCTTTATTATCACTTTTGTATCACTACCGTTTGCTGACACCGTTTCTCTCTCTTTTCCTTTATAGCTTTGCATGTGTCCGTATGTATATTTTTGGGTGATGTACTTCGTCATAAATATGTGCAATGATTACGTTAGGCAATTCTACGTATTCAAGCGTTATATAAAGTGCATGATCTGTGCCCGCCTGGTTAGCTGAGTGGTAATCTGTTTGCCTGACATGCAGCAGGCGCGGGTACGACTTACGGCCGAGTCGGAGTGTGTTCTGTTGTCCTCATCATCGTCATCATCATAACCGGTATGCAAGTCGCTCAGTGTGGCGTCGCCTGAAATACGACTTGCAACCCGGCGAACCCACAACCATAAGTGGGGGCACAAGCGGCCAAAGACACTACTACCTAGGGCATAGCCACCTATGGTAAACTAACATACACTAACAAGCGATAAACGTCGGCAAGCCCCTGCATATCAGCAACACTGACTGGTAATTACCAGCTGCTATTAGAACCGACCAACAGGCCACAGCAGGGACAACGACGAGCTCGCTCACTGACGCACATACAACCCGCCAACATCACCTACACTGTGCATCCGATATATGACCTATCGGACACAAAAACGATAATAAATCTAACTATTGCAGGTTGCTGACGCTGAACGAGAGTTCTACACCGGCACCCAGCGGCAGCCGCCGAGCAACACCACCGCACAACGTCAAAGGTATCGACATGCATGATACCCACTACTAACAAAGCCTACCCTTGCACGACCTATCGCAGGCAGCAAGACATCCGCTACAGCTCTTACCACCCGACCTAACTATCGCAGAGGTTTTTTTCCCTTGGCTCTTGCCTTGGCACATTTTTTCCTCTGCCCTTCAAACCGCTACCCTTCGTTCGACTTCGACCCAATCTATCTCCAGATGAGCGCGTATTAATGGTTAATCTTAACCAGACGTAAGCAAACATCACGGTACCCACATCCTGCGACACCTCACTTTAGTGAAAACTAACCCTTATGCAGAGATGGAAGTAGACCTATTAAGTTGGCCATAATGCTGGTGTGGGCGGGAAAGGGATCCATCTCTAAAAGAAAGGCGTGCGAATTCCCAGGATGTGGCTTCCCGGCCAACAATGCCACACGATCATATCTGCCATTAGTTTTCAGCTGTCCTGTTGTCCAATTGTACAGAATAAATTTATATGAGAAACAATAATTATCCAATTATAACAAGATCACTTTGGATTCCGTAGAAATGTTGGAACACGTGAGGCAATACTGACCCTACGAATTATCTTAGAAGAAAGATTAAGGAAAGGCAAATCTACGTTCCTAGCATTTGTAGACTTAGAGAAAGCTTTTGACGATGTTGACTGGAATACTCTCTTTCAAATTCTGAAGGTGGCAGGGGTAAAATACAGGGAGCGAAAGGCTATTTACAATTTGTACGGAAACCAGATGGCAGTTATAAGAGTCGAGGGACATGAAAGGGAAGCAGTGGTTGGGAAGGGATTGAGACAGGGTTGTAGCCTCTCCCCGATGCTATTCTATCTGTATATTGAGCAAGCAGTAAAGGAAAAAAAAGAAAAGTTCGGAGTAGGTATTAAAATCCATGGAGAAGAAATAAAAACTTTGAGGTTCGAGGATAACATTGTTATTCTGTCAGAAACAGCAAAGGACTTGGAAGAGCAGTTGAACGGAATGGACGGTGTCTTGAAAGGAGGGTGTAAGATGAACATCAACAAAAGCAAAACAAGGGTAATGGAATGTAGTCTAATTAAGTGGGGTGATGCTGAGGGAATTAGATTAGGAAATGAGACACTTAAAGTAGTAAAGGAGTTTTGCTATTTGGGGAGTAAAATAACTGATGGTGATCGAAGTAGAGAGGATATAAAATGTAGACTGGCAATGGGAAGGAAAGCGTTTCTGAAGAAGAGAAATTTGTTATCATCGAGGATTGATTGGTGTGTTAGGAAGTCGTTTCTGAAAGTACGGAGTGTAGCCATGTATGGAAGTGAAACGTGGACGATAAATAGTTTAAACAAGAAGAGAATAGAAGCATTCGAAATGTGGTGCTACAGAAGAATGCTGAAGATTAGGTGGGTAGATCACATAACTAATGAGGGGGTATTGAATAGAATTGGGGAGAAGAGGAGTTTGTGGCACAACTTGACTAGAAGAAGAGATCGGTTGGTAGGACATGTTCTGAGGCATCAACGGATCACCAATTTAGTACTGGAGGGCAGCGTGGATGGTAAAAATCGTAGAGGGAGACCAAGAGATGAATACACCAAGCAGATTCAGATGGATGTAGGCTGCAGTAGGTACTGGGAATGAAGAAGCTTGCACAGGATAGAGTGGCATGGAGAGCTGCATCAAACCAGTCTCAGGACTGAAGACCACAACAACAACAACAACAAGTTCTTATGCGCTGTTACGAAGTGATAACCTTGCTTAATTATAAAAGTGATACTGTACATAACTATCGCAACCCTGGGATCTATATATTATTACATTGTAGTATATTCTGTCATTAAATTGTATTTCTCTGTCATCGACTAAATATAATATAATATAATAAATAAAGAAGTATTAGTGGTATGTAGATTTAATTGTATTGCAGAAATTTACATTTTCTCCACTTTTATGGTAATTTCGTTTTTCTAATGTTTTTAAAAATGTGAAAACGATATACAATTCTCTCTTGTTCTTTTTCCACTCCCAGCTTCGACATGAGAAGATCTTATATATTTGTTAGCGTAATTTGTTGATGAAATAATAACGAGATGCTTAAAATGCATTTTTTTCCATTAAGCGTGCTGTCCTTTACAAATGACAACGAATATCAGTTTATAATTTTGACGACGTCCGATCATCATTTTTGTTTTCATGCAAAGCTGCCTTTTTGCATTAATCGTAAAAACTGTACGGTTTGACGTCACCAAGCGTACTGTTTTCCAGTTACAACTTCTGGCTGTGATGATCTCAATGTTCCGACTAGAAAACGATTCCTATTGCACTAAACATAAGCTTGGGCCATATCACTGAGTTTAGCAGGAGTACCTTTTCTTTTCCTTGTGGGCTATGTGATGCGTCCCTTCTTTGTCAGAATTTTAGCTTTCAGATATAAAATCTTTAAAGGACGTACTGTCACATGAGAGGGGGATGCATTTCTCTGTCGTGCCGTTTACAGGATAAGTATTTGATGTACACTCTTCTATATAATTTATTACATTGTTACAAATTCTTTACGTGCCATAAAAACAACGAACAATGGGCAAAAATTGGATAAACCATATAATAGTGAAAAGGAATAAGTTAACGAGAATTATAATTAGTTTACAAGTACAGATTAATTTTCAAAAAATTGTGGACAACAATCTATGATGCTGCATGAAACAAAAAACAGGCACATCATTGTTCTCCTTGTTTTGTCTATTATTAGATACCACTAAACCAATATAACCATTGACTATCCAATTTTATTGGATATTTGATTATTTTAAAATTTTTGCAACAATTAGTTTTCACAGTAGTAAAGTTGGTTTGCACAAAATGGCGCTTTGATACTCTGTTCTTTCAGAATGTTAATATCGTCTTTGTGGAAGCTTCGTATTCAACTTTAATATTCTCTGTGAGTTGCTTTGGATTTAAAAAACTTAATTTTACAGTTAGAATTTCAGTCATCTTATGTTATGGCAAAAATATGGAAGCACAAAAAAGACGGAAATTAAAACATGCGATGAGAATCAAATGCATGGACAGAAAATTCGCTGATGTGACCACTGAACACATAGAAGCTTAGGTTGATGAAACTGAATCGAACCCAAGGAGTGAGAAAATTAATCTGACCACCAGCCACACCCAAGATCCATTTACCACATTTCATCGTATCTTAGAGGCGCCGATGAAATCAAGTGTCGAACAATTCAAAATTTAAGATAATGAAATGTTAAATCAGTTAGACGAAATTTCGAATAAATATATCGAAATGTGAGCTAAACAAAGTGAAAGGTGAAATAAGCTACATGGTATGTCATCTGAAAATAAACAATGTCGATGCTCTTCATGGGTAAGTGAGCGGGTTTTATCGCCCTGATGACACGATATTTCGTCAATGCAACTGCCCACCATCTTCAGGTGAGATTTCAGATGCATAATCAAGCAGAAACTGAGATAACATCAGATTCAGCGGCTCCGTTATAACCCGGAAACTGGCCGCTGCGCGTATGAGAGAAGCTAAAGGACTACCCTCTGCGAAGCGAAGAATTGCGGCGCCAGTGGCGGTAGGAACTAACAGAAGCAACGAATCGCAAATTAAGATGCAGCCAGTCAAAAACCAGACCGTTGCTGTTTTGTATCTGGCAAAATAGAACGCCATCTCTTGCTTAATTGAAAATCTTTATCTCTGTTAAGAATCTCATCGGATAATGTTATTTCGATGGATTCCTTAAGTGCACAATACCTGTTACGGAAAGCCAGAGAAATAATCTGTGTCTCTTTAGATATATTATGCCCTTCATTGAGACGATGTTCAGCGACGGCAGATTTTTCAGGCTGGAGCAAACGTTAGTGACGCTGATGTTCTACACATCGGCTATGAACCGTACGAATAATCAGTCCAATGTCAGCCTTTTCGCAATGACAGGCAAGTCTACATTCCTCAGGCTTCCTCAATCCCATAACATCTATAACAGATCCAAGAAGGGTTCTAGTTTAGGCCAAAGGCAAAAAAAAACACAGTTTTAAGATTGCGTTTTCTGAGGATTCTTGAAATTTCGAAGAAAATACTCCCCGCAGAGGTTACAGATCAACTGACTTACAAGTGTCCACTGTTGGTAACATGGTGGTCCAAATTCAAAAACACGAACAATTTAATGCTCAGTACATTCATTCTGGCTGAAAACAACCTTAAGATAATGGAGTTCCTGCGTCAAATTATCAGAATCCGAAATAGTATGAGCTCTCTTTATCAGTGTACATAAAACTCCAATTCTTCGATGTGGTGGACGACAACAAGTAGCATGCAGTTAGTGATCCATATGCGTAGGTTTATAGTATACGCTGTGTTCCAGAATCCCATCACGGAAAAGCCGAGTTGTTTCCACGAGGACAACGCTACACCGTAGGCCCCTAATACCAAGTCGCGGCCAGAGAAGATGCAGAAACGAGCCACTGCAACCATTCCGAACCTGGAGAAGGACGAAAAGGAATTCATCGCCCGAAACAGGAAGCAGACTGCCAGGGCCAAAGTGCTCCAGTTGGTGCAACCCCTGCAGACGGAATCCGATTCCGTGGCATCCCTGAGTCGGCTGGGAGGCGTCACAGGGGAGGATACCTCCTCCCCCTGCGCCAGTCGCCGTCCGATGGGAGGGTGCATTTAAGGATTTCTATCAGTTGACTGCAGAGATAGAATCAGCAATAGTTGCAGTTGCCGTAAATGACTTTCTCAAGGTGAAATTCAGCAGCATCGGAGACCACAAAAAACTCATGGACCTGCTCCACTCATAGACTTGCTCCAGTAACGCGGTCGCCCTGTGGTTTCTCGAGGTGGTCATTCGCAGCCTCCCTATGAAGATGGAATCTAGTCACCTCCAAGAAGAAGTGGTGATGCTGGACAACGGTGTCCAATCGACATGCCTGATGAATTCGCCTAGGACTCACAGGGTCATGCCGTTGTTATGTGTCGTCATGGTAGACAACTTCGAAAATCGCAAGATTTCCCAGTTACAGCGCATCGCCTGTGTGTGGGTGACGGTAGAGCCACTCCGATCATAGGGGAGGCGGGCTCAGTGTTACTCATGCCAGAGCTTCGACCACGTCGCGCAGTACTGTTTCACGACGCCCCGCCGTGTCAAATGCGCGGGGACGCACCAGAGTAAGGAGTCCACTCTGAGGAGAGAAGACGTGCCTCGGTGCTGCAGCTGTAGTGATTCACATGTGGCGAGCTACAGGGGCTGTAAGGAGTGCAGGAAGCGCAGCAACAACCAGTGCGGAGGGGCAGCGCCGTCAAAGGAGTTGCAGCCGGGCACAGTTTCGTGGTGCAGTCAAGGGGGAGGCAACCGCCCCATCCTGACAAGGCCAACAGCAGCAGCAGTCGAGCGCAGCAGCCACGAAGCCGGAGAACCAACCGCTTCACAAGCAGCACCAGAGGGCGAGGACGCCTCGCAGAGCGTCCTCCTCCTCCCACAGCACTGCGGCCCGCAAAACGTGCTGCACAACAGCCAGCAGCCGTGGCCCAGCCATAGCGCGCTGCCCCAGACGCAGAGGACGCCCGCATGCTCCTACAACGAGATATGACTCTAGAGAACTGTCGCTTCTACGATCGCTGAATGAGCTCCTGCCACGGGTAATGGACGCATCAACAGATTAACGAGATCACTGCAGCATCATGCCGTACATCTGGCCGAGAGCTAGACACCAAGGAGGTCGCATAGTCACTTAGTGGCCGTCAACACCGCATTCATCGCGGCCTACCGACCGCCCAGAGGGAAATTGGAAGTCACTGACATTGAAGCACTACTGGCAAGCAGGGAGGAGGGGGGGGGGGGGGGGTGGCTGGGGGGGGGGGGAGGGAGGAGGCTTTTCATTGAGGATGACTTTTGCGCAAAAGCACATGAAGTGGAACTCCCGCCTCAGAAATATCAGCCTTTCGAACTACGATCTGCCCTGCCAGAGGGCAGTCGAACTTGTTCGACGTCACTATCCTCAAAGGCGTAGATCAACACACGTCCGCCACGACACGCTGCGCCTTGTTATCGGACCAACTGCCGGTCACGTATAAGATCGTCGCTATATGCCCACCGCCGTTGCTGCAACGAAATAAACAAAGAGCGTTTCCAAAACGAAGTTCTGCACCAGCTAGAGAACTTGTCAGGTTCTGACGCCGCGGATGCTGACACCGCACTGCAATTCTTTAACCGTCAACTACTACGAGCACCCGAAGCAACCACCCCAAGACGTCCACGTAAGCAGCAGGACCACACCGGAAACTCCTGCCTCACGTTGTGGACACGATCAGAGAGAAGAACTGGTTCTTGCGAGAGTGGTAACTCACAGGCCAGCCGGATATCAAACGCCACTTGAATCGTATGAAGTGGGACATCAAGGCGGCGTCGAGGAACACAGAAATCGGGATTGGGTCGGGCTGGTGACCAAGCCTAATCCACATGACGGCAGCGCGTTGCGAGTTATGAAGAGTTTCCTTCGCTGGCAGCGGCGCATGCCGCCGCTACAAGTCGGCCAGAACGTCGTCTCCAGCCCGGACGACAAGACCAGTGTACTGGCAGACACCTTTGCTGAAAGCTTTACAGCTGCAGTCGACATCGTCGACCTGGATCACATCCGCCATGTGGAAGAAGAGCTACCGACGTACCTGGCAGCAAGCGAAGACTACGATGAAATACCCCCCTCGCTGAAGAAGAGGTGGCGGAACGGCTGTGGTCGCTGAACACCATGAGGCCAGGAGGAACGGATGGCGTCGGCAACCTCCTCCTACGGAACTGTGATCAGTAGGAGTCCACCGGCCCCTGAGTAGCTTGTTCACCTGCATCCTTCGGTCTAGAGTCTTCCCTTCTGTATGGAAGCCCGCGGAAGTCATGGTAGTACCGAATAAAAACAAGGATACTCGTCTGACCACCAATTGCAGACCCATCAACTTGCTTCCGAAGGTGTTCGAACGTCTCTACATCAAGAGCCTGCTAGGTCACGTCGGAGAAGAGTGGATTGTCGCTGACGAAGAGTTTGGATTCAGGAGCGGATATCCCACCAGCTACCAGCGGCTGAGGCTGGTAGTAGAAGGCATACACGCCTTGGAGACGAGAGAGTACCTGAAGGCGGTACTGCTCGATGCTTCCAGGGCATTCGATTCTGTGTGACACAACGGCCTCGCGTACAAACGCTTTTGTGCGTTCGGTACCGACGTCACAAGGAGTCCTGGTCCACTCTTAACTCGCCGGACGGACATTTCACATCCGCAGAGACGACGGAAGATCGACGCAACGGCCGATACATGCGGTTGGTGCCGCAGGGGTCAGAGCTCGGCCTCCAGCTGCACTCCCTGTACACTCCTGATGCTCCGCGGTGGCGCGCGCGAATTTGGCACTATATACCGACGACATAGCGCTATTCGAGCGCAGTATGGACGTGGCAGAAATGAGGAGACTTCTGCAACTTTGCTGCGACGCCCTTGGCGTGTGATCAACCTAATGACGGTTTAAGTACAGCGCCGCCAAGAGCCAGGCAGTGGTGGTCACGAGGAAGCTGCTGCCTCCAGTTCTGCCGTCGGTCGTCCCCTACAGTGGAGCAAGACCGGCAGCTACCTCGGGCTCACCATCGACCAATGGTTGACATGGCTGCCGCGCGTCAGAGGCATCAAGAGCAGAGAAATAGGGAGACTGCCTACACCCTCTACTCAATCCGTCTCGTCGTTGCCTCCACGCCATGGCATAACACTGTATCTGACACTGATGAAACCAGTGTTTGAATACGCAGCAGTGGGATGTGGAGAAGAGTCCAACAGCAACATCATAATAGTAAAAATGTAACTGTCTTGTGACTAGGGCTTCCCATTGGGTGGACCGGTCGTCGGGTGCAAGTCTTTCGATTTGACGTCTCTTTGGCGACTTGCGCGTCGATGGGGATGAAATGATGATGATTAGGACAACACAACAACCAGTCTCTGAGCGGAGAAAAATCTCCTACCCAGCCGGGAATCGAACTCGGGCCCTTAGGATTCACATTCTATCGCGCTGACCATTCAGCTACCGGGGGCGGTAGGGCGCAGAAGCCGGTGCTGAGGTTCTCTCTGTGCCTTCCGAGAAGATACAGCACACAACTCCTGCACCAGGAAACAGGCATCCCGTTACTGTGTAAGAGATTCAAACATACAACACGACAGTTATACGAGAAGGTGGAAAGTTCCCGGAGCAGGTTCAGTACGTGGGCCACCAAATACACTGCAGGCCGACCACGCGTTGGCCTGACCTGCTGCGGGAGTAAACACCTCCTACAGCAGACTGAGAACGACACAGAAGCCAACCGAACAAGAGGAAAATCGTAAACAAGAAGTGCCGCATGAACAGCGTACCAAACACTTAACCTGCTCGACAGCGGACCCGGGATAAAAATGGTTCAAATGGCTCTGAGCACTATGGGACTTAACAGCTGAGGTCATCAGTCCCCTACAACGTAGACCTACTTAAACCTAACTAACCTAAGGACATCACACACGTCCATGCCCGAGGCAGAAATCGAACCCGCTACCGTAGCAGCAGCGCGGTTCCAGACTGAAGTGCCTAGAACCGTTCGGCCACAGCGGCCGGCAGGTGCAGGATAGGCTGGTAATTTTCAGCGAACAGCGATGTTATCTCAGTTCGGACGTGACTGCGCACCTACAATGGCACCTGAAGAAGACCAGCTGCACCGTCGAAATGAAATCTGGCCGCATACCCGTGAAGAGCATGAACAAGCGTTACGCCGGAAAAATCTATGTAATCATATAAGAAACAATGTCCTCTGAGAAACTGACAAGCCATAACGACAAATTCCCAAGAAGTACAACAGTCTACCTTTGAAGTATTGTCTTAGAAATACGATTCGGAAGAAATAGTTAAAATGTTACAAATCAGTAGCATAAACAGCATGTGACCGTTGTTAAGCAGATTGCACATGACACATCGCCATTTGTTGTTAAACAAATAGTGAAAATATTACCCCTACCATGGGTGAAATGTACAGAAACATCTCAAACCATTCAGGTGTGTCACCCAATCATACACCTTATGGTGAGAGGCACATCCTTCTTTACCGTCGCGTTTATTAAACGAATGCCTATTCGAAAACAGACAATTTCGGATTCTCACAGCCACTACGAGCAATAATACTAGCATTTATAGTGGCAGGTCTCAGTATTCTCCGCTGCGAGTGCGATTTCACCGTTGCAGCAGATCAAAAGGTTATCGCGTCGAACCTGTGAGGCGGTCGGCAACGCCTCCGCCACGAAATGTTTGACATGCCGAATGCGATCCACTAAATTCCAATAGGAAGAGGAGGAACTGTAACAGATATCACACTGGTTACTATTGTAGCAGGACAGGACACTGACACAAAAATAATAACAAAATCCCATCGTGAATACTATAGAGGTGAAGGAAGAGCCCTGTCTCACAACGACGACTACAACAAAACAAAATTCCGCCGCAGTAGGCGTTCCAGTGTCGGTCGTGGAATGGAGTGGGGGCTTAGTAATTCAGTAAATCCATGGCAATATAACAATGATGCGGTCACTTGGGACAAACTAACTACTGACCACTACAAATACCGTGATCATAGCAAAGGAATAGTTCAAGCTACTTGAAGCTGATTCAGGTAGATGTATCAGGAAATAATGCACACATTGTTTCTAAGCAGAACGACTGAATCCTAGTCACTTTGCGTCGTTTAACACTAGAAGAGCCGGACTTAGCCGTACCCCTAGTAGTACCATGTGGGTCATTTTTGACCCACAGTAGGAAACTACCGTTTCATTCGTATTTGGGTGGTGTTTCGAGTGTCTTCATGTTGACAACACGTCTCTAAAATGAATAGTAGACTGTCAAACATAAATATTCAGAAGTAACCTTTTATATATTTTATATTTTACAAAAGAAACTCCACAACCTTTCATCAATCGTCGGTAAAACAAGTAAGTAAAACAATATTATAATGGTTTTCTTTATAAAAAAAATTGACACAGAATCAAAGCATATTGTTTATGTGAGTATTAATAGTACTTTTATTTTTATAGAATAATAAGGTAAGTATCAAATATTTGTGAAAGATTCTAAAATGCAGCAGGTGACTAAAATGCACTGCGCGTTTTCTTGCTTATTGCAATCAAGGAACTAAAACATAAGAACAAATAACTTCAGCACATAATCATAAAGATTTGGAAATATTTAAGATCATGGACTTGTCGCAGTTGCCTAAGCTGGGATTCAGACATTCGACGAGAGTTTTTGCTCGGCAGCTTTTGCGCAAATACTTGTTGCACTTGAAGCATATGCTTGATGTTTTATTTCCCTTTGTTTTTCTTTTTTTGTTGTTGTTGTTGTTTGCATGAAAGCTCAATTTGACAAGATCCTCTACTTCCATATTGGCCAGTACTGGTATTGAGTGCCTGAAAGGGGAGATTCACTTGTCTCTGCAGTTTGTAAGAGACAGCAAGCTCGTCTGCTACTCTGAGGATAAAGCCCCGACGTGAAATATTCTTAGAGGTAAGTAACTTAAAAATTGTGTGAACGTTGATCACGGCAAGGTCTAGAATATTGGAAAAGTCACTCACAGGCCATCTAGTGTCTGGCCATTTGGTCAATTATGTCGACTCCATCCTTAGTTTCATTATAAAACTTGACAGTTCCTGGAAGCTTCTTCTCAGTGTTCTCATGCATCTGATATCTAACATCCATGTTACTCAGGGTACGGATATTTTTTTCTTTTTCCCTTGGTATGCTGGGAGAAGACTGTCGCCCAATTTGTAAGTGTATTGCATACAATGTGTCGTCTCCGCTTCGTTCTGCAGGAAGGACTTCCTTGAGTAATCTCTGAAGAGCGCCATCTAAACTTGTTCCTTTTTGTTTCAGCTCATCTGCCAGTTTCACGGAGGTGAAGAAGTTGTCAGTCGTGACGTCCCGTAAGAGCGACGCGCCTGACATCTGTTGTCATGTTTAAGAGAACTGTTAGCAGTGCCCCAGACAGCAGTTTAGAAGGTGACGGGGGGATTCCCCACCGTATAATATGTTATTCTGTAATTTCCCAGTGTAACTCCGTAGACCTGCCTGTCGCTAGTCCAGAGAAAACGGAAAGCCGCGCTGATACATGATATAAAGTAGCATCCGACTTCGAATACTTCGTGTTTCACGTTCTTTTTGGCCCAAAGTATCATAACGTAGTTTAAAATCTCCTGAATAACATCGAGGCACACCCAGAAACTATTTAGTGCATGAAAACCGGTGTTACTGAAATTAAATTACCATAAAATGCCTATGGGTAAAAAATGACGCACATGGTACTACTGGTGTAACATGTAAATTTTTCATACTTCTAGGTGAGCTAGGGTGATGATATTTTGTACAACCTACAAATGGTGAAAATTCGCTGGATCTTTTGGTCCTGCGATGATTATGGAGGGGGGGGCTACGGCCCTCGAAAAACCATCGAGGATCAAAAATGGCCATACGGTACTTCTAGTGAGCATTGTATTCTACACAAGTCATGCCAGCAGATGTATTTTAACGAAGTCAGAATTAATACTTTTTATCACCAGTATAGTATTTTTACGTAAACGAGGATTCAAACGATGATGATATTCAGTAGCCACTGGGGCCTGATACACCAAAAGTTCATGTGTGTGATGGCATACGTACTTGAATGACAGTGATTCAACGCACTAAAAAATTTGATTGTATCCCGTTGCGTGTCATATTATAATCATATCACGTCATCACATTTGTGGTGCGTGTTTCTCTAGACAAGAATTTATTCGTGCATTGCACTATTTTCTCTCAATTTTATCCATCAGAAAGAAAAGGGTTCAAAAATGTTCGAATGTGTGTGAAATCTTATGGGACTTAACTGCTAAGGTCATCAGTCCCTAAGCTTACACACTACTTAAACTAAATTATCCTAAGGACAAACACACACACCCAGGCCCGAGGGAGGACTTGAACCTCCCACCGGGACCAGCCGCACAGTCCATGCATGACTGCAGCGCCTTAGACCGCTCGTGAAAGAAAAGCAAATGTTACATACTGTACATAACATCGTAAGAAAAGTGCCGAAAACAATTGTTCTAGACACATTTGCTTCGGCGAATGTTATGTCAGCCAATTTACTTAGTAAGATTCGTGAGATCACAAGTACACCAATCAATATTCCTTGCAGAGAAATGTATGATTATTGGGGCGATCAGTGTAAACTCAGGAAATGTCAAAGTGCAGACTCAGACTGAAGTTGTAATAGGAAATGGAACCATAGTCTGTCCAATCCTAATTGTAAGTGGATAAATTGTGAAATGCATGTTTGGTTTAGAATTACTACGCGGGAACGATGCAATAATCGACTTCGCTTCAGATACATATTTTCTGAACATCAATGGCAAAATTACTGCTGTTGACTTAGGAAAAACAAAGACTGAACATGTTAAATATTGCAAAGACTTAAAGGTGAAGGTCGTTAGAACGGAAGCTACGTAAATCAGTAGCACACCACCCCGCTGTGGTTCGGTTGAGAATAATGCAAAATCAAATAAATGATAAGGTTATAGGGTACACGACCATTGACTCCCAAAAACAGACATAGATAAAGGATTGGCTTTTAAAGTGTGTAGATATTTTTGAGGTAAAAACAGGTATTCCTAGTATGTACCAATATCAAATAGAAATTAATGTCATGAAATATCCTGTCAGAACACACGCTCCATCCCATGGTTAAATAAGCGGCAGTCTCAAAGCTCGTGGTCATGCGGTAGCGTTCTCGCTTCCCGCGCCCGTGTTTCCGGGTTCGATTTCCGGCGGGGTCAGGGATTTTCTCTGCCTCGTGATGACTGGGTGTTGTGTGCTGTCCTTAGGTTAGTTAGGTTTAAGAAGTTCTAAGTTCTAGGGGACTGATGACCATAGATGTTAAGTCCCATAGTGCTCAGAGCCATTTGAACCATTTTTTGAACCTTTGCACGGATCCTTACAAAGTAGACAGGACCCCATATGAGGGAAGCTAGTTGTTAGCTTTTCTTAAAACCGAAAAATTTAAGGGATTGTATTCCCACCACGATCTTAAGAAATAACTACATAGGGGATTAATCTTATTCGTATGTTATAGAAAGCGTTTGTACATATATGAGTTACAGTTTGATTTAGCAGCCAACTTAGTCAGTAAGGTTTGTGGGAAAATTTTAGAGCCATATGTATGTTCTAATGATATTTAGACATGTACTAGAGGAGGAAAATTTAGGCAGTTGTATTTAGGTTAACTTTCCCACACTAACTAGATATGTCAAATATACTGATTATCAGGCATTTCAATGCCTGTGTTAAAAGTCCAGGATAGCCGAGAGCGCTAATGCGCTGCTTCCTGGACTCGGGTAGGTGCGCTGGCCCCAGATCGAATCCACCTGGCTGGTTAACAACGAGGGCCAGTTTGCCAGCCAGCCTGGATGCGGTTTTTAGGCGGTTTTACACATCCCACTAGGTGAATACTGGGTTGGTCCCCATTTCCCACCGCAGTTACACGACTCGCAGACATTTGGAACACGTTCGCACTATTTCATGACTCACACTAGACGCAGGCACCTGGGGTGCACTGATTCCGTCCTGGGGGGTACGGGGTGGCGGCAGGAAGGGCATCTCGAAAGAAAAGCACTCCGTCTTCAGGCCACAAGTGGCCCATCGGGACCAACCGACCGCCGTGTCATCCTCATATGAGGATGCGGATAGGAGGGGCGTGTGGTCAGCACACCACTCTCCCGGTTGTCATGATGGTTTTCTGTGACCGGAGCCGCTACTATTCGGTCGAGTAGCTCCTCAATTGACATCACGAGGCTGAGTACTGCCCGAAAAATAGCAACAGCGCACGGCGGCCCGTATGGTCACCGATCCAAGTGCCAGCCACGCCCGACAGCGCTTAACTTCGGTAATCTGACGGGAACCGGTGTATCCACTGCGGCAAGGCCGTTGCCAAGGCCATCTGGCCACCCCTTCAAATTAACCTTGCCAAAAACAACTGTAACCACGTCGACCCTGCGAAAACTGCGGGACAAAGGCGTAAGCAAAAGAAGAAGCACTCAAATAGTTTTAATATATATTAAGTATGAAGCTAAGAGATGTATACCCTTGTATATATCTCTTATCTTCCCACTACACAAGCATGTGGAGCATCACAGCATGTAGCCTTCGTTTATCACTGTAAACTGTCCTAGCAGTACACATACTAATACTTAAGTTTTTTGCCCCTTCATTCCTAATAACTAATATTTACACATATACTTTAACTAGTGTTTGAGTAATACTCTTCACTATGTGAATGTTCTGTTATGTCTCTTGAAATGTTTAAGTATTTAGCTCTAAGAAATATTTCTTTATACATTTTTCCCTTACTTCTGGATCAAATCAGATGAAATACTGGCAAATGAAAGACCTGCTTTCATTACTAATTATTTTTAAATACGTAACATATCATGCTGCTAAAAGGTAAAAATGGAAAGTTGATTTAATACGAGTATGAATAGTGTTCAAAGCCATGTAAATAGTAACACTAACAGTATAAGCGGGCTTTAAATGATTACATTTGTTTTGTACTTCGCGAGTTCTACGTAGATGTTCTCCCCAGTTTTGAGCATGTTTCCGGTTTTTTCTCTATGTTTTGCCGATTCTTCGTGTGTGGTTTTGACTTAATACTCATAAGCAAAGATTAATTTTGATCTGTGAATAGACGATGTTGTCCTAGCTTCCATAAGTGTTGAGCTGCTGAAAATATGAAAGGTAAATGAAATCAGGATGGGTTGTAAAATAAAACTATTTCATTGATTGTAAACGTATTTTCCGTGGTCGAGGGGTCCCGGAACAAACGCAACGAAAAATACCGAATGAAATAAGATTTTTAAAAAGGAGTTGATTAGTAATCAAAATGTCCTCGGTCCCTCGTTCGAAACCCGGCACCGTTTAAATTTTGATTGGTTATAAGCATTGGCGACAGGACTTCAGCCATAAAGAGTCACCCTCATCCTGCCAACGACCTTGTCAAATAGGGCGGAGGAGCCGACTGAGATTCAGAGCACTCTTTTGTCATTCGAGTAGGAAACTGCCCTAAAGGCGGAATAACCAGCAATCATTAGTGGCATGAAGATGTAAAAGAAAATTGGAACCACTGCATTAAAGACACATTACGTGTATCCACAGACATGTGCCCTGTAATTGCAGATGTGTCATGATGATATCTACATTGGCAAAAGATTTCGAAATAGTCCCCAACTCGGATCTCCAGGAGGGGGACTGCCAAGGGGAGGTGACCACGAGAAAAGACTGATTAATCAACGAAAGGATAGCGTTCTACGAGACGGAGTGTGGAATGTCAGATGGTTGAACGTGGTAGGGAATATAGAAAATCTGAAAAGGGAAATGCAAAGACTCAATCTAGATATAGTAGGGGTCAGTGAAGTCAAATGAAAGAAGACAAGGATTTCTGTGAGATGAGTAGAGGGTAATATCAACAGCAGCAGAAAAATGGTATAACGGGAGTCGGTTTGTTATGAATAGGAAGGTAGGGTAGTGAGTATGTTGCTATGAACAGTTTAGTGATAGGGTTGTTCTTTTCAGAATCGACTACAAAACAACACCGACAACAATAGTTCGTACATGCCGACGACACAAGCTGAGATGAAGAGATAAGAGTACATGAGGATATTAAACGGATAATACAGTACGTAAGTGGAGTTGAAAATTTAATAGTCATGGGGAGTGGAATTAAGTTTAAGGCAATGAGTGGAAGAAATGGTTACACGAAAATATGGGCTTGAGACAAGGAATGAGAGAGGAGAAAGACTAATTGAGTTCTATAATAAATTTCAGCTAGTAATATCGACTACTCTGTTCAGGAATCATAAGAGGATGAGATATCCTTGGAAAAGGCCGGGTGATACGGGAAGAAGCCAATTACATTACATCATAGTCAGACAGAGATTCAGAAATCAGATACTGGATTGTAAGGCGTGCCCAGGAGCAGATATAGACTCAGATCACTGTGTAGTAGTGATGAAGAGTAGGATGAAGTTTAAGAGATTAGTCAGGAAGAATTAATTTGCAAAGAAGTCGGGTACGGAAGTACTAAAGAATGACGAGATACGCTTGAAGTTCTCTAATGCTATAGATACAGCCATAAGAAATAGCTCAGTAGGCAGTAAATCTGAAGAGGAATGGACATCTCTAAAAAGGGCAATCACAGAAGTTGGAAAGAAAAACATAGGTACAAAGAAGGTAACTGCGAAGAAACCTTTAATAACAGAAGAAATATTTCAGTTGATCGAGGAAAGAAGGAAGTACAAAAATGTTCAGGGAAATTCAGGAATACAGAAATACAAGGCCCTGAGAAATGACGTAAATAGGAAATGCTGGGAAGCTAACTCGAAATGACTTCATGAAAAATGTGAAGAAACTGAAAAAGAAATTAATGTCGGGAGGACTGACTCAGCATAGCCGGCCGCTGGTGGCCGAGCGGTTCTGGCGCTACAGTCTGGAACCGCGCGACCACTACGGTCGCAGGTTTGAATCCTGCCTCGGGCATGGATGTGTGTGTTGTCCTTAGGTTAGTTAGGTTTAAGTAGTTCTAAGTTCTAGGAGACTTATGACCTCGGCAGTTGAGTCCCATAGTGCTCAGAGCCATTTTTGACTCAGCATATTAGCCCGCATCTCGTGGTCGTGCGGTAGCGTTCTCGCTTCCCACGCCACGGTTCCCGGGTTCGATTCCCGGCGGGGTCAGGGATTTTCTCTGCCTCGTGATGGCTGGGTGTTGTGTGCTGTCCTTAGGTTAGTTAGGTTTAAGTAGTTCTAAGTTCTAGGGGACTTATGACCACAGCAGTTGAGTCCCATAGTGCTCAGAGCCATTTTTTTGACTCAGCATATAGGAAAGTCAAAACAACCTTCGGCGAAATTAAAAGCAATGGTGCTAGCATTAAGAATGCAAAGGGAATTCCACTGTTCAATGCAGAGGAGAGAACGGATAGGTGGAAAGAGTACTTTGAAGGCCTCTATGAGAGGGAAGATTTCTCTGATATTATTGAAGAAACAGAAGTCGGTAGGGATGAGATAGGGGATCCAGTATTAGAATCAGAATTCAAAAGAACTTTGGAGGACTTGAGATCAAATAAGGCTGGAAGGGACAGAAACATTATATGACAATTTCAAAAACCACTGGGAGAAGTGGCAACAAAACGACTATTCACGTTTATGTATAAAATGTGTGAGTCTGGCGACATACCATCTGACTTTCAGAAATATATCATCTTAACAATTTCGAAGACTGCAAGAGCTGACAAGTGCGAGAATTGTTGAACAATCAGCTTAACAGCTCAAACATCCATGTTGCTGACAGGAATAACATATAGAAAAATGAAAAAGAAAATTGAGGGTGACCATCACTTTGGCTTTAGAAGAGGTAAGGGCACCAGAGAGGCAATTCTGACGTTGCGGTTGATAATGGACGGGCGTAAGACAGGGATATAATCATTCGCCCCTACTGTTCAGTCCGTACATGAAGAAGCAATGATGGAAATAAAAGAAAGTTTCGGAGCAGGAATTAAAATTCAAGGTGAAAGGATATCAGTGATACCATTTACTGATGACATTGCTATCCTGAGTGAAATTAAAAAGGAATTACATGATCTTCTGAATGGATTGAACAGTGTAATGAGTACAGAATACTGACTTAGAGTAAATCGAAGGAAGACGAAAGTAACGAGAAGCTGCAGAGATGAGAACGCTGAGAAACTTAACATCAGCATTGGTGGTGACGAAGTAGATGCAATTAAGAAATTATACTACATAGGCAGCAAAAGAGTCAATGAAGGACGGAGCAAGGACATCAACAGCAGACTAGCACTGGGAAAAGGGTATCCTGGCAAAGAGGAATCTACTGCTATCGAAAAATGGCATTAATTTGAGGAAGAAATTTCTGAGAGTGAATGTCTGAAGTATAGAATTGTATGATAGTGAAACATGAGCTGTGGGAAAACCGGAACAGAAGAGAATCTAAGCATTAGAGATGTGGTGCTACAGACGAATGTTGCAAATTAAATGAACAGATAAGGTAAGGAATGAGGGAGTTCTGCGCAGAATCGGAGAGGAAAGAAATATGTGGAAAACATCGACAAGGAGAAGGGACGAGATGATAGGACATCAGTTAAAGGCGTCAGGGAATGACTTCCATGGCAATAGAGGGAGCTGTAGAGGGCAAAAACTGTTGAGGACGACAAGGACTGGAATACATCCAGCAAATAATTGAGGACGTAAGTTGCAAGTGCTACTCAGAGATGAAGAGGTTAGCACAGGAGAGGAATTTGTAGCGAGAGTCAAACCAGTCAGAAGACTGATGACTCAGAAAAAATTTATTTCTGCAATGGAGTGTGGATGTGTAAGTAGGCGGTTTAGGTTTTTATGTTGGTATCGCCACGTAGTACTCTGTATGAAAATCGCTGAGTGCACTGTGTGCATTCTGTGGCTGGTTGGATTCATTGTTGGAATATTCGCTTGCGTAGTGTTGGGCAGTTGGATGTGAACAGCTCGTAGTGTTGTGCAGTTGGAAGTGAGCCGCCAGCAGTGGTGGATGTGGAGAGAGAGGTGCCAGAGATTTGAGTAGTTACTATAAGCGAACGATCTGGACGTGTGCGCGCCACAAAAAGGAAATTTGTAAAGATGGATGTCATGAATTATATATATATATATATATATATATATATATATATATATATATATATATATGTTTTTTTTCTATCAAAGTATTTGATTTGCTAACTATGCCTATAAGTAGTTAGTGCCTTCAGTAGTTAGAATTTTTTTTTTTTTAAGCTGGCGGTATTAGCGCTCGCTGTATTGCAGTAGTTCGAGTAAGGAAGATTTTTGTGAGGTAAGTCATTCATGAAAGGTATAGGTTATTGTTAGTCGGGGCCATTCTTTTGTAGGGATTTTTGAAAGTCAGATTGCGGTGCGCTAAAAAATATTGTGTGTCAGTTTAGTGACGATCCGAATAAGTAGAGAGAAGTGTCTGAGTACGTTCAGTTTTACTCAGCTGTCTTTGTATCAAATAACGTAGACGTTTACTAGCACAGTCATTCATAACTTTTCTAAAGGGGACGTTTCATAGATGTAATTCCTGCAGGAAAATGTACAGGATTGTTCTATAGGCATATTAGCTGCATTTTACTTTACTTAAAGTATTCAGGTTCGAGGGGGTGATATTAACGAACGAATTTGTGGTTGATGAATCTAAAGAAGTTACAGACAATGTAGCACTGTGTTAGGACGTTTTGAAATGGACAACCAAATCTAAAACGCGGACAGGAGCGCCATGACGAATCTTCCTCTTACCTAGAATGAACTCAGCAATCTGCTATCCACTTGCCATGCAGTGCAGAATGATGAAGTTTTTTTCGCGTAAAGTGCGACGAATTCTACGCACACTCGCACACACTAAGGAACTCAGTCCATCGACGCGTAACGGACACAGTGGCTAGTGGCGTGGCAAACAATTCTGCGTGCCTCGCGCCTAATCTACTGGCACGAGTCGTCATTATTCATCTGAACTGTGTACTGAAAATAATGAAAAACCGCCCTACAGAGACTCTTACACCGTGCGTGTTGTGAACATTAACTGTAAGCTTGATCTTCCCGCTATGAACTCATTCATCAAAAATATTGACCGTTTAAACCTCCGTGACAGGACAATGAGTGATTTTCGTAGATGAAATACAAAAAAGGATCCCCCATCGGTAAACACGGATCCATTTAATGTATTTAATTCATCATTTGTCATTTTACTTGTGTAAAAGATGTGTAACCAAATTTTTATTTTCAGCATAACCTATATAAGCTGTGTGTTACGTAGTTATAATCCTGTTGTAAAATTGTTACATATACTCTGGTAACGACGGAAACTACTTGATGCCTTTGAAAAGCAGCCCAGTTCATACTGAGGCAACATCTCTGCCGTTCTGATCATCAGCCTCTCTGTCCGGAACCTAGCCAGTATGATATGCTCCGAAACAACTGTCTACACAGCTTGCACCCTGTCCTTGGACCCATACTGCCTCTTTATTGCCCGCGGAGTCATCAACGTCATCAACAATCAGCGTCTCTTAAGTCATGATATCTACTACTATGAAATATGGACAATAAACCATGTTGTATGGTACATACATAATGCTACGAATATTAATTGACAAACGAACTAAAATTTAATCCTGTGAAAGAAAACTGTTTAAACACGAGTGCGAGCAACACAGGCAATGACATATTGATAATACTTTTTCTAAATATGCGTTATGTCGAAATTATCTTGTCATGGAAACGATGACTAACAGACTCTGTATTGAAATTACAATTTACACTAAATTCATTTAACAATTGTCTATTATGGTTTTGATTATGTAATATGTGGAATATTCAACCTCTATGTAAAATGAGACTGAATGCCGAATCCAGTTACTATTGTGAATTTTCTCTCCGCCATTCAGGAAGGCAACGTAGCAAAACCCAATGACTCTATTGTAATGCAGAAGTTTACTTCTTCTGCATATTCTAGCATCCACAGCAATTTCATTTCTCTAATGTACTGAAAAATGTGAAAACGATGTACACCTCACTTTTTTCCTTCTTCCTTTCGAGTTTCCACACGAAAATGCCCTGCAAAATTTTTTCAGCGTAACTTTATTTTGAAATATTAATAAGGTGCTAAAATAGATCTTGTCGAGGTATATTTAACGCACATCATTCAAGCCAGCAGATTATAATTTTAACGATGTCCGATTATTTATTATTTTCATGCAAAGCTGATTTTTGCATTAACCGTAACAACAACATGATACGAAGTCATCAAGATTACCGTTTTCCAATCACGACTTCTGGCTATCATAATCTCAACATTTCGACTGGAAAATGTGCCTTATGGCAGTAAACATAAACTTGTACCATATCACTCAATTTAGCAGTAAAACATTTTCCTTTTCTTGTCGGCCATGTGATGTATCCCTCCTTTGTCAGAGATTTAACTTTCGAACGTTTAACCTTCAAAGGACGTACTGTCACGTGAAAGTGGGATACATCATAATTACCATAAATATACGCTGCCTGACAAAAAACTGAAGCACAGTAAAGACATGGTTGGATGGCAAATTAACTTCTTACCGCTACCCACCAACGGCGTGGATGCAAATGATTAGAGCTGCAATTATCAGTGCAGGTAAAACGGCCATCTGAGTTCATTAGCGTTGCTCATGTTTAGTGTTGATATCAGACGTTGTAGCGCGGGTAACGGGGAAAAGGGGGGGGGGGGGTGGACAGTGGTAATCACTGTGATGGACATGGAGATGTTGCATAGTTCTATGAGACAGCGTAATCAGCACCTGACAGGGGGACCTCACTGTGGATCTTGATTTGTCTTCCTAGTCGAAAAATCACGTAAAATCAAGATTTGTCAGGCAGCCGGATGTGAAGTGGCCTGATACTGGACTGCATGGAAACGCGACATACAGTGTCGTCATTGATGGACAAATAATGTTGCCAACAAGTCATTTTGAGTATTTAGGCTGCGATATATCATATGGCTGGAAAGTTGAAATTAAGAAAACGTAAGTAAGTATGGACTAATATGTGGAATAATAAAAGTAACATTGAAGATTAAAGTTGTTGAGAGAGAGACTTTAATGAAATTTTATAGAACAATGACACTCCGTAGCCTTATATACAGTAGTGAAGCGTGGGTAACAGAGAAAATGAGGAACAAAAAAAACAAGAAAAGGAAATAAGATTTTTAATGTAAGTAAAGGTGTGTACAAGACGGGACAGAATAAATGGTTCAATGCGACTTAACTTCTGAGGTCATCAGTCGCCTAGAACTTAGAACTAATTAAACCTAACTAACCTAAGGACATCACACACACCCATGCCCGAGGCAGGATTCGAACCTGCGACCGTAGCGTTCGCTCGGTTCCAGACTGCATCGCCCAGAACCGCACGGCCACTTCGGCCGGCTACGGGACGGAATAATGGAGGCTTATATTCGTGAGGAGCTTAACGTCTTTGCCCTGAATGATAAGATAATCGACCACAGAATACAATGAGAATTTCAGTTGGATGAGATGGAGGAAAATCGACTACCCAGTCCTGCAAGATCGGTGCACATGTCACGCGTCTCTACGAACTGCCTGTGCGGTGTTGAGGTAGTTCCCCGGCCAACAAGATCCCCATGACAGAACATGTGTGGTAGCAGCTCGGATGTCAACTGCATCCAGATTCTAGAACCAAGGACCAATAGCTACAGTTGTGAAAGATGATACAGCGGCTTTATGACACGGTGTTTCCAACCTAATGAGTGCCTGCATGCAGGCCAGAGGGCGTCAGAGTCATACTGATACGTGGGTTCATATTCCTAAGTTCTTTGTAAATTTGATTCGATTTCGTAATCACTGAAATACCATCACACACTCAACCAGTAAAGTTTCATTTTGTTTTCTCGCCCCCCACTCCCCAGCTTTGTGTGAAATGTGGCGCCAGACAGAAACAATATTGAATGCAGTAACTCCAGACAGGTTCGCAAAAATATGGAGGGCGTTTGACTATTTTCTGTATGTGTGTCATGTGTACGGTGGAGGGCTCATTGAACACTGTGAAACGTAACTTAAAGCTTTCATCCTAAACGTAATTGCAGAAAGTGCACCAAGATAGCACGTAGAAAGATGTGAAACCGTGTGGTTATTTGGAAAGTAAAAAGTATGAAATTCTATGCGAAAGTTAAAGTTAACCCAAAGTTTCTCTCTTCATTCATTTAAATGATTGCCTCTTACGAAATGCTTTGTATTTCTTTATTTTCTCTGGTTCCATTGTACTTTCTTAGTCAAAGTTATTCGTTAATTAAACAACTTATTAAATACACATTTCATGCAATGCAAATAAATTTTTTTTTCAGTCCTTGAAGCAATCTAATCTGAGATGAAACCATTTTTCTGTTGAGTACTAATCGTGTGAACGCTGCAGCTTGTACCCAAGACGTATGATGGTGACAGCAAGCTGGTCGCAAAAATTCTGGTGAATATAGGTTCCCAACGTTTCGCAACGTGGTATCGCAGAATGAAATCATTTTCTTCCAAAGATTCTCCTTTAATTTCCTTAGTATTACATTTTCGTGTGGTCAGCAGCGTCGTGCAAATCCTTGCAGCGCGACTCTAAATTTGTTTGGTGTCTGCTGTCATGTCTACTTGACGATAAGGGCTCCAGATGGTGGAACAGTCCTTCGTAACAGGTCGCGTTAGCGTTTTATATGCGATTTATTTTTTCCTTTACAGATGCAGTGCACTTTCGCAGAATCCTGCCATTCCTCAATACCGATTTTAAGTAATCGTCCCACAATACATCACTCTTTCCTATTACCCCGAAATACTTATACGCGTTCATATGTTATACTTGTAATCGGCCAGTGAGGAGAGCTTTCTCTTTGTTATAAGCGCTATTTACGACAAAACACCTGACAAAGTAAGGTTTTGTATAGAGCTGGTTCCAGGTGGTCACGTGATCCTCCATCCCTGACGTATGTCGTGACAATGGAGAAGTGTGTGTATGCCAGTTTGTTGTATGAAATGATCACAATGAGTGGGTTGATGTTGAATTACAGGTAAAAGCTACAGTATTTGGACGTGCCCATGACCACATAACGAATCAAGTTCCTCTTCATCTACATATTCAGCCGCATGTACAGATTACCTTGAAATTCACAATTCACCTTCACCTTCACCTTCACAATTCACCTTCAACGTGTCTCTCTACCATTTCACTCTCGAATAGCGCGCTCCATATGAGCTCTGATTTCTCTTATTTTATTATGAAGATCATTTCTTCCTATGTAGGTGGGCGCGAACAAAATATTTTCACACTCTGTTGGACAAAGTGGGTTATTGCAATTTCTTGAGAAGATCTTGCCGCAACGATAAACGCTTTTTTTCCACGTATCATGTCCGTGGAACTCTCTCCCCTATTTCACGAAAATACAAAGCGAGATGCCCGTCTTCGGACTTTGCCAATTCCATGTAATGGGAGTCCCACACCACGCAGCAATACTCCAGAAGAGGGCGGACAAGGGTAGTGTAGCTAGTGTCTTTAGTGGACTTGTGGCATTTTCTAATTGCTCCACCAACTTGGTTTGCTTTTTCCACAACATTATCAATGTGATAGATTCAGTTTAAGTTATTCGTAATTGTAATCCCTAAGTATTTAGTAGAATTTAAAGCTTTTAGATTTGGTTGTTTCATCCTTTAACCGAAATTTGTTGGATTCCTTTTGACTACTCTTGTGGATGACGTCGCACGTTTCATTATTTAGAGTCAACCGCCACTCTTCCCACTGAGAGAGGACGAGTCACTCTCTCACAATTCTCCATATTCAAGGGTACAATTTAACGTTGATTTTTCACTCAAGACATCCTGTTTGTGAGACGACAAGAAGTTATCAGCACGAGTAGGCATTGATGGAAGTGTGTACATTGTTAATGCATGTGGGATCTTTATTGTGGCTTTCCTCTGAATAGTGTTTCTCTGGGATGGAGAACAAGCAGGCAGTTTGCTCATTTAAAAGAAAATCTTGCAGTGGACGTCTGGGGCTTGAAAGCCACGTGCAGCTAATAGGTAATGGAGCATCTCGAAGCACTCACTGGAGACACAATGCTGTGCCTAAGAACTTCTCCCACAGTGTGCAGACAATGCGTTCGGTCGGTGCGGCGGAAAAAACGGCCTAGCCGGCCGAAGTGGCCGTGCGGTTAAAGGCGCTGTAGTCTGGAACCGCAAGACCGCTACGGTCGCAGGTTCGAATCCTGCCTCGGGCATGGATGTTTGTGATGTCCTTAGGTTAGTTAGGTTTAACTAGTTCTAAGTTCTAGGGGACTAATGACCTCAGAAGTTGAGTCCCATAGTGCTCAGAGCCATTTGAACCATTTGAACCAAAAACGGCCTACGTAGACCTACCTGTTAGAGACCTCTTGCCACAGCAGGGGTTGGGGGTGCGAGGGAAATCTAGTTTACCAGCCAACGTGTTACGAAAGTGTCGTGAACGCCCTTTGTGAACAGGTATGGTGGCCATAAAAATTCACAAGTTTCCACATTCACCATAGACAGGACACTATCGAGACAGCCATCCCTCGGCCTGCAGAGTGTTTTGGTAAGTCTCAGGCCTTCAAAGCAAATTCAGAAGGAGCGCAACATTTATGATGGCCCTGAGAAGATCCATGTTGAGACACAAAAGCACTTCTCTTATTTTAGCCGGGGTCCGGGTCAGACACGCCTTAACATTCAAAATAATTTCCATGATAAATATATAGTTCACTTTACTGCTTTATGGAAACTGAAAATAACATGCTGCCTAAAGCGACTGTGAGAGAAAAACAAGCCAAGAGCACAACATCTCCTCCTATCTGCATGGAAATTTGCGAGGGAGGGATCAGTTGCTTCTCCTAAAAAGAGAAGACTAATGTTAACTTTGATTAGGACTGGTAGATGAGTAGAGCATATGAGTTAGAGCGGAGGCATGGAGCTCGTGGAGTCTTGTGATTGGCACGAAGCCATTGGGGGGGGGGGGGGGGGGGGGCAGTTGTGAGCGTGCTTTTGTGGATTTTACTGACGTCTGATGGAAAATGATGAGAGAGGGCATACTTGAACTTCCGATTCAGACTGGCGTCTGGATTGGATCTTCTGATTCAGACTCTGGCCTTAAGAGGATTCAGGTCTTGACTTCTGTTATTAGTGGGGTGCACTCCAAGATTTGTCTTGTGTGTTGCGAGCACTGGTCCTGACAGGGGAACTTGTGGTGAGGGCTTAGCTGTACTAAAAGTGTAGACCTCAGTCATCTCAGACAACTCGCTGTGCTGAGGACAATCTTATTCATGGAGGTCTGCCGCTTTGACATTTGATCTCCTTGGGTGCACTGCCGTACAAGTGAATCGAATAGGGCCATGGCATGACCGGCAAATGGGAGTCACCCGCTGGTATCTGCTGAGATTTCAGGGCTCCGTTAGAGATTAATTGTGATCAGTCTAACAGTTCGTTAGCGGAGATTCGCCTATTTCAACCAGTGCTAGGGAATTACAGGATCCATACATTGCTGCCCTGCAGACACTTGAACCATGACTGTCAGGAGGTAGCAGTGTCCATTGAAAAGGAGTATTGTATTTCTGCTCCAACTTGTTAGGACAAACAATATCACAATCTCGCCAGTTGTTCTCAGCTGCACCAACGTAGTATAACTTCTGTGTAGGATAAATCCATCAAGGTCTATTCAGTGTTAGATAATTTCATATTACGCTATCCATACTTAAATCCAGAGCAAATAGTTCAATCACACAAATCTTAGTCTTTTCCAGCCAGCCGCCCTACAGAGTTGTCAAATTTTTCTTGCATCACCATCAGATCATTTTTTTTTTTGTCACCGTGCTTAACATGTATTTTTGTCCAATTTCATTCAATAACTTTTATAAAAGATCAATCATGAGTTGGTATATTAATTATCCATCAGCAATTGATAAAAATAATGATAGGTTCACTATTTAATTAACATTATTTCGGCACTCAGGTTCATTTAGATTCTGAAAACTCTGATAACCTCTAATGCAGGGTATCAACAACAAATGGAGTTAAAGAGCAGAGTTAGTGTAGCGGATGCATGGAACAGATAGTCAAGTGGTAGGTTTACTAGTTAAAGTGATTGCTGTCAGGTCGGTAACTCAGCTTCGTCTGTCGCCTTCCAAAACATACCACAAATCCAATTTAGTCTTGCACCTCCATGAAGATATCTTGTCTTTATCGTTTTGAAATGTATGTTGAATGTCTGACGGCCGGGCGGAGTGGCCGAGCGCGGTTCTGGGCGCTACAGTCTGGAACTGCGCGACCGCTACGGTCGCAGGTTCGAATCCTGCCTCGGGCATGGAAGTGTGTGATGTCCTTAGGTTAGTTAGGTTTAAGTAGTTCTAAGTTCTAGGGGACTGATGACCTCAGCAGTTAAGTCCCATAGTGCTCAGAGCCATTTGAACCATTTGACTGTCTGACGACTTTACAAGATGGAAAATGGCTGCATGTTCTGCAATGAATCTATGAAGGCTGCTGAAATTAGTTCCTCAATCGTTTATGCAGATCAGGAATAGCAAAGGGCCTGTAGCAGTTCCTTGGGGAACGAAAAATTTTACTTCTGTTTTACTCGATGTCTTTCCGTCACTTTTTACGAACTATGACCTTTCTAACAAGGAATCACGGATCCATCGCACAACTAAGACGATATTCCTTAGGCACGCAATTTCATTGGAAGTCGCTTGTGGGGAACGATGTGGAATCAATTTGACATCCCATGTCGATAGGAATCTTCAGTTCATAAGAATAAAGAGCTAGTTGAGTTCCAGAAGAACGATATTCCGTTTCCGCAATCTGTGTTGGCTGTTTGTCAATATAACGTTAACTTCGAGATGATTCATAAGCATACATTCAAAAATCCTACTGCAGATCGACGTTACCCAGTTAGTTAGTGTAGCACCGTGTCTGCAAGGAATGCTGTACCACTCAGGGCCACGTAAGACAGCGTAAGAGGAGTGGTCATATCAGGATACTAACTGACAGGAAGACGACTATCGCGCTTTATCAGTGATCATCTGGTCCAAACATGACAGGAATTGCTGCTGTTGGTGAATGCAGCCCCATTTCCACCAGTTTCCGAGTGAACATTGAAAAGGGGACTACATTCAGTGGACATATGGAGTTGACTAACATAAAAGAGGCCGTTGCTGACAACAGGACATAAGACCGCAAGTCCTCATTGAGCCAAACAACATAGAACCTGGAGGGCATCAGCCCGGAGGCTGTAGCGTACTCCCCACATTTCAAATGATACAAGGCATACAGTACAGCGATGGGAAAATGAAGTGTTTAACTGGCTGCGTGCAGAAGTGCTTCTGTAATTTTTTGGGGGGTGGTTTTCTACCATAGCTTGGGACCAAATATTGAGGTTATCATATACACGAGCCAGAAAGCTTAGGTCAACATTCTCGATAATCATATATTGCTCTTTGCACTGTATCTCGACAATGAGTGTGCTATGGGTATTCCCGACTCGCAAGATGACTACGGACTTGTTCACAAGCTTCACACTTACTTTCCACGTTTGATGAACGCCCGGCCATTCTATCGCACCTCGACTGGTCGACTAAATTACACAGTTTTAATTCTGTAAGAAATGTCTGTTGCTATCTGGAACACTGGTTGTAACTAAGCAGCTACCATACTAACAATTTCACAGTGATATGGGATCTGTTTATCAGTGAGAGACAGCCGAAGGAACTTGCGGACTCTCATCCTCGCCGAAATGAGGCCATTATGAAGGCTAGAGACTGGAAGCCAATGTTTTGTCCCGATGAGCTAATGCAAGACAAACCAGTGGGCAGTGCGCTTGTACACTATCTGATCAAAAGCATGCAACCACTCCTGTATGATGTGGAATTGTCTACTAGATGTCCAGAGAGGCTTACCCTGAGTGTAAAAGGAAGCTGAGGTGTAGGTATTGTGCTGTGACAGCAGAATAGGACAGTAGGGGAGCGCAATGACTTCTATACTGGTCATTGGATGCTAATTGAGTAACAAATTCGACAGACACATTTCAACCCTTCTAAAGATGCCCAGATCGACTGTTGGTGGCGTGATTATGAAGTGGAAGTGTAAAGAACAGCCAATTTCACGTTCTGATAGCCAAGAAACATAGATCATTGCGGAGGATGACTGTAAAAAAATCGCATGAAATCAGTTGAAGGAATCGCGTGTGAGATCCAATTTGCCACCAGCAGTTCGGATCGCCTAAAGACTGTTCCTAGGGAGATACAGAGGGTGGGCTGCAATGAACTCCTCATAAGCCACTCATTTCTGTAGTCAGTGTAATCGACGCTTGGGGTGGTGAAAATAACGCCACTGGACAGTGGACGACTAGAAACGAGTGATCGAAGTGATGAATCACACTATACCCTGTGGCAGTCTGATGGAAGGATTGGGGTCTGAGAATGCCTGAAGAATGTTGCCTGCCATCATGTGTAATGCAACCAGAGAAGTGCTGAGGAGGTGGTGCTGCGGTAAGGATACATTTCTCCTGGTTACGATGTGGTCATTGAGCCGTGGCCGGCTTGCACTGACGCCCTTTATTTCCTTTCGGCATTTTCTCACCATCGCGTGGGGCCTTATTGCTCCCTCAGCTACTACCTGAACGAGTTTCTCACTTGCCTCCATCAGTGGCAGCAGCAGCGTTTATCGATACTGGTAATGCTGTACTATCTTTGGTGTGACCTCTATATTTTCTGTGTGGTGGTGTGTGTGGGTAGTCGCTCTGTTGCGAGAGAGCAGCGAGGAAGTCTCCGCGCGTGTATTCAGGCCGGGGCCGCTGGCAGTGTACACGCGTGGACGGAGTTGTGAGGCACTAACTGCGAGAGCTCCAAAGTTCGTCGCTTATCGAACCTGGATACTGGAGTTGAGTAATTAGTTATCCTGTTACGAAACCTCAACTGCTGTCACATCTCATCGTTCATTGCCGGTTGTTGCTTCCTGGACCGTTCCCGCAAGCAGCTACGTATGGTGTGCCAGAGTCGGCAAATTGTGCAGCCGTCTTCCTGTATGGTGTTTAACTATTGAAATGATTGTAACTTGTTAGAGAAGTGCACCAGCGGTATCTTCTGCCTTGTGACCGTTAACGTTTCGGCTACCTGCCCTGTTGATGCTGTCCGGCACGGCGTGTAGTTCGACAGCTTGATGTTGTTCTCCTTTGGTAGAAGAGCGTGGTTCGATCCACGGACCTCTGGTGAGAAAATTCCAAAAGGAAGAAAACAGCATCAGCGCGAGACGGCCGCGGCTCAGTCACCTTAGTGTGCTTAAAGAAACACTAAATGCGGAAGTATATCAATACATTTTACAGCATTGCTGTCTACAGCAGAGGAAGAGTACGGAGACAACAATTGTTTGTATGAGCATAACAATGCACCGTGTCATAAAGCATCATGTGTGAGGCAATGGTTTGTGGACAATAACATTCCTGAAATGGATCAGCATGTTTAGCGTCTCGACCTGAACCCAATGGAACCGTCCTTGTGAATTTATTTATTTTGTTGCAACTAGTTTCGTCGCTTCAATGCGCCATCTTCAGGTTGCAGCCTGAAGATACATATATCAACTAGTTAGAGCACGAGCATTTCGGAAACTGCACGACTTGTCGGGTGTTCGAGGAGTGTTGTGACGAGTATTTTCAACACGTGGCGGAACTAAGTTGTAACCACGTTAAGACATCGTCTTGGTGGGCGGCCACGCATCATTACAGAAGTCGGGCGACGTAGGCTGAGCAGACAGGTAAAAAGAGGACAGGGGGCAAACTGTGGCGGAATTAGCATAGACAGAGTACAAGTGTGTCTGGACACACAGTTCACCAAACGCTGTTAACGACGAGCCTCCGCAGCAGACTACCGATGCATATGCTAATATTAGCACACGATGAACCGTGAATTTACTTTCAAAATCTTTTCTTAAAGAATTTACTTTATTTACTAGCGATTCATCAAGAACATTAACACATTTAACCACACTAGGTGAGCGTGGAAGTAGTTGCCAAGGAGTAACTGATGAAAATGAAATTACCTTTAACAAATGGGAATTTTATTCATAAAAGCCTTTTCAAAAACAGATTTAAAATTTATAAGCAGAAAAGCAACCTCGAAATATCAAGTTACAATTTTATTTAGAGGCAGAAAGAGCAATATTGACAGTACGAGCCTTCCGGCTCAGAAGCTTGCCGCTCCCTTTGAACACGGCCGTAGTCACGACCGCTGACAACAACCTCTGAAAGACTACACAGGTGCAAATCTGCAATACACGAATTTACAGTAAACTAAAAATTTTAACCACTCACACAAACACATTAACTATGCTCCCCATAAGAGGGATGGAAATGGTGCAAACACTCACACTAAGAAATTATTTGCCACCGAAAGAGCAATTCGTTTTTAAAAGGTTGAAGGGTGGCAACTTTATAAAAATGACTATTTAAAAAAAAACATGAAATTGAGACTTACATAAAATGTACACCGTGCTCTATATTACACATATACCGCCTCGCAAGATGATAGGCAAGATAAAAACATATTTCAGGAATTCGGCCTTTACACCTTAATTCTATAAATTCGTTAACACCGAATCCGACAACATGACAGAGGCAGCTATTAACGGATGGCAGATTGACAGGGGGATTACTGAAAAACCCGAACCGCAGATTGCTCTAACTCTCTCCAACTCCACAAGGGCAAAACTGATCACCCAATTCACAAATAACCACCTTCCCGCGGGTGGACAAACGGAGAAGAATGGTGGGACGACCCCAAAACAAAGCGGCTGGTGACCTCACCAACAAACAAGTAGAATTTAACAAGTAAATGAAACAAAATATCTCCAATCACTTAACTTCTCATAAACTGCGATTTCTGGCGAAGACCTGGCGCAGCACCCTCAACGCTCTCCCGAACCATCCGCTGTCAGCTGCTTCAATTAACGCAGGAAGGCGCGCCGATCTCCCGTCTCACGGCGTCGCAGCTCCCGCCGGCCAGACCGATGTCGTGGTTTCACTCCTGTTGCTCTCGTGTCAACCGTGAAGCCACTACCCCTTTCTATACGGCGCGGCCCACTATACTCACGTGGGGACCTCACATGCGCCGACGCTCAAGGCTGACAAGTCATCTCGTGTCTCAGTGCGCGACCGACCAACCGACCGATCCAACCGCCAATGACCGTTGCCCGAGCAACTCTAGCAAACTGGTGACCTAATGCGCAGACTCAGATGCAGGAACTCAGCCCCGACCGGACGACTACTAGCTGAGTTATAATATTGGTGGAGTGGCAAGACTCTCGTTTTCTGGTTTAAAGTTTGATCCAAACGACAGACATACTCCACTCCGACAAAGACAGACACTAACTGCCGCACAAATGCGAACGAGAGACAGACCAGCAACTGGTGTCGCGAGACTGACCTAGCTTCACCCCGACTGACCAACTGCCGGGCTGACAGCGCCCCTTAAATGCACGTGAACAGGCAACATTTCCGCTTTCCCACCAGAGGGAGACACCAAAGCTGCGATTGCCACAGCGGCGCCACCACCAGAAACGGAGGGCGACTGCTTCACACAACGCGCTGCGGCGCACTCTTCAAAACAGCAATTTTTTTACCACAGCTCACACGACATCAGCAAATACGACTGAAAAGGGTACGTGACCATCAGTACTAGACTGGCGCAGTGGCAGAGCGTTGCATGGTCTAATGAATCCCGATACCGCCCTCATCATGCCAATGGGATGGTGCGTATCCGTCCTCTTCCAGCGGAACAGTTCCTTGACACATTTAGGCCCCACTGCGGGACGGAGTAAAGCTGGCAGCGGCTCCATTATGCTTTGGGGAGCATTCATGTGGCATCTATGGGTCAAGTGAAGTGGAGCTCGTTCTAGGCACCATGATGACTAAGGAGTATCGTACACTGTTTGCAGACTATGTACACCCCTTCGTGACGATAATTTTCGCCGACAGTAGTGACGTTTTTCGACAAGATAATGCACCATGTCACAAGGCCACGAGTGTTCTGAAGTGGTTCGGGGAACGCAGTGGCGATTTCCAATTGATGTGCTGCCTCCCCCCCCCCCCCCCCCCGCCTCACCAGATGTGAACCCTATCGAACACATATGGGATTTTTTGAAATAAGACATCTGAAATGTGATTGAACGTGGCGCCCCCTTCCCGGAATTAAAGGGAGTCGTGCCAGCTGCCTCTGGCAACCTACCAGGAATTCATTGCCTCCGTGCCACGACGCGTCGCCGCTACTATCCATGTCAAAGGTGGTCAAAGGTGAACACATTGGTATTGGGTAGGTGTTCATAATGTTCTGGCTGATGTATGTATGTATGGCGTATTATGTCACGCAACACTGTGATTAGTGATTAAAATTTCCACTATTTATTAAGTCAGTTCTACTCATTCAAGAGCGAACCGGCAAACACCGACATGATCGCTGTCGTAGTTCGACCTAAATTTCACTCGATCCCCCAAATATCGTTTAGAGATCACTGTACGCTTTAATAAAACTGAAAAATAAAAGAGAATTCCAAGTGCAGAATAGCCTTGCACACGAAAAAGCATATTTCCTGTCAAGCGCACTGCTCTGCCAGAGTTTAAGTCTCGACTCGGAGGGAGTTTCCACAGACATTAAAAGATACGTCCGAAAACCGTGAAAGGTGGCTACACTGTGCCACTGCGCCAGAGATTGCGCCAAAGAGTACTATCAAGCCGCCTCCACAGTGCCTGTTTAGAGTTCGTAGCAGTCAGTGCTTGTTATGAGATCGGACTAGACAGTGCCTGTTTAGAGTTCGTGGCAGTCAGTGCTTGTTAAGAGATCGGAGAGGACAGTGGTTGTCGAAAGTTCGTAGAAGTCAGTGCTTGTTAAGGGATCGGAGAGGACAGTGGTTGTTGAGAGTTCGTAGAGGACAGTGTGTGTTAAGAGCTGGTGGTTGTCGTGAAGTTGGAGTAAGATGTTGTAGTAAAGAGTGTTGTTCCATGTCTTATGCAATTATTTGATGGGAGAGATAGCAGATGTTATTGTAATGAGTGCATTTCGTCAATATATATAAAGGTAAAACTTACAATGTTCTTTTATTACAATGTTCTTTTATTGGTTGTGTATCTGAAATAATGTGTCACTACAGGTTCAGTCAACAAAGCATCTGGCTTGTGTTCTTGGATTAGAGTGTAATTGTGATTTTCTTGCGTAGTTATAGTTTTTCTAAACTTCTTTTGTCACGTCAGTATAGTTGGTATTTAAAAATTCTTGTCTTGTTGGAAAAGAACCGTGCCAGATGTGGGCGTTGAGTCACACTCCCACATACAGAACAGTTACTCTTGTGCTCATTGGTTTCGTAGATTTTTATAGTTGCTGGGGTCTTAATTAATTAACTGTGTTTACGAAAATTTTCTTACATTGTTCCTTGCAGTCAGATAGCGTAATAATTCTAGTCAGGGCCAACCGTTTACGAGACTTGCGTAATCGGACAGACAGTTACTAAAAATAAAAGTATTTTCAATCAAATTAATTTAATTAAGCCCCCATGCACGTGGCGACTGCTGCTTCGGATCGTCCCTTGGATTCTTCTGATTGTGAAAATTGTAGACTGTAGTATTGTTGTAGTAATTTTGAGTTTAGAGATTGTAGTCTGTATTGAGTGTGTAGATTTGGTAATTGGCATTCTTCTAATGGTATTTTTCAAAATTTAGTTTTTTTTTTTTTGTATTTTTGTTGCCTTGTATGCGCGTTTGGCAGTTTTGTGCAATTATTTCAATTGTTCGATTGATCGTGTTTGAAGGAAACATCTCGTGTGAATAGTCTTGTTGGAGATAAAGAGTCACGGTGTGTAATTTTCGTACAGTGACGAATCTTTCGTATATTTTGTAAATGATTACGCGATCAATGAAAAAGGCAAAAATGATGAATAGTGAGAATAACGAAATTGCTGACATGGCGAACTCGCCAACACAGGACAACAGTATGATGAATAATGGAGTTGAAAACAATGTAATAAGTCGGGAAAATAGTCCGGAACCATTTCAAAATTTTTCTCAATTAGAAAATTCACAGAATCCGAGATTAACGATAGAAGATTCTGAAATAGTATCGAACACAGATAGCTTTACAGCTATGACGAAGGAAACTGGTTTTGTGGGAAATGTGAGGGGTGAAAAGAATTTTGAAACAGTTACTATGGAGCAGTTGATGAGTGCTATATTAAATGTGGGATCACAGCTACGATCTGAATTAAAAACAGATATGGAAACACAAATAGGAACAATTAAAACACAGATGGGAACAATGGAAACACGGTTTGGATCTGAATTAAAAACAGAGATGGGAACTTTACGGGCTGAATTAAAAACTGATATGGGAACAATGGAAACTCGGTTAGGATCTGAATTTAAAACAGAGATGGGAACTTTGGAAACACGGATAGATTCACGAATAGGGACATGTTTCAAAAATATGAAAGATGAATTAAAGAAAGAAATCAGGGAAGAAGTACAACCGATTCTGAATTCTCACAATAATATATTAATTGCAGTAGAAATCAGACAAAGGGAACAGGATAGAGAACAGGAAGAAAGAGATCGCGTGATAGTACAGAAATTTTCAGAGTTAAATTTACAACGCGCACAAGACAAGGAAGAAATAATTAAAAAAATCGAGGAATCCGTACCAAATGACAGATTAAATAACCTAACACAACAATATGAACAGTTAACTACCAAATGTGTCAATACTGAAACCCGAGTCGCGACACTTACGGAAGACGTAAATAAACAGAAAGAACAATTAGGTGACTTATCGGAAAGAGTTGAGGAAATTTCAGATAAACTGACAAATCTTAGTTTACATGGGGACAGAGATTCAGATGATACGGCTCCATTGCCATTTGCAGAAACCGAAGAATACCAGAACATAAATAAGCATGTTGAAAATCAGGGAAAATTTAATGAACGCGTTAAAAGGGAAGTTGAGGCATTACGAAAGCAAGTCAAACAGATCGAAGGCGAAATTGTAGGAAAAGACAGCAGAAGAAATTTCGAATCACAGACAGCAGAGGGGTTTGAAGAAAATAATTTGTTTCATTTACGGGATGCAACAAGAGAGCGCCAGGCGCGCGAACTTTACAATAATCGTCATTGTGACTGGGACAGACGCGGTAGGTCTTTGTCGCCGCGAGGCGAAAACTTTGACTATAAACACTTTTTGACTGTCCGGAAATTTAAGATCTTCCGCAATTCTAAGAATGACATACATCCATGTGCATGGCTAGATCAATTTATGTACGCACTTCCGCCAAAGTTGCCATTAAGTCACAAACTAGAAATTATGTGCAGTTATTAAAGTCCTCAGGGGATTCACTACTCTAAGTGAATATGTGCCGTAGCGAGCATAGGGCCCCGAGCTGTAGTGGTGCTATTTCTCTTTTAGTTTTCTGTACCGCTGCCTACTCTTTTACTATTCTTTGCATCTGTCAAAACAACTCTTCGACTATCAATCTATCTAGTGAGTAAGTGAACAATAACCGGATATGACTGTTTTACCCAAAAGTGACTTTGGAAATTACCGATTGGACTTACTGTACCTATTGCAGCATTCATTGAGTTTAAACGAAATTTTATCTGTTTATCTTCGTGACAACATTACTTCGTATGTTGACGACATTATTATTGCTAAACGTTCTTGGAGTGAGCACAACAAAATTTTGGATTCATTGTTACGTATCTTTGCAAGAGTTGGCATTACTGTGAACTTGGAAAAATCTGAATTTGGTCGTTCTCAGATGAAATTTCTCGGTCACATTATTTCTACAGAAGGTATTCTTCCTGATCCAGAGAAACTAGATGCTATTCAGTTCGCAATGACATTCTTTTTAAACGAAAATCGGTCGACAACTTTGTTTGGTTAGTTTGTATTCCTGATGAGTGGGTCAATAAATTGATTTGGTATACGCATTTCAGTTATGCACACTTTGGTCCCCGAAAATGCTTTCATAAATTACGAGAAAATTGTTACTTCAGTAATATGGAAAAACGTATTCGATCTGTTCTTGCCAAATGTAAATTATGTCAAATGGCTAAGCCTCCAACGATTTCTCACAGAGCACCGTTGTTTCCCATCATTCCAGCGAAATTAAAGGAGATGGCTGCAGTCGATTTGTTTGGTCCAGTGGTTCGTTCTACTAATGGTTTTGCGTACATTTTCGTAGCAGTGGAATTGACATCAAAATATGTGTGTTTTACACCTTTACGCAAAGCAACAGCTCGTTCAGTATCTAACGATTTTATCAAACATTTTCTTAAAGAAGTTGGTCATGTTAACAAGGTTATATCAGATAATGGATCACAGTTTCGTTCTAAAATTTGGCTTCGTACTCTACACCGTCGTAAAATTAAACCAATTTTCATTTCACTTTTTCACCCTCAATCTAACGCTTCAGAGAGATGGATGAAGGAAATCAATAAATTGTGTCGACTTTATTGTCATCAGAATCACAGAACTTGGGATCAGTATCTTCATATTTTTCAAAATATTCTGAATGAACTCCCTAATGATTCAACTTTTTTACCGCCTCTATTGATATTAAAAAATAAAGCACCGACAAATCGCATTTCTGAAATCGTTCCTTTTCCGCCTTCACGGAAACTGCGGCATTCTGAAGTTGTTAACCTGGCTCTACAAAATATTGCATCTGCGGCTGCGAGAAGAGAGAAATCAGCGAAACGTCCTGGTCGTTTAAAAACTTTTTCAGTTGGTCAAAAGGTATTAATTAAGTCCCACCGTTTGTCTCATAAAGGAAAAGGCTTGTGTCGCAAATTTTTTCTGCTTTATAACGGTCCATATAGGGTTCGCAAAATTATTCATGATAACACTATCGAAGTAGAAACTCTTAAATCTCGACGCTCTAAGGGAATACATCACATATCTAACGTAAAAATTTTTGTGGAATGACATACTTTAGAGAACTAACAGCTACATGTAAACATGCGGAGAGTACAAGGATACCGCGCTGTGTTTTGGCGGCGGCACATACTCAAAGCAACAGTCAAGTCTGCGCGCCGCACAAGGCAGTCGTTGACCGCGAACAATTGCTTCCTACGTCACGCGCCTACAGCTGATCGAGGGCTCAGGGCGAATGCACTGACAGCCGTAAACAAACACACAGTCTAATTTCTCCGACTAAATTCAGTATAAAGCTATAGTGACTTGATGAATTCTGTTATTAACAGTCAGTATTTTTCAGGATACGGTTGTATAAAGTATTTAAGACCTTCAGGTAAATTCTGTGCGTGTCCGACGTTAAGACGACCTGCTATCGAGAAATTTTCAGGAAGAATGTAATTTCGAAGAAGAAACTAATTAACTAAAAAAGGTAACTATTAATTGAGTTTATTTTTCAGGTAACATATTTCCACTTATGTACGTACTTTAGACGTAATTTGCTGCTCGCGATTACGTGATTCATACTTTGTGCTAATTTCATGTTCTATGAATTTACTTGTGAAGTGACGTGCTTGTGTACATTTACTGATTTTGACAATTATTGATTAATGAACAGGGTTGTTATTTGTATATATTATGCATCGCTTAGCTGCATTGCTTTTTCACTGAGGTCATATTTTTTTTAATTATGTGCCTGCTGTGCTTATTTATTTAAATTGTAATGGTAACCTGATTTATTGTGCTGATGTGTTTAGGTATGAGGTTATATTTTGTGATTTATCTGCTTGCGCCTCCATGTTTACTTGCTAAGATGACTGATGTCATATTTTTCTATTATGTGCCTGCTGTGCTTATTTATTTAAATTATAATTGTAACCTGATTTATTGTGCTGACTGTGGTTATGTATGTAGGTTATACTTTGTGATTTATCTGCTTGCGCCTTCATGTTTACTTATTAAGATGACATATGAACATTTATTTGCTTATGCTGATATGTTGCTAATAACCTGTTTATTACGTAAGATATATGTTTGCTGCTTTTTGCATGGATTACATATTTACACATTTCTGTTTTGTTGCCATAACTGCTCTTTAATTTGGTGTATAGAAATGCTGATATACTGTGTATAAACATAGAGTTTAGGTCACACTATTGAATTAATTATAGATTGTTCGCTTGGCAGAGCCTCGTTGTAGGAATTGTGCTGCATACACTTGTGGACATTCTGTTCACTACTGGTATATTTAATCGCTATTGCTTGTTTTGCTTACGCTCAGTGCCTTATATTTTTAAGATAAGAAAATTAACTGCTATAATTCGACGAACGACATTAGTACAAGAGAGTCATAGAAGTCACATGAGCTGAGGTTTTATGAAAGCTGTATAAATTTATGCTAATAGGAAGGAAGCTAACGACATGACATACCAATACTAGGTTTAGACCATTAACAGTTATTACACTGCATTTTTCGTGAGCAATTGAAATAGGAAGTGACACTTGACACAAAAAAAATAGTCCACATGTTTGCTTCTGCTATGATTCTTGAAGTGGTGTACACACTGTGAAATATTATGATCATTCACACTCCGTAATCGTACTTAATTACTGAGAGTTATTCAAACTAAGTCTGTTAGAAGTCAGGTATGCATTTCTTTTATTTAATAATGGACAAGGAACCAAAATGTATCTTATAATTTATAATGAGTAGAAAATTTGGGTCAGATGGATTACACAGAGGTTGTGTGTTGGCAATGTGTCTTCGGATTGTATGGGATGCTGAATTGAAGTTGCATTAGGATTTTATCTGTACTTGTTCGAGGAGACTGACGAGAGGAAAGAGTTGTTATGGAAGTGAAATGATATTGGTGCTGAGGTTTATATTTATCGATGTATTATTATAGGTATTGAGAGTATATGAAGTTGTTTGTGGACAAGAGGTAAGGTGATATTGGTGCTGAGGTTTACATTTATCGACGTATTATTGAGGTATTATTGAGATTATGTGATGCTGATAATTATTGGAGTTTTGGTGGATAAGAGGTAAAGTAAGTGAGGAGCATATTTTTTTTGTTGGTCTTATGGAACAAGAGGATGAAGAGAGCAGACTAAAACACTAAAATAGAAGGAAGATAGTCTATACACACACTTTGTTAAATCACTAAGCAGTATATACTTTTTTTTGAAGAGAGGAAGTAATTGCATATCGTGGCTCACTGACAGTTGTTCAACAACAGTACATTTTGATCTGGCTTGGCAAACATTCGTCTTGACATGATGACTATGACCTTGACTAACTATTATTGACTATTATACATTGCTGCCAGTACTACTTGATACACATGATGAACATCAGATTTTGACAGAATTACATTTACACAATTAACACTATTCAATTACACAGTAGTACTTAATGTGGATGAAGGATGAGTGAGTGTGTTATGTGTGTTTTCCTTTACTAATCCTACCCACCTATCTCCTAAGTATTATTTTATTTGTTGGTAGTGGCTTGCACTGACACCCATAAATATTATAGGTTTACTGGTATTTGTGTATTGTAATAGTTAATATGAAAATTATCTGACATCATTTGTGTGTTTGTTATGATTTGTATGTTACTGTAAAAGCATTTGTATGTGCATTCAAACTATTGTTCATGCCTGAACTGTCTGATTAGTGAAGATAAATATTCTGAACTGTTACCTGCACTTTTCAACATGATGTGTGACATTAGGACATGTTTAATTTGTGCTCATAAACTCTGATGGACAGTGTGATCAGTGCTAGTGAGTTTGATCGAACTGCTTCTGCAGAGAGATGTGACTTTTTGCTGTCTGCACCTACTCAATATTGCTGGGTGCCACTGATGGACTGCTTCTACTGAAAAGATGTCCCCTGTTGCTGTGTGCACCTGATCAACATTGCTGATGCCACTAATGGACTGCTTCTACTGAAATGGTGTCACTTGTTGGTGTCTGCACCTGCTCTCAACATTGCTGGGTACAACTGATGAACTGTTTTTACTGAAATGAAGTCACTTGTTGCTGTCTGCACCTACTCAACATTGCTGGGTGCCTCTGATGGACTGCTTCTACTGAACTAATGTGACTTGTTGCTGTGTGTACCTCTGGAACTTTACTGGGTGCCACAGATGGAACTGCTTCTACTGAAATAATGTCACTTGTTGCTGTCTGCACCTACTCAACATTGCTGGGTGCAACTGATGAACTGCTTCTACTGAACTAATGTGACTTGTTGCTGTGTGTACCTCTGCAACTTTACTGGGTGCAACTGATGGACTGCTTCTACTGAAATGGTGTCACTTGTTGGTGTCTGCACCTGCTCTCAACTTTGCTGGGTGCAACTGATGGACTGCTTCTACTGAAATGGTGTCACTTATTGGTGTCTGCACCTGCTTAACATTGCTGGGTACCTCTGATGGATTGCTTCTACTGAACTAATGTGACTTGTTGCTGTGTGTACCTCTGGAACTTTACTGGGTGCCACAGATGGGACTGCTTCTACTGAAATGATGTCACTTGTTGGTGTCTGCACCTGAACTCAACATTGCTGGGTGCCACTGATGGACTGCTTCTACTGAAAAGATGTCCCCTATTGCTGTGAGCACCTACTCAACATTGCTGGGTGCCACTGGTGGTCTGCTTCTACTGAAATGATGTCACTTGTTGGTGTCTGCACCTACTCAACATTGCTTATGCCACTAATGGACTGCTTCTACTGAAATAATGTCACTTGTTGGTGTGCACCTGCTCAACATTGCTGGGTGCAACTGATGAACTGTTTCTACTGAAATGAAGTCACTGGTTGCTGTCTGCACCTACTCAACATTGCTGGGTGCCACTGACGAACTGCTTCTACTGAACTAATGTGACTTGTTGCTGGGTGTACCTGCTAAACTTTACTGGGTGCAACTGATGGACTGCTTCTACTGAAAAGATGTCACCTGTTAGTATCTTTTTTTTGTATAAACTAATCATTGAAAGCATTTTATGTGAACATTTGTATAAACTAATTTTTTGTATATTGTGTAAACTATTATGTAAAGCCACGTGTATGAAAAGAATTTGTATTGCCTACTGTACTTTATATATTAGGTTAGTAAAAGGTCAGTGCAAAGCCAAAATTTTAACTAATTATGTGATAATTAGGTAATAATATTATCTTTTATTTTTGTCTGTATTTTTCTGGACGAATTTGGTGGTATTTTCACCACCAATGCTGGCAAAAATACCATCAAATTCTGGCCTGTGGAGGAGGGGCATATGAAAGGTGGCTACACTGTGCCACTGCGCCAGAGATTGCGCCAAAGAGTACTATTAAGCCGCCTCCACAGTGCCTGTTTAGAGTTCGTAGCAGTCAGTGCTTGTTATGAGATCGGACTAGACAGTGCCTGTTTAGAGTTCGTGGCAGTCAGTGCTTGTTAAGAGATCGGAGAGGACAGTGGTTGTCGAAAGTTCGTAGAAGTCAGTGCTTGTTAAGAGATCGGAGAGGACAGTGGTTGTTGAGAGTTCGTAGAGGACAGTGTGTGTTAAGAGCTGGTGGTTGTCGTGAAGTTGGAGTAAGATGTTGTAGTAAAGAGTGTTGTTCCATGTCTTATGCAATTATTTGATGGGAGAGATAGCAGATGTTATTGTAATGAGTGCATTTCGTCAATATATATAAAGGTAAAACTTACAATGTTCTTTTATTACAATGTTCTTTTATTGGTTGTGTATCTGAAATAATGTGTCACTACAGGTTCAGTCAACAAAGCACCTGGCTTGTGTTCTTGGATTAGAGTGTAATTGTGATTTTCTTGCGTAATTATAGTTTTTCTAAACTTCTTTTGTCACGTCAGTATAGTTGGTATTTAAAAATTCTTGTCTTGTTGGAAAAGAACCGTGCCAGATGTGGGCGTTGAGTCACACTCCCACATACAGAACAGTTACTCTTGTGCTCATTGGTTTCGTAGATTTTTATAGTTGCTGGGGTCTTAATTAATTAACTGTGTTTACGAAAATTTTCTTACATTGTTCCTTGCAGTCAGATAGCGTAATAATTCTAGTCAGGGCCAACCGTTTACGAGACTTGCGTAATCGGACAGACAGTTACTAAAAATAAAAGTATTTTCAATCAAATTAATTTAATTAAGCCCCCATGCAACCGAAAGGGCTAAATCACAGCCCAGAGACACACGTAAACCGGAGGCGAACATGCGTGCCTCTTCATAGACGACATCTAGGTTTCTACCTAATTGCGTGAAGCAACAGGTAGTGCCATTTACGATTACAACATACATATGTGCTGTCTTAAAACTAAATAAACCAAATGATGCTCGCTAAGACGCTAATTAATATGATATTTAATAATAAATTTTTGGATGAATATTTCGCTCACAATCATAATTCGACTGAAAGCAATTTTCACATAGTTAGGACTATATCTGGTCTTAGTAAACTCTGCCTTGCACATATACTGCATACATGGAAGTGGAACATCAGTATAATAGGAAATGCGCTGCCCTTCCAGGTGGTGGTGTCGTCCAAATTTATGTAGCTCTGACAGACTTCAAATGACGATCAAAACTGTGCAAAGACCTAATTAATTAATTAAAACAATTAAACACTGAAAACGTACAATCTAAATGTTGTTCACCGCTTGGGGCTACGTTTTCCAGTAATATCTATTTTGTGCAGCTAGTTATGTGTTAATTACTTTCTTAATTCAGACTCTTCACACTGGTTAATTAAATGCATAAGTAACATGTGACTAGCTCACAAGATTTTTATCGACATGTGCTCTCTTTTGTTAACTCGATATTCTCCAACGTTTCTTTTGGGAGCTCGATATTCTGTGTGGTTTAATTTGCACAAATGATATTACTGTTATGGTAAACGTCATTACGGATCCGTTCTCCACTCATTAACTAATTAAATACTACATTCCCATAGTCAATTTATACAAGCATAAATGTGTACTACTATGACCCTTTGTGCGAACTGCAACCGACGTTCGTGAAGTCACGTCCAGATGTTGGTCAGCCTGTCGTTTTAGAATTTCCATGATAACGTCTTTGGTCTGGATTGATTCAAAACTACATTAAGGTAACATGGACAAAAATATTTGTTCGCAACGTGATTGTAAATTGTTTAACATTTTATGAAAATCGACATTTTACTATCGAAGGACTATCAAATAATCTGTGAAGGTAAACTTTTTCATTTCCTGATCCTGAAAGTAAGTGGAAGAAAACATGTTTGGAAGTATGTAAGATCTCGCGAACAACACGAGGGCTGTTGCCTTAACTATATGAATAGTCCCTATGGCCACTGACAACGAAACGTGAAAATTCGTTTAATTCGTACGTACTCATCCTGCTCTAACTACGTAGATCACACGCTTTCCCCATTCTACACACGACAGATCGCTCACTGATACTACATGACCGTGCGTGTGTCTGACTAGCAGGTCTTCCTCGCCAGCTGTAGCTGCTATCGCCTGGATGGGTTTATATCGATAATAGGCCGAAGGTCACAATGTTCTGCCGGATCAGCGTATATATCCAGCGTAACCAACTAACTTCTTTACGCATATCGGTTCAATGAAATACGAATTTTTGTTGAGAGGGACAGATAGTGAGAAGTGGAACCACGAGCTCTAAACGTAGACGAGCCAAAGACTTTATTCAGTGGTCGCACTCAGACTTCCAGATGGCAGGATAGTCTTACGGAATTTATACCACCGATACCGTTGTGCCACCGATAAATCTGGTTCGGTTACATGTTCTAGGCACTTTTTTGACTCAAGCATACTACCTGCTATGCAAATTTATAGTGCATAAAGGGTAGTGTATAAAGGGCATCAGAACGTTTAGCGTGTTCAGAAAAGACGTGAGGATATAACAAAGTAATCCTTGTTTTAATTTAAAACATTTTAGCAGAAATCAATAAACACACGTAACATTCTTGAGCACTAAATGTGAGCAAGCAGTCCATGGACACTCATAATTTCCACAAACGTAGTAGTTTACAGATAAATCTATAATCATATGTTTCATTTATGTAGTAATAGATTTAACGCATGAAAATGAAGTCTTCTGGGACGACCCTGTTGTACAGAACATTCTCGGACACCTTGCAGCCTAAATTCAGAATAAAAGCTCGAGTTTTCGACGGTTACCTCTATCGTCTTCTTGTTCTAAAGGCTGATGACAGTGCATGCCGTTCCATGAGATGACACTGATTTTTGCATCCTTGCAAGTCGCTCAAATTTCTGTATCTGTTTAGCCGTTGTATTGCTATGGCAATCTCTTTGATGAGCTGCAGTCGAACGGCAGTCATGAAATGGCAACCACTGCCATCAACCTGTCGGACAAGAACTTGGATGAAGGAGCTATTTCGGCCCTTAATAAAGGATTGAATTTCGCTCTAACACCGCTCACTGTACCTATCATGATCATTACTGGATTGTAACAGGCGGTGCGGCATCTCTCACAAGACGGTGTCGACGAGTTAAGACATACCCACCAGTCGCATTTTAACCTCAGCCAAGCCCAAATCTAACATCAGCAGAGCAGAGAGAGAGGGGCTCCGTAAAGAGCAGAAAGATGAAGATCTTGTGGTATTTCCGGCTGACAAGAGAAATGCCACGGATGTCCTTAATTCCATTGAAAGTACAACAAAGTGGCATCGTTGCTGAAAGATAACACGTACAAATACTTAAAACGAGACCCTACTCTTCCATACAGTACAAAAACGGTGGAACACCTGAAGAATTCTGGACTACCAGAGGAAGTCATTAAAAATCTTATAGCGAGAGCACCTAGATCTACTAGACTGTATAGATTACCTAAAGTCCACAAGGAAGGTATTCCATTGACGCCAATTGTTAGCGCCATTGATTCTCCTACCTGCTGGCTGGCAAAATATTTAACTAAGTTGATGACTCCGACAGCTGGCCGCTGTGAACATCACATAAAAAATATCAAATGTCCTTTTAGGATATTAAGCAGATTAGAGTTGGCCCAAACGATATTTTAGTCATCCTGGATGTGGTCTCATTATTTACATAAGTTCTTGTGGAGCACACACTGAAACTGTTGGCAGAGCGTTTTTCTCCTGAAACGATAAAATCTTTCCAATATGTTATGACGACCACCTACTTCTTGTACGGCGGTAAATTTTATGAAATGACGGACAAATGGCTATGGGTTCCCGATTGTTTCCAACTTTTCCATTACCCAAATTTTTTATTTTTATGAAATATTCGGAGGGACATACATTAAATTTGGCTCCTTTTCATCCATCTTCATTTTAACGTTAAATTGACGACACGTTTATGATATGACCACGCGGCTTAGGAGCTCTTGATCACTTCCATGAACATACGAACAGTGTGCATCCAAACATCCAGTTCACTGGATAGACAGAGAAAGGGGAACGGCTGCCATTTTTACATGTTTTGGTACAACGAAAGTCGGATGGTCGTCTCGGCCATTCAGTGCACCGCAAGCCGAAGCACACTGGCTTTCACCATTCAGTCCAGAAAATACTAAAAACTATTTCTGACTAGAACTTCTTGGATTCCGAAATTCATCTGAGCTATGTGTTCCGAAAAGATGGCTCTGGGACACGTGATATGATCAGCGTTCTCCACGGAAAGGAAACGTGAATATGTTGAACACTTACGTTATAAGTGACCCATTGCATCCAGCAAAATAGGCAGAGGCCTGGGAAGGTGAGATATGACATACACTACTGGCCATTAAAATTGCTACACCACGGAGACGACGTGCTACAGACGCGAAATTTAAATGACAGGAAGAAGATGCTGTTATATGCAAATGATTAGCTTTTCAGAGCAGTCACACAAGGTTGGCGCCGGTGGCGACACCTACAACATGCTGACATGAGGAAAGTTTCCGACCGATTTCTCATATACAAACTGCAATTGACCGGCGTTGACTGGTGAAATGTTGTTGTGATGCCTCGTGTAAGGAGGAGAAATGCCTACCATCACGTTTCCGACTTCGATAAAGGTTTATCGTATCGCGACATTGCTGCTCGCGTTGGTCGAGATCCAATGACTGTTAGCAGAATATGGAATCGGTGGGTTCAGTAGGGTAATACGGAACGCCGTGCTGGATCCCAAAGGCCTCGTATCACTAGCAGTCGAGATGACAGGCATCTTATCTGCATGGCTGTAACGGATCGTGCAGCCACGTCTCGATCCCTGAGTCCATAGACGGGGACGTTTGCAAGACAACAACCATCTGCACGAACAGTTCGACGACGTTTGGAACAGCATGGACTATCAGCTCGGAGACCATGGCTGCGGTTACCCTTGACGCTGAATCACAGATAGGAGCGCCTCCGATGGTGTACTCAACGACGAACCCGGGTGCACGAATGGCAAAACGTCATTTTTCAGATGAATCCAGGTTCTGTTTACAGGATCATGCTGGTCGCATCCGTGTTTGGCGATATCGTGTGAACGCAAATTGGAAGCGTGTATTCGTCATCGCCATACTGGCGTATCACCCGGCGTGATGGTATGAGGTGGCATTGGTTACACGTCTCGTTCGCCTTTTGTTCGCATTGACGGCACTTTGAACAGTGGACGCTACATTTCAGATGTGTTACGACCCGTGGCTCTACCCTTCATTCGATTCCTACGAAACCCTACATTTCAGCAGGATAATGCACGAGCGCATGTTGCAGGTCCTGTACGGGCCTTTCTGGATACAGAAAATGTTCGACTGCTGCCCTGGCCAGCACATTCTCCAGAGCTCCACCCAAATTGCGTAGAAATGTAATCACATGTTAGTTCTGTTATAATATATTTGTCCAATGAATACCCGTTTATCATCTGCATTTCTTCTTGGTGTAGCAATTTTAATGGCCATTAGCGTATATTATTCGACCACCTAAGAAGGTCAAGTAGATGCTGCGCCATGTTAAGGACAGTCTCAACCTCAGGATGCCTGCGATTTTCGACGTCTCTTGATAGTGCGGAAGCAGTTACATTGGTCAATACATCCGCACTGTTTCCGAACACTGGCGCAGAACATCAACGGCATATTAAAACTCGAGAACTAGAGAAATTTGCAGTTGCTGACCACAGTCTCACAAACAAACATAAAATACTCTTGACGAAACAAAAGTTTTGTCCCATGCTTCTGCATGCTGGGATTCTCTAATTATAGAGGCTGCAGAATTAAGAATTTATGAGTAGATCTTCAACCGTGACAGTGGTTGTAATTTTAGCGGCGCCTGGAAGTGAGCTCTCGATGCAGAGGAGAGCCAGAGATATTCGTCACAGTATTTACGCTACGGTGGGACGGTGGTGCCACCAGTGCAGATGTTCACAGCATCTGCGTCAGCATTACGTAATTACCGACCAATCAGAAGCCGCCTATGGGCTACATAAGGGCACCGCGGGAGAAGTTTTGACAGTCATTTGCTCCTGCCTAAGGTGACTGATCGTCGAAAGTTCGAGGTTTTACCCTGAATTTACGTTGCAAGAAGTCCGAGAATGTCTTATACATATTTAACTCTTAATGGAAGAACACTCTACGAGGGAATCCTTTTTGCAACCCTTTTTTATCTCCGGTCTGCCACGAAATTAAACCTCCGGTGAAGCTTTGCACATATGTGTTGTATAGTGTCTCTAGTACACACGTCTGTCGAATCGTGTCGCGATTGTCAGTTCTGAACGCACAGTGAGCACGTAAAAATGCCTACAAAATAATCTCTCTCGCCAAGTGTAAAGTTCCTGATGATAAGATCCCCCTAATTTCATGTGATCCACGTAACGAAACTGTCAAGCGTTTACTTCTTCGTGACAACTCTTGGCCGCACACTGCAGTGGTAATGAAGATGCTCCTGCAGCGTTCTTGACGGAAAGTGATGGATCACGCACCATAGAGCCCGGACTCGGTTCCCTCTGATTTTCATCTCTTTCACTGGCTATGAGAGCAGCATTTTGGCACAGACAATGAATTGCAGACCAGTGTAGGGAACTAAAGGAAATCAAAAGCAGCTGTCTTGTGTGATGATAGAATTGGAAAGTAGGCACTACGCTCGGCAGATGTCTAAGTAACAGAGGCAACTAAGTTGAGAAGTATCTGGAACATGTGGCTAGATGTTGCAGACAAATCATTTTTGATTTTCACTGTTGTTTCCATTTCGCGACCGATCGGAGGTTAAAAAAATAGCCCACGTACATTATAAAGTAATGATACTATGTAATGAGACAGGAACCTGTAGAAAATTAAAGTACGACGTAATGTACTGAACAGAAGAGTATCAGCGTGAATGTGCGTGTTTGTTTGTGTTTGCGTTTTTATGTGTGTCCGTGTGTGAATATGTGTGTGTGTGTGTGTGTGTGTGTGTGTGTGTGTGTGTGTGTGCGTGCGTGCGTTTGTGTGTGTGAATCTTTTAGAAATATTTGCAATAACAGATGTGAAAAATCTGAGCGGTTCCACATAGTCGTTTTGCAAAATGAAGACAACAAAACGTCGGTTTCGAAAGCTGATTGGCAATTCGGTGCGGTATATGTTCTCTCTCTTTTTGTGACGGGTGTTATTAGCACAGACCAGAGAAATGAGTGATGTAAGTTGGCAGGATGGTTGATCAAAGCGTTCACCGTCCGGGGCCCAGCTTTTTTCCTAAACAGGCGGCTAAAACCTGTTCAGGCGAAAATAACTCCTCTGACAGGACACAAAGAAGGACAAGTAAAATGTATCTGGACCGCTAGAAGTCCCATACGTCAGTCGGCTTGGAAGTGGGACGTCAGATCAGTTTTATACATACAGATCGTAATAATGTTTGAGCTGGATTAATAATATTGATGAATTTTGAAGTTGTGATGTATTCGCGTGTTTGTCGAATAAATTTCTGTCCTCTGCAAAGTAAAGCAACTTTTTATTCGTTTGGGGCACCCTGATATGTTTCATCACATTCGGTTATCTGCTCATTTCTGAAAACATCCAGGACCGCTTTTAAATCTCAGTTCTTGTTTGTCTCTTTAATGTGTGTCATCTACTTCTTTAGCTAAAGGTTTCTTCCGTAGTCTGTAGGAATGGACAGTATACCATCTGCGTTATAACAATGAAAATTATTTATGTCGATAAATCTGCAAGCAGAAATTTCGATAGTAATGGTAGTGTTTTGTTATTGTTCAATTTCTGGCTTCGAATGCTGTGCGTTTCATTGCTAAAATGGTGTATAGAATACTGCACCTATAGTTTTAAAACGATAACTTTTATAAGTTCTAAAAGAAGTAAATCAAATCTCAGGCACAGAACTCACCGTACGAAACTTCTCTTAAAGTTGCTGTTCATCAGATTAAGGAAGCACTTACTTTTCCCTCATTTTAGGAATTCATTTTTTATGTAAAGGGATAGAATCCATTTCACCTACTTTCGGGTACACATTTCATCCACTTAGTAAAAATTTTAGATCATTATTTGAAATTAAGACAAATTATTACGTTTCCGGTAAATTTTCTATAATTTGTTTCGCTTATTCAGTTAAAAATTTGGAACATTTTCACATTAGAGGATTTCCATTGTGTCCAGCTTAATAGATTGTGATCAACTGGAAACTTTGCTACATCACTTCTCGGGAGTGCATCCGGGATGTTACTAACATTTCTTTCAGTTCGTCGTGCAATAAATTCAAAGTTGTCACCCTCTCTTAAATTCTGATATAATTATTTCTTGTTTCAAAATCGTGGACAGGGAACGTGATGTTACGATTACTTGCCGTGAATTTTAATGTTGCATGTTGCTACGAGTGCCCATGTGCTTGTAAATTATTTACTTGTGCTTAGGAATGCACGATTATCAATCTACTTCCTCCAGAATTATTTCTATCTAAACCATATCTTTCCCTCTTAACGATGCATAATACAGTGCCACGCTGCATAGCGGTTATCTTGTTCTATACCGTGGTTTTGCCTCACTTTCCATGAGTATAGTGGCGTATTGGAAACACATATTGAGTTGCAGCTGCAAAACATTAATAATAAGTAATTTTTCTTTTAATGTTTTTAGATTTCAGATACTGGCAAGTTGATAAATTCTGTATGGAGTGATCTCGCACATTAATGTCATGTTACGTGAAAAAGATATTCATAAATTGTGTGTTAAGGCCAAGGGTTTAGTTACTCCCTGAATTAAAGTTACAGCTGAGAAAACACCCTCAATGCATACCTTCTAAGGTTTGTTCGATTTTGGAACACTGTCTTGATGGATCATTACGCAGTGGGTGGTATTTAGACAGTAACTGTGCCAGCCCATTTTTCACTTATGCTGAATTGTGGAAGTATGTGTTTGTGAAATTAATTCTATTATCTCTACAGCTAAGACAACGTTTCCAAATCGTTTACTGAGACATAAATATTATACTTTGTGCTTAGCTTGAAGGCTTCAGTGCTTAACTGTCACTACTTTAAAGTGTAATCATTACTTTATATCACAAGATACGTCTTTAATAGTGAAGTCTGCATTCTAGTGTGGACGGAATACCGTGACAGCGAGGAATTTCATGACACAATGATCCACTTACCATCCCGAAAGAACCTGGCTGATGCCGCAGCCGGACTTCAAACCGTCCCAAACTCTACCGCAACATATGAATAGTTTCTAGTAACGAGGAGTAGACGCCGCGTTACGTCGATCGGGTGTGCGTGCACTGCCGCCAGATAGCAAGATATCTAGACGCGAGGGTGGTCCAATAGCTGCCTACCAGCCGCAAAAGGGCCAGCAAAGAGATCGGTAACAGAGTGCAGCGGCCTGCGTGCTGAGTCAGCCAGTCTACACCAACCAGATGCTGGCAATGCTTCTCAGGGTCCGAGGTTCGACGTCGTCATGCCAGGTCTCCACCTGATGCAGTAACTATAGTCATTCCGGCGTGCAAGCAGCTCTAGATGGATGCTAGCGCAACATAGTTCCTTGTCAGCAGATTCCCAGCAGCGTGTGTGATCTTCAGGAACGAGCACCTCCATTGCACTGATACGAAGATGCTGTGGACTGACGCCAAGCTGCGCCATTCGGATGGTAGGACACACCTATATCTACCATAATTGGGTGAATGACAAATGCTTTTCTGAATTCCATCTATGTTGTGGCGGCCGCCTTCACCGCTGGTGGATTTCTGTAGTCCCCACCAGCTTTTAGAAATCCTGACGCGCGGGTGACGGATCATGTTGTGTTATACCTCGTCTGCCCACCGTTTCCAGTAATAAATGGAACACAACGGAGGTGATGCCTCACTGTACGGCCTTGGAAGCGTCTGATTCGATCCCATTTCTTCTTCTTTTATTTTTCTTCTTCTTTTCTTGCTAGTCTGAAGCCCGTTGCCTTCGGTACCCTTCAGTTTAGTCTGAGATTATCACTCTATCTTTCCCTTGGACGGCCAGTATTTCTTTTACCATCTGATGATTAATTCCTTACGATTTTCACAAACTTCTGTTCATCCGTTCCAGTCATGCTTTCTCTTATGTGCCCACTGATTAATGGAGTCCACTTACATTCCTCTCTAATGCTCTCACTTCTCTGTTTATCTCTGTGTCTTCTCCGTAATCCTTAACAGAATTTTCATTTCCCAAAAGTCTTTTTGTTCTTGTCGTTTCCGATATTGTCTCAGCTGTGCATGTCATAACTGTCCTCGCTATTGTTTTGTATATTCTTGTCTTTGAATCTGTTTCTACTCCGATAGAAAAAATCTCAATAACAAAAAATAATTAAAGTAGAGTAATGAAATTTCGGGAATACGTCAGTCTAGGCAACATATTTAAGTAATTAACAGGTTAATGTAACAGCGAGATAAGTCACTGCAAATGTGAAATGCTGGTACATTAAAAACTGATGTAACCGCCAGAATATTGAATGCAAGCACGCAAACGTGCATGTATTGTACAGACGCAAGATGTCACACTGTACGATGGAGTTCCATACCTGTTATAATTTTCGGTCAAAATCGGGACGGTTAATGCTGTATATGGATGACATCGAAGTTGTCTGATGATGTCTCATACGTGCTCGTTTGGAGGCATATATGGTGATCGAGCAGGCGAAGGCAACATGTCGATCCCCGCTTGTCATATTATGTTACAACAGCGGTACGTGGGCGAGTATGGCCCTGTTTGAAAACACCCCCTGGAATGCTGTTCATCAATGGCTCCACAACAGATTGAATCACCAAACTGACGTAGAAATTTGCAGTTTTGGTGCGTGTGATAACCTCGAGAGTGCTCCTACTGTCACACGAAACGGCACTCCAGACAATAACTTCAGATGCTTAAAAAAGTTATTGGTGCTTAAAAAAGTTATTAGGAAGGCAAAAAGTATGTGGTATGCAGATAGAATAGCTAAGTCTCAGGATAAAATTAAAACCATATGGTCAGTCGTAAAGGAAGTGGCTGGTCTGCAGAGACAGGTCGAGGATATAGAATCAGTGCGTAGTGGGGATGTCCGTGTTGCTGATAAGTCGCATATATGTACAGTACTTAATAATCACTTTCTGAATATAGCAGGTGAACTAAATAGAAACCTAGTCCCAACAGGGAATCATATAGCGCTCTTAGAAAAAAGTGTTCCGAGACTGTTACCTGAAATGCTCCTCCATGATACTGACAAGAGGGAGATTGAGTTAATAATTAAATCACTAAAGACCAAGAACTCTCATGGATATGACGGGGTATCTAGCAGAATACTGAAGTATTGTTCCACGTATATTAGCTCAGTACTTAGCCATATCTGTAACTTTTCCTTTAGCAGTGGTCGGTTTCCTGACCGATTAAAGTACTCGGTAGTGAAGCCACTTTATAAAAAGGGAGACAGGGATAATGTTGACAATTATAGACCTATTTCTATGCCATCGGTGTTTGCTAAAGTTATCGAGAGGCTTGTATATACAAGGTTACTGCAGCATTTAAATTCACATAATTTGCTGTCAAATGTACAGTTTGGTTTTAGAAATGGCTTAACAACTGAAAATGCTATATTCTCTTTTCTCTGTGAGGTTTTGGACGGATTAAATAAAAGGTTGAGAACGTTAGGTGTTTTCTTTGATCTAACGAAGGCTTTTGACTGTGTTGACCACAAAATATTACTGCAGAAGTTGGAACATTATGGAGTAAGGGGAGTAGCTTACAATTGGTTCGCCTCCTACTTTAAGAACAGAAAGCAGAAGGTAATCCTCCGCAATATTGAGAGTGGTAATGATGTTCAGTCCCAATGGGGCACTGTTAAATGGGGCGTTCCCCAAGGGTCGGTGCTGGGGCCACTGCTGTTCCTTATTTATGTAAATGATATGCCTTCTAGTATTACAGGTGATTCAAAAATATTTCTGTTTGCTGATGACACCACCTTGGTAGTGAAGGATCTTGTGTGTAATATTGAAACATTATCAAATAATGTAGTTCATGAAGTAAGTTCGTGGCTTGTGGAAAATAATTTGATGCTAAATCACAGTAAGACTCAGTTTTTACAGTTTCTAACCCACAATTCAACAAGAACTGACATTTTAATCAGACAGAATGGGCATGTTATAAGCGAGACGGAACAGTTCAAGTTCCTAGGCGTACGGATAGATAGTAAGCTGTTGTGGAAAGCCCATGTTCAGGATCTTGTTCAGAAACTAAATACCGCTTTATTTACCATTAGAACAGTATCTGAAATAAGTGACATTTCAACACGAAAAGTAGTATACTTCGCATATTTTCATACGCTTATGTCATATGGTATTATTTTTTGGGGTAATTCTTCTGATTCAAAAAGGGTATTTTTGGCTCAAAAACGGGCTGTTCGAGCTATGTATGGTGTAAGTTCGAAAACCTCTTGTCGACCCCTATTCAATAGTCTGGGAATTTTGACATTGCCCTCACAGTATGTATTTTCTTTAATGTCGTTTGTTGTTAGCAATATTAGCTTATTCCCAAGAGTTAGCAGCTTTCACTCAGTTAATACTAGGCAGAAATCAAATCTGCATGTGGAATGCACTTCCTTGACTCTTGTGCAGAAAGGAGTGCAGTATTCTGCTGCATCCATTTTCAATAAGCTACCACAAGAACTCAAAAATCTTAGCAGTAGCCCAAACACTTTTAAGTCTAAACTGAAGAGTTTCCTCATGGCTCACTCCTTCTATTCTGTCGAGGAGCTCCTGGAAGAGATAAAAAATTAAGCAAATTCCAGTGTTACATTCTTGATTTTCTTTATTTAAACTAACGACTTGTTTCATTTTATGTGTTTCTACAATCGTGTTATAATTTCATGTATTGACTCGTTCCATGACCATGGAGACTTCTCCTAAATGTGGTCCCACGGAACAATAAATAAATAAATAAATAAATAAATAAAAATGTAGATCTAGTTTGTCTATCACACAGACAGGCGGGTTACCCTTCAACTGGTCTTCTTCTTACCAACACATGGCCATCACGGGCACCGAAGCAGAAACAACTTTCATCACAAAACACAGCAGACCCCCACCCTGCCCTCCAATGAGCTCTCGCTTGACACCACTGAAGTCACAATTTGTCCTCGAAGTAACCAATTTGTAACTGTTCGTTGTGTCACTGTAGTGCCAAATCCTGGTCAAATTGCTGCTGCAGATGCAGTACGATGCACCAGAGCCATAAGACGAACACAATGATCTTCCGTCTCGATATTCTTGCCAAGTCTTTCTGCAGTATCGCAGAAAGAACGTCCAGCCTGTCGCAGCCCTGTACACGACCTCGTTTACATTCCATGACGTGTTGATAATGACATCTTTGTCGCCTTACAGGCATTCTTGACTTCCATATTCAAAAGTAACTCTCACGACCGATATAGCATGTAGCTAAAGCAAACCTGATTTGCATCCACATAGTGGCGGCACTAGCTCCACTCCGATGATGCAAACTTTAAATTTTAATAGACACCAGCTTTCAGTTGTAGGAACACGTCTACCAACTTTTGTTTATGTTCCACAACTCCTTGGTGTTGCGATTGTTTCCTCGTCAGTGCACACGCTTTTTTTTTCAAGTAGTATTATTCAAATACCCTGGACACGACCCTATTTAAGCTTTTGGCTGCAGGTTATCTTCACCGTTTTCAAGCAGAACTGTATCATCAGAACAAAAAATGATTTTTATTTCTTCATCCGCCATCTATAACCACTACCAGCCAATACCTTTTTTATTACCTCGCTAAAAAATAGTGGACTCAGAGTCATTTTGTCCAGTTTCACTAAAAACTACAGCTAGTTAACCTGCAACCAATTTATGCCTGGATGTGGCTGTTGGAATAAAGTATTCAGTTGTTTTTATTGTTCGAAGGGGCAATTGTAGAGCATGTTAAAAACCTGTCAAAAGACTTCTGTAAATCAATAAAACAAAGACAATCTGGTCTGCTGTATTCAGTGGACTTCTCTACAACCTGTCCAAGATTGAATACTGCATTTGTGCATTACCTGCCGGACCTAAAACCACACTGCTACTATGCAAGGCTTGTAATGTTTTTGTTTTCCTATTATATTTGTTTTGAGTTTGAGAACTTAGTAGATTTATCCCTCTGTCATTCGATGGGTTTTTCTTATCTCCTTTTTTGTACACAAGAACTGTAAAACCAATTCTCCATTTATCAGGAATTTTACTAACAGCTTTAGCACTATTATCCAACTTGATTAATTGTTCAGTTAGTGGATATGCCCCATACTTCAGTAATTCGTTGGAAATCCTTCCCCTGGAGACTTTTTATTTTTTAACAGACTTACAGCTTCGTCTACCGCTGCATGTGAAACAGTTACATCATCATTTAGTTGTATACTGATATCTGATCTCTTTTTGTTTCTGGTGATTTTTACCTTTATACAAATCTGATAATGATTCCTCATTTATGCCGTTCATTTTCAAAATTTCATTCAGTTCTTTTTCTGTTTGTCGTATCATATTACAAATTTGTCCCTTTTTTGAGCCGCTACTTTAATACTTTCTTTGATTTTCTGGCAACCATCATATACTTCATCGTCTGCATTAATGAATTTGTATTTTGTGATATAAAATGTTTGTAGACTCATTCCATAATGAATCTCTATTAAATTATTCTTCTTTTAACATTGTTCCTTTACAAGTATCGATCCCTTCTACATGCAATCTGATTGTTATCATGAGGAGTCTGTGGTCATTCCCTATGTTGGCAGAGTTTAAAGTCCTAGCATCTAATATTGACTGAGAATGGATCTTTCTCTTTGTATCTACCTTATGTGTTGTAGATTTATGACCTCTTGTGTTGTGAAAAGTGTATTTATACTACTCTTTGCTGTCATAGACGGTATTATTTATTCTCAGTTCGTTGCCTGATCTTACGCTGACCATTATCTCACAATTACCATTTAGAAAGTTTTCATTGAACAATTTTTTAACTCCAGGAATGACACCATTTCCAATAAGAGCATTAATGACTGTAAGTTCGTTTGAAGATATCTTATTGTAACTGCTTTCAGAAGGTCTCTCATTCTGTTCTAGGTTTAAAGGCCTTTGGATTCTAAAGGGAGGCAATGTTCAATCTGTGATGAGGCAGTTTCAGTTTTAGTAAAACTATTCTCTCAGATACGTATCGGCACTCTTCAACAAAATTTTTGTATGTCTTGCGGCTAAGTTTCCCTACTCCTGCTTTGGATCTTGTCTCCCTCTCACTTACACTATAAATGAGTAGGTGCTGGTCATATTCTTTCTCCCTTTTTCTTCCTTTTTCGTCTCTTGGATACTACGTATTGAGATTTCATGATGTTTCAATCCTTCTATAAGCTCTTAGTCCTTTTTATTAAAGGATTTTATGTTTCACGTTCCTATTCTCAGAATATTCTTGTTTTTCCATGTCTTACACTAGTTTATAGCCATGGTCGTCATGTATGTAGTTCGTCCTTTTCAAGGCACAGTACTGGTACTCTGAGAAGCGAAATTACACCTTCAGTAGGTCACTGGCCTGAGTATCGGTGGGTTTGATTTCAACATTTTCCTTTTCCTAGACTGGCTGCTTTTAGCGCAGCTTAGGAACCCGACTTGCCCACCAGCCTTTATTTTCAAGTTTTTTTGGTGCTCCCGTACCACTAATCGCGCAAGGCAGCAGGATGGTCTGATTTCTGCTTCAGGGGTTTCTTCCCTTAGCCTTTGGTAAACCAACACCCTATTCTACAAGGCAGAAGCTTTGAAAGTCTGAGTTAAGGAGAAGAAGAGAAAGATACCTTCAGACCTTGAAACCTAATCCCATTAGATTTGTCCAAGAGAGACAGAGAGGAAAGGAAATAGAAGGAGTTTACACCAGTAAGGGGAAATAATGTCAAACTCATCGCAGAGCCCCTCGGTGGCCAACACGTGGACTCCGAAGATGGGAGCCCCATAATTGCGATCCCAGTTGTAGGTGTGAATCAAACAACCACTGTTGGTTATAACCTAACCATAACAGAAGACAGTATTTGCCGTTTCCCGTATTGAATAATAGGCTTCCACTGTATTGGTAAGCTGAGTGATTGACTATGGAGCTGTTCACTTAATTATCTGTAAACAGTTAATGTGTCTGTGCGAGTGTCATTTAACAGACTTATCATAACACAACCTGATTCCACTAGAACTAATGTACGCGTTATCCAGAACTCATGTGTACGGCTTACAGTAACAGCACAAACAGATCTTTACTGCATGCTGAATCCATGGACAATAACAGAGGAATGTTTCCTCATTTGGTTTCTGCATTATGTGGATCGTTTGTAGCAACAAAGAGCTTACAGTAGAAAATATGTGTTTCATCATGACGAAAATGAACAAATGCTCAAATCTCTTAAGGTAAGTGTTTTAGAGCCGATGTTTGCCAGACTTTTTTCCTTGTTTTGTCCATGCTAACACCTCTCATAATATGGACCAATTCATTTTCAAACAACCCGTAGACCTGTAATTATGACGATCTGTTTGACAATCCTTCCTGAAAACAGAAATGATATGCCCTTTTCCCGAATCACTTCGTTTCCTAAGTTGCTTCAGCGACCAACGATAAACTGCTTCTAGAAGAGGTTCGAGGTCTTTCCCATGATCTCCGTCGAACCTCACAGGAATTGTTCCTCTACTGAGAAATTTGAGACTCCTTTCTACTCCATTAATAAATATCGTTTCAGCATTCGTGCGATGGTTGGAAGAGGGAACCGTATTACAATCATCTCGATAAAAAAATATCAATAGATGAGTTCAGTTCTTCGGTTTTATCTCTTCCATCAAGTGTTCCTAGAAAATAGAACACAGCGTGTTGTTCTTAATGGAGAGAAATCTTCAGACGTACAAGTTGACAAACTTCTCTCGTGCGTGAGCTCTTTTCTGATACGGAACGTCAATCTCATGAACATTTGTCAGATGAATGTGCTGGCTATTCGACGCTATTGTAGCCAGACGTTCCCCACGCTTGCGCTCCTCGATAGCTGCTAAGCTGTGCGACAAGATGATGCAATATTTGGCACGCGAGAGCCAAGAAAGTGATTGAACGAAGCTGTCTGTGGCGCAACGGATAGTTGGCTTCAAAGACTTCATAGAATTCACGATAAGCCTACAGGCTGGACTAGAAGATGGCGTCGTGTACGGTGTAAACACTAAATATCAGGTGAAGGTTCAGTTCTTCTTATACTTGTCAGTTCCTATACAGACCAAGTTCATTACTGTTCTCTTTCATGGCTCGATTAAATGATGTGGACAAGGAAGAAATAGCAAATTACCTGATTATAATATTGATATATTGTATATTGTGCTCCCCTCACTACTTCACAAACACCTTTTACTTGGCATAGGGTCTTCATCAACAAGCTAAAATACCATACACATCGGGAATAAGATTTTCAGTGTTAAGAATATGTCCAGCTTATGTAAACAGATGTGCTGCTTTTGTGTGCTGTGTTTTTATGATGCAACAATCGTCTCTGAGCGTTAAAGAGATGGATATGGGCATTTGAACAACGTGCTTTATGGTTTCAGATATTTTAGTTATGACAAACCTTTTACAATGTGCTGTTTTTTTATCTACATGACAACTCGGAATGAAGTCGAGGTTAAAATGAACACGTTTCATAACGAAAGACGTTTTAGGACCTGATGATGACAGCAAAATCTGTCGAAACCGGTTATTTTAAAATAAAGAAATATTCATGGAATCCTGGCTTTTGAATGTTTTTAATATTAGGGATAGTCGGGGAGCAATAGGGAGAAATGCGCTAGTGAGCCCCGTGTTCAATAATCATGACATGATATAAACGCTCATTTGAAGCAAAAAACTTCATATGGATATATGCGCTATTCCGAATGATTTCTGGGACAATACACATTTAATGTGTACTGATGCCCAAAGTCGGAAGGATTACTAAAGAAGCTACAGCTCGATCACAAGACATTTGACAAACCATAGCGCTCAAAACATGGTATCCGATAAGCTAAGGTAAATATTTGTAAGAAAACTACACAACTGGGAAATGTCTTCCGCAACAAAAGAAGCTGTTAATAGAAGATATGCTTACCAATAAGATCCACACATTCTGCACAGTGACGTGGCATGCTCTCTACGACATGGTTCAGAGCTCTGTTGGCAATCGAACCCATTCCTCAGAAAGATCGGTACGGAGGTTTGAAAGTGTCCTTGATGGGGGCTGACGGGATGCAACTGCCTCCCTGTAACGTCCCAGGCACATTCTATAGGATTTAGATCCGGGGACATCGCTGAATATTCCATGTCACGGATATCTTCACCTTGAAGAAACTCATACACTAGAGCAGCTCTATTCGGTCGGGCGATATCGTCCATAAAGACGAAGTCTGTAGCAACAGCACCTCTGAGAAGGCGAATACGTGGTAGCTGTACCTCATCTCTCCACTGAGCGTTTACACTAGTCCTCCGACCACCAACGAAGATGTGCTGCTCCGTACAACCACTCAACATGAGGCCTATCCACACTATGACGCCATCAACTCCATGATGTTCGTCGGGTAGTATCGGCTACCTGAACCTCCCCAGACTAACGTGCAACGGCATTCATTTTTCAGAATAAAGCAGAAGTCGTCCTCATTTTGACGTTGCAGACTCCACAATTCACGGGCTCATCTCTGTGGTCAAAAGTATTGCTGTTCTGAGCCTCAAATACATAGTTTATCGGGAAACAGCAACTCCTGAGGCAGATGCAAGCAATGCAAACAGTTGTCTTGTAGGTGTACTCCGAATGCTGTGAGCAGATACTGCCGGATATCAGCCATGCTATGGGGTGACTATTCTTGCTCTGAAATACGATGAACATCTCCTGTGTTTCGAAACGTATCCAAAGCCTCGAAATTACGTTTTGTGGCACCTCCAAGGATACTGAGACTTCGGTCTGTGTCTGGTTTGCTTCTAGGCTACCATGTAGTCCATCCTGCATAACAGGATCCAAAAGGCATCTTTGTTGCATCACAGTATCAATCTTACCAAGAGACTGCACTCCGCTCACTATTAACACACAAGGAAGACTGAGACATGAGTGGTCTACTGCACTGTTTGTTTTTACCTTTCAGTTACGTCACTATGCACAGCACGGAGCACTCCTTTCTTATACAGAGAGAACAAGTATGGTACGTAGATAAATACTGTTGTATAGAGAGAACAAGTATTTTACATAAATAAACATTGTTGGACGATTGCTCAGCTTTTCTACTTTCGTGATGATGCTTAACTTTTGGAAACTATTGTGTGTTCGTTTTCGGGCTAGTGGCGCGCACGCATGTGTCTTATCCACCCAAATTCCTTGACGTTTTATTTTAGTCTAACCTACCTCAGTGCTTTCAACCTCTTTGCCCAGGATGTATTTCAGCATAGAAATAAGAGTGGGCCGAAAATTGAACCCTGTGGACCTCTCTTTGTGATTTCTATTTAGTCACTAAAATTCTGTGCCTTTCCAGTATTGTTTGAGTTACTTAGGAGAACTTTTTCATCCTATTTCTTAAGTATTATTCAAATTAGTTGAGCGTAAGGCCATCAGTTACATAAATAGCAATGTACAATGATTATGTTCTATCACGGAAACCGCTCAGAGTAGGACATACATCCATACTTTCCAGTCATATCCCTGAATATTGACCATTGCTCGTGGGACATGCTGTATAACGATACAAAAATGTAGAATCCAACAATGGCCAGAAAATGTCCATACATGCGGGTAACTATTTTGCTTACTAATTCTTCTTTTATTATGTGCTACAGTTAGTATTGAAGACGCAGTCAGTAGGTCGAAAGGTCGTGGATGAGCAAAAATCAATCAGCATTAAACAATTTGTGCGCTTATAATGGTTAAAATGTGACTAAATAAAATAAATAAAAAAGAAATAAATGGTGTCTCTATTAGGTAGATTTTCAAACCAGCCTAGATTTTAAATCGCAAACGCTGAAAAACGCAAAAGGAGCTTCAAATCTGAGTAAAATTACGGTTAAAATGACATGAACACGTGCTCGCATGTGACCAAAATCTATCAGCCACGTCCTCAAAATTCAGTTTAGACAGATGTACGAAGACTCATAAAATTCAGGGATAAATATCTTTGCAGTTATCATGGTTAAACTGAACTAGCTCTAATTCACAGAGTGCGCGATCGTCGGTGGCAAGAATTTATGAGTCACACAAAGAAAATCCCAATTGAATCTACGCCAAACAATAAATGAATATGAGACTCGCGGATAGAAGGAAGGCAGAACCTTGATGCAAATATCATCATTCATCTTCACGCCGTGGGTCCTGGCACGGACTCAAGACCTAAAGGTCGCTACCCCGGAACAAAGGATGCTCCACATAGCACCAGAAAATCACGCGACGTTGACAAAAAAATGCTGGATAATCATGATCGCGAATATTACACATCGTTATGATGAATAACCGACCTGAACTATGTGGAAATGACTTATCGTTGGACAAGATTCTTGGGAATTTCCGTCATATCGGTTGGTGAAATTGTCCTGACGAATATAACGGATACTTCTACTATTGCCCTGCTTATTCTAGATGGGATATGTAGTCAAATGCCAACTTTAACCCTATAACCTTCGGAATGGTGATAAGATGTATCGTGAGTCGTACTGAATAAGAATTGTATTGGAAACGGATTCTGCATTAAGCAAACGGAATTTTCTTCTTTGTTCGGCAGTGCATGTACAGGAGTGATTTCACCATCATCAGTGAATTCCGTGGGTTCTTAGTAGCAAATACTGACGTGCGTGTAACTGCCTGTCGCCTGAAATACAGCTTGTTTGGTACAAATTTCCATCTGCGATTTTTGTGCTTCACGTTTGTCGTGTATCTGTATTTACGAAATGTTCAACTGCTATTAAGAAGTGATGACACTTAACTGAAACGTGCGTGGGTGAAAAATAAGAAAATTGCGTTTGCTTTTACTTTTCCACATCAAAGTAAACACGGACAAGAAGTGATCTTGAACCTCGGGTTGTTGAAATGGGAATATAGCCATGTTAATGCCCAGTTATTTGTAATGAGCTAGTGTTTTTTCGGAGAGCTCAGTGCGTCTCCCTGGAGTGCAACTGTGTCACCGCAGAACAGTGAGTCAACGGCCGCGGCAGTTGCTCATTGGGGTCGTCGTAGCTGCGCTTCCGAAAGGGAACAGAGAGAGAGAGAGACAGAGGGTGGGGAGGGGGCCGAGGTTGGAGAGAGGTGCGCCCGCTGCCTCTAATAGGGCCCCTGCAACGCCAGCCGCAGCTGATCGTCATTAACGGAACCATTTTTCTGCGCCTCTCCTGCGCCGGAAAGTGACGGCTTTCTCGACTAAAGGTCAGGCTACTGTGGAAAGTAATGAACGCCGGCGGCTGCCTCGGCTGCACACTCATCGCCGTGTCATCCCACCCGCTATCGGCGTCTGCTCACTTGCGCTCACCTGGACCTGTTCTCCTAACAGAATCACCGACGGAGAAAGCCTGAACTGCTGGTGGGCACTGTCGAATTCCACGTCTGGCAGACACCGATTGAATCACACCATATTTGTTGGCGTAGGCGAACAGTTTGTTTGGAGGGATATACATTTCCATTGATTCAGTAAAATCTTAAACTCGTGTTAAACTGTAATACTAGCAATTTCTATTATTTTCGACTACTGTCGACCTTAAAATATCATGTCCTGTAACCGAGACTGCTTGTGAGTTTGCCAGTAATTTTATAACCAGCTGGCTGCATTACAAGCGCGGGCCAGTGTGGCCGAGCGATTCTAGGCACTTCAGTCTGGAACCGCGAGTCCGCTACGGTCTCAGGTTTGAATCCTACCTCGGGCATGGATGTTTGTGATGTCCTTAGGTTAGTTAGGTTTAAGTAGTTCTAAGTTCTATGGGACTGATGACCTGAGAAGTCCCATAGTGCTCAGAGCCATTTGAACCATTTTTGCATTACAAGCTCCGCGTGATGGAGCTGCAATCTCTAGGTATCGCGACCTGCCTGATACTCTGTCCGTGATACAACTAGTGGAACATTGGGCTGTGAAGTGCAAAAAGAGACCATCATGAAATTCTGTAAAGTGATGGAGGTTCCCTTGTTATCCTATGGAAGCGAAAGCTGGGTTACCAGAGTAAAAAGTAAATAATATAAAAAGAAATAGGAAATTAAAATTCAAACAGCAGACATGAGATTCCGAAGGAAGACGAAGGGCAGCGTAGGAAGAGACATAATTAGAAAAGAAGATGTAATTTCTCAGGTTTTTCGGCGATCAGTTGACATGTTGAACAGCCGGAATCTCTGTCGGATGTTCGCATCGTTCTCGCATGATATTTTGACGGCGTAACTCATCCCATGCCAGTGTGGAATGTCATACATCGGCCAGATCATCAGGATGGTGGACATCAGATGTAAAGAACACCAGAGGCACACCAGACTGAGACTGATAACAAAATCAGCCATAGCGGAACACTGTCTAGAACATGATCACTCGATGAATGACAGTGACACAAAGACCTCAGATTACTGGGACAGTGTGATAAAAGAATCCATCGAGATGAAGGTCACGGATATTCTCATCAACAGTGATACTGGATACCAGCTCAGCGCTGCCTGTGATCCGGCTCTTCAGATTCTGAAAACTGAACTAGGACACTTTAAAATTTCGCAGGAAGCAGAAGTGCAGAACCAAAAAAACAGCCATGAGACAGAGCCCCAGACACTAAAAGTGCGATTTAACACACGTAAGATGACGAGTACAACCCCAGAGGACGGCTGAGCCGAGCGCGAATGGCAGTCGGAACACCACTTCGACCATAAATATAATAGACTGGCCCTGACGTCAATTTCGTGGCTCCAGCATCTCTGGGGTAAAGTCACGTGAATGTTGGCAAAACATGGTTGTTTCGTGCTGCGCTTATGGCTGTACTCAACGTTTTGTGGGGGAAATGACATTACATTTCACGTGTAAGTGTTTCTATGATAGTGGAGATGCGTTTATTGAAATCTGCTGAAGTGACTTTTATATGTTTTTTACACTTGAAATAGAGTATCACGTAAATTAAAGTGTTGAAAGTGATGCCTGTAAAGTCAGACTCATATAACATTTTGGAAAGTATCTGTGATAATTCGGATACAGAAGCAAGTATAACTGCTTTTCGTTCTTACTCTTAGGTTCTCTAAGGATGAAAACCGAAGGCAGCTTTGGATACAGGCCCTGAAACGGAAAAAACTTTAAGCCGTCTGCACATACACGGCTTTTTGTATATACAAGTGAGATTATAATAAGGTAAGAGCACCTATAGTCGACACATGAAGAGAATTTTTTTCTACCTTCTAATACTATTAAATAAATGTAGGCTCCAAAATTATTTTCTGAAACTTCAAAGTCTCACCTTTCATCTAAAATATCATTTTTTTAAACTGATAGTTTAAACTTTTGTAAAAATAGTAGGAACTGAACCTTTGAAGTGCACCTAAAATTGATACTCTAAAATGGACCTGCTCCTAAAGTCGACAATTTTGGCACCTATAGTTGACATAATTCCCATATCCCATTTTCTTTTATAAGTGAATAGAGCTCAAAACGCGATGAATCTAATGTTTAAAGTTTTGACACGAGCCCACTCTTACTGTTTAAAAGAATTTTAACGACATTTTACTTTAATTGATAGTTTATAGTAATTTCGCCCCGCTGCCCACCAGAGGGGCGTTCGAAGTATTTGTGAACAAATCCAGGTCAAATGTAGTTCTGACATAATTTTTCGCAAATAAAAAAGTAATTTTCGTTGGAAGCGTTTGTCAGTCAATTGAAAAATGTGGGTAAAATACGATACAAACATAGGATGGCAGACCGCTGATTTGAAATCCCGCCCCGTTTTGCCAACAGTCACATGGTTTATGTTGGAGCCACACCAGCTCTATAGCTTCTGCACAGTAAGGCCAGTCTACTAGTATCTATGGTCGAAGGAACACCAGCGGCCAGCGAGGACCGTAGGAACCGGGGGCGCAGTCCGCGGACGGAATACCGACGGGGCACGGACCGGTTACGGAGCGCCCAGCAAGAAACAGTAGGCCGGGAAAATAGCCATGAGACAGAGCCCCAGACATTAAACATCGGCTGGGACACACCTCAGACAACGACCACGACAGTCGGAACACAGCAACCAGAGAGGACCATTGGAATCGCGCCTGGCGGGCGCGGAGCGGACAGATTGCGGGGCACCCAGCACAATCCAAGCATGAATACTGGACTCGACCCAGCAGTAGCGAGCAGGTCGCTGTTGCAGAGCGCTCGGTATTGTTACCCGCTTTCTACAGGCCGAGCAGTCAAATTGCTGTTTAAACGACAAAAGCAAAATTATTGTGTAACGTGACCGCAGCACCATAATAAGACGATCGTAACTATCAGATGCCTGTCGAACGAAGGGACCACCGCGGAGGGAAACTCGTTGAACGACGTAGAAGGCACAGCACGTGAAGGAGAACCATCCGTCCACGACACCAGCGTTCGTGCTGGACGTGCAGACCGCGTGAGACGACGCTTCATCCAGTCCCAAACATGCTCAATGGGGGACAGATCCGGAGATCTTGCTGGCCAGGGTAGTTGACTTACACCTTCTAGAGCACGTTGGGTGGCACGGGATACATGCGGACGTGCATTGTCCTGTTGGAACAGCAAGTTCCCTTGCCGGTCTAAGAATGGTAGAACGATGGGTTCGATGACGGTTTGGATGTACCGTGCACTATTCAGTGTCCCCTCGACGATCACCAGTGGTGTACGGCCAGTGTAGGAGATCGCTCCCCACACCATGATGCCGGGTGTTGGCCCTGTGTGCCTCGGTCGTATGCAGTCCTGATTGTGGCGCTCACCTGCACGGCGCCAAACACACATACGACCATCATTGGCACCAAGGCAGAAGCGACTCTCATCGCTGAAGACGACACGTCTCCATTCGTCCCTCCATTCACGCCTGTCGCGACACCACTGGAGGCGGGCTGCACGACGTTGGGGCGTGAGCGGAAGACGGCCTAACGGTGTGCGAGACCGTAGCGCAGCTTCATGGAGACGGTTGCAAATGGTCCTCGCCGATACCCCAGGAGCAACAGTGTCCCTAATTTGCTGGGAAGTGGCGGTGCGGTCCCCTACGGCACTGCGTAGGATCCTACGGTCTTGGCGTGCATCCGTGCGTCGCTGCGGTCCGGTCCCAGGTCGACGGGCACGTGCACCTTCCGCCGACCACTGGCGACAACATCGATGTACTGTGGAGACCTCACGCCCCACGTGTTGAGCAATTCGGCGGTACGTCCACCCGGCATCCCGCATGCCCACAATACGCCCTCGCTCAAAGTCCGTCAACTGCACATACGGTTCACGTCCACGCTGTCGCGGCATGCTACCAGTGTTAAAGACTGCGATGGAGCTCCGTATGCCACGGCAAACTGGCTGACACTGACGGCGGCGGTGCACAAATGCTGCGCAGCTAGCGCCATTCGACGGCCAACACCGCGGTTCCTGGTGTGTCCGCTGTGCCGTGCGTGTGATCATTGCTTGTACAGCCCTCTCGCAGTGTCCGGAGCAAGTATGGTGGGTCTGACACACCGGTGTCAATGTGTTCTTTTTTCCATTTCCAGGAGTGTATATCCGCTGCCGGGACGGTTGGTGGGACATCCAAGGCAAACTGAAGACCATCGCGATCGGCCCGCTAAATGTGGTCTGGATAATGACGATTTATTGGAAGTGCAGCCTAGCTGCATGCATCACTTCAAGGCGCTCATGCCAATCCTGAAGCCATACAAAGCACCGGCACAAGAGAAGACCCAGTCGAAAGAGATGAAAGAAACAGTCAAGGCCCTCCTTAGAGGACTCCCCTGGCTGTGTACCTCGGAAACAGTACGAACGTCGCTATTTAGCCTGGATGTGAACACACCAGCGATGATAAGACGCCCATAGCGGACCAAGTCTTCGGGGTCAACAGATCTGGGGCTTCCACGTAAAGCTGGAGCCTCTAACGGCGGAACAGACACCAAGTCACAGAACTTTAAGTGTTTAAGTTTCAACAAGAGGGCATGTGGCAAAATATTGCCACAAAAAAACGACTTGTGTAAAAGGCTCTGGCACATGCACAAAGTCGTGAGTAGATGCGCCGACGTGCTTCCGCTGCGGCGGGGCGCACGTGGCCAGCTGGCACGGCTGCAAGGCCTTCACAGGCCGCTGCAACACCAATGACAAGACGCAGTTCTCTCCACCTGCAGAACATGCCTAGAAGAAGAAACGACGGAGAATAAGACGGAGGAAGTCCGCGGCCTCACCTCCATCGAAGAAGAAGAACGGGGTGGCAGAACCGCCTTCCCGAGCGGACGTCCTGCCCCATCGCCAGTGAAAGTGGTAGATGGGAGGGCCGCTCGAGCACAACCAGGCGGCGGCCCGTGGGCCAGACCGCCGGGATGACACAAACGCCGCAGTGGCAGAAGGAGGCGCACGAACAGACTGCAGTGAAGATGACCCGCATACAACCACTAAAGCCGCACTGAAAAAATCAGAAACGCGCTTCAAGATGGTGCTCTGCCAGCAAGGAGGTGATGACGAAGGAGGCCATCACAGATGCATACTGGAGGCGACATATCATGAGAATGCCAGGTCACAGAATTCCCCAGTCGAACGGGGAAAGAGATATTGGGTGATCGCAAAAAAGATGTTAATGATTTTGTTTGCGAGTTCGGAAACGGCAACAACCTAATCCTTGAAAGGAAAATGATGATGTTGATGATGATGAAATCATCATTACGGCTAATAAGTGTAACACAGGGAGGATGAGGGGACAGTTCGTTGACATAGTAACAGGCAGAATACAGGAGTACACAATATCAAGCACCATGATTTCACAATGTCACAAGTTTATTGGAAAGTCTATCGTAAATGAAACTTTTTAACACCTAATCTAGTCGAAAATAAGAAAAGTTACTAGTATAACAGCTTTTTCCTCTTTTAAAAATCGTTTGTAAATCATTGAATAGCTGCAGTCAAGTTTCTGCAGTAAGTATTTTAGACATGTGTAATTTCAGTATTTTCGGAATTAATAAAATGTTCCGGCTATTATGCCGTGGTCGGATGGGTTTCACCTTAAACCGGACGTTTCATCCCCATCTGCAGTGGACAGTTTCAAGGGGGATCGTAGCTTCGTTGAATGTCCGATTCACGCCCGGGCTCACTACTGGCTTCAGCAAAATTCAACTTCCGCGCAGTGTGTGACGTCACGTTTTGAATACGCCTCTCTGTACAAACTTTCTTGGTAACCGTTTTTGGCTGACAGTACTTGAGTCCGGCCAGAATGAATGTGGTGGTCTCCTGGCTGTAAGGCATGTTCTGTAACAATAATTCAAAAACAGTGTTAATCGCATTTTTTATTATTATTATTATACCAGCAACCGGTTTCAACCCGACGTAGGGGTCATCTTCTAGGCGTTTACACCATTGGTCGACTGCTGGTGGTGACACTCCTGTCTACATAACGGCAGGAAACTACGTGTGTATTGCAGCGTTTACTCCTACATGTTGAGTTTAAAAAAAAGTTGACGAGTCTTCCTGTTTCAGTGTTATGTTTTATTCCTTTATGTAGTTTGAATGTGCAATCGTAAGTGTGCTGTTGTAGTTGACTTATGTTTCAGTTGGACAGAGCGCAGTATATTTCGTCCGGTACGATGGGACGTTGCCAGTGGAATTGTGTTTGCTTATACCGGACTCCATGTTCCTGGCCTTCTGTCTCGATCTCGTTCTTAAGTTGTGTATTGCTGTTCCTAGCTCTGTCAGCTTTGTAGCTCGTTCCTCCGCTGCCCTGGCGGATGCACCTTTCGCTCGAATATGAATTTCATCTTGTAAAACTGGGTTACGCTGCGATAAGTGCCCGATCAGATTGCTGGAGACTCCGCCTTATTAATTCTGTTTTCTCTTATCAGACATTTTCATCATATTTTTACCTTGTATGGTGACTGTGAAGTTTAATTCTTATTAAGAAAGGTTTCATTTGCATATGTTCTCAGGGAATGTTTAGATGCCGAGATACTGTGTTCTTATTAATTATTTGTTATTTAATTAACGCCCTGGCATCAACTGAATTATTACTTAGCCAGAAGTTCGCGTGCCCAGTGTCTTCATTGCCGAGCATTCAAGTTTTAGAAGTTGCCTTATTGTTAGTTGTGTGCATTATGTTATGCCTTTATGTTATACCTTGATATGAATTTATATTGCAAACGAGAAGTCTTTGTACAGGACAGTCTTGCGGATTCAGAGTTTGACGAGTTTTGATTGTATTAAGCATTTACATAAACAGAAATTTTCTTAATATTTTATGCATTTGTTATACAGATTTCAAGAAGAGATTTAAGAAAAATTTTTATTGCTCGTGTTAGATTGATCTGTTTTATTGTATTTAAATTGTGCAAGCTAATAAACACTGTTTAACACAAGCTGTGTGTAATTATGGCTCTTCTGCTTCCTGTCGTATTATTGAACTCAAGTAGCACGTCCCAACCATGATGAGCTGTCGGACGATACACAATCTCTTACTGGTGTTGAGACAACAACAAAGCCCATCTTTGCAACATCTGGGCAGGTCGTACGGGTATAGGATGAAACAAGGACTGGAAAGGCTTGTGGTCCGTTACTAAGTAGAAATTTCTGCCAAGCAAATACTGTTGGAATTTGGTGATAGCATACAAAATAGCCTTGCCTCTTTCTCAATTTGTGAATAGTTACACTGAGCCTTGGACAACACTTTAGATACGAAAGCAATAGGTCTGTCTTTATTACCAATCCTGTGCGAAAGCACTGCACCGATTCCGAAAGAGGAAGCGTCAACTTGTAATAGAACTGGTTTGTCAGGATCAAAGTGAACTAATCATCGATCACTGAGCAATGCATCTTTAAGTTTTTGAAAAGCTACGTGACACTCATCTGTCCAAACAAAGGGAAAATTCTTGCGACGCAGGCATTGCAATGGAGCTGCGATTTGGGCAGCATTCGGTATGAACTAAATATAATAGTTCACTTTCCTTAAGACTGACTGCAATGCTGTGATATTTCGAGGAACTGGCATATCTCGTATGGCAACAAATGCGACTGAAGAGGATGTATACCTTGAATGTTTATGACATGACCAAGCTACTGCAACTCAGGTTTAAGAAAATCTCACTTATCCAGTCTACACTTGAGTCCTGCATCAGATAACACACGAAACAAAGACGCAAATTTGCAGTATGTTCTTCAGGTGTATGACTTGCTACGACAATATCGTCCAAATAATTTGAACAGTTTGGCACTTGAGCAGTCAGCTGTTAAAAATACTGTTGGAAAACGGCAGGTGTGGAAGCACTGTCAAAAGGCAAACGCAAATTTTTAAATAAGCCCAAATGAGTATTCACTACACATGCTTTTTGAGAGTCTTCATCGAGCGGTACTTGATGATACGCGTCGCGCAAATCAATTTTTGAAAAGTAGCGACCAACGCTTAACCTGTCCATGAGATCCTCTGGGCGTAGCAAAGGATAAGTATCAATTACAGTTTGTGGCTTAACTGTAGAATTAGTAAACACAGAGGCGAATACGATCTGAAGGTTTGGGGAGTAAACCAATGCACTTGGCCACTGGCTAGCTTCTATGGGCGCAATAGCACCGCTATCTTGCAACTCTTGGAGTTCAAAAGCGACTTTGTCCCGTAATGCAATGGGAACAGGTCTGGCCTAGCAAAATTTCAGCTGTGCATTGTCTTTCAGAGTAATAAGTGCAACAAAATTATGAGCCTTGCCTAAACCTTCAGAAAAGATTTCCAGGATTTCTTTTAGGAAACTAGACACTGCTAGCAGACACTGACAACACATTGTCCAGAATGTTAAGCCAAACATATCAAATGAATCAAGACCAAATATGTTCGCACAATCGCGTGTTGTAGCGCTGTAAGAGTTACTATTCTTGTATTCGAGGGATACATGGCAGGCAAAGTATATTTTCCGAGAACGAGAATGTCTTGTCCATCATTAGCAATCAGTTGCATGCTAGTTTTAGACAGGCATGGGAAGCCTAACAGTTGATATTCATATGTGTGACGACTTATCACTGTAACAGAGGCACCCGTGTCCAAGTGAAATTTCCCACATTTCCCACAAAGAACTAAATGAACAAAAATTTTGTTGGACTGGCGTATCACTGGAGAAACTCCACGCTAGCTAGTTTTGCCAGTGCCCATTGCAGACTCTGAATAATACTGGATTAATGACATGGGCCTTGTGACTAGATTTTTATAAGTGGGCAGAATTATTATGTTTGTTCCATTGCAAACATATGGATTGTACATGTCTTTCCTGTCACAAGTGTAGCACCGAGCTTGTTGGTATGGGCAGTCTTGGCGTTTATGCCATGAATGACGAGGACAAGACTTAATCGTGTTTGCCTGTGTAGGCTCCTGTTTAGCGAGCTGCTTACATGGTGTGGAGCATTGTTTACTAGACGTGGCGGGCGCAAGCTGCCGTCACCGAATTGGCCGATCGCAAACAAGGAACTCAATCCGATAAATTGCTGGCGGCTCAAATTTATCGGCTGACAGGGCACCTGAATCGTTCTGACCTAGTAATTGCACTACTTGCTGAAATGATGGAGTGGACTGTTTCAAAATCTGTTCTTTGAGTTCGACGTCTGTGACATTGTACGTGATCGCATCATGCAACATAACATCTGAATACAAAGCTCCACAAGTACATCTGAATTTGCATTCCCTCGTCATTTCCCGAAAATCTGTTATCCACTCGCGATAGGTTTGTTCTGACCGTTTTTTACAATTAAAGAATTGATACCTAGCTGCTACCACATTCACTTGCTGATCATATTGGTTAGCGAATCTACAACCTGATCAAACGACAGTTCACTCGGAGTGGCGTTAGGGACAAGTTTGTTTAGGAGTGTAAACACTGGACTTCTTATTGTTAAGAGAAAGTAATGGTTTTTCACAGTACCTGGTACATTGTGAGCGAGTACGTGCACTTCAAACTATTGCAACCACCCGAACCATTCCTCTTCTTGTACACGAAACTGGCGAAAACACAGTACAGCTATAGGTGTTGCTGTAGGTAGTGCTTGTTCCATCAGGCACACAGCGTTTACCAGTGGCTGCTGCACCGTGTTGAGCAGTGCAGATATTTACTGAGTCTGCAACTGAAACATCTGCATTAGGTGTGCTGTATCTCACACTGGCAGCTGTGGCGCCTGAGCAGGGTGTAGGAAAGCTGGGGTGGGCATGTTGGAAGAGACAAATGCAAGAAACAGACAAGGCAAGCAAGAAAAATAAGTACAAAAGCAAAGAAAATGCCCACCTTAAACGCTGATTAGCAAAAGAGCTGTTAAAGCAAGTAAACGCCCCTGCAAAAAGTAAAGACAAGAGAGAATTAAGGCGCCAGCAAAACACAAAAGAAAATTCTGTGGCCACCAGGCACTGAGTTCTTCATATTTATACTCGTCGCCAATGTGCCATTCGTGTAATATAGGGTGCTTAGGAAGCTGTTTTCTCGCAAAGCTAAACAACTATTCAAGAAAATCTTATTAATGGAGTTTATTATAGTAAATTAAATTGACAAGACTTTGCCTTTTCACAATGAGGTGTCGCTAGCAATTGGCGACATGCAACTAACGAGTGTCCTTCGTTATATACAATTTCCATGCAAGCAATTAATAGAGATTACAAGTCACGGCTAAATCATTTGGATCACGGCTCGCCTTCTAGTGCGGCTCTTCTAGTCCCTCTTCTAATCCGGCCAAGGCTGTCTGAAACAGTGCTTATATTCTCTTCGTCCAGAAGCCGCTCCTGTCGTGGTGTTGTCCTAGTCAGCGTTCTGTGGGGTGACATGGTCTCACAGCCTTCTCTGCTGTATCGATCCTGGCCGATGTGCCGGCGATTGATGTTACACCGGAACAGAGTGTATTTACCGAATATTTTCCAATTTGTAATATTATTGCCGGCCGGTGTGGCCGAGCGGTACTAGGCGCTACAGTCTGGCACCGCGCGACCGCTACGGTCGCAGGTTCGAATCCTGCCTCGGGCGTGGATGTGTGTGATGTACTTAGGTTAGTTAGGTTTAAGTAGTTCTAAGTTCTAGGGGACTGATGACTTCAGAAGTTAAGTCCTATAGTGCTCAGAGCCATTTGAACCATTTTGTAATATTGTTGTAATTATAACTTCATCTTTTTCAGATGACGAGGACCCATAGAAGGAAAGGGGCTGAGCCGAATGGGACGAGTGGTCGAGACAGTTGAGTCAGTGATGAAAGGGACATCACTGTTAGAAGCCAGTAGGACTCATAGAGTGCCGTTTACGAGTTTGTACAGACGTTATCAATCATTATGTGTATCAGTGACCTTTTAGCAAAAAAATATGCATGTGGTGACCTTATTGGACATCCAAACACATTTCCTAAGGGTTTGGGAACCTGTCTTGCCAACAGAATAATACATTTGGAGTGTTTGAACCGACACAGAAAGATATGCGTATTACAGCCCCCAAACTAGCTGTCAAGAACAACATCGAACACCCCTGAGAAGACATAGCTGGAAAGGACTGGTGTGTTATATTCTGTTAAAGGAACAATCTTTCGTTGAGAAAACCAAGGGGTCTCTCGCAAGCACGAGCAGCCGCATTAAGCGGTGAGACCGTGAAACAGCACTTCGAACTTTTAAATGAGCTGCTTACAAATCTCTACCTGCATGATAAACCAACTCATACGTATAATATGTATGAAACAAGGTTGCCACTTAACAATAGACCTCCAGAGGTCATTCAGAGAAAGAAACAAGGAGATGCTTTATTTGAATACCGCGGAAAGGCGAGAACGTTACGATAATTACTTGTTCCAACGCAGCGGGTGCATATTTACCACCCATCTGTAATCTTCAAGGGCCAAACACAGAAGCCAGAACTGACAGTTAACTTGCCCAATGGGCCCATTTCATGCGTTAGTGAAAGCGGATAGATAAACGAATAAATATTCTTGAAATGGCTGAAACTTTTTCAAGAAAACAGAGTGTCAGTTAAAGTACTTCTTATTTTGGATGGACATCTGTCACATTCTTCACTATCAGCCCTTGAATTTTACCAGGAGAATGAGGTAGAAATATCCTGCTTACCGCCACACACTACCCATGTGTTAGAGCCCTTGGAGAGATGTGTTTTCAAGGTCCTCAAAACACATTACTTTGAGATGGCAACAAAATGGCACCAAAGAAACTCCAACACCAAAATAGGCAAAGTTTATCTAAGTGGGATATTCAGCGAAGCGTGGATGTCAACTGCATTATTCCGCTTAACTGTAAGTTTAACCCAGATGCGATAGAGGATTGGCGGTTTGTTCCTTCTGAAGCTTTGAGAGAAAACACGGAAACAACCACAAAAAATGATGCAACAATCGATAATTCGTCAACAGCTTTCCCAGAAGACTCAGCTCGGAATATCTTTCCTTCCCCGCTGAAGGAAAATCCTCCAGAGCTGTACCAGACGCTCGCTCACTGAACACCCGGAGAATATTGCTGTAGTGAGGGCAAAGAAGGATGGCCTACTGAAGCAAAAAACAACAAAAAAGAGAGCTTCTGAATTTAATGGTGATGGATAAAGTAATGACGGTACCAGTAAGAGAGCTGATGTTGACGTATTCAAGAAGACAGCTAACAAAATGAAAAGGAAAGTTTTAGACACCGATTCAGATGTGCCCCTAAATGATTCTGAAGATCAGGATTCTGAAGATCAGGCGATGGAACGGAAATGGGGATTCTGTCAGGGGAATGGTCACGTGTTGCGGATGGAGATAAACGTGAATGGATAAAATGCCAAAAGTGTACCACCTGGTATCATGAATACTGTGTCGGTGCGAGAGGTCGTAAGCAGTTGTCTGTGCCCACTGCAGGTGATTTACGAGAACAGAAACTTTTCACAAAGGCTACTTTCCATTACTGTGAAATTAGTATTGTAACTTGTTATATTATTAGAGGTAAAGATTATTAAATAGAAAATAGCGTATTTTCAGATAACCTTCCATGTTATTTAATTGTGTATCTGCCCGTAATTTACCTTGTTCAGATAGACCCGACCACTATCGGAATAGCACAAATGAAATGCACTTTTGTCCAATCGGGAGGGTAAATCGAATAGTAGCGTAATATAAATGTCTGACAGTCGTGTACAACCACCTTAAAAGTTTATAAGCGAACGACAAAAGTTGTACAAAAATATGGCATAAATGGCTCTGAGCACTATGCGACTTAACTTCTGAGGTCATCAATCGCCTAGAACTTAGAACTAATTAAACCTAACTAACCTAAGGACATCACACACATCCATGCCCAAGGCAGGATTCGAACCTGCGACCGTAGCGGTCGCTCGGCTCCAGACTGTAGCGCCTAGAACCGCACGGCCACTCCAGCCGGCAAAATATGGCATATATTATAAACATGAAACATTTACCTTTTTGAAGTTTTTTGTGGGTCACACAAAATTTTGACTCTTTAATATCTGCTTCACCTAAATGAAGTGTATAATTAACACCATAAAGGTCAAGGGGTCTATTAAATGCGAAACATGTCATTTACCGCCTGATGTGTTGTATAATTTAAGTGGATTTTTAAGCGACTTTGAAAAAATAACGACAATATTCAATTTTATTATACAACCCAAATATTAAAAATTTAAAAGAATGACAATAATGAATTAAATGGAAATTTTGCTCCACTTGAAGAGTACAATCTCCAGTTAGTCGGAGGGATGACCGTTAAATGTCATGTACACTGTATACTAATTGATATTTTTATGACATCTGAAGTAAGATTCTCTTAGAGAGAGAAATAAATCTGGAAGGTTGTTATCATTACAATAGGCCTACTACTTAGCTAAAAAAAAATGGGTTGCGAGAAAGAAAGTAATCTGGTGTGTCCAGGCATAAACGCAAAGTTTTCGTTTACATTTTCTCTTGAATATCCAGTATTTGTTCTCCGAAGCTTGTGGGAGAATTTGCCAACGCTGTTAGGAATGTACACTCTGGTAGTGCATACTGAAGTGCTTGGGAGAGAACGTAAGTTGTACATCGCAATAATATTTCAGCTCTAAGTCAATTATTTGGGAAACGTGTTGTCCTGTTTTGGGAGATACATCGTGGTAGGTTAACTATCATGAACATGAACAGTTAACAACTCTAGCTTTGTGCCGTCTTCATATCGTCGCATCTTACGCGATTGCAGGTACGGTCGTGATAGATCTTTCACACGTGGGATATCATGACGGAAGGAGTTTTGCACCACCTTTCGCGTGACCTGCACCGCACGAAAACTGTGAAAATTTACACACACACACACACACACACACACACACACACACACACACACACACACGCACACACATATATATATATATATATAAACAAATTGCTTGTATACTCTTGGCATACTTCTGGTGTTCTTGGTTATATTCATTTTCTTCCGCCGTAAGTAATCTCTTGACTGTGTGTTTAACATTAGTTCTTGACCGGGCTTCTTCTACCGATGCAGGGCGCTGACATCGAGATGATGCGCGGAAGAAAGGAAAACGTTTGTGGTTTTGCACAAATAACAATTATTATTCAGACAACACAAATAGCTACCACACACACATCTTACAAAAATACGTCATCTCCACTCGAGAACTAAACTATTAACAAAAAAAAAGGCATATTTTTATCATTTGTTCTCACCTTCCGGCGTAGCAAAATATATCTTTAGCGGGCGCTTACAGCGGCTATCCCTGGCTTTTCCTACGTACTAATACAATTGCCCCCACACAGTGCGGTGACATGCAATGAAAGTTCACAGTGTTTTGCATGTAACTGTACAGCTTAAATTTAAATTTGTGCCGAAAGGGGTATAATAACCTTTATTTGTCGGCGTATTTTTCTTTGTAATTTGGGTTGGAGATGTCAACTTGTCTCACTTACATATTATCTTACAGGAAATACATATCTCTCATACAGAATGATAGTTCGCTAAGTATTTACATGAGAGCCCTGCTGGAGTGGTTACTCATCTCTTTGCCAATATTGCTAGTCTCTTGGGCGCTGATGACCACGCTGTTTAGCGCCCGAAAACCTCAAACCACACACACACACACACACACACACACACACACACACACGCTAGTCTCTGTGCGCATGCGCGCTAAATATGTTTGTTGACTGTGCAACAACCGTTAAATGTTCCACATATTATTGGGTACGGTCGCCCGCGATTCCACTCGCACTTTTAGTGTCATTTTCACTCTGAGTGCCATACTATCCGTCGAATTATTTGCTGTGGCGTGGTCTTCCATCGTGAGTGTGGTGTATATGCATTTGTTCTCCAAGAACCGATGCTGTGGCAGATTATTCACCTTTGATAATGCCCGGGAAGGATCTTCTCCGTCGTATCCACATTTCCAGTGGGGTGAACTCTGCACATCAACACCCGAAGTCAAGGTAAGTGATGCTTGCACACATGTAGTTTGCTAATTAATATATCAGGCGTTGCGTAGCATGACATTACCATAATTGCTTCGTTGCACTATTGCACACGTTTGGATACCACTATATATTTCGTCGTTCACTTTGGCTGGAGAACTGTTTTTAGTCCTTGAGGTTTCTTCCCTTTCTGCTAGTTTTTCAAGTTCATCTTTTACATATGGCTCGATATACACTTAAAATTCACGTAAACATTTTGACATAACAATGCATATTACAAGGGCTTACATCCAAGGCTGACACTCCACCCGTTATTTGTATCAAACATAGAAAATTCTTAAATACTAAAACATTAAAAAATTCCTTCTCCAATTACAGTTACTGGTTAGTACAGTTTGTTCGTTAACTTAAAAAAAAATTCCTTTGTACATAAATACAAGTAACTTATTTACATTCCTTTACATCGTGTTACTGTATGTGCATTTAATGCATCAGCATTTTATTTTCCAGTCATCCATACATCAGTTATGAGAGTTTAATATTTTCCTAGGGAGGAACAGAGAAAAACATTTACATCAGGATTTTACTTTACGCGTTGCTGACCTAACTACGCTTTGGCGCCGCCTCCTGTGTTGGAGAGGGAATAAGGAATACTATTCTACTGGCTTATGGGTTACTAGGGAAACGCTATTCGTCCTTTCTTAAGTCACTTATCAGGGAACTACCTTTTCATGAAACCGAAACGTATTAACGACTCATGTACTATATACCATTGTGTTGCTTATAATTGTTTACGTGTAGCTTCGAGTTCGTAACGCAAAAGTTTTTGAATTACGTCGTGCTTACCTCTTTACGATTATGTGGAAATGTCGTTTATATTCGCATGTGACCCGATATGAGTTGATTAGTTTTATTTGAGGTCACATGCCTCCGTGTTTATGTCAACTTCGTAGTCAGTAGGTACGGGTAAATGTTTGTATTTGGACTGAGACAATGTATATTCTTATTCTTCATTTGCTTGATGTCCAAAATATATACATACACTACTTTGCATCAATAATGTACGCATTTCTGAATCGTGCTCGTCTAGTCCCTGCGGTAATCTGGATAATGCATCTGCAATAACATTCTAACTGCCCTTTATGTATATTACACTCCTGGAAATGGAAAAAAGAAGACATTGACACCGGTGTGTCAGACCCACCATACTTGCTCCGGACACTGCGAGAGGGCTGTACAAGCAATGATCACACGCACGGCACAGCGGACACACCAGGAACCGCGATGTTGGACGTCGAATGGCGCTAGCTGCGCAGCATTTGTGCACCGCCGCCGTCAGTGTCAGCCAGTTTGCCGTGGCATACGGAGCTCCATCGCAGTCTTTAACACTGGTAGCATGCCGCGACAGCGTGGACGTGAACCGTGTGTGCAGTTGACGGACTTTGAGCGAGGGCGTATAGTGGGCATGCGGGAGGCCGGGTGGACGTACCGCCGAATTGCTCAAAACGTGGGGCGTGAGGTCTCCACAGTACATCGATGTTGTCGCCAGTGGTCGGCGGAAGGTGCACGTGCCCGTCGACCTGGGACCGGACCGCAGCGACGCACGGATGCACGCCAAGACCGTAGGATCCTACGCAGTGCCGTAGGGGACCGCACCGCCACTTCCCAGCAAATTAGGGACACTGTTGCTCCTGGGGTATCGGCGAGGACCATTCGCAACCGTCTCCATGAAGCTGGGCTACTGTCCCGCACACCGTTAGGCCGTCTTCCGCTCACGCCCCAACATCGTGCAGCCCGCCTCCAGTGGTGTCGCGACAGGCGTGAATGGAGGGACGAATGGAGACGTGTCGTCTTCAGCGATGAGAGTCGCTTCTGCCTTGGTGCCAATGATGGTCGTATGCGTGTTTGGCGCCGTGCAGGTGAGCGCCACAATCAGGACCGCATACGACCGAGGCACACAGGGCCAACACCCGGCATCATGGTGTGGGGAGCGATCTCCTACACTGGCCGTACACCACTGGTGATCGTCGAGGGGACACTGAATAGTGCACGGTACATCCAAACCGTCATCGAACCCATCGTTCTACCATTCCTAGACCGGCAAGGGAACTTGCTGTTCCAACAGGACAATGCACGTCCGCATGTATCCCGTGCCACCCAACGTGCTCTAGAAGGTGTAAGTCAACTACCCTGGCCAGCAAGATCTCCGGATCTGTCCCCCATTGAGCATGTTTGGGACTGGATGAAGCGTCGTCTCACGCGGTCTGCACGTCCATCACGAACGCTGGTCCAACTGAGGCGCCAGGTGGAAATGGCATGGCAAGCCGTTCCACAGGACTACATCCAGCATCTCTACGATCGTCTCCGTGGGAGAATAGCAGCCTGCATTGCTGCGAAAGGTGGATATACACTGTACTAGTGCCGACATTGTGCATGCTCTGTTGCCTGTGTCTGTGTGCCTGTGGTTCTGTCAGTGTGATCATGTGATGTATCTGACCCCAGGAATGTGTCAATAAAGTTTCCCCTTCCTGGGACAATGAATTCACGGTGTTCTTATTTCAATTTCCAGGAGTGTATTTCAAAATTGAATTTCTGCAGGAACAAACACCAACTTGCTAGTCTTCGGTGTAACAGCTTACATGTTAAGAGAAAAGATAATGATTGGTGATCACAACAGACTTTAGTGTTTTTACCCCAAAGAAAATGCTCGAATTTATTAAACTCCCAAATTACTGCTAATCTTTCCAATTCTGATACGGAATATGATCCTTCCGCCTCTGATAAAGTTCTGCTGGCAAAGCTGATGACTTTGGATACGGTTTTTCCTTCCACTTCTTGTATCTGCAACAAGCCCCAGCCCCAGCCCCAGCCCTTGTGACGAGGCGTCCGTGCTTAAACAAAAGACTTAGGACATGTCAGGATGGCTCAAAATGTTTGCTGATATTAATTCACTTTTGATTTTGGTTGGTTTGACAATGTTGACTGGAATACTCTTTTTCAAATTCTAAAGGTGGCAAGGGTAAAACACAGGGAGCGAAAGGCTATTTACAATTTGTACAGAAACCAGATGGCAGTTATAAGAGTCGAGGGACATGAAAGGGAAGCAGTTGTAGGGAAGGGAGTGAGACAGGGTTGTAGCCTTTCCCCGATGTTATTCAATCTGTATATTGAGCAAGCAGTAAAGGAAACAAAAATACGGAGTAGGTATTAAAATCCATGGAGAGGAAATAAAAACTTTGAGGTTTCGCCGACGACATTTTAATTCTGTCAGAGACAGCAAAGGACTTGCAAGAGCAGTTGAATGGAATGGATAGCGTCTTGAAAGGAGGATATAAGATGAACATCAACAAAAGCAAAACGAGGATAATGGAATGTAGTCGAATTAAGTCGGGTGATGCTGAGGGAATTAGATTAGGAAATAAGACACTTAAAGTAGTAAAGGAGTTTTGCTATTTGGGGAGCAAAATAACTGATGATGGTCGAAGTAGAGAGGATATAAAATGTAGACTGGCAATGGTAAGGAAAGCGTTTCTGAAGAAGAGAAATTTGTTAACATCGAGTATAGATTTAAGTGTCAGGAAGTCATTTCTGAAAGTATTTGTATGGAGTGTAGCCATGTATGGAAGTGAAACATGGACGATAAGTAGTTTGGACAAGAAGAGAATAGAAGATTTCGAAATGTGGTGCTACAGAAGAATGCTGAAGATTAGATGGGTAGATCACATAACTAATGAGGAAGTATTTTACAGGATTGGGGAGAAGAGAAGTTTGTGGCACAACTTGACGAGAAGAAGGGATCGGTTGGTAGGACATGTTCTGAGGCATCTAGGGATCACCAATTTAGTATTGGAGGGCAGCGTGGAGGGTAAAAATCGTAGAGGAAGACCAAGAGATGAATACACTAAGCAGATTCAGAAGGATGTAGGTTGCAGTAGGTACTGGGAGATGAAGAAGCTTGCACAGGATAGAGTAGCATGGAGAGCTGCATCAAACCAGTCTCAGGACTGAAGACCACAACAACAACAATTTTGCTAAAGTCCTCCTGGCACCTCTCATCCCATAACCAAGGCTTATTCTTTCTCAATAGGTTAAGTACAACATCGCTATTCATAAGCTGTTGCGGTGTAAATTTTCGGAAAAAGGAAGTTAGTCCTAGATACGCTTTCGATTGTTTTCTGTTCCTTGGGGGTGGGCAGTTACGTATGGCATTTAGTTTCTTTGGTTCTGGTAATATACTCTGTTCTGATACGATGTCCTAAAAATTTCACTTGTTCTTTGCCAAAGTTAAATTTCTTTAGATTTGCTGTTATTCCGTACTTCGTAAATCTCTGAAATACCTTTTCTATTATATTGATGTGTTCTGCCCAAGTTGATGTGGCTATTAACATATCGTCAAAATAAATGGTATCTTTACTGAGCAATTCAGGTCCTAAGATCCTGTCCAAGGCTGATATAAATACGCCTGCGCTAATGTTTAAGCTAAAGGGTAGAACTTGAAATTCACAACTCCTGCCATTGCAGACAAATGCTGTGTGTTTTCTACTCTCCTCATGTAACTTTCTTTGCCAGTAAGATTTTTTAAGGTCAAGGGTGCTCAAATATTTGTTGTTATGAAATTTTAGCAATTGTTCTTGCTGGTACTAGGATTTTGTTTATGCCTCTAGCGTCTAAAACTAGTCGTACTGATCAACCAGGTTTGCTAACTGGTAGTATTTGGTTGCAATATGGAGAAAATGATGGCTGTATGATTCCCCATTCGCATATTCTATTGACTTCCTGCTTAACTGCTTCACGCTTTGCCCACGGTATACGGTAAGACATAACACAAAATGTTTCGTGAGGATGGACATTAAGTTTATGTTCATAATCTTTGATTAGTTTTGGATTCATATTAAAAACATTTACATATTTAAAAAGTAAGTCAGAAAGCTCTTGTCGTTGTAGAATATTTGATTCGTTCAATTTTGGTTCTGTTAATTCCTGGTTAACTTCAGTGTCGTTCTCGTGTTCGTTATCACATTTGTTCACAAAATACACTGTGGGATATCAATACTGTACAGACATGGGGTTGTGGGTTTACCTTGTTATACCTCTCCGGTGTGGTAATCAGACCGATAGAAATAGCACTTTTTTACCATTACCTATGTCTGTTTGAATTTTGTATGTTCTAAATGTGTCCATACCTATGAAGCTATTGACTGTAAGTTTTTTCTACTATTAAAAAATTCCACTGCACAGAGAATTGTTCGATGTTCATGGTGATAAGAACTTGGTGTTTTTCTATTTGGTTTTACCGCCTGTAGCGGTTGTATTTTGCAGTTTTGCACTGGCAGAAAAGGAAATTTATTGCGTCTTTTTAATTCAGTGAAAAATGCTTCAGACATTAAATTAGTCGTGGACCCTGTATCAAGTATTAACTGTGTGTCTGTACCAAAAATTTTCACTCTGGTTACTGCTTGCACTTGTTCTTCCATTGTGTTTTTCGCCGATTTTAGTTCATGTTGGTATAGATCGTCTTTTACGTCTCCTTGTTCAGCGAATCGTACGAAACATGTTTGCAAATCTGGTTTGCCCCCATCGCTTATAAGGTTTATAGCATGGGGCTCAACTATGACCGATTCAGGTTTTCCTGCGGTGTAGTCTGATCTACTTCGGTACAAAAAAAAAAAAAAAAAAAAAAAATGTTCAAATGTATGTGAAATCTCACGTGACTTAACTGCTAAGGTCATCAGTCCCTAAGCTTGCACACTATCCTAAGGACAAACACACACACCCATGCCCGAGGTAAGACTCGAACCTCCGTCGGGACCAGCCGCAGAGTCCATGACTGCAGCGCCTCTAGACCGCTCGGCTAATCCCGTGCGGCTACTTTGGTACACCGGACAACTTCTGTCAGTTGTACTGTGTGATTGTTTCTCCAGTGTGTATCATTTCCAGTTCGCAACATACTTTCTCTTGTGTTCATATGGCTGTTGTGAAATGTCGCCGTATTGTGGTTTTGCTGCGCAAAGGTTGGCTGCGGTATGGCGTGTTGTATGTTATTGTTGTTGCCGCGCGCCGGCCGCCGATGCGACTGACTGTTTAAGCTTACATGCGGTGTATAATTTTGAGAGGAGGGGTTGAAATTAGCTTGTGGATAGTGATCGTTCCTGTTATTCGGAAGGTTTTGTTTAAATCTCTTGTTCCTACCATTTCCATTCCCGTATCGATTACCACGGTTAATGTATCCTTGCGGTTGCGTGTTCCAGCTTTGCTGTGTGTTCATGTCTGGGTTTTTGTAATGACCATTCAAGTTATGTTGTTGTGGTGTTTGGCTGTGGCTCTGAGCACTATGGGGCTTAACATCTTAGGTCATCAGTCCCCTAGAACTTAGAACTACTTAAACCTAACTAACCTAAGGACATCACACACATCCATGCCCGAGGCAGGATTCGAACCTGCGACCGCAGCAGTCTCGCGGATCCGGACTGCAGCGCCTAGAACCGCAAGACCACCACGGCCGGCGTGTTTGGCTGTCTGGCGCCCTATTTGTTACTACTATCTCTTCATATATTAGGTCGATTGAATCTAAAATGGATAGAAAATATTGTGTGTTGTGCTCGGGTGTAGTAATTAATTTTTCACAAATGTGTGATGGCAAACGACTTTTTAAAATTTTTAAAACATCCACATGAGAAGTAGGATTAGTCCAATAACGTGTTTTGTTGAGACTTCTCAAAATATATTCGCAAGCTACCATATTTGCTATTAAAAGAAGCGGGGTTAAAAGCCTCTAGCATAAGTCTCTCCTGTACGGCTTCTGACAAAACATTTGTCAAGAAATGTAAATATGTGGTACAACGCTCAGCTACCTCGGTCGCCCACAAAAGTACATCGCCTTGCGTGTACCCAACAACAAACCTGATCTTTTGTGCTTCCGTCCAATTGCAAGGAAACAAATGTCGAAAAGCATTAATAAATACAACAGGATTCATCTTCTTACCTTCGCTCGTAAATGGTGGAAATTGACGGTGTTTTAATAGACCTTCGTCAGCAAATATAGTGGACAAGCTGTTTGCATTTTGTGCTGTGTTTACATAGCTGTCATAATTATTTACATTTCTCGTAGTTACTGGTTCTGGTGTCATGCCATGTAAACTTACACTCTGCGTTCTGTCATTACTATTGGCATTGCTTATAGGGTTTGCAACGATCTGTGTGCATACATTACTTTGGTTTGTTGTGGTTGGCACTTTGTTTATGTGTACAACTTGTGTCTCTGTATCAGTTTCACCTACGTAGTTGCGTATCCTGTGCTCTGTAGCCTGCAAATTGGTGTTCGCTTTGTCGATAATGTCATTTTCATTTTGTTGAATAACCCTTGCAACTACGTCATTGATTAATTTTCATTCCTTCACTACTTTTTCCGCTGCGGTACTGGTTTTGTCTAAAGTACATGCTCCAGTTTGTGAAATTACGTAGATAAATTTTCATTAATTTTGTCTCTTTCCTTTTTGGCACAGACAGATTCGATTTCAAGTGATGCTACTTTTAATTTGAGTTCATCAATAGCTGCTGGTATATTTTCGTAATGTTCTATACTGAGGAAGTTACTTGTGTTTGTGTAGCTTCCAAGTTTTTGTGTATGTCTTTAATCGCTTTTCTTTGTTGCTCTACTGTATCATTCTAGTCGTTAAGAGTGCCTAACTTCTGTTTTATACCCGTAATGTCATTGTTTACTTCGGATAGTACATCTTGTTTTAGCTGTTTTTCCATGTCTTTAAATTTTACATTCATCTCCTCGCCAAAATTCTTTGTCAAATCACTGATCTGCTGTGTGACTGTATCCTGAAAATCTCTTAAAACTTGTTTTTGCTCTTGTTTTATAAGGTTTATGTCTTGTATTGCTAAGGTAACGTTTTGCGACAAACTGTCAAATTTTGTATTTATGTCCGTTCGCAAATTGGTGTTTATATTTTTTATTTCTGCACGCAAACTGGGGTTTGTATTTTGAATGTCTGCACGCAACTGGTGTAATTGATGTTTGTATTTTTTATTTCTGTGCTCAAGCTATCGAGTTTTTGAAGTATAGCGGCAAGTGGGATGTTTTGGTTGATATCTAATGTACTTTGGTTGATGACAACTGTCCTCTGCAGATCAACATTTGAGTTTCGTGTGATGGGTGATGGCAAAGTGTCGTCAAAAATCATGTTATCTGCGCTTTCTATGTTTTCCTGTGAGAACAGAATGTTGCTCGCGGAGACACGTAATGTAGTTTCATCTATTGTCATCAACGTATCATCAAAGTTAGAACGCTGTGAAAGTTCACTAGCACTTGTTACATCGGTTATGTTCATCTCTGAACTACTCAATACTTCTGAGTGTGGAAGACATGGCGCCGGTACTTCAAACGTTCTATCCTGCAATTGTCCGCCGCCTTGGCTCATTGCATTTTCGTAATTGTCAGCAATAATGAAAACTGATTTTTGTGCCATTTTTCTTGAATATTAAAATGAAAATTTTCAAACTAGAAATCTGAAATATATTATTTTTGTGAATTTAATCTTACGATTTATGTGTCGTCAAGCGTTATTTAGCTACTTTTATGACGCACAAAATGTTATGACACTAAAACTTCAAACTTTTCTCTCGCTACTCATTATCTAACATTTCTGAAAAATTCATTACAATGCATTTATGCATTTAGGAAAGGAAATTAAGGAAAGGTACTTCTAATTATTACGCAGGAGACGCTACCAAGCATAGCTAAGCAAGCGGTTGCGTAGCGGTCCTACCTTTTCTGCGATGAAATAAACAGCGTATTTCCAAAATTTTCCTCAAAATTCCGTTTTTTTTTGTTTCCATTTTGAATTGGTTTTCTCCACAAGAATTTTTGGTTCTGGTTATTTTGCTCCCAGTCGTGATGTTGCACATGAAAATTTTAAAATAATTAGTACATGCAAAATAATCTCGTACAATGTCATAAATAATTTTGAATAATTTACACAACTGGTTTCATGGCTTTCTCAATGTCGTGTCACCAGGTCACCAGTGGTGCAAATTTATATATATAAAAATATATATATAATTAAACAAATTGCTTGTATACTCTTGGCATACTTCTCGTGTCCTTGGTTATATTCGTCTTCTTCCGCCGTAAGTATTCTCTTCACCGTGTGTTTAACTTTAGTTCTTGATCGAGCTTCTTCTAGGATGCAGGCCGCTGAATCGAGATGGTGCGCGGGCTTTTCCTACGTACCCATACAGAACCTCATTCGTAATCACACATGATGGCCGCAGAAGAAGTCACGTAAGGCGCGTTTATTCATAGCGCTTTCTAGTAAAATATCAATATTATTACCCAGCTAAAATTTGAAGCTTTGAGATATGTTCCTGTAATAGGGAATTAACGTGGCAATGCTAGATGTTTTTTTCTACTCTGAAAATCTGGGTCCAGTTTTATGCCGCCTGGATGACGGAAGGTAGGAATTTTGGGGTTTGACATCCCGCTGACGAGAGGTGATTAGACGAAGCACAAGTAGGAATTGTGGAAGGAACCATCCTGGAATTTGCTATAAGTAATTTAGTGAAACCACAGAAAATCAAAATTTGGATAGCTGGATTTGAAGCGTCGCCCTCCAGAATGCGAGGCCCGTTCTGAGCACTGCACCAGCGTCTCCGCTTAAAGATAATTATGTAGCCACTGTAACACGCCTTGTAAGAAATAACATATGGTTGCGAGCGGAGAGCGCTGCGGCCGAGGTCAGAAATCACACTTGGCGACAATAGATTTCAAACATCGGGTTAATGTTTTTGCACTGATGATCTCGCCGCCAGAGAGACTTCAAACCCTTCATTTTTTTTATTATTTCGTGGCCGCAGCCATCTATATTCAATTTTTCTGTGTATATACAGTTCATGTCCATATCCTACATTTAAAAGCCAATAACAGTTAAGAGATGTTAATCAGAGGCTCCGTTTGAAGACAGCTGTGTACAGTTAATGAAAAATGTGTGATATTTGGAGGAAGCGATGGCATGATATTATTCGATTCGTTGTCGCAAAGAAGCCGTTATGACTTCGTGTCAAAGAAAACTGGTGTAAACTTAGTTTCTTCGAATTTAAGGCCAAGTTGTTCGACAATAATAGCATTAGAAACTTGCAGCATATCCCTGGTGGACGCTGCAGCAAAGTCATTCGACGGCTGACGGTTTTATGGGCAACTGCAGTTGAGTCTCTGTACTGAAGATCTCGACTGATGCGAAGAGTCGCTTAAGTTTGATAATTTTTAGGAAATAAACGCTATAGCGATTTTAAATATTGCATATTAATGGAATTTCCTGGCTAGATTAAAACGGTGTACCAGAGACTCAAAGTCGGGACAGTGGCCTTTCACGGCAAGTGCTCGATCGGCTGAGCTCTCAAAGCGAGACAGATGGTTCATAATCTACAGCTTTAATTCGTATTCTACTTTCCGAAACTGGTCACAGGCCATGAGTCATGCTTGGGTAGCTAAGACGGTAGAGCACTTGTACACGAAAACAAAGCCTCCGACTTCGTCTTCACGGTCCGGCCCACGGTTTTAAACTGCCAGGAATTCTCATATCAGCGCACACTCCTCTTCAGATAGAAAAAAATTAATTCCATCTCCATCAAAGTTATCTGAACTTCCCCCTATTCTGCAGGAAGAACATGATTTCCTTGAAAACCATACAGGATCTGTATCTATGCATTTCGAGACAACTGGAAATTTTTGTGTATACCAATAGCTTTCTACGCCATGTTAGGCTTGGTAATGTCTTGTGTTCTTGGTCCTTGCATATTTTTGCCCAGCACCTGTGTGTGTGTGTGGGGGGCGGAGGGGGGGGGGAGAGGAAGTTGTTAGAATGCGTTTGTCATAGTCATAAGGTTTCACAAGCTGTGACATCGTCGCAAAAAAACACAGTGACCCATATATGTAATAGTTTCCTTTAAATTACGTCAATTGTCACAATCTTTTTGTTTAACAGATTACCGGTTTCGATCTTCAATGACTATCATCAGATCTGTTTTTACGAAACAGATCTGATGATGGTCATTAAAGACCGAAACCGGTAATCTGTTAAACAAAAAGATTGTGACCATTGACGTAAATTAAAGGTAACTTATAGTCATAAGGGCCCATCTCCCGGAGAGATGGTATGTCGTGCCACTGGGTACACAATACGATAACTTCTGATACGTACAGCTAGTAATGTGGATACTAGCCGTTACGTTTTTGTCGTGTTCAGGCTGCATCCTGTCTGCGAAGTCTCCGTGATGTTACCTTTCAGCAAGATAACGCATGACGCATGGTGCCTTTGCTGTCCTGAACCTACCTCGACGCAGAGGGTGTTCGATACTGTCCTGGCCACCTGGTTCTCCATCTCTCCCACTGAAGACATCTGGTCATGGGTTGGGGTAAAAAATGGTTCAAATGGCTCTGTGCCCTATGGGACTTAACTTCTGAGGTCATCAGTCTCCTAAATACATCACACACAGCCATGCCCGAGGCAATACTCAAACCTGCGACCGTAGCGGTCGCGCGGTTCCAGACTGTAGCGCCTAGAACCGCTCGGCCATCCCAGCTGACCATGGGTTGGGGAGCGACTGGACACACCACTACTTACCAGTCACTACTGTCGATGGACTTTGCCATAGAATGGAAGAAGAATGGAAGCACGTACCCGTATCTGTCGTACTTGCTCAGTTCCACTCGATGCTGAGCCGTATTAGAGCCAGAGGTGGCAGATGTGTGTATTACATGTGGCATACTGTGTACTGCCAAATCACCTACAGATTTACTCATGTATTCATTCTACTTTAAACGCATATTAAGTAAAATATAGGTATTTAATACCCTTCCTGTTGTTGCAAATTAATGACTATTAATGAATAGGCAATGCACATGTCCATGTCGGCAAGGTCTCTTGTTGCTGTTGTTGTCATTAAGCTCTCCACATTAGTCTGTCGCATGAAATTCTCTTCATCTCTACGTAACTACATCCACTTGAACCCGCTTCCTCTCTTCAAGTCTTGGTCTCAGCGGACAGTTTTTCACTCTGTACATTCCTCCATTACGAAATTAATTATGTTTTTGCCTCGGAATGCGTTTTATCAATCTATCCCTTCTTTTAGTCAAGTTATGCCATAAATTTCTTTTCTCCTCGATTCAGCTCAGTTCTTGATTAATTATTCGGCATATCCATCTGACCTTCGGCATTCGTCTCTAGCACCGTGATTCAAAAGTCTATCGTCCACATCTCACTTCCACACCAATGCTTCCAGAAAGGAATTCTGGAAGCATTCGATTTTACCAATTAATAAAAGGTGAAATTTATTCCTCTAACGGCAGATGACTATGAAACAGGACTATAGAATAAATGAGTTTACGTTTAGCTATCAAAATAAGTAAGGATAAATCCATGTTATGTTATCAGATTATCATTTTAGTATTTACCTGAAAACACAATAAATATCTCATTTAATTACAACAGACAAATGTATTGTAACATTGGCTGTGAAACGAGAAAAAAAAAATTATTTGCATTTAGTGAACAAAAGGCCAGAAATAGCAGAATGTAGACGTCGAAATTGATCCCGGTTAGGGACTGAAACGAAAATTCGTATCCTGAACTGCTTTATTCTGTCTGCTTGAGAAATTTGTGCTTTCAGCTTACAACCCAGATGGAAGATAACAGGAAATTTATTGGCTCACTTCATGTACTGAATTCCTACTGAATAATGAAAAGCATTCTCCGGCAGCACCAGAGCCGGAGAGGATCTGTACAACAATTTCATACGCGCTGCTGGCAATTATCGAGTTTTGTGAAGGAGTTCCGGGAACGTAAGGTCCGTGTTGCCCGCAGGACAATGCTCGCCGCTGAGGCCCTAGCTGCAGCTATTGAGGAGCCGTCGTAAAGGCGCTGACACCACACCTCTGCCAACAAAGTCCCTGCGCTGAGGCCGTGGCTATGGCCGGCCCAAACAAACCCGGCTGGGCCTGGGTGGGTCCCGTTACGTGAGATTAGCATCAGCCACCATTGTGAGTGGGTGGCGGCCGGCCCACACGTGTCTCCACGCAGACGGACACCTGGCCTGCCAGACGCCAGCCCAGCGGCCGGGAGATGTACCTCAGGGCCTCTCCTGCCCAGGATCACGTCCGCCACGTGGATCTAATCTCGCTCTTGTCTTCCGCTGACTGCAAGAAAGGGCCGTGCTCGAAAGACCTAAAGGCAACAAAGATTTCAGAGACCAGACGTTATCAGTTTCTCAATTGCACTGCTCGGCATCCCAGTGGTTAAGCGACAAATTTATAATTCTGAGATCCGTGTGACTCAACCTCTATTTTCTCTGCCACTATCTTACATCTGCCAATGTTTTGCTAATATAAAATTTGACAAGCTGGATTGTGGTTTGGAGTATGCCTTAAACTGAAAGGGTTCGTATAACATGGTGGTTAAGTGCCATTCACTGCAGTGATCAGAGCAAGGCAGGGGCACGCCATGTCCAGTAGGATCAAGAATAGCAGTGTTCATACCAACTCAGAAGGTTAAGACAGGTCTACTTATACAAGCCAACCGTCTGTTCGTACAACACCACCATCACCTTTAGTGTCCCCCAAAATAGCAGCTATTACCTTAGTATGAAATCCTTTTTGATGTTAGGTAGCGCCATGCTGTAAAATCAATAAAAAATTCTCTATAAGCTGACGCGACCTAGTGAAGAAAATAGAAGATCAAGGTTTAAAATGGTTCAAATGGCTCTGAGCATTATGGGTCTTAACATCTGAGATCATCAGTCCCCTAGAACTTGGAACAACTCAAATCTAACTAACCTAAGGATATCACACACATCCATGCCCGAGGCAGGATTCGAACCTGCGACCGTAGCGGTCGCGCGGTTCCAGACTGAAGCCCCTAGAACCGCTCGTCCACACCGACCGGCAAGATCAAGGTTTAGCTTTCCTTCTGCGGCCGTATTAGGAATGGAGCACAAGGGAGTGGATGGAAATCGTATGTACTGAATCAAAGGAATCATCTTAGCATTCAATTTAAGAGATTATGGAAATCACAGACATTTTAAATCTGGAAGGTCGGGAAGAGATTTGACCAGCAGCCCTAACAAATACGTGACCAATGAATTACCTATTCCACGTCTTGCTTGGTCAAGGCCCAAGACCTAAAACGATTTTACGAGGGTAATCCCAAAAGTTTTTTTTTATATGTACATAGACCTGTTTATTTCTGCAATGGTTTACAGCAGTTTACAGCTTGAACTTCTAGCTATTTTTCGATATAATCACCATTTCTGTCGCTGCATTGTTGTAGACGCTGTGGCAGTTTTTGTATGCCCATTTCATACCAGCTCGCCGCCCTGCTGTTCAGAAAGTTATGGACCTCTTCTTTCACCTCGTCGTCGGAGCTGAATCGCTTTCTTGCCAAATGTTCTTTTAACCTAGGGAACTGGGCGCCAAGTAAGGACTGTAGGGTGGGTGGGTGATAATGTTCCACTGTAACTGTTGCAGGAGAGCAACGGTTTGCCGAGCGATGTATGGGCGAGCGTTGTCATGGAGAATGTGTACGCCCTTGCACAACATTCCTCTTCGGGTATGACATGGGTATACAAAAACTGCCACAGCGTCTACCAAATGCATCGACAGATATGGTGATTATGTCGAAAAATAGCTAAATGCTCAAGCTGTAAACTGATGTAAACCATTGTAGAAATAAACAGGTCTATGTACTTATAAAAAAAGGAGACCTTACTTTTGGGATTACCCTCGTATTTGCATTTATTCAAAATACATGTTGAATTGCATTGTACAAAGGCTACAGCCTGTTTTACAACCTTTCTAATCGTAGCATTTTGTTCTTGATTCTTGTACGCATTGCACATTATCCGTTTTTCAATATAGACGTACCTATTTTCTTCATAATTTGAAACTTCCAGAATCATTATATATTTTTCTAAATTGACAAATCCTTTGACCGACGCTCGATTTTTCTTAAGTCTTGCTTCCCTTGTCAAGCACAAAGTCAGAATTGTATCTTTGGTGCCTTTATCTTCCCAAAACCAAAGCCGATCGTTATTCAACACCTCTGCATCTGTGCATCTGATGACTACTCTCCTATTCACAATAAAGTGCCTGGCAGAGGGTACAATGAATCACCTTCAAGCTGTCTCTCTACCGTTCCACTCTCGAACGGCGCTCGGGAAAAACGAGCACTTGAATTTATCTGTACGAGCCCTAATTTCTCTTATTTTATCGCGATGATCATTTCTTCCTATGTAGGTGGGACCAACAGAATCTCTTCGCAATCAGAGGAGAAAACTGGTGATTTAAATTTCATGAGAAGATTCCGTCGCAACGAAAAACGCCTTTGTTTTAATGATTGCCACTCCAATTCATGTATCATGTCTATGGCATATCTCCCCTATTTCGCAATAATACAAAACGAGCCGCCCTTCTTTGTACTTTTTCGATGTCGTCCGTCAGTCCCACCTGATGCGGATCCCACACCGCACAGTAACTAATCCAGAATAGGGCGGACAAGCGTGGTGTAAGCAGTCTCTTTAGCAGACCTGTTGCACCTCCTAAGTGTTCTGCCAATGAATCGAAGTCTTTGGTTTGCTCTACCCAGAACATTACTTATGTGATCGTTCCAATTTAGGTTATTTGTAATTGTAATTCCTAAGTATTTAGTTGAATTTACAGACTTCAGATTTGTGTGACTTTTCGCGTAATCGTAATTTAGTGGATTTCTTTTAGTGCTCGTGTGAATAACTACACACTTTTCTTTGTTCAGGGTCAACTGCCACTTTTCGCACCATACAGATATCTTATCTAAATCATTTTGAAATTCGTTGTGGTCATCTGATGACAAGATGATAAATGACAACATCATCTGCAAACCTCTAAGGCGGCTACTAAGATTGTTTCATATATCGTTAATATAGATAAGGAACAATAAAGGGCCTGTAACTCTTCCTTGGGGAACGCCAGATATTACATATGTTTTACTCGATGGCTTTTCGTCTATTACTACAAACTGTGACCTTTATGACAGGATATCACGAATCCAGTCGCATAACTGAGGCGATATTCCATAGGCACGCAGTTTGGTTAGAAGACGCTTGTGAGGAACGGTGTCGAAAGCCTTCTGTAAAATCGAAAAATATGGAATCAATTTCACATCCCCTGTCGATAGCATTCATTACTACGTGAGTATAAAGAGCTATTTGTGTTTCATAAGAATGATATTTTCTGATTCCGTGCTGACTATGTGTCAATAAATCGTTTCCTTCGAGGTAATTAATAATGTTCGACTACCGTATACCTTCCAAAACCCTACTTCGTTCAAGTGGCTCTGAGCACTATGGGACTTAACATCTGAGGTCATCAGTCCCCCAGAACTTAGAACTACTTAAACCTAACTAACCTAAGGACATCACACACATGCATGCCCGAGGCAGGATTCGAACGAAACCCTGCAAATCGATGTTAGTGATATGGATCTGTAATTCAACGGATTACTCCTACTTCCCTTTTTGGGTATTGGTGTGACTTGAGCAATTTTCCAGACTTTACGTACAGATCTTTCTGTGAGCGAACGGTTTTATATAACTGATAAGCATGGAGCTATTGTATCAGCGTACTTTTAGCGGAACCTGACTGCCATCTGGACCAGAAGCCTTGCCTTTATTAAGTGATTTAAGCTGCTTTGCAACAACAAGGATATCTAGTTCTATGTTTCTCATCTTGGCAGTTGTTCTTTATTGGAATTCAGGAATATTTACTTCGTTTTCTTTGGCGAAGGAGTTTCGGAAAACCGTGTTTAATAACTCTGCTTCAGTGGCACTGTCATCAGTGACTTCACCGTTGTTATCGCGCAGTGAAGGTATTGATTGCGTCTTGCCACTGGTGCGCTTTATGTATGACCAGAATCGCTTTGGGTTTTCTGCCAGATTCCGAGACAGAGTTTCATTATGGAAATTATTAAAAGCATCTCGCATTGAAGTACGCGCTATATTTCGAACTCCTTCAACTCTCTTTTCCATTCTTCTGTATGTCATTCTTGCCAATGAATTGAAAGCGGAAGATAATACGCCAATTGTCCGATACTTCTTTTTATTTGCCTGCCCTTGCTATCTTCTGGCTTGTTTGGATGAAATTTTTTTGAAAGTCTGTGGGTATGCCTTCTGACTAAAACTCCTTGAACAGTAATTTGATTACCATTTTCCTCTATGATTTAGGAAATTCTGAATAAATTATGTCGATACCTTATTATTTGATCTCAAGTTTTCCAAAGCTGTGATAAACACTGTGAAACGGTACAGTAGTTTCCGCTCTATAAGCAGCAGGTTTTGCTGCTTGCTCGCGCCGAGAAATACAAACAGAGGCGGCTCTGCCGCCAATTTTATTGCACAACGCGGCCGGCCGCGGGTGCAACAGAACCCATGTGGACGGGTGGAAAGAAATGTGCCAGGCTTCATAATACGTATTTATATGTGACGTGTATTATGCATTTCTTGTACGTGAATGTGAATCTCCACATGAACTTTCCTAATTCTCCTCACACCTTTCCGTAAAGGGTGGCCAAATCTTAACCTTTCCGTAAAGCGTGGCCAAATCTTAGTTGGGAAGTAGTTCTGTAGTATAGTAGTGCCAACCTCACTCCTGGGTAGGGGATCAGAGAGACATCACAGGCAGGTAAAAGTCAAAGACGTTCCAGCATCACAATATTTGGGGTGGAGAGGTTGGTCACGCCAAGTGGTTCGACCATCCCCTCCACCGGGGCCCAGGAAGACCTCCGGGTGTCCGCCATATTCAGCAGGGGTTACAGAAGACGGGTAAGTGAGCAGATGTGCTCTCAGTGCGTCTGTCTCAGTGTTCACGCATGAAAGAGAGGTATTTCAATATTTGTACTAATTCTTTTATTTCCAGCTTCGGATTGTGTAAGGAAATGAATGTTCTCGTTTAATTTCGGAAATTTGACCCCCTGTGTTAATGTATCTGGTCCCCAGTTTGCCCGTTATCCTCCTCACATAGTGGATGTCCCATGTAAAACATTGGGAGACTTTGGTGGTATACATTTGGCCAACGCAATTCCATCTTTCCCGTAGAAATGTGCGTGCAGATTAGTATATAATATACCCGAGCTACAAAGTGTAAAATTGTAATATCTGTAAACTGGAAGAATTGCTGCAGTCGCTGTAAAGTCGAGTGATTATGTTCAAAATAAATAGGTAACCAATTGTCATCAATCTTCAACATACCTTAAAAACCACAAAGAAGTCAAGTTAAAGGAATTCATTTAAAATAAAAGATATAGAATGCAGGGACCCACACATCAGCGTGTGAGCCCTCCAGCCCCTTGCCTAGTATCGTACAGAAAGGGCACGCTCTCTAGGTATCGCTCTCAAGCTCCACTCCCCAGTTATCCGTTGCGCAATTTTCATTCAGGGGTTGACAACATCAAGTTTCATCTGGCGTCCCTAGGCGAGGAGGATTGACGGTAAACTTTCAACTAATTCTAATATTACATCCCCTATATCTTCCATACTGACGCTCATTTCTCTTTCTCTATCACGTCATCAGATATTTCCTCCCCTTGCAAACGCCTTCAGTTCACTATTTCCACCTATGTACTCTTTCCTCTGCGCTAAACAGGAGATTCCCCAGTGTAGTCTTAACATTTTTCCTGCTAGTATGTGGGTTTAACTTCTTTGCATTTCTATTTATTTCATTCCTAAGGGACTTTTTTTATTGCTGTATTTCTGTTTTACATGCCACATTTTCGTGCTTCCTTCTTTCGGGGAACACTTGAAGCATTTCTTGTGTTACCCAAGGTTTGTTCACAACTACGCTCTTTGTACCTATTTTTGTCTGTCCAGCTTCTGTGACTGTTGTTTCCTAGACACAGTCACTCCTCTTGAACTGATCTGCCTACTGCGGTACTGATTACTGAAGTATTTACAGAATTGGAGAACTTCAAATGACTTTCACCATTCCTCTGTACTTTGGAGACCCTTCTTTCCACATTGCACCTGGGAATGCCACAGATTTAGAAATGTGGGTCATACCATTATGTGAGCTAACTGGAACCTTTTTTTTGTCTCCATGTCGTTTTAAATACAATTACATTTCTATTGAAACGTCCCCTTTGAACAATTATACATGACTGTGCTTAAACTGACACACAATATTTTGTTAGCGCAACGCAATCTGACTTTCAAAATTCCCTACAAAAGAATGGCCCTGACTAACATTTAACTATACCTTTCACAAATCACTTACCTCACAAAAATCTTCGCTGCTCAAGCTACTGCAATACAGCGAGCGCCACTACTGCCAGCTAAATAAAAGATTCAAACTATGGAAGGCACTAACTACTGATAGGGATAGTTAGCAAATGAAAGATATTAATAGAGAACAAACAATGTATTTACCTTGATATCATCATATATAAATATAGCAGTTCATGACAAATTTCAAAACTCCGCCATCTCTCTCCCCACATCCACCACTGCTGGCGGCTCACCTCCAACTGCGCAACGCTACGCGCTGTTCACAGCCAGCTGCCTAACACTACAATGGCGAGTATTACAACAATGCAAAGCAGACACAGACTGCCCACAGCACAGCCAGTGATTTTCATACAGAGGTGGCGTTACCAATAAAAAAACCTAAACAGCCTACTTACACTATCAACCGAAGACATGAGGTCAACACCCAGGTCTGTGGTCATGTTTGGCATTTTATATACCACATAAATACCATACAATTCAGAGTGGTCCGTTTTGGCTTAATGCCATCTTCAGACCTGTTACAAAATAGAAGCAAACACTAATGTGACAAAACAACTTCAATTGGCTGATGACTGAATGTACAGAAAATCATGGAATACACAAGAAAGGTAGCATAACTGACAGTCTTACAAATTAAAAGTATTCTGATACAAATATCACCATCAAATAATCTGTATGTAGGTACATAACAACGGCTGGTATACAAAGGCAACTATAGCCAATAGAGGGCACTAGTGCTGAGATATATAAGCGATCAGCATCATAATTCAGTGAAGAAAATAGCTTATGGATAGCCAATCGCAGAAATGATTTCGCATGACAAAATGTGTCTAATAATAAAACATAATATAATACATATAAATAATATCAGTACAGTCAATACTTGAAACCCAAATGAAACGTGCAAAAGATAATAAAGAGTCTATTGAAGGAAAAACTTTTAACATGGAAAAGTAAATAAAACACGACTCCACGAAGCTAAGAACCTGAGTTGTCAACAAGGCACTGTGAATGCTGGTGATAACTCCGTAATTGTGCAGGCTGTGTTTACGTGAAGTGGACTGGGTCCCCTGGTCCAAGTGAACAGATCATTGCCTAGAAATGGGTATGTTCGGCGACTTGGAGAAAACTTGCAGCCATTCATGGACTTCGTGTACCCAAACAACAATGGAATTTTTATTGGTGACAATGCTCCGTGTCACTGGGACACTATTGTTCACGATTGGTTTGAAGGATATTCTGGACAATTTGAGCGAATGATCTGGCCACACAGAGGGCCCGATATGAATCCCGTCGAACACTTGTGCGACATAATCAAGGGTCAGTTCATAGCCAAAATCCAGCAGCAGCAACACTTACGCAGTTATGGAGGGCTATAGAGGCAGTATGGCTCAGTATTTTTGTAAGGGACTTCCAAACGTAGAGTCCTTCCCTTGTTATACGAGGTGCGACAATAAAGTAATGAGACTGATTTTCTTTGCAAGATGTGGCAACCCTGCAGGCCTACATAGGCACAATATCTTTGACCTTGGTCTGTAAGCTGTTTCTAGTCCAAGCGCCACAACGATGCAACTGCTGAGCCGCGAGTTGTGCTGTAATAAGTTAACATGGGTTTGTATCTCTCGTCACGGAAATGGAACCGCATAATATTGCGCAATGGTATGTCATTTCTTTTTGCGTTAAATTGGGTGAAAACTCGACGACAACTTACGGTAAGCTTCAGAAGGCTTTTGGAGAGGAGGTTATATTAAGAGCTCACGTTTTTCGTTGGCATAAAATGTTTAGTGAAGGCAGACCGTATGTTGAAGATGAAGACCACAGTGGACGACCATCAACCTCACGGATGGATGTCAAATTGGCCAGGGTGCGTGATCTCGTACGATCTGATGGAAGATTATCCGTGAAAATGATTGCAGAGGAACTGACCATCAATCGAAAAACCGTTCACCTAGTAATAACTGAAGATTCTGCATCACGATAATGCGCCATCCCATACTTTTTTGTCGGAACAGCACTTTTTAACTTCAAAACAGTACTACCACAGCCACCTTATTCACCGGATATCGCTCCATGCGACTTTTTTCTATTTCCGAGAGTCAAAACGGCGGTCAAGGGGCACCATTTTCAAACAACACAAGATATCCAAAAAGCTGTGAAGAAGGTCTTGGAGGATATTACAGAAGATGAGTTCCAGAAATGTTATCATCAATGGCAGAAACGCTGGAAAAAGTGTGTGCAATCAGAAGGCAAGTACTTTGAAAGATACAACACTAAACTTGACTAAAACGGTAGGCAACGTTTTTTTTCACACCAGTCTCGTTACTTAATTGTCGCACCTCGTATTCCTACATTACGCCGGGCAAAAGGAAGTCCGATATAGTGTTACGAGGTGTCCTTGATTTTTCTCGCTTCAGTGTAATTATCTAATAAAAAGGTCGATAGTGGATGACACATTCAGAGCACGATACACGATGCATCTGGCGCCGCATTACGTCGTCTCTAGAGCAAGGTTGTTTTTTCGTTTTGTTTTTTTGTTGGCCTGTGTACATGGTCGCGTGCCGAACTGCTATGGTGCGCGATGCTTTCAGACTAGCAAGTCCCTGAATACATCGAAGTTCAACTAATTCTCTATGTAAAAAAATTACACTGACTGTTCTTTTCTAAGTACGTAGATGTCCACTTCCTCGAAGAGTTTCAGTTATTGTCATTTCGTTGTTCTGTGTAACACTTCAAAATAATTCTGATATTTTTTGCCAGATATTTTTTCTTTTTTCCAATGTGTACCGAATGCGCTCTTATTTAGCCTATACGTCAGTTCTTTGAAGCTTGTATGACCAATATAAAACCTTTCACAGTCCTGGCGGCTGATGTTAGCCGGCCGCTGTGGTATAGCGGTTCTAGGCGCTTCAGTCTGGAACCGCGCTGCTGCTACGGTCGCAGGTTCGAATCCTGCCTCGGGCATGGATGTGTATGATGTCGTTAGGTTATTTAGGTTTAAGTAGTTCTAAGTTTAAGGGGCTGATGACTTCATATGTTAAGCTCCATAGTGCTTAGAGCCATTTGAACCATTTTTTCAGTAGATGTTATGGACCACAGATTCCAGCTATTCATTATTGATGTTGCCAACGTTGTATCATAGTTTACAACCAGTTGCACTTTTTGCCTGAAATCTAATTTCTAATTATCTAATTTTCTAATTTCCTGAAAGTTTCAGAAATGTATCGGAAAGTGTACCGTTGTATGACAAAGTAAGAGACCTGTGGTTGTTGTATAAATTAGGTAGAGCATGGTCATATCCATTCACTCTGGCCACACGCTTAACAATTCTTCTACTTCATTGTTACAGTCACATGGCAGTACTAACATCCTGTTAATCATGTCTGCCAAATATGTCCAATTATACTTTTTAGGATGACAAGCTTCCGCATTTATGGTCATGTCAGTAGCTATTGCCTTTCTAAATATGCTAATCTTCGGGCTTCGAGCTTCTTTCGTTAACATGAGACCCAAAAAGCTTATATTTCTTTCTTCCTCCAATTCCACTCTCAATTTTTTTGTGCATCCTGCATATTCCTTTTGCTAACTCGAGGATTTCGTTCTCACCACAATTTCACAGTAATATGATGTCGTCCACAGTTGACTGTAATCGATATGTTCTTTGAATATGTCAGTATTTTGTTCAAAAAATCTAGTTTATACACAAAAATCTCAGCTGATAGTAATCATGGTTTCCAGATGCTTCCTTGTAGGACATTCACCAGTCCAATGCTACTTACCCCTGTATATTTTGGGTGCCGATTGTGGTGGAGTTGCCTGTCACCTCTATTCGCTGCTTTGATGCACAAATGAAAGCAAGCTGTTTTAAGTAGGCCATATCGTGGAACTTTCAACGATTTCCTGATGACAATGAATGAAGAAGTTTATTATATTACAAATTTATATGTCTCTTTGTAAATTATTTGTAGTAGTGTTTGTGTTCTAAGTAATATTCTGCTTAAAAAGATATGATCAATAAATAAATCAGTTAAAGTGGCTGCGAAAGTGGTGCTCATTATGGGCAATGTAGAAAGAGCAACAGTTTCATCTGAAAGCAGGTAAAAGGTAAATGCCAGGCAGAAAGGAGAAGAAGATGTTAATTTTTTAACATAATGTGAGGCATGGAGTTGAACTTCCACAATAGGAAATCAAATATATATCAATAAATTTGTAAATGTTCATTTGTACAAAATCGTAAAAACAAGTGTGTATTTTGTATCAATGTTTCAGATCAATTGATGAAGAACTTTCAGAGATCTAAGATTTTTAATAAAGAAAATGGGCATTTTAGGCTAACAAATTATCCCTTTATATGTTACATATTTATTTCTGCATACTGTATATCTCTTCAGTAGGTATATGAAACACACACATGTATTTGAATGCAACTTTCTGTCAAAATTGAAGGCAATCGGTATAAAACTTTCAGAGAGCTAAGATTTAATAGAAAATGGACATTTACATCGACATAAATAAAAATGTAAATGAGCCTCTTCACCAAATGCTTCGAAACTATGACAGCTTTGCATTAGAATATGTGTGTGTTTTTATAAACCTATTTTTTAAATATATATAATCCATAAATATATCTGTGTACATAAAGGGGAACTGTTATAATAAAAACTCTCGAGAAGTTCTTGACCAATTTACTTTCAGTTTTTACACAATACTATAATGAATATTTGGACAGATAAAGGGTGCATGTGTTAGCAAACTGGAAAGTTGTGTTTCTGGGTTATTGGCTTATGATTAGAATTCTACTACTGAATCAAAATATGCAATAGCAATGAACAAGGCTCAAAGTCAGATGGGAGAAGAGGAGATGTACAAAGTGGTGGGAGGAAACTGAGGGTAGAAAGCAGAAACGAGGAGATGGAGAGAGAGAGGTGTCAGGAAGAGCTCGATAGAGAAATTGATGGGAGAATGGGGAGGAGATGGTGGGAAGAGAGGGGAGGAGAGAGAGGGCATGAGGAGTTGGAAAGAAAGGACGAGGAGAAAATAGACAGAAAAAGGGGAGAGGAGGTGATGGACAGAGAGAGGGGACGGATGAGAAGATGGACAAAGACAGGGCGAGGAGGAAATGGACAGAGAAAGATATTAGGAAGTATATCCAATTTACGTATATGTTCTAAATGTGTGATTTCTGCCTTTTCCCTTTTCCATTTAACCAGATTGATTGACAGCAATATGTGGCCACGAACAGTTAGAATTGCATAAATTTACAACCACAGTGAAAACATTCTTTCTGTCAGTATTTGTTGCCTGTGGACTCAGTTATGAAGTAAACTATATTTTAGTCACTGAACAGATTGAATAGTTGGACTCACGTCAGTAGATCACATTTGTTGTTTAACTAATATGGACATGGTTATTTTCCATGAATAGATCATATATTATTAATAAAAGGAAAGATTGCAATAACAACAGCTTTCTCAATTTCAGTATATTTTAAATTTAATATGAAAATAATTATACATAGTAACTGTTAGAAGTCACACACATCCAGTATAGCCTTCACAATTACACCTTTCTATCTGGGTTGTGCTTTGCTCAAGATGAGAGATTATTAGTGCTCTCAAAATTAAAGTTATGAGTGTCTGGTTTGCTGCCTCAGTCACTTTTAGTCGCAAAGCTTTTTAGAAAAGACCTTACATGTTCAACAATCGATGCTCGTTACAATCATGCACTTATCAACGAGAAAATTCAGTTAAATCCAGTAGAACTCTATTCCCTGGCATAATGTATGTTCTATCAATTCGTGATACTGTAGGGGTACCAAGCCTAGACACCTCTACATTGTAAGGATGGTGTTGAAAACCTGTGTAGAGTCCTTGGCCCCACTGATGACAGCGATCTATATTGACCCATTGAAATGTAGTGTGCTCTCAGAAGTCCTGTATTCAAATTATTGTGGCCCCGCTGGACAGATGAGCCTTGCACGCAGAAGTGCCTGCAGTGATCATCAGGAATGGAGGCACCAGATGACCCTCGCACCCACTAGTAACGATGGTGATAGTCTACTAAGCACTGCGAGGTGGAATGTCCCTCTGTACCTCTAACAGCAATGTAGTAGGCCATGAGTGCAGGTCATGGTTACTTGGATGTTGTCCTTGCAGTAATGCCAACCAGCATTTTCTTGAGAAGTGCTCGAACATCTAACACATGGACATTACCAAAAGGTAATTATCATTGAGTCGAGTACTTCAGTATTAACATAATCGATCCTAGCGACCAACTGAATTCAGAGCTGAAGAACTGCAGCATTTAAGTTGATGGGGGGGGGGGGGGGGGGGACTAGGTGCAGACGTGAGGCTCTGTTCAGCATGCCTGAATGTGGCCTGCTTCTTTACTAATGGTCAGTGGTCCTTGTTCCACTGCCTTCGCTTAACAATTTGTTACAAGTTCTTACCTGCACTGTCAAGTCTCTGGATGTGTTGCTGCATCTGAGGTAATGCTTGTTGCTTCACATAACAAAGCTAAGGAAGAAAAGCTAAGGAAGATCTCTCCGTCTATCTCTCTTTCGGCTGACATTTTGCTGAATGTGTAACTCCTTGCTTGGCGGTTGATGCCAATATAGCAATGTCTGCTCATGTGCGCAAAGTACTGATTATTTCCTTCCACTGCATAGCTAATTAATCACTGCTGTCTGATGTCCTCTTTTGCTGCGCTAGTGTGAACTTCAGAAAAAATTTATTTCAACTTTTTTTTGTCCTCTGTGGCATAAGAATGCACCTGACGATCTTGGTAAGCAATAATCTCCATAATAGTCTGAAAGAAAACAGGGCTCATTATTGAATGACGAAATGGCACACACCATAATCTTACTTTCTGGCAGTGCAGAGTGTTTTCATGAAACATGGCTTTTCGGTTGACTAAATTCTTGTGTCTTCAGCATTCATGTATCAACTAAGGTGAAACCTCGCCTTATCAACAAAGAAAACAAGGTCAGTTTCTGTGATTCATGGACCCCAAAAAAATGAGCAAACCTATATACAGTACACTAGACTCTTTTCTTCGTCCAGTGCCTTCAATTCCAGCACACTATTATCATAATGTATGCGAAATTTTATCTTCTGCATCACAGTACCTTACGAGATCTAAGATTGCATATATAACCTCCTTAATCGTTTTGAAGGCAAACGCAGCAGCACATTCCTCATCCCAACCAATTTAGTATTAGTCAAAACAGCTGGTCTCTTGGTTCTCTTCATGACTGAAACTAATCTGCATTCCTGGAAACGATCGATTAATTTCATTGACGTTGAATTATTCGGCACTGTGGTATCTGCATATTTTCCGTGAAATGCATCTAAAACGTGTGCACACAAAAACAACAGGCAAAATACTTTTGAACAATGAGAAGTGATTGCTGTTGGGAAAACGACACGTTTACTAAGCAGTGAAATACACAACACGATGGATATCATGTGACCGTTAATCGTTACACTGACGATGCGTTTGTTGTCATTAATACAAATAGTGCTACCTTGAGGTGACTAATCGAAAGAATGCAATGCAAGTCCTACTTGCAGATGCTTATTTTCATGTGAGCGACTTTTCGAACCCATTGTATAAGTTTTCAAAGAACTTTGATAATTACGTTAAGGTACCGTTACTTTATTCCATACCTCTCATTTATCTCTCATTTCTGCCGACATATATAATTCAGCAATTCGGAGCTTCTCTTCCGCCAACACCACTGCACGCCCTGCAGTCCAACAACACGTCGTCGTTCTCCAACGCAACAACCCCATCTGTTGTTGGTAAGAAAATATACACCACCTTGGTTTGGACGTGCAGAATATATTTACACATGATAATAAGCGGTGATGAATGGTCTCCCGACCGGCCGAAGTGGCCGTGCGGTTAAAGGCGCTGCAGTCTGGAACCGCAGGACCGCTACGGTCGCAGGTTCGAATCCTGCCTCGGGCATGGATGTTTGTGATGTCCTTAGGTTAGTTAGGTTTAACTAGTTCTAAGTTCTAGTGGACTAATGACCTCAGCAGTTGAGTCCCATAGTGCTCAGAGCCATTTTTAGTTGAGTCCCATAGTGCTCAGAGCCATTTGAACCAATGGTCTCCCACCAACAGGATTCGAACAGCACGCAGATGGGTGCTATCGACCTAAGTTATGAAGACTGAGGGTTTTACTGACGTAATACAAATTGGAATTGGTAGAGGAATTTGAAAGGGAACGAGGAAGAAGAGGAACTCGTATACGTGAAGAGAGAAAAGGGATCGACTGTGGTTTGGTAGGAAAGATTTCCATGGGACGTCTCATGATCTGGAACAAATAAACTACACCATCCGACCACAAATATCTGGAGGCCTTTATGTAATGCACGGCTGACCACAAGATAACACGAGAGTTGGATCCACCAGTAGAAAAAAGGAGGCGAAGACTATTGTCAATAGGAAAGCAGTAACAGCAGCATGGGATGGTTTGGAATGCTGGGTGACTTCGAAGCTTGACTAGTCACTGGATGTCACCTGAAAAACATATCTATCAGGGACATTTCAACCCTTCTAAAGCTGCGCAAGCTGACTGTTGGTGACGTGCTTGTGAAATGGAAACGCGAATGAACAACCACAAATAAACCGAGACCGGACAAATATCATGAACGGACGGACAGGAACAGTGGAGGATTGCAGAGGGCTGTTGGAAAAAAACGCATTAAATCAGCAGAAGGAATCACTGATGAGTTCCTAAGTGCTATCAGAAGTCCACCTAACACGTTAATCGTGTATAGGGCGTCAACCGTAATCCACTTCTCACAAGCCACAGATATCTGTACTCATTGGTACACAACACTTGATCTGGTGTAAAGAACTGTGCCAGTGCACAGTGGGTGACTGGAAACGATTTGTTTGGTCTGGTGATGCCCTGCCCTGCATTAATGCGATGTAAGTATTTGTGTTTGGGAAATTACTGCAGAACGTTACCTGACATCATTCCAACAGTGAAGTATGCAGGAGGCGTTGTTACGGTATGCGGGTGCTAGCAAACACTAAATTCTGAATAATATGAATAAATTTTAGAGAGTTATGTACTTTGTACAGTTAAGGAACAGTTTGGAGGCGGTAATGTTTGCATCACCCTGCCATAAGGCAGCATGTGTGAGGCAATGATTTATGGACCTAACATTTCTGAACTGGACTGGCCTGCTCCGAGTCCCGACCTGAGACCGATGGACGCCTTTGGGACGGATCACAACGTCGACAATGTCAAATGGTAAAAGATGTTCGAAGTTCTGGGAGTCAAGAGGGAATAATAAGAGTGGAACACCAAGAACGAAGTGCTCGCATTAAAAAGGATGTAAGAGATGGATGTAATCTTTCGCCTCTACTGTTCAACCTATACTTCGAACAAGCAATAACGGAAATAAAAGAAGGTTCAAGAGTGAAATTAAAATTCACGATGTAAGGATATCAGTGTTAAGATTCGCTTATGACATTGTTATCCTCACAAAGTGAAGAAAACTTACAGGCAATTGACCCTAAATAAGGAAAAGTGTGAAGTTATTCACATGAGTACTAAAAGAAATCAGCTAAATTTCGATTACACTATAAGTCACACAAATATGAAGGCTGTAAATTCAAGTAAATACTTAGGGATTACAATTACAAATAACCTAAACTGGAACGATCACATAGATAATATTGTGGGTAGAGCAAAACAATGTCTGCGATTCATTGGCAGAACACTTAGAAGGTGCAACAGGTCTACTAAAGAGACTGCCTACACCACGCCTGTCCGCCCTATTCTGGAGTATTGCTGTGCGGTGTGGGATCCGCATCAGGTGGGACTGACGGATGACATCGAAAAAGTACAAAGAAGGGCAGTTCGTTTTGTATTATAGCGAAATAGGGGAGATAGTGTCATAGACATGATACGTGAATTGGAGTGGCAATCATTAAAACAAAGGCGTTTTTCGTTGCGACGGGATCTTCTCATGAAATGTCAGTTTTCTCCTCCGATTGCGAAAACATTCTGTTGGCACCCACCTACATCGGGAGAAATGATCATCACGATAAATTAAATCAGGGCTCGCAATGAAAAATTTAAGTGCTCCTTTTTCGCGCGTGCCGTTCGAGAGTGGAACGGTAGAGAGACAGCTTGAAGGTGGTTCATTGAACCCTCTGCCAGGCACTTTATTGTGAATAGCAATCACGTAGATGTAGATGTAGGATCCGCTAAACAGAATGAACAGCCTACTGAGTATAGGATATGGATTGAGAGCAAGTCGAAGAAAGCAATGACAAGTAGCAGAAATGAGAAGAACAGCGAGAAAACTAACATCAGAATTGGTGATCACGAAGTAGACTAGGTTAGGGAATTCTAGTACCTAGGCCGAAAAGTAGTCCATGATGGGCGGGGCAAGGAGGACACATCAGCACTGGCGAAAAGGGCATTCTTGGCGAAGAGAAGTTTACTAGTATCAAATATAGGCCCTTATTTGAGGAAGAAATTTCTAAGACTTTCGGTTCGAAGCACTGCATTATATGGTAGTGAAACAAGGACTGTGAGGAACTGGAAAAAGAGAATCGACGCATTGGAGATGTAGTGTTATAGAAGAATGTTAAAATTAGATGGGTTGCTAAGGTAAGGAGCGAGGAACCTCTTTACAGAATCGGCGAGGAAAGGAATATATGGAAAACACTGACAAGAAGAAGGGACAGGCTGATAGAGTATGTGTTAAGATATCAGAGAGCTGCAGAGGGTAACAACTGTAGAGGAAGACACAGATTGGAACACATCCAGCAAATAATTGAGGATGTAAGTTGCAAGTGCTTTTCTGAGATGAGGATGGCAAAGGACAGGAATTTGTGGTGGGCAGCATCAGAAAAGTCACAATTCATTAGCTTTTAATGGTGGTTTCTTTATTATTGGGTTTTGAAATTATTATGTAATTTTATGTTATTCTGGCTTTAAAATCTTTGAACTCAAATGCAAGTCCGAATCAAAAAAATTGCGTACTTGAAAAATCATGTAAAAATATTTTTTAAATATGGAAATTGCAATTTAATTACAACCATCATAGTCCATATTTTTTAGCTAGGCCCCTCTACCAGGATTGTCTGGTGGGGAATATAATTTCCGGACGTGGTTTACACCTAAAAACTATCGGACATCGTTTGGTGAAACGTGAATCTAGAGATGCAGATTCTATTCTGAAAGCAAACCAAACGCATTGCACTGATTGGTGCCGTAAATACGCGATCACTCACTAATAGACATCCCCACACAAAGTAAGCCACATTTAATTATCAAATTCACGAAAAAAGTCGAGCAAAAAAAGGTATGATTAGTTGTATTAACAAACACAATGAAATTAAATAATTATTATTATGCAAAATGAGCACAACCAACAAAATCTCTACTTAGCATAAACCACGTAATATTTTGATGACTGTAGCAGACAATGGCTGACCAGGAAGAGAGAGAACAAAAGGTTGCGATTCCTTGTTCGCTTAAATTACACAGATAATAGAATTACAGGGATATTAATTTCACTGTAATCGCACTGTCTATTAAGCAGCGATAAAATGGTTTCAGCGCTACTGTGCGAAAACATACAGTCACGAAATCCACTAACACTTGGGGAAACATTACAAACTTCATTGGTTTTGCTATTGAGGAGGAAGAGGCTGCCGTCCCTCCAGAGACGTTCAAACACCTCAACCTCACTGAGAGTATCCCCAGCAGTCTTCAAGCCGTCATAAAGCTGAAGTGTGGAAACACTTAATATGAGTGTCCACTAATAGGAGTCCGAAACAAATAGTGTGTGTGAATTTTGTATAGGTGTGTATGAAGTGTGCCGATCAACCTATTCACACAGCAGGCTGGCCGAAGAGTAGCGGCGGAAACAAGTACGGGAGGCGGCGGCAATAAAACGGTCGGAGCGCGCATGTGAAGCGGCGGGCAGCGCTGTGGCGCGGTTTGGCTTCCGGCGTGACGTGAGAGTGGAGCGGGGGATTCACACGGCGGCCGGCCGCGGGCCTCCGTCCGCCGCTTTTTGCCCCCTCCGGCGCTGCGCAGTCAGCCAACCGCGGCGCGGCTAGGCGCTTCTGTGCCCTGACCAGCGAACGAGCGAGCTGTGTGGTCCCGCCAGCGGCGTTTCACACTGCCGGACTGCGCTGCGGGTGTCAAGAAAATTACACACGTAAACAGGAGGGCTGCGATAAAAACCCTCGACGTGGCCACTGTTATGCCAGGTACATGCGTAAAAGATAACCCTTGTTGCCAAATTTAACGGTAAGACAAAAATAACAAGTAAGACAAGAAACACCAAAGAATGACTAGTGTTTGCAAAATAATACACTATTGTCCATTAAAATTGCTACACCAGGAAGAAATGCAGATGATAAACGGGTATTCATTGGACAAATATGTTATACTAGAACTGACATGTGATTACATTTTCACGCAATTTGGGTGCATAGATCCGGAGAAATCAGTACCCAGAACAACCACCCCTGGCCGTAATAATGGCCTTGATACGCCTGGGAGTTGAGTCAAACAGAGCTTGGATGGCGTGTACAGGTACAGCTGCCCATGCAGCTTCAACACGATACCACAGTTCATCAAGAGTGGCGTATTGTGACAGCCAGTTGCTTGGCCACCATTGACCAGACTTTTCAATTGGTGAGAGATCTGGAGAATGTGCTGTCTAGGGCAGCAGTCGAACATTTTCTGTATGCAGAAAGGCCCGTACAGGACCTGCAACATCTGGTCGTACATTATCCTGCTGAAATGTAGGGTTTCACAGGGATCGAATGAAGGGTAGAGCCACGGGTCGTAACACATCTGAAATGTAACGTCCACTGTTCAAAGTGCCGTCAATGGGCACAAGAGGTGACCGAGACGTGTAACCAATGGCACCCCCATACCATCACGCCGGGTGATACGCCAGTATGGCGATGACGAATACACGCTTCCAATGTGCGTTCACCGCGATGACGCCAAACACTGATGCGACCATCATGATGCTGTAAACAGAACCTGGATTCATCCGAAAAAAATGACGTTTTGCCATTCGTGCATCCAGGTTCGTCGTTGAGTACACCATCACAGGCGCTGCTGTCTCTGATGCAGCGTCAAGGGTAACCGCAGCCATGGTCTGCGAGCTGATAGTCCATGCTGCTGCAAACGTCGTCGAACTGTTCGTGCAGATGGTTGTTGTCTTGCAAACGTCCCCATCTGTTGACTCAGGAATCGAGACGTGGCTGCACGATCCGTTACAGCCATGCGGATAAGATGCCTGTCATCTCAACTGCTAGTGATACTAGGCCGTTGGGATCCAGCACGAGGCCGTTGGGATCCAGCACGGCGTTCCGTATTACCCTCCTGAACCCACCGATTCCATATTCTGATAACAGTCATTGGATCTCGACCAACGCGAGCAGCAATGTCACGATACGATAAACCACAATCGCGATAGGCTACAATGCGGCCTTGATCAAAGTCGGAAACGTGATGGTACGCATTTTTCCTCCTTACACGAGGCATCACAAGAACATTTCACCAGGCAAAACCAGTCAACTGCTGTTTGTGTATGAGAAATTGGTTAGAAACTTTCCTCATGTCAGCACGTTGCAGGTGTCGCCACCGGCGCCAACCTTGTGTGAATGCTCTGAAAAGCTAATCATTTGCATATCACAGCATCTTCTTCCTGTCGGTTAAATTTCGCGTCTGTAGCACGTCATCTTTGTGGTGTAGCAATTTTAATGGCCAGTAGTGTATATAAAATATAGTGTACATATGCACTTCTTTAGATTAAAAACTTCAAATAAATGTGCGATAACCACTGATACGAATCAGTAAGAACAATCTGTTTCTGACATTAACGAGAACTTGCAGGAATTACATGCCATCAACAAAAGCAAGAAAATGGACCTCTTACAAGAACTAGAAATAATATATTCACACCCCCAGTTCACCTCAATACATTGTAATTGAGTTGATGGAGCTAGCCAACAAACATTTTCTAAATAACATCCTTGGGCTGTTCGCAGAAATCAGATACAAACTGGACCCTTAACGATTTCAACACTGCAAAAAAAGAAACTGTTCCAGGTATCAGTATAAAATTGTATAGCTATAAGCTCTCATGATGAACAAATCTGTTGCTCTCATCCCCTCGATCCAACATTTTAATTTCCGTATTTCCAGCAAATAACTGATATAGAGACAATCAAATGTCTGTATATATAAAGTGTGTACATTTGTGTCTACTTCATAGTATGCTGTCAGCTGGCGTTTAAAGTATTTCATCAAAATTTCCACTGATAGTTACATTAAAATAAAGACATACTAAAAACAATTTTCGTTGTTGTCTTTTAATAGCAAGTTTACTCTCAGAATACAAACTTTTTAAACTTTTTTGTTATTTAGATGTTGTATTTCTCTGTTTACATCCTTTGGCCACAGGAGATGATTAGAGGTAGGGGTGTAAATGTGGAAACCCAGTTTGCTTTTGTTGTATAAAAGAAATGTTTACTTCTCTTTCAGCTTCAAAAATTAGCCACAGCTAATTCATAATGTCTTAGCAATGAATGTAATATTGTGAAACACAAAAACTAAATATGTTGAAAATTTAAAAAAACATTTCCTGCTTGCACAACAACTCATTAATTTTTCAAGAAGTGTGGGTAATGTAGAAACGCCTTAAAATTGTAGGAAATAGACTACTTCAAAGAAAAACTATTAAAAATGTTAGAAACTATTTTATTTTATATTAAATTTAAATTACATAAAAATATTTTTAAACGCAACTGTAATAGAAAAATGCTTCATAAGCGAAGTTCACTTGCAAAAATCGAATATGTAAATATCTCTTTCATTTCTGGCACACAAAGAGTGACTCCATTCCTCACACGCTACACACTTAATCCACAGTTCTCCCCGAACGTCTTTGGAAAATGCGCCTCCACAAAAAAATACAAATGGCATTTTCTTCAATAGGTTTTTCTTCACCAACTGGGAAATCCAAATCTGACTCGCCTGAAGAGACAGTTGGTGCATTGGGCTCTTCATCTGAATCCTCAGATAATTTAAGCCATTTTTTGCATGTCTTTCTAGGATGAGCTTCACGTTTTTTCTTGCTTTTGGCAGGTGCCTTAGAAATCTTCTGTTTACCCTTCAGTAAGGAGTCTTCAAGGCGTGTTTTATAAGGTGAAGATGTCAAAACAGCTGATGAACCTGGCTTACGACCTCTGTTGGAAACCCTCCTCTTTAGAGGAGGGATTGTCATGATATCTTGAGCAGCCACACATGTGTTTGATGAGGTATTTGACAACGATGTTAACCTTCTGCTTCTCTTTGGCCATCTTCACTTGGGGTGTCAGTTGTCACAGGTCTGAATGCGTTCTGAGTGTCTTCTTGTCTGAGGTCATTACTTCCACCTGGAAATTCTGGATTCTCATAAGTTCCTCTCAGACTTCTGGCCTCATCTAAAGCCGATGTAGCAGCTATAAAATCGATTTTTGCAAAAACAGTCCTATCACATGGGAAAATTCCAGTTTCCAAAAATCCTTTTGCAGCAGTACAGCCAGTCTGACTTTAGGTAGGTTTTACCAAACAACTCAGATATGTCATATGGTCCTAAGGGCGTGCTGCTGTGCTGCAACCATTGGCGAACATATTCAGCGTAATAGGTTTTTAGAGTGCCCATAAAGGTCTTATCAAGTGGCTGAGTTTTATGAGAGGTGTGAGGCGAGATGCTCACGATTTTAACATGGTTCTCCCTTGCACGTTCTATAACTTGAAGGTTTGTGGCCATCAAGAATTAACAACACAGGAGATTCTTTTGAGGGATGTGCCTTAGAAATGACCTCAGTTTGAATCCAGCCTGAAGGAGGCATTTACCAATTGTTCCAGGTGGTGCTCCTTTCAGTAGAGTATCAGTCCAGTTCTTCCTGGGGAAAATCATCATTGGTGGTATGAAAGTACCGCCAACACTCATACAGCATGTGACAGTCATCAGGAATCCTCACTGTGCTGATGTGAGGGCACCTACCTGACGTTTACCTTTCAGTCCAATTACACGTGGTATTCTGCTCTGGACGACAAAGAGCCCAGTCTCGTCCACATTGTACACACGATCAGCACTATAGGAGTGTTTTCTGTACTCAGCTTCCAGAATGCCAAAAAACTTGTCTACGCCTTCTTTGTTGAACCCGTTTGCTCTCGAGAATGAGGTACCCATAGGCTTGTGGATTGTGAGTTTATTTCTGTGTCGTCTAAGAAAAAGGTCAAACCAAGCTCTACCTGCAGCATTTGAAATAAAAGGATGATTAACATTATTTCTTTCCGCTAGCTGATATGCCATTCTCTTGACATTTAATCTAGTAAGGCCATAGAAGCGGTTACCCATTTCAATGAGATACTGTACCAACTGTTTCTCAATAGCATCAGGTAGTACAGGCTTACGTCCAAGTCTCGAAGAAACACATTCTTCAGGTGACATATCACTATGCACAAATCTTTGAAGTGTCGTCTAAGGTACACTGAAAGCTTTTACTGCTCTCCTTAACCCCATCTGCTTTGCCCTTCAGGCTATTATAACCTTAATCATGTTTTCAGCATTCCACTTCTTCACAATAGCTCTTGGTTTCCGATCAGTTAGCTTTCGTGGCATCCAGAAACAGACTCAAAACGTATTAGAAGTAATGTATTTGATGTTGGTATTGTGGAAACGTTTCCACAGTGCCATCGTATGTATGCTTCCACATTACCTAGACAATGGCCATTTCACATTTTGGTAGATTACATAAGCAACTATTCATTTAAGGTTGACAAAGGACTGCTAAAACCTTCTATGCACCTCCCTTTATAAGCTATCAGATGTAAAGACAGATAACTACAAAGTATGTAGATAAATGTAATACCACAACTTACCCCGAAAAAGGTTTACAAAATGCGCAAACGTAAATTGCATCACTGTAGCGGCATCTGTTGCTCAACTGACTGCTAACCCTGTACCTTGAGAAACAGGAACTATTGCAACAATTACTATCTGCCCCGCTGGAGGCCAGATACTAGGCGTTTCCACATTACCTACACGCTTCCACTTTTACACCCCTACCTCTACGTTTGGCATCAGACCGTTATGATAGGCCAGTGTGTATTCGCTCTTATAATTACGTACAATGTTTAGATTTGGTCTTTAATTAATAAATGATGAACTGAAACCTGCCAAGTAAAACCACCAGCACCACTCCCATACTCCCTGCCGTTACAAAACTGTTAACATGCGGAGCTGTAATTGTCGCGGATTCTACGACAATATTGGTACCACGGTGCAACGTACCGGTAAACAGAGCCTGCAAGTCTCGTTGTTGCTATAAACCGAACGTAATGGATCAGTGTAACTTGAGCAGACATGCAGGATGTCTCGCAGACATATGAGCGAACTGTACAGTCAAATCAGTGAATTTCAAAGAGGGCACGCTATTGGCATGAGAGAATGTGATTGATACATCTAGGAAATTGCTGCTCATGTGGGACGAGCAGTGAAATGGACGTGCACAGTATGGTTCACGGAGGGTCGTAGAACACGACGAGATGGATTAATTCGCACCACCAAGACACCCCCTGAAGAAATCGGCACCTCACCCGAATGGCATTGTAGGACAGATCTACTTCCTCCTCGGTTCTGCCACAACAGCAGAACAATGTAACACAGGGGTGACAGTCCGTCGTCTGTTATTACGGCATTGGTTACGTGCACGTAGTCCACTTCTCCGCCTACCTTTGACGAACGTGCAGAAACATGCTACTTGGCGATGGTATGTGGAACGACGTCACTGGAGACAGGAATGGCATCAGATAGTGTTTTCGCACAAATCAGGGTTCTGTTTGTCTGAAAGTGATGGCTGCATTTTGGTTCGCCGCAGGCAGGCGGAGCGGCATCACAGCGAATGTATTCGCACCAGACGTACAGAGCCAACTCAAGGGCTTATGGTGTGTAGTGCTATTGGGTACAACCAGAAATCACAGCTCGTTCGTGTCGAGGGCGCTGTGGCCTGTGCAACCTACATGAATGACATCCTGCGACCCGTAGCCATAGCCCTTCTCCACATCACCCAGATGCCATTTTTCAGCAAGACAATGCACGACCACATGCTGCTGCACTAACTAGTGCCTTCTTGGTATCACAGGATGAGAACCTTTCGCTCTGGCCCGCCAGATCACCAGACTGGTCACCAATCGAAAATGAAACGACAGGTGCCTGATTAAAGGTTTGATAGGGTAAATCAAGTAAATAAAATTATCTTCATTAAACAAATTGCATAAGATAGAATTGAAGTACCTCCTTTAGTATCAAAAACTAATGTGCATCATACACCTCAATGTAAAAAGGTAAGCTAATCAAGCTAATGGGTTCATACCCCATTTATAGAGGCATCAATCAACCAGAAATGTACTTTGGAACCAGGTGAATACATCATGGATGGCTATACCACAGGACGCCATTCGCGCCTTATACACATCGATGTCACCTCGCATGGAACAAGTTATCAGGGCCAATGGTGGATCCTGTGCATACTATGCAGCAGGACACATGCTGAATCGAGGTGAGTGAAATGCTAATGATTTCTGCAAAACATACTAATGTACATGTCTTGTGAATATGAATGTCCTGTCTTTAGTCATTCAAGGTGCTCTGTTTTTTTTTCTGCATATGAGTGTACTATAGAAAGCGTTGTAAAATAAATACACTGATTGGAGACGGTGGTGTTGTTGGCACTTGTTGTAACCTAAAGTTAATAGACATGATGCGCTTCTTGGAGAAACGTTCCTGTCGGTAAGGTAAGTTACACGCCGTCGATCTATCAAGTAATAAGTCTATGCAGTGAATCAGATAGTCAGCTGCAATTCACGAGCAGCATTCTTGGTCACTAAAGTACGGATACTATACTGTTCTTGAGAAGACGTTTATAGTTCTTCAGCAGTAGCAACATATTAATTAAAAATTAGACAGAAAGCAGCATCTTCATACATTTGTTCTTCATCTTCTTTCCTTCACCATCATTATTTTCTTCTTATTCTTCGTGCACGTGCCATAGCCAGTCTCCCAAACGTTGACGATCACTATTGCAAAATTATGTTCAAAGTATTTGTGATAAGACGTTATTACAACAACATGGCCTGCTTCTGCCTACTCCTACGACTTTTCTTCGAAAAACAACACATTCCCAAAGTACGCATGGTATTTAATGAGCGTCAGCACCTTTCTTGCACAGTTTCCTCCTAACAGCATCTGATAGTTGTCGCCTTCCATCTGCAAGAAGATCGTCATTCAGCAGCGTAGCTCCAGACAACTCAGTTGTTTTTAAGGTGTCGTCGTTCAATGCTCAGGTTCCGCCACGACAATGCGAAGTAATCAGTTCGTATCATTGACCAAGTGTGACAAAGTTTTGATTCTAAGGATTAATTTTCTGTTTAATCCAATCTAGGTATGTATATTTAGTTTGTGATTTACATGTCTAGGTTACTCATTACTTAACAACCAAAGTGCTTTAAAAAAAGGCTATAACGTCGAAAATCAGAAATAAACCAAGTTCTGGGAACTAAAGTTGGACCAGTGGTTTGCGTGTTACTGAATGCAACCGAGGAAGTTTCTGCACTAGTGCAGTATTTGCCCGTAAAAGGAAGTCAGTTGAACAATAATTCCGTTAACAAACTCGTTCTGATAGCACACAAGCGGCAGCAATGATACTGACGTCACTGGCAGACTAGTGATGAGATGCTGCTTGCTGTCCTTTCACGCCATGTAGCCGGCCGTGTTCCTTAAGCTCACGCCACTTTGCTACAGAGCGGCTGCCTGAAACTTGGTCTCAAAGACGTGCTTTACGGCGCCTCTTGCTCGCTGACGCTACTGGATCTGTTTGCTGGTACATTACCGCCGCATGACTGCGTTTTGTTGGCTGAGGGAGGAGGAAGTCCTCCCGAGAGGACTTCTTAGAAGTTGGCACGTGGAAAACGCTTTACTGCTAAGAAAGCGAGGAAAGTACAGGGCGCCCACACTGCTTCTGTGTGGTTTCCTTGCGACATGTAGGGCGCTTTTAAGTCCGACTTCGCTGCTGGCGGCACTGAAGGGAGCAATTTTAATCGTGAGCAGATCCAGCTCGCTGTCTTCAAACGATCTACTCGGTGCTTTACACTCAACGCGGTTCACGTTTGAAATCGATGCTGCCTCTTCGTTGCTATATGGATCATGTCCTTCCAGTAATAATTTTCCTTCCATCTTCTTCCTTTTGATTCGACATTTCACAGCTGCCTGCAACATTACTTCAAAGTTGAACAGCCAAGACGATAGCTTTCTTCTCCACTTGCGTCCACTGGCACACACACAATCACATACACACAACGGACCGTAATTTTCCGATCTGAAATTTATTTAAAATAGTATATTATCATAAACTAATAATAAGCACAGATGTGGTATCTGCTCTCCTTCCGGTAACTTTCATCCTCCAATTGTTCAACTGTTAAATAACTGCCAACACAATGCTTTAATAAATGTCTACAATAAACATATCACAATGGATAGGAGCGTTATAAGGAGCCTGGATGCCAAGTTCTAAAGCTACCGAAAGAGATGTACACTGAGTATTTCAGTCGTTGGCAGGGCAATAGAATACAACATAACAATATACTATGTTTTCACAGCTTCGAACATAATAATCCATCAGTTTAGTAGTTGTCATTCAGCAAATTTTATCATTTAAAAAAATGCTGGTTGGCTGTCTCTCGGACTTTTAATGCTATTTGGTAAACGGTTGAAGACTTGTGGCAGCATAATTCACCCCTTTCTGTGCCAACGTCAGATTTAATTCTGAATATTGAAGATTATCCCTTCTACTGGTGTTGTAGCTATGTACTTCGCTATTATTTTTTAATTGCGATGGGTTTTTAATAACAAGTCTCATAAGTGAATATATGATTCGTGAAGCTACTGTGAATATCGAGATTTCCCTAAGTAGATGTCCACAAGGTGACCTTGGCTGGGCCGCAGCAATTATTGTGATTACACGCTTTTCAGCAATGACTACTTTTCCTCTTAATGATGAATTACCCCAAAATACGATGTCATACGAAAGCAGTGAATGAAAAAAGACATAGTAGGCTAATTTACTGATACGTTTATCACAAAAAATTGCTATAATCCTTAAAGGATAAGTAGGTGAAGTCAGACATTTCACAGGATCGTCAACGTGTTCCTACCAGTTCACTTTGTCATCATTCCACACACCCAGAAATTTTGAATATTCTAACTTAGCAATAGACTTCTGTTCAGAGCCTATATTTATCAATGGTGTTGTGCCTTTAACTGTACAGAGCTGTATCTACTGTGTTTTCTCAAAACTTAGTGAGAGTCCATCTGCAGAGAATCACTTAATAATTTTTTGAAAGACATTATTAACAATTTCCTCAGCTAATTCTTGTTTTTTGGGGGTGATTACTATACTTGTATCATCAGCAAAAACAACTAGCTTTGCATTTTCACGAATGTAGAGTAGCAAGTCATTAGTACTTATTAAGAACAATAATTGACCCAAGATTGAACCCTGTGGGACACTGCTCTGATACTTCCTCAGTTAGAGGATTGTGCTGATTCTTGCAGACTATCTGTAGCGATAATTTCAACTGTCTACATTCTTCCAGTAAAATTCTAACATTCTGTGTGGTGTCTGTTTGTTCTATATCATGTCTCCCTACCACTTTCGCGCAACGACACTCTGAGCGTGTTTTTTAGGGAATTGACTAGTTTGAACCTGGGACCTGTTGGTGGTAAGGAGATGCCAGACCACACATGACATGTAGAATTCAGAAGAGTTCAGTGAGACTAGCGATGATATAACCAAATACTTAATGATTTCAGCGTCAGCTCCACTGCACTCCCTGTAAAAGAATCTTAATACTAACTAAATTTAGTGGAAGGCGTTCAAGGCTTTCCTACTTTTAGTTAGCTGGTAAAATAACGTCGAAAAAGCAGTTAAGTTTACCGTTGAAAATTTTGTTCTTCTCACAAAACATCGTTTATAAATTGCACTATTGATAAAAGGAAATGTTTTTATACAGGATGGTAAAAACCAACTGCGTTCAACAAAAATGTGAACGAATATTCCCTGAGTGGCTTTCCAAGTTCTACAATGGATCGAAGGATGACCTACGCCATATCACATCTATAATCTAGGATTAAATTAAGTTTCACAAGAGAGAAAACTATCAAAATGGTCTACAGTGACCCTCAATTATCTATAATTACTTATCTAACTTGTCGTAAATTACAGTGGCTGATGTGGCTTCTCAATAACTATATAACAGAAAAATCATCGCGTTTCAGATTTTTACTTCAAGTGGCAAATCTGAACACCATGAGCTTTCATTGACGATCGACACTAGTATTACGTAAAAAGGGGATGTAACAGATGAGACTTCTGCAGTTCTGAGTGAAGCCTTATGCGCTCAAAAATGCGGAATCGCGTGCGTTCATTACCTTCTCGGTGTTCGTCAGGGGGCGGCGGACAACACAGCTCCGCTCACCTCGCTGTTTCGGAAGCAATCCTCTCCTAACTTCTCCTTACTACCATTTACCGAAGTTGGTTTAAAAAAACTATCTGGCTGTGTTTTCATCTGACCAATCAGGGTCTCAATGTTAACCTTAAGCTCCGCCTACAAAAATCCTGTCTATTCAATGAGAAACGCTATACTTTTCGTGGTGGGGCAATGTTTTTTAAAGTTTGCAACATAACAGAGACACGAAAAAGTCTCACGCTAAAACTTGCAGCTGGTGTGATCCCTTTAGCGTTATCGTAAGATCTATACTGTTCTTCTGGAGGGCTCTATCTTTTAATATGGGCTGGGGGGTGGTCCTGACGTAACAGAGACAGGAAAAATTCTCACGCTGAAACTTGTGGGAGGTGTGGTCCTAGCGGTTAGCTGGCGACGTGGGTGTCCGTCCGTCCCTTACCGTAGGGCCTTCCAACTTAACATGGTTCTGCTCTCGGCTTCTGTTCTCGTTTCTTCCCTCGGAACTGCGTCTGTCTCACAGTGGGAAGGTATGACATGCATTTAGGCATTCTTGTGTTAGTCTGTGGTATTCCATTTGCTCACTCGTTACTCGTATTACTTTGGTTAATTTAATGTCACGATTTAGTCGGAGCTATGTGACGTACTACTGGATTTGCTTATCATGTCAGGGTTTTCATGGAAGGTGTTTGATTTGCCTGATTCCTTATATATCACAACCCTTCCAACTTAATTTTTGTACTGAAGTTAGGCAATGATTGAATCGTTTTCTAAGCCAGTCAAAAATTATTCCGTTATCTAAATTTTGTTGCTTACTGTTCAGCCACGTTATTCTGGTTCTATGCTAGTTTGTATTACTAATTTATATTTTTATATTCTTCCACAATATTCTCAAAAATGACAAGAGAAGAATATTTTTATGCTATTATTAATTTTTAATTATTTTCTTTCTTTATTTAAGTGTGAAGTTTGTTTTTTAAGAAGTTTGTTATCGAAATTGAGGAGTCTTTCACATCGATTTTCTTGGAATTATATTTTTTTATAAATGTAGTAATTAAGTAAAATCTATTCCTAACACATTTTCTAAATATCATGTACAAGTAAAATGTTTTTGTTTCTAGACACTCATTTCAACATTGTTACACTAACAAATAAGAATTATTTCCAAGAATTGCTTAGACAAAGAAATATACATACACAAGTATTGAGATATTATCCTAGCAAATGGTACAAATGTTAAAAGAAAGGGAAAACATCCAACAAGATAATTTTTTATTCTTTGTTTTTATAAGAAGAAAATAAGTAAAATATAGTTACTCTTTTATTTTTATGAGGAGAAAATAAGTGGCATATAGTTTTAGTGTTTATTATGCCTTACTTTTGTTCTTTATATACTGTCCATTTCAGAACTAATGACTTATTTTTATCGATATTCTATTTTTTACTTAAGTCCATAGTCAATGACTGTTATTTTATAGTTTATTAGCTGTCTGGTGCACTTAACTTATTTAGTTTTTCACACGTTTCTTTTGCACAATTCCAACATCACATAATTTGATTTCACACATTCACACAATCCTATGAATGTTGAAGCATGAGGTTGCCGAATGTTTTTTGCACGAAGGTGATGGACTTGAGCGAGATGGATGTGGGCAAGTATTTGATGTACAGCTTTGATCGTCATTCCTTGCTAACTTTGCAAGTGTGTGTTGCTGTTGTGGAGGTCCCATATGGCCTTCATCTCTTCCATGGCTGCTGCCTAGCAACATAACTCTCCCCCTACTTTCAAACGTTTTTGAAACATTTGGTTTCCTGGTGAGAGTATGTTGAGTATTTACTACACTTACATCTACTTGAGACTCTTCCTTAGCTAATTGAGGCAGATAGGCAAATCTGTTGTTTCTGCTAATGATGAAACTATCAGATACTGTTCTCTGTATCCCCTGTTCCTTGCTATCATTTCCCATCTGTTTTCATCCTCCTCCTTAACCACATCAGTTCCTCCCTAGCACTATCCAGTTCAGCCTTAAGGGCTCTAATCTTCCCTTCCTGTTCAGATGTTTTCCTATCACTTGAATACACTTTGCAATAACATGGCAGAGACCCATTTACTTCCCCAACTCCCATGCGACTACATCCTTCCCAATGTAACCGTCTGTCACAATAGCAGCATAGATGTCCAGAACTAACTTTCCTAAAGGAGGTCATACACTTCTCACTCATAGTTGTTTACCATCTTTTTATAAAATTGCTCTAGACAAGAACGGTAATAGTCTATTAACTACAGATCACAAGAGTCACTAAGGTTATGTGGATTACTAAGATACGTGCATACTATTAGTATAGTAACGTAATGCAGTTAAAATAACGTTAAAACTCAAACCTTGTACACCTGAAAAATTTGGCATAAAGTCACGTATTGACGATATGGACGTTATGCGTTCAGAAAATAAATAAAACCTATAATTTAAAATTTTTAGTACCCAGGATAGATACGTTAGTACTAAATATGTAACGAAAACTACCTAAATTCTTCACTTAATATTTATCCAAATTTATTAAATTTTGTTTCAAAACCTACGCCTAAAGTACGGTGACACTGGCCCTTAGGATATGTTTTTTTTTTTCATTTTTTCGAGAAATACACTGAAAGAAGTGAAACCTTCAATAGATAAGATGATATAGGCTCTAATTAACTTCCTTACGGTGTAATATAAAACTTAATAGATAGTTGTTACAGAATTATCTTCTTATCTTTAGTAGCTCAGTGTGGAACCATGTGTTCCTGTTTTCTGCACTGACAGAAAGACTAACCAAACTAATTCTGAGTGTGTGTTGTGTAAATCACACTGGATTGTATTTTAATCGTGCCTCCGTTGTGTTGAATTTACGGTGCATTCGCAACACTACGTCCTGGCACTTTGGGTATATTACTTTTAAGTGAACACTAACTGTAACGGAGAATCTCCTTTATTGAAAGTTCTATCGGTCTCTAAGCGCTCCCTTAATTTTCCAACCGTGTGCAACTGCGAGATTTGTTGCATGCTTGATTTCTAATTTAATCCCTTCTCTGTTAAGCTGTGCAGTGCCTGCTAATTTATATGAGACTTCACTAGTAACAATGGACACGAAAGTTCCATTCGAAATGACTCTGATTAAATATCTGTGCAAGGAAGAAAATGATAATATTACGTGAGTTGACTACTCTCAGGAATGATTCGTCGTAGACAAACATCCGTAACAGAAATTCTCTAGGCATCGGAAATAATCTATTATTGACTGTAGTAACCTAACAATGCAACATTTTCACAGACTACAACAATGACACGACGAAACAGCTGCTGTCCTGAATTTTAATGCAAGGAGTGGCTTTTTTCTGAATACTTCTCACGAGAAAAATTGTTGCTGAGCGAAACGTTAATTAAATTAGCCACGGGTATATTTAACTTTGTTGCTTCGGCATATGAACATATGCCTTAAAGTTGCTCACCTATCATCTCACAAAACTACACTTCATGTAACTGAATACATGAATAATACGGATTTGAAATGCAGGTATGATTTTTCTTTAACTTTGGGTTACTATTGTGCTTCAAGGCTGCAAAAGTTTGCATGGGCCACACCAATTTAAGTTACATAAAACATATGCTATCCTTAGCACGCATATAAAAGATCAGTTTTTCAACGTAAATCTAAAAACCATGTAAGTCACGCAACCCATTTGCGAATGAAATATCGGCATACTAAACCCGATCACATGTAAACAGAACGAATCTGCACCGCATCGATCGCCGCCGCTACTTCCACTCTGCTACTCATTCGACGTTATTTTACTGTTCCAATGTAGCTCGGCAGGTCATAAAATAAAGACGAACATTACCTTGTGTTCTAGAATAGGCTCATAGCAAGGAGATGTATACGTTTGTTACAGCCACTTCGTCTACACAACTCTGTTGCTGCTTTCGTTTATGGCCAAACTTTCAGGAAACATTCCTCACACACAAATAAAGAAAAGATGTTATGTGGACCTGTGTTCGGAAACGCTCAATTTCCATGTTAGAGCTCATTTTAGTTTCGTCAGTATGTACTGTACTTCCTCGATTCACCGCCAGTTGACCCAATTGAAGGAAGGTAATGTTGACTTCGGTGCTTGTGTTGACATGCGACTCATTGCTCTGTAGTACTAGCATCAAGCACATCAGTACGTAGCATCAAAAGGTTAGTGTTCATCACGAACGTGGTTTTGCAGTCAGTGCAATGTTTACAAATGCGCAGTTGGCAGATGCCCATTTGATGTATGGATTAGCACGGGGCAATAGCCGTGGCGCGGTACGTTTGTATCGAGACAGATTTCCAGAACGAAGGTGTCCCGACAGGAAGACGTTCGAAGCAATTGATCGGCGTCTTAGGGAGCACGGACCATTCCAGCCTATGACTCGCGACTGAGGAAGACCTAGAACGACGAGGACACCTGCAATGGACGAGGCAATTCTTCGTGCAGTTGATGATAACCCTAATGTCAGCGTCAGAGAAGTTGCTGCTGTACAAGGTAACGTTGACAACGTCACTGCATGGAGAGTGCTACGGGAGAACCAGTTGTTTCCGTACCATGTACAGCGTATGCAGGCGCTATCAGCAGCTGATTGGTCTCCACGGGTACACTTCTGCGAATGGTTCATCCAACAATGTGTCAATCCTCATTTCAGTGCAAATGTTCTCTTTACGGATGAGGCTTCATTCCAACGTGATCAAATTGTAAATTTTCACAATCAACATGTGTGGACTGACGAGAATCCGCACGCAATTGTGCAATCACGTCATCAACACAGATTTTCTGTGAACGTTTGGGCAGGCGTTGTTGGTGATGTTTTGATTGGGCCCCATGTTCTTCCACCTACGCTCAATGGAGCCACGTTATCATGGTTTCATACGGGATACTCTACCTGTGCTGCTAGAACATGTGCCTTTACAAGTACGACACAACATGTGGTTCATGCACGATGGAGCTCCTTCACATTTCAGTCGAAGTGTTCGTACGCTTCTCAACAACAGATTCGGTGACCGATGGATTGGTAGGGGCGGACCAATTCCATGGACTCCACGCTCTCCTGACCTCAATCCTCTTGACTTTCATATATGGGGGCATTTGAAAGCTCTTGTCTACGCAACCCCGGTACCAAATGTAGAGACTCTTCGTGCTCGTATTGTGGACGGCTGTGATACAATACGTCATTCTCCAGGGCTGCATCAGCGCATCAGGGATTCCATGCGACGGAGGGTGGATGCATGTAGCCTCGCTAACGCAGGACATTTTGAACATTTCCTGTAACAAAGTGTTTGAAGTCACGCTGGTACGTTCTGTTGCTGTGTGTTTCCATTCGATGATTAATGTGATTTGAAGAGAAGTAATAAAATGAGCTCTAACATGGAAAGTAAGCGTTTCCGGACACACGTCGACATAACATCTTTTCTTTCTTTGTGTGTGAGGAATGTTTCCTGAAAGTTGGGGCGTACCTTTTTGTAACACCCTGTATATCAGTCTGCATGCTGGTGTCATTGTTACTCAGGTGATTCGTTTAAAAATGTTTCCGAGGTGCTTATGGCCGCCCGACGGTGATTAACAGACTCTGAACGGGGAACGGTATTGGAGCTAGACGCATGGGACAATGCGTTTGATAATTGTTAAGGAATTCAGTGTTCCGAGAACTACAATGTCAAGAGTGTGCCGAGAATACCAAATATCGGACATTACCTGTCACCACGCGAAATGGATTTAACGGCCGAAAGCAGCGACTTTTGCTTAGAATTGTCAGTGCTAACAAACGATCAACACTGCGTGAAATAATGGCAAAAATCGATGTGAGACATACGACAATGTATCCATGCAGGAAAGTGCAGCGTAATTTGGCGCCCATGGGGTACGACAGCAGACGCCTGAAGCGAGTGCCTTTGCTCACAGCGAGTCTCCTGGGCTCGTTGGAGCCTAGGCGACTGAAAAACCGTGGCCTAGTGAAACGAGTCGCGAATTCAGTTGGCAAGAGCTGATTGTAGGGTCCGAGTGTGGTGCAGATCTTACGAAGCTATGAACACATGTTGTCAACAAGGCACTGTGCAAGCTGATGGTGGCTCCATAATGGTGTGAGTTATGTTTACATGGGTCCAACTGAACCGATCATTGACTGAAAATGGTTATGTTCGGCTACTTGGAGACAATTTTCAGTCACTTATGGATTTCATGTTTATTAACTATGACGGAATTTCTATGGATGATAATGCGCAATGCCAGAGCATTCTGGACAGTGACACAACGACGTAGACACTCCACGGCCGCACCTGTCTGTTACTCGTGCTTGCACACCCAGTTCACAGCCGCCCGCTGTGACCGAGCGGTTCTAGGCGCTTCAGTCCAGAACCGCGCTACTGCTGCGGTCGCAGGTTCGAATCCTGCCTCAGGCATGGATGTGTGTGATGTCCTGAGGTTAGTTAGGTTTAAGTAGTTCTAAGTCTAGGGGTGTTTAGAGCCATTTGAAGCCAGTTCACACGGCTGTTCACGACAGTAACAAGTGATCAGTCGACGAGGTTCGTTTCTGAGATCCTCGTTCCCAGGCCCCGGGCCATGTTAGTCTGTCATTTGTCAAAATCTCTGTGTCATAGGGGTTTCCCCATTTGCTGCGTTTCTTCTCCCTATAATGATTCCCACATTCGTCTCTGAGCCGTTTACGTATTTTCCTTACCGTGTAACAAGCCCACAACGGTGCCAGGCAACCTTATGTCGCAACGGGCAGTTGCAATAATTTTATTGACTCATTTCCTTCATTTACTTCAAATTATTCCATCTAAAACTTCGCGTTTTTATGAGTTTCTGTCTATAGTAATTTGCATTGCATTTTCCGATTTCTAAAAATCTGTCATTCTTAGTTTCACACCTAAAGCACCAACCGACTGACACAAAGTGATTTACCCTCTTATGCTTGTTTCAGGTTGTGTTGTACGGACTACTTCATTAACTTAGTAATGCAGTGGTGTACAACTGAATGAGGTATTATTCACCTGTCACCGCTGTCATACACATTACAATTACGACGCCAGTTTGCTCGTGAACAGTAATTAATAACTGCCTATAATGTCTTTGAAGAATGAATGCGCTGTCTGCTGTCACGAAAAGGAAAGCCGAGGTCTGTTCGTAACGTAGACATCATTATTCAGTAAGAGCTGACAAGACGACGCTGAGCGAATACAGTTCTCTTGCATTAATTTAACGGGGCTCTACTATTCTTAAAATTGGAGTAAAATTAGTTATTAATTTGTTTTGAGACCACCAAAACAACATTTAGTTTATCTATACCGTAATCATAAATGTACGAATAATTGAGTCGTAGGCGTGGCGTTACTGGGAAACTAAGTTTTCAGACGATACCGTGCCTCGTTCAGTTTCACAGAGCTCGTGATGTGAGAGATTTACGAGTGGACTCTCACAGTTCCACTGCTTATCAGCATCGCCATAGCTGCGATAACTTCTAAGCTCATTTTTGTCGCTTCCTTAAAGGACGTACTGATGACAAAATATACCATAAGTTATTTAAGGTGACTCTGCATTTATGGCTCTTGTTTCATCACATACGATGATCTGTTGGTGAAAAGGCGATCCTGTACATCCAGAATTAAGGACACTTTGTTCCCCGGTACATCAAAATTTAGCAGACAGGCCAAGAGCGATGGTATTAGAAGAATTTAAGACAAGAGAAAAAGTTTGAATCATGTAATAACCTAAGCTGCCTGAAGGAACAAAACGAAAAAAAATTGTTGTGTTCCTACCTGGTTGGAATAGTTAAGATGGATGTTGGATATTATTTATCGTGATGATGGACGTGGAAGTGAATCAAGCTGCTGATTTAATTTGTAAACTTGGCATAAATTATTTCCGTCCAGAAGCTTTTATGCTTTCAACATCTCGACTACTAAACCGCACGATTACCACTGCTAATGAGTTAGCACTCCTTTCGTGCCCACCAACTGAATGGTTCATATAATCCACTTAAACTGTTGTGTATGGAATTCCTTTGCTTAACTTACTTCACAACAATTGGTCATTGTGACACTTCATAATAAGAGGTTAGGTCTCAAAATTAATTATACATTAAATAAACTGTATAATGATGGGTGTTTACAGACCGTTTATTCGAAGTTTCGTTCGTAGAATGTGTGCTAATTCCAGTGTAAACTGAATCATTCAACAAGTATTAAATATCCATCGTCCCGTAATATACGTAATCCTTGACTTGACTAAACTCAACACACACTAAAACACACACACACACACACACACACACACACACACACACACACACACACACAGTCGTTTCAACACTCAATTCAATGACTGTGCTCCAACATTGGGTAGACTTCGATTGCCACATGATTCCAACTTCTTAATTTGTTAAGAAACAGACTGGCACACACAGTGACTATTGTATCCAAAAAAATATTACTCCTTTATCGGAATAGGTAGACACGAAACATGATCCTTAAATAAAATAAATTTATACTTATATACCTCAAAACTGTGAAACTTCTGCCAGTGTCGTAATATATGTTAAATAATTAAAAAAACACCGTAGTAACTTGCAAGACCTTCTACTAAACACTACTTTAGTGTACATTTCAGTTGTCGTGATCGCTTATGAAATTGCAACTTTATGATTACTTGGTTTAGTTGTTTGGCATCTATCCTCAGATTACGTTTACTCTAGAACTGGTGTCTAAGAATTCTATTGACCACGGCAACAGTAGTACCAAGCATAACGTGTAAATACTAAGAGATTAGTCAAACCATAATTATTAGCATGCTCACAGAGATTAGTCACCTGTTGGTTTTGCACGCTAACAGCACGCAATGACCAACCTTTTCATAGTGACACGTAATACTTAGTGACGATGTTACTTTAGTCAACACCGTACTTAGCTAGCAATTCTAGTGTAAGCATGGTCTGGGGGTGGTTTCTTGGCGATCAAAACAGGTAATCATCAAGTTGTGAGAAAGATGGGCTAAAGCGACCACTCTGAGACAAATTGAATTTTCACCACATCATGGTGAATGATAAAAGTTTTCTGTTCACACAATTTTAATATGCATGTTATGAGGTACTACCAAAATATTATAAACGTGTGCAGCATCTCACGTCTTGCAACTCTCTAATACCGAAGGAAAGATATATTTCAATGTTTAACACCAAAACTGGTATTTAATTTGTTTATTTACTGTCTGACTACCTTCGGACTACACCCATTTTCACAAGCTACGTATTTGTATTTAGGACGTGTTTGGTAGTAGTAGGGAGATGGCAGAATCAGCTCAATTTTGATATCAAGTAGATATGCAAATTAATTAAATTGATAAATTAATCACCCTTGCCCCAGCCCACACCCACCCACCCACACTCCCATCCACGCCCACCCCCACATCCAGTTGACATCATGTTTTTGTCTCAGCTTGCACGTGGGCCCCAGGTGTAAGGTCAGCCCCAAACGAAGCCTGCTCCTGCAACAAGACGTAGCATAAAAGACAGTACGAACAGTTATGGTGGTGTTTCTTATTGGCAAAATTAGGAAGACTCAACTTCATACTGGTACTGCAGTCCGAGGCAGATCCATGTCCCTCAGGGTCCATTCACGTCTATCACCCAAACATTCTATTATCGTTACTCTGTACCATCCAACAGAGAGAATTTACGAACTATGGAAGCTCCGCTAACTTCATCCAATAGATTTTTACCGCATCTCTCTCTTCCGATATATCGAAAACGAATACCATCTACGTGCTGGCATCGGGCATACGCTGCGATCCTATGAAACATACAGGTATTTATCCATTGGAGCAGGTGGCCAGTGATGAACGTCGCTCGAACAGACTGGTTTAAGTTTCATCACCTGTACTGTACGAGAATCTTCTCCCACAGGTACTACATTTACACGTACTACATTTATAAGCAATTTTGCAACACAGAACGAGAAGTGATGTGTTCGCATGGACAGAGTGACATAAAATCGGTAAAGTGATGAAAAATTCGTATAAATTTAGGGAAAATACGCCGAAATATGGGGAAATGGTACTTGCATGTCTTCCAGTTGGTGCGGTACAATTCTGTACATGGGAATGAGTATACGACAGCAGGAGGAATATGGGAAAATGGCGAGGTGGATGGACTGTGAACTGGGGATACAATCTTTTATTTTTTGTCGAGGCAACATTCTACTGTATGTCAATTGAGGTAATAGTGACATGTATGAGTTGACTGCTGTCTTTAATGCTTTCCTGGAAAAAGAGAACCATCTGAATCTAAACTTATTTGCATATGTGTTAGAGGATGACAGAGAGTGGATGGAGTGATTAGTTGAGATGGAGCTGTAATGACGTAGGATTTAATGGTAGCCTGATGATGCATTCTAGAGAGAAAGGAACATGTTGTTGCAGATTATTTGACCATTTTATCCCGTTGTTCTGTCGGGATATATCAGCTGTGTGACATAACCTGTGTTCAACTCGCATACGACTGCATATGCTCTGTGTGACTTAGAACACTGTCTCCTTGCGATTGTTAACAGCAAACTTCTCCGTCATCAGAGGACTTCCATCCTGTTTCGACACATTACTCTAAACGAACAAAGATTTATGCAACATACTCCATTCCCTTGCCGCACCTTGGGCGTAAAATCGAGTCTTCAGTTTCATACCTATGGTGATTCTAAGTTAGCGATAGGTGTTTGTGAGGTATTACAATCCCCGTGTATATATCTGCTTCACAGATATCCTGTTTATGGAGTTAGTGGCGGAATTACGTGTAATTTCACGTGTCAAACGCTGCTGATATGCGTTTGTCCTTTTCTTTGTAAGAGGCATTCTCTGTTAGTAATGATCATTTTATATAGGACTGATGCGAGCATAGTATAATTTCTGAACTGTAATCGGATGTGAATAGTGGGGAACTATACACCTCTGGAAAAGCTATATTGGACGTGTATGACAAGGAATCGATGTTTAAGGAATTAATTTTTCATTTTGCAGTTTATCACCATTGTTTATTGTAGAGAAACCTGGAAATATATTTCTTGCATTGGGATTGTAGCAGCGTTGAATTCCATTCCATAAAACTAACAGGTCAGAAACCACAATGATCTAACATTATAGCATGTGCAGAACATTGTAGCCTTAGGATTGCAAGTGTTTATGTTCTCTATTACCAGTGCCTTCTTGGTAATGACCCTAGACACTAGAACAACAGAATTGATAGCGCAGTTGATTTACGTAAAACGCAACAAACTCCATATGGAGCTCCATCATGCATAAAACCCAACAGTTTCTTGTTCTTAACCATCTGTTACATCATCACAACAGTTTCACACCTACTGTTCACCGATAAGGGGTGCTAACCTCCTCGACACACGCGCATCTCGAAAAATCTTGTGCTCTTGGATTTCAAGGAGCCGGAGTCCCCCTGCAGGTGGATGGAGGGGGTATGAGGGAGGGAGGGAGGAAGAGGGCCTCGATTTTCAGCAGTTTGCGGACGCCTATTGAGGAGAACGCATGTTCAACTACCGCTCTCTCTGCAGTCTTTTAGGACGATGATTTTCCCCAGTACATGTGCTGCATTACGACCCATACATTACGACTGCAGGTTTTTTCACAACAATTTCGAAGTGTAATTAAAACTGTAATGCATTTTTTTTTCCCAGCAGTTGTGGTATCGTGTAATGGCAACGTTTACCTGGGCTGTACGTTGTTTTTTGAGCAGGTGTCAGTAGCAACTCTGATGTCAAAGAACTCTTCTCTGTTCAACACCAGCATCTCATCAGTAAAACATAGTTCCCACCAAAAAGAACGGAGATAGTACCTTACACCCCTTACTTTTTCCCAACAGCTTGTAGATATAGGGTAGAGTTTGAGCGTGTCTGTCGCTGGTTTCGAATGGTATTGCGAATTTTTTTTTCCCAGCAAGATAACGTCATTTGTATGGTATCGTCATTTTTTGAGCTGTATTGCGCTTTTATGCAGTACTTGTGTAGCGCTATACATGTAGTTTTGTAATTAGACCTTTATCTAATTAGGACTGGTCTTTAGTTTGTTTTCCTGGCCAGAATGAATAAAGTACACTAACCTAAACTTCCTCTCCCGCATCTGAACAGTTTACATGTGTTGGGGGAGGGGAGGGGGGGGGGGTGTGCACTTGGGCTTTCCATCGAGTAGAGTGAGGGTTTGAGTCCCAGAATGCCAAGTGCCTCTGGTGGTTTGATTGCACTACAGAGTCCACTTAGGCTTTCTGCCCAGTAGAACCAGGGCTCAAATCCGGGAAAGAGCACCGCTAATTTTATTTTCCCGCCAATTCCTAGCTTTGGTTTGCTTTCCCCACAATATTATCTATGTTATCCTTCCAGTTCAAGTTATTCATCATTTTAATAGTAAAGAATTCATTTGAGTTTACAGCTTAATTGGGGTAAACAGATTAAGTGCAGTAATAGGTGGCCACTCTCCCAATTAGATGCTGTATCGACAATTGAGGTTCATAGATGAAGCAGTGAAACCAAAAGAAACAACAAGGATTTAGATTTGTAAGTCAAAAGATGTTGTTTAAAACACTGATCTTATAACTTGTGTAATTGAGATATTAAGGACAATGTAAATTACTTACCTTGCATCAGATGACTGAAAATCAGAAATATTTTGCTAAAAGATAATGCAACAAATTTTCTTGGTCAGACTCTCTTACACAATGGTGGTGTTTATTAGAATTAGTTTGATCAGTTCTCGGCAGGCAGCGACACTGTTCAGCACAAAAAATATCCAATGCCCACTTTTCCCACCACGGACTTTACCCCCACATATCCTTAATTACATTTTATTGCGATCTTGGTTATTATAACTTATAATAAATAATACAGATTGCTGTGTCTCCCTCTCCCAGTTATGTCACGTGATTACGAATACTTCTTTGTTTACAACCGATTTCACTGTCAGGACATCATTAGGCATCCTGACACCAAGGGAGAGAAGGATAGCTGATGACGCGAGGACTGAAACTGGTTGCAAATAAAGATTCATTAGCTGCTCCTGGCATGACCCACGACTGGTTTTAAAGACCTACAAGCTGTGGGCACCACCTTCAAAAATATATTGTGAAGTATTTGTATTACAATCACATTGCTGACTAATAATAGGCAGCAGTCTCGTGGAAACTATTGCAGATGTTTTTATCAACATGATTGAGAGACCGTTCAAGAATCCGGTAAGAGAAAAATTCACGGGTACATGGCCAGATCGCTGTGTTCTACTGGCACAACATTTCAGCAATGAATCAAGTTGCAATCATTAGGTTCGTTCGTAAGTGACCCAACACTCGGAGGAAAATGGGAGAGGCGTAAAACAAAAACTCCATGCTCAGGCATTAAATGGAAGCGCACCTGGCGTTAGGTAGATGGTCTCCTGCCGAACTGTTCTGCACGTTGTACACACAGATATGGCTGTAGATCGAAGAATTACTGCATCATCATCAATGCTTGGTTACTTATGAGACATGAATATCATATATTACTACAATCGATATACTGATGATACTATTATGATATACAAACCGAGTGAGTAAGTGATTAATCAGTTGGCTGGAAAGCTATGTAATACACACCAAGGAATTACGTGGAATACAATGAAAACGAGAACTTGATATTTTAAATCTCGCTGTATGAGGAGAATCTTGGGAAAATCATGACTGTGACATCTTTAGGTAGCGCAAAATCACCCCATGGTACTAAACCTCTATAACTGTTTCCCAATCTGCCCACGAGTCCTTAGAAAGTGGTATAAGCAATGTACAGAACAACTGGTCCTTCCTTCGAGACTGCAAAAGTTAAGTTAAACCTTTCCTGGATCAACTTAGTGAATCGACGCCTAGAACTCCTTCCCTTTTTGTTCTGTGCAATTATCTCCCTGATGTAGTCCTCTGAAGCAGTTCTTGGAGCGCTATCGGATTCCTTAAGAGACGTAAACACTGTACCTATGCGGCTGTAAGTGGAAATCCAGGCGGGTAACCTTCTTTGAATAAATTCTGCGATGCCATTATAGTGCATTTATTAATAAACACTGTAAAATGATCAACAATCACTCCTATAGACACAAATAATTTCAAAATTATGAAAAATTTATAGTCAGCCTTGAACAGTAATGTGATCAACGATCACCCCTTTAGACACAAATAATTTCAAAATTACGGAAATTTTATAGTCAACCTTGAACAGAGATTTGGTCTTGATTACTTGTAACGCTGGCTGATAAGAGTGCCACGCAACAGAAATCTTTAGCATCCTTCATAAAACTTCGGAGGCTGTTGACGTTGCTGGCGGATTAAAAAATTTTTTTCCTGTTGTCAATAGTTTACTGCACATTAGTATAGTAGAGAAAAAGTTTCAATGACACTTAGACTCCCTTTAACATTTAATGTTCCAAAAATGGCCTATAACAATTTAATCTTTGTTAATAGAAGTCTTAGTTTCGCGTCTAAGTGTTGGTCGGTCTCCGGCGTTCAGAATCGCCGTATATGACTGACTTAAGTTCGTCGTTCGCACGCCACTGGCGTACTTCAATGCCACATGACGCGGCCAGTCTCGCTGCCTGTGTTCCGAAGGTGGGATATGGTGGCTTACTTGTCACTATAATATTCTACTTTTTCTGTTAACTGCGTGGTACCAATACAACGTTAAAATTAACAAATAAAATTATGTCCAAAATAATAGTAACTTTACAGTAGTTAACATGTCTAGGTACGATTTTTACTGATAGCGGTATGAAAAATCGTACTTCATAAACATGGTGGAGAGAATGTTCTGATAAAGCAGCAATGATACAGAAGAATATCGATGATGTCAGACAGAGGTCCATATCAAATATTTTTAGAGAACATAAACTGAAAAACAGTCAGACACAATTACAACTACATGTTAAGGGAAACATAAAACCTGATCGAAGAAAAGGCGATCAGATTCGTAAGCACAACTTTGGACAAAGATGTGTAGTGTTTTAAACATTGTAGAGTAAAGAGGCACTTTGAAATATACAACAGACTGAAGATGATAAGGCACAATGCAATGCAATTTGCTATATTTTATTTAAAGAATTTAATGTTTGAACTGTCGGGGATGGTTGATAAGGTTTTAGCATCAAAAGTAAAGTATACTGGGTGGAGGCTGCTATGTCCAAATTTTGTTATACTTGAAGTGACTGAACTACTCTGCTACAGGTACTGATGATAACGTAGGTATCTCCATAATGTTTCAAAAGTAGACTTATTCGCTTTCACAAAGAAGTAGAAATATTTAGTATGGAAAAAACAAAATACAAGTTTCATTCTTAACAAAAGAAATTTTATCATAGTTTCATTCAGAATATCTTTAGAGACATAATTTCAGTTACTTATATCAACAGTCTTATGTCTTCTTATACCTCATTAACCTTCTGTTTCCTTCAATATTTCAACTATCTGCACTTCCGTCATGTTTTTTGGATTTAAATACTGGCCACTACCTATTGTCAACCAGTTAATAACAAATACATATTTGTGCCAAAATCTCTAAAGACTCTTTTACATTTTTACTTGACTCAGCTATTAATTTTTCTCACTTTTGTTGATAATTGCTGTGGATTTCGCTTATTGTAGTAGACCAAGAGGTTCCTAACAAAATGACACCAGAATTTAATGTGATGACATAGTTGCTGCTGAGTTGTTGAGAGTGAACTCGCCTCAAAGGATATGATTGGTGTTTTTATTTCAATTTTAATAAACTGTAAACAAATAAATACAGGTTTTTAAATTGTTTTATAGCTTCAACGTTATATTTAATATTTATTAACAGTTATTATTGGCAAAATTATTTGTAAAGAATATTCTAGTAAAAATGGTGTAACAGTATATCAGAAAAACGAAGTATATATGATTCAAAGAAACTTGGAAGTGCAAGAGCAACTATGTAAAATCTCACCACACTCAACTGCAACAGAATACTTCCAGCAGGTGGTAGTAGCAGCCTGTGAATACCTGTACACAAAGTCGTCTTAGAACAGATTGCGATTAGAGACCCAGTAGGAGGTAATGAACATTTTTCTTATTACATAATTTGAAAGTGGAGGGGAAAGAAAGGGAAGGGGAAGGAGAAATGGAATGGAAGGGAAGGGGAAGTGGAAGGGGTAGGGGAAGGGGAAGGGGAAGAAGTACTGATGTCAACAATAGTGGAACATAGGCGATACAGCACTACTTTTGCATTCTTGCCAAATTTATTCAAGATAACGGCAATAGATGTGACAATGTCCCACTTGGTAATGTCATGGGTTTTTCCCCACTCCCCCCCCATCCATATCATCTCTCCCACCATTTCTTCTCCCCCTCTTGCAGTTTGGCAGTAAAAGCTCAGGCTGTGCTGAGCTGATGGTGTGGAAGGACAAAGGGTGGTTGTTTCCTTTTTCATCATTTTTGGGCTGTTAGCCAGTTGTAAAACACTTCCCAAAATTTTATTCTTGTGTGGGTGTTTTCACCTTGACGTGTTGAGTCCAGCTGACCTTGGTGATTCAATTTGGCAACAATGCTTCCAGTCACCTAACTGTGATCTCACAGATAAAAATTGGCAGGAAACGCTCTGTGTGTGTTCACTTTGAATGCAGGGGCTGACTTGCCTAGTTTACAATTCAGCCACCAGAAGGTAATCAAAACTATGACATCAAGGGTTCTCTATCGCCCAGAAACATGTGGATGACTAATAATAGGACAGCAGACTAACACTGAAGTTGAAGGGGGGGGGGGGGTAGCCTCCTGCCATCTACAAATATTTAGGTACTGGGAAGAACATAAGAATGGGAAATAATAATAATGTTGTTATTGTTGTTGTTGTTGTTGTTGTGGTCTCCAGTCCTCAGACTGCTTTGATGCAGCTCTCCATGCTACTCTATCCTGTGCAAGCTTCTTCATGTCCTAGTACCTACTGCAACCTACATCCTTCTGAAGCTGCTTGGTGTATTCATCTCTTGGTCTCCCTCTACGATTTTTACCCTCCACGCTGCCCTCCAACACTAAATTGGTGATCCCTTGATGCCTCAGAACATGTCCTACCAACCGATCCCTTCTTCTAGTCAGGTTGTGCCACAAACTTCTCTTTTCCCCAATACCGTTCAACACCTCCTCATTAGTTATGTGATCTACCCATCTAATCTTCAGCATTCTTCTGTAGCACCACATTTCGAAAGCTTCTATTCTCTTCTTGTCTAAACCATTTATCGTCCATGTTTCACTTCCATACATGGCTACACTCCATACAAATACTTTCAGAAACGACTTCCTAACACTTAAATGAATACTCGATGTTAACAAATTTCTCTTCTTCAGAAACGCTATCCTTCCCATTGCCAGTCTACATTTTATATCCTCTACTTCGACCATCATCAGTTATTTTGGTCCCCAAATAGCAAAACTCCTTTACTACTTTAAGTGTCTCATTTCCTATTCGACTACATTCCATTATCCTCGTTTTGCTTTTGTTGATGTTCATCTTATATCCTCCTTTCAAGACACCATCCATTCCGTTCAACTGCTCTTCCAAGTCCTTTGCTGTCTCTGACAGAATTACAATGTCATCGGCGAACCTCAAAGTTTTTATTTCTTCTCCATGGATTTTAATACCTACTCCGAATTTTTCTTTTGTTTCCTTCACTGCTTGCTCAATATACAGATTGAATAACATCGGGGAGAGGCTACAACTCTGTGTCACTCCCTTCCCAACCACTGCTTCCCTTTCATGTCTCTCAGCTCTTATAACTGCCACTTGGTTTCTATACAAATTGTAAATAGCCTTTCGCTCCCTATATTTTACCCCTGCCACCTTCAGAATTTGAAAGAGAGTATTCCAGTCAACATTGTCAAAAGCTTTCTCTAAGTCTACAAATGCTAGAAACGTAGGTTTGCCTTTCCTTAATCTAGCTTCTAAGATAAGCCGTAGGGTCAGTATTGCCTCACGTGTTCCAATATTTCTACGGAATACAAACTGATCTTCCCCAAGGTCGGCTTCTACTAGTTTTTCCATTCGTCTGTAAAGAATTCGCGTTAGTATTTTGCAGCCGTGACTTATTAAACTAATAGTTCGGTAATTTTCACATCTGTCAACACCTATTTTCTTTGGGATTGTGATTATTATATTTTTTGTGGCGGTGTTCGTAGCGACAAACACTTGGCTGTAGAAATGGCTTACGAAGTCACCGCCACACTTTTAATAGCGGGCCGACCGGTCCGCTGGAACAGTAAACAGAAAGATGAAAACCCAAACACTCTGATTAAATAAAAGTCGGTACTTATCTTTATTAATGAAGATACAGAAACACAGTAGTGGACTCTGTGTCTACAGAAATCTGTCTAGTTCGAGTCGGAGCGGATAGGTCAGCGTCGGCTGACTACAAACAACAACACTGCTGCGATGAACACACAACTGACTAGCAAGTACACAATTCGGTGGCGAGTATACAACTGAGCGGCGAATACAGAACTGTCTTAGCGCTCGCGACTCCAGCGCTTAAGAAGCCAGAAGCCAGCGGTGGCGCGCGCAGACTTGCGGCGATTTGCTGTCTCGCTGGCGCTGCTTATGCGGACGGCGTCCGGACTTTGATGCTGCCAACCTTTCGGCAGCGGGCTCGGATGGCATTACTGGCTAGGATATAACACTCCTCCCCCCCAAATCGCCGCACCGTCGTTGAATAATGACGTGGCGAGCGTCGACGGCGGGGGAGGGGTCTGGCCGCAGGCGTAGCAGAAGAGACCGGGGCGGAGACTGTTGTCGGTGGCGGTCCCCGGTCCGCACCCCAGCATTGGCTGCGCGGGGCCTCGGGAAACACCGACTGAAAACCGAGGTCAGGGTGCACGCCTGTGACCACGGGCGCAGCTTCTGGTACTGGACACGACGGGGCGTCGGGACCCACGAAGAGAGGCAGCGTCTCCTGACGCTGCGTCGACGGCTGCTGAGTGGGCGTCGGACAAGGCGCTGCGGTGTCAGACTCCGTGGGGGTGCCCAAGGAAAGCGGCTGCAGGACAGGCTGCACAGCCACCGCTTGGGAAGGCGGCCCGGCTGAGGGGTCGACGTCCATCAGCTCCGAAGGCGGTGGCGACTGAAGAGGGACCGCAGGCGCCGGAGCGACCACCTGGGGCGCTCCCGGAGGAAGCTGCGCGGGAGGCATCAACGGGACGGGCTGTCGGCGTGGTAGCGGCGACGGCTGCTGCTGCTGCCCTGGGGGCGGCAGCGAAGTCGGAAGGCGCGGCTGGAACCCGCCGCGGACCAAATCTGTGGACAAAGAACGAGCGGCAGAATCCGGGCGGCCAGCGCGGCGCAACTGGTTCTGATGCCTCCTGTGCACCCCAGTAGCACCTTGAACAGTATAAAAACCTCGACCCTGGACACTTATCACGGTACCACGTTCCCAACGACGGCGACCGTGATAAACGCTGAAAAAAACGGCGTCGTCGCGCTGAAAACGCGTGCGATGCTCAGAAGCGGCGGGTCGATCCGGGGGGTGCAACAACCGTAGTAGGGTGCGATGACGACGGCCGTGGAGAAGCTCCGCAGGCGAAGGGCCGTCGCGTGGCGTGGTCCGGTACGACGACAGGAACGTGATGAGGGCCTGCTGACGAGAGTGCGTAGCACGAAGGCGGTCCATATGATCCTTGAATGTGCGTACAAAACGTTCCGCTGCACCATTCGATTGAGGGTGGAACGGCGGAGTAAGAACATGGCGAATGCCATTGGCAGAACAAAAACTGTCAAATTCAGCAGAGGTAAATTGTGGACCATTGTCAGACACTAAAACTTCTGGAAGACCCTCAATACAAAAAATTGAAGTCAACGCCTGTATAGTTTGTGCAGACGTTGTAGACTGCATGGGCACAACAAACGGAAAATTACTAAATGCATCTATCACGATGAGCCAACGAGAATTCCAATATGGACCAGCGAAATCAATATGTACTCGGTGCCAGGGACCGGCAGGGCGTGCCCACTCAAAATAGCGTTGAGGCGGAGCAGCTTGGTGTTCGGCACACGTCGAACAATCTGTAGACATCTGCGTAATCTGCTTATCAATGCCGATCCATGTACAATGACGGCGGGCAAGCTGCTTGGTGCGGACCACTCCCCAATGACCTTGATGCAAGTCGAGGACCTTGGATTGGAGCACTTGGGGAACCACTACACGAAGCTGGTCATTCTCTGTGCGTAACAGCAAAACTCCGTGCGAAACAGACAACAGATGACGTTGCGGATAATAGCGACGAACCACAGGATCCGATATGTCCTTTGCCTTGGACGGCCAACCACATTGAACAAAACGTAATAGTAAACTCAGATGAGGATCCGTAGCTGTCTCACGTGCCACCTGACGATAATCAATCGGAAAATCCCGGAGGGATTGATGCTCATCGGCGTCAATCTGATGGCAAGAGTCGTCATAGGAATCGAAGACATCATCCGTAGCAATCGGCAATCTAGAAAGCGCGTCAGCGTTTACATGCTGACCTGTAGGGCGATACAGTATCTCATACTGGTATTGTGATAACAAAAGAGCCCAACGTTGTAGTCTCTGAGCTGTCTGCTGAGGAACTGGTTTAGACGGATGAAACAGTGACGTCAGGGGCTTGTGATCCTTTACTAAATAGAATGGTCGACCATAGAGGTAGTGATGGAATGTTGTGACACCGAACACAATAGCCAACGCTTCCTTGTCCAATTGGCTATAATTACACTGAGCTTTGTTTAGCAATTTAGATGCGAACGCAATAGGACGTTCGGTGTTACCGACTCGGTGACACAACACAGCACCGAGGCCGAAAGAAGAGGCATCACAAGCAAACACCAGAGGCTTGTTAGGGTCGTAATGGACCAGACAACGATCATTCAATAAAGCCTCTTTAAGCTGCTGAAAGGCTGATTGGCAATCAGCTGACCACACAAACGGAACATTCTTACGGAGGAGACGATGCAACGGTGCAGCAATCTGTGATGCATTAGGTATAAACCTAATATAATATGTCAATTTGCCAAGAACTGCTTGCAATTCATGCAGATTGCGAGGGGCGGGCAAATCACGAATAGCTGCTAAATGTGACTGGGAGGGATGAATGCCTTGAGCATTAATAACATGTCCCAGATACTCCATCTCCGTAAGGAAAAATGAACATTTATCGATGTTGCAACGTAGGCCTGCCTGAGACAACACTTTAAACAAACACTCCAAATTACGGAAATGTTCAGCAGGCGTCCGACCGGACACAACAATATCGTCTAAATAGTTGCAACACGATGGCATATTAGCCAGAAGTTGTGACAAAAAACGCTGAAAAACAGCTGGAGCTGACGCACAACCAAAAGGCAAACGCAGAAAACGGAACAACCCCAACGACGTGTTTATGACAAAATACTGTTGTGATTGCTCGTCGAGGGGAAATTGCAAATATGCTTCACGGAGATCAATTTTGGAAAAGAAACGAGCTTCCCCTAACTTATCCATCAGCTCGTCCGGTCTAGGCAAAGGAAAAGAATCAATGACAGTCTGAGGATTAACTGTCGACTTAAAATCAGCACACAAACGTAACTTGCCAGACGGTTTCTTTATAATAACTAAGGGAGAAGCCCACTGGCTCGCTGAAACGGGTTGAATAACACCGTTGTTTTGCCAACGACGAAGTTCATCTTCTACAGGTGCCCGGAGGGCGTGAGGCACTGGACGAGCACGACAAAATCGAGGCTGAGCATTATCTTTTAACGTAATATGAGCGGCAAAGTTCGCAGCACAACCTAGTTCGTCTTTAAATATGTCACTGTATTGTTTACACAACTCGGTTACGCTGTCTTGAGGAACAACAACAGAATTAATTTGCAACACATTGTCTTGGATAGACAGGCCAAACAAGTCAAAACAGTCTAATCCGAAAATGTTTACACTGTCTGTAGCGCGGAGCACTGTGACTGAAACTGTTTTTGTATTGCCACGGAATGTGGCTGGCACGCTACATACACCTAACACAGGAATTCGTTCTCCACTATAAGTAGCCAAAGAATGTTTTGCCGCTGAAAGTTTAGGGCGGCCGATAGCCGCATACGTAGCACTATTTATGAGAGTCACAGACGCACCAGTGTCTAATTGAAAATTGAAGGTCTTATCCTGGATGCGTAGCTTCACAAATAGTTTATTACACTGTCTCTGGATCGGTGCAGTGGAGGCGGAAGACACAAAATCAGCGCGTTTAGCGCGTGTTCACTGCTTACAACTCGTGGGTTGGGCGGGTGGAATAACAACTCCCGCTTCACTTGCAGTCTGTACATTACTTTTTACAGCGTTTGAATTACGCTTGGGTCGCATAGCAGAGGGCTGGGTGGGTGGCTTATTGCGAACAAGTTTATTACCCACACGAACCGTGGAAGAGTCTGTAAACGCGACCTTCTGGGCGGGCTGGCTTTGAAGAACATGAATATCCATGGGCTGGGCAGCACTAGAATTGTTCTTGCGTTTACGCAAACAAACAGTCTGGATGTGTCCTTTCCTTTGACAAAAGTGACAAACCGCTTTTCTTAACGGGCAACGTTCACGAGGATGAGCAAGAACACACTTAGGGCAAGACTTAACTCTATCATTTTGCACACGCGGCTGACGAATGTGTTTAACATGACGCGGCCGGCTAGTGTTTACAGTCTGACTGCCGGTGGGGCCGCGGGCGTGACATAACTGGCTTAGCACAGGCAATTTGAGAAATACATGGCTGATCTAACTCACACTCAGCATAGGCAAAAGTATCTTGGGCTTCAATGATGTTCATCACAGTCTCTAATGACGGGTCAGGCAACTTTAAGATAGCAGCACGAATACGAGAATCTGCAATGTTTTGCGTAATAGCGTCTCGTAACATGACATCACTGTAGGAAGCTCCACACACACAATTAAATCGGCACTGACGGGTGAGGCCCCGTAAATCTGTTAACCACTGTTTATTAGATTGATGTGGCAGTTTCTTTAATCTGAAGAACTTGAATCTGGCTGCTGCCACATGAACTCGCGACTCGAAATACTCAGCAAGCTTGTTAACAACAACATCATAGTCTAAAGCTTCTGGCTGGGATTCCGGGAACAACTTACAAAGTAGTCGATAGACTTCCACGCCTGCAGTGGAAATTAAATAAAGCTGCCGCTCAGTACCTGTGATTTTGTAGACTGTCATGTGCGCCTGCAACTGCGCGAAATATTCTCGCCATTCTTCTCTGGATGCATCAAAAGCACGGAACTGTGGTGCTGCCTGTGCTTGTTCCTTTTGTGTTGGAGAATTAGCCGCTTGTTTGGCGATTGCTTCCACCAGACTTTGTATTTGCTGACTCTGTAACAAGATCAACTGTTGTAATTCGGCAGACATAGTGAACACAAATTAAACCAGCCCCCAAAATTTTATCACTATAATTAGTATAACAAGAACAAGTTGAACCAGCCCTGCACACGAGTTCGGAAGACCTCGTCGCCAGTTTTGTGGCGGTGTTCGTAGCGACAAACACTTGGCTGTAGAAATGGCTTACGAAGTCACCGCCGCACTTTTAATAGCGGGCCGACCGGTCCGCTGGAACAGTAAACAGAAAGATGAAAACCCAAACACTCTGATTAAATAAAAGTCGGTACTTATCTTTATTAATGAAGATACAGAAACACAGTAGTGGACTCTGTGTCTACAGAAATCTGTCTAGTTCGAGTCGGAGCGGATAGGTCAGCGTCGGCTGACTACAAACAACAACACTGCTGCGATGAACACACAACTGACTAGCAAGTACACAATTCGGTGGCGAGTATACAACTGAGCGGCGAATACAGAACTGTCTTAGCGCTCGCGACTCCAGCGCTTAAGAAGCCAGAAGCCAGCGGTGGCGCGCGCAGACTTGCGGCGATTTGCTGTCTCGCTGGCGCTGCTTATGCGGACGGCGTCCGGACTTTGATGCTACCAACCTTTCGGCAGCGGACTCGGGTGGCATTACTGGCTAGGATATAACAATATTCTTCTTGAAGTCTGAGGGTATTTCGACTGTCTCATACATCTTGCTCACCAGATGGTAGAGTTTTGTCAGGACTGGCTCTCCCAAGGCCGTCAGTAGTTCTAATGGAATGTTGTCTACTCCTGGGGCCTTGCAGTGCTCTGTCATCACGCATTATCATATCTCCCATTTCATCTTCATCTACATCCTCTTCCATTTCCATAATATTGTCCTCAAGTACATCGCCCTTGTATAGACCCTCTATATACTCATTCCACCTTTCTGCTTTCCCTTCTTTGCTTAGAATTGGGTTTCCATCTGAGCTCTTGATATTCATACAAGTGGTTCTCTTTTCTCCAAAGGTCTCTTTAATTTTTCTGTAGGCAGTATCTATCTTACCCCTAGTGAGATAAGCCTCTACATCCTTACATTTATCCTCTAGCCATAATAATAATAATCATTATAGTACTAGTAGTAGTTGTAGTATTTATAGGACAGCAAACTATCAGTGAAGTACAGGAGAGTAGCCTTCTGCTGATCAACAAGTGAGTAGCTGCTTAGAAGAATATGAGAGTGGGTGATAAAAGAACAGCAAACTATCATGTGCTGAAGTTTAGGGGAATACCTCCTGCTGATCTTCTATAGTTGCAGAAAGGACGTAAGTATGGGTTATTATAATAATAGGACAGTAAACTGTCACTGAAGCGTAAGGGAGTAGCGTCCTGCCAGTCTACAAGTAAATAGATCCTGGGAAGAAGATAAGCATGGCTAATTATAATAATAATAACAGGACAGCAAATAATCATTGAATTGCAGGGGAATAGTGTCTAGCTCATCTACAAATAAGTAGCTGCTGGGAAAGACATAAGGAAGGGTAATAATATTAGGACGGTGACCTTCTGTTCAAGTGTTGCTGTAAATCACTGCCTCTGTACACAGGAGCAGCAACAGCACTGGGGAATAAAACGCCTTTATACCTATTTACGAGTCGTCAGCCGCATCCTAACCAATAGACGCATAGGAAATACATCATATGACCTTTTTTCTTAATAGTAGGCGGTGTCTGACTTGAAAACCCGATTTATAGACAAACTGTATACGCTCCTTCGGAACGTCCGCTAGGGCGCCTAGCGGTCTCTATACGAGTTACTACACTGCGCGAGCGCATCGCACCGCCGCACACGCGCGCGATCTAGTGACGAACGGTGGAGCTGTGGACGGTATTGTGATTCTGTGTCTTTGGAGGCGAGAGCTCTCATCTCTCACTTCCTCTGTTCCCAGGATATGTCACAGCTGCTACTTCAGACCGCACACCAGTCAGACGTCCCCACAGAATTCAATGCAAGTGTGTGGTTGAATTCATCACATCCAATCCCATTTCACAGACAACATTGATTGGTGGTCTGTCAGTCATAGGACTTTGTATCATTTCTTACGACTCCAGGCTTAAATGTTTCCCCACATAGGATCATACATCCAAAACTGAGTTGCACTGAGAACTGTGGTTAATGCTAAAAGCTTTCTCTTTCGCAAATAGCACTACAGCAGGGAGATATCTAATACCTGTCCCAACCTGTCGAAATCAAAACGCTCAATATTTGATTCAGCAGAATAGCCTGAACATGCATTTTGCAACTGTTACAGACAGTTACTTTTGCTCGAACTGCCAACCTTGGTGTGCTTGTACAGGCCACCTCTTCCACCACACGAAGCGATTGTCACCAGTCCAGCAGGTAAGTAATATTAATCTCAGGTGCTACATTCTGTTTGGGGGTTAGCACACTGATAGTAGTAATACACTGAAATAATAACGTCTCTCTGCAGCCAAACAGATGGGGTTACAGTGAACCATCTCCTTCCTCAGTTCTAGGTCGTCTGATACCTTTGTGAGGCACCACAATGCAACCTGGCAACACCAAAGACGTAACGTGAGCACAATAGCCCACTGGTCCCATCCACAGTCAGTGGAAGGACCATGATACAACAGCAGCACCCGAGATGGTCCGGTGCCTCCCAGCGGAATAGAAAGAAGCGGAGAAGTAAGTACCCATGCTTCATAATATTACATCCATACCCGTTATATCTGTGTCTGTAGTTGATATTATTATTATCACATCGAACAGTTCTTCTTCTTCTTCTTTGTTCTGTGGCACAACTTGGATCTGCACCGGTGGTGCACACCAGTTTTTAGAGACCTGCAACAGCACAGCAGCCCAGTTTGTTGGGATCTGCAGTGACAGCCACTTCTATCTTGTGGTATCCTGTAGTGGAGCCTGGTAAGCCTGCTGGAACAGGACAAGGATCTTCTGTTGTCTTCACCACTCATCAATGAAGAAACCAAACATCATAGTAGGGATATAAATGTCCACAAGTCGCAGTAATGCACCATAGGTTTTCAGTTTCCAGATTCAAAACCTGCTGACCAGTGTCACAGAGCACTGGGAGTCTCAGACAGCATGGTGCAGGTCAGTAGTGGACCCCAGCATGTGCACCATCCATTTAACCACGGACCATTCCAGTGATAATGAAAGGACAGAGTGCAGATCTAGTGGATGAGAAGATATCAACTGCCCCTACAGCACTACTACTACTACTATTCACTTCTAGATGTAACCTAACTGTTAGACATTCAAAGCCTCTGAAAATAGGCATAGAAGCAGATGATGACTGGCATGTGATAATGGATATTCAGAATGTGATGAAGAATGTTAAGGCGTTTTCTACTCAGTCTGAAGGGAGGGAGGTGACTACCGAGTATAAACCCATCTCTTCCTCCCTTGGACATTTACTGTGCTGCTCTGACACTATTTATCAGTGTATGATGACGCAATGATCAGGATGAAATCAGGGGACCTATCGATTTAATTATGGTATCCTACTGTTGCGAATTTATTTGGGCTAATGAAGGTGCTACATCTTGTGTCAGGGAGACTGAACTGCTGGCTGTCACGTAAATTATTTCGGTTCATGGCGCACTCAAAGAAAAAAAAGATTGTTTTATTAAAAAGTATATTCGCCATTAATATGTACGATGAAAAAATAACATATGCACAATTCTTATAGGTATTGGGCACTTTTTACTGTTTCCAATCAGGTTTCTCCAAAACCGCGATATAAGCTTTCAACAGATTAAAATTTACTTTAGTTATGACAGTGAACCGATAGTTCTGTACTGACAAGTTACTCTGTAACTACAATATATGGTATGTTGGCATTTAATACATTCCAAAATTTCTTCTTTTTGTAAACTACAATATTTCTATCAGTATATGTATCTCTCTTGTTAATTATATTTTTAACTTTGTCTAACAGATCTGGAGATGGGCAGCTAGCCTGAAACCGGTAATTGAAAATAAAAAAATAGCGATCAAAGACTGAATGCCATATTTTTATTTAAAGAACGATCGCGGAAATCCCATTAAGACAATCGTGTCTAGTTTTGATTGTCATTAGAGATGGAACACAAGCTCAGATTGCGTCGACATGGATGCAAATCGGCCCTCCTCTTCTAAAGAAACCATCCGAGCAATAGCCTAGAGTGATTCAGGGAAATCACAGAAAAGATAAATCCGGGTGGCTAGGCATAGGATTTAAGCACTGTCCTCCTGAAAATGAGTTCAGTGTGAAACCACTGCACCACCTAGTCTGGTCAGTCTAGGCATACTGGGATAGGTTATATGACATCAGAATCCAAGTTCCAGAATACCAGCACTATACAGGAAACTGTACTATAATACACTCCTGGAAATGGAAAAAAGAACACATTGACACCGGTGTGTCAGACCCACCATACTTGCTCCGGACACTGCGAGAGGGCTGTACAAGCAATGATCACACGCACGGCACAGCGGACACACCAGGAACCGCGGTGTTGGCCGTCGAATGGCGCTAGCTGCGCAGCATTTGTGCACCGTCGCCGTCAGTGTCAGCCAGTTTGCCGTGGCATACGGAGCTCCATCGCAGTCTTTAACACTGGTAGCATGCCGCGACAGCGTGGACGTGAACCGTATGTGCAGTTGACGGACTTTGAGCGAGGGCGTATAGTGGGCATGCGGGAGGCCGGGTGGACGTACCGCCGAATTGCTCAACACGTGGGGCGTGAGGTCTCCACAGTACATCGATGTTGTCGCCAGTGGTCGGCGGAAGGTGCACGTGCCCATCGACCTGGGACCGGACCGCAGCGACGCACGGATGCACGCCAAGACCGTAGGATCCTACGCAGTGCCGTAGGGGACCGCACCGCCACTTCCCAGCAAATTAGGGACACTGTTGCTCCTGGGGTATCGGCGAGGACCATTCGCAACCGTCTCCATGAAGCTGGGCTACGGTCCCGCACACCGTTAGGCCGTCTTCCGCTCACGCCCCAACATCGTGCAGCCCGCTTCCAGTGGTGTCGCGACAGGCGTGAATGGAGGGACGAATGGAGACGTGTCGTCTTCAGCGATGAGAGTCGCTTCTGCCTTGGTGCCAATGATGGTCGTATGCGTGTTTGGCGCCGTGCAGGTGAGCGCCACAATCAGGACTGCATACGACCGAGGCACACAGGGCCAACACCCGGCATCATGGTGTGGGGAGCGATCTCCTACACTGGCCGTACACCACTGGTGATCGTCGAGGGGACACTGAATAGTGCACGGTACATCCAAACCGTCATCGAACCCATCGTTCTACCATTCCTAGACCGGCAAGGGAACTTGCTGTTCCAACAGGACAATGCACGTCCGCATGTATCCCGTGCCGCCCAACGTGCTCTAGAAGGTGTAAGTCAACTACCCTGGCCAGCAAGATCTCCGGATCTGTCCCCCATTGAGCATGTTTGGGACTGGATGAAGCGTCGTCTCACGCGGTCTGCACGTCCAGCACGAACGCTGGTCCAACTGAGGCGCCAGGTGGAAATGGCATGGCAAGCCGTTCCACAGGACTACATCCAGCATCTCTACGATCGTCTCCATGGGAGAATAGCAGCCTGCATTGCTGCGAAAGGTGGATATACACTGTACTAGTGCCGGCATTGTGCATGCTCTGTTGCCTGTGTCTATGTGCCTGTGGTTCTGTCAGTGTGATCATGTGATGTATCTGACCCCAGGAATGTGTCAATAAAGTTTCCCCTTCCTGGGACAATGAATTCACGGTGTTCTTATTTCAATTTCCAGGAGTGTAGTTCACCTGACAACATAATTGAAGAACAGTTAAGATATACCCACCATAGATAGTCTCTTCATAGTGATCATCCATACTGCAGAGTACAAACTCCACAGATCCACTACAATTGAATGCTTGAAGTCACCTGTCAGAGACACAGATTCCTTCTCCCATTGCTCCATACGCAAATGGAATAGAAAAAGGGGCCGACTAGCAGTGACGTAAGATGTTCTCCACTGTGTGTTATATGTTGGCTTACTACCTATCCAGAATATATTCAAGCAATACAGCGTCGAAGTCCTTGACACAAAATACACACACACACACACACACACACACACACACACACACACACACCAGAAACCACATATCGTACCTATCATTTCTGAAGAACTGTACTGCTGTTTGTACACAAAATGTAGTATAATGATTCACACAGATGTGAGGCTTTCTTGGTCCATTTGGTATAGTACTGTACTAGCATTTGTAGAAGAACATTCAATAGATTCAAACAGTAGACCCCAAAATGTACTCAGATTTCAATAGGTCTCCAACTAACTGTAGGGTTCTCAGTGGGCTTTACCATAACGATCTACAAATCCTATTCATGGATGGCAGTATAGCTTTTTTAACTAACACTGATTTTCCCTGCAGTATCTTGTTTTGAAGGGAATTTCATATTGATGCAGACAGAATGTTAACATCTATCCTTTCTATAAACAGACTTTGATTGGATGTTGGAGCTGACACTGCGTTTTTGAGTGATTCCTCTCATAAGCTGTAAGTGTTCCATGCTGTAAATAAGACATTTAAAACTTACAGCAGGTTATATCCACTACTCGCCTGTAGCATCCAGGGTGGTAAACCAATGACTAATTTGCAACCTGTTATTCTCATCTGAGCAGGAGGACCATAATTCTGCTTGAAGTGACACTGCAGATACTAAGTTTACAATCCATAACGTCTTCTGGGCTATGAAATGACACAAGAGATAGTCCGTATCTAGTCCAAATAAGCCCACAATGATAGAGTGTCATAAATAATTGGATAGGTCGTCAGATTTCACCCTGAGTGCTGTGTGATCCTACATTGATGTGAAAAATAGCTTCAGACAAGCATAATAAATGTCTAGGGAGAAATAGATGGGCTATGCTCTGAAGTCAACTGAGCATTGTTGTATGACACTGGGCGATATACGTCCCTCCCAATTCCAACTGAGTAAACAGCACTTTAAAACCCTTCATTACGTTCTTAATCTCCACCAGCACACAGTGGTCACCGTCTGCTTCTATGCCTATATTCAGACATTTTGCTCCTCTAACAGTTTAACTACACGCAGAGACGAATAGTAGTAGTAATGCACTGGGAGCAATTGATATCTTCTCATCCACTACACCAACACTCTGTTCTTGCAGTATCACTGGAGTCTCCCACAGTTCAATGGATGTTGTGTATGTTGTAGTGTAATACTGACCTGCACTAAGCTGTCTGAGATACCTGGTGCATTGTACTGCTGCTCAGTCGGTTGTGGCTGCGGAAACTGAAAGCCTCCATGCACTTCTGAAACTTTGCGGACAGGTATATCCCTACTCTGCTGTGTGTCTTCATCAGTGAGTGTTGCAGACAGTACAAGATCCTTGTCCTGCTCCGACATAGTGACCAGTTCTGCTACAGAATCCGACATCCCAAATGTCACTGCCGCTACTGCAGGTCTCAAGAAGATGGGCTGTTGTTCCACTGCAGGTCTCAACATGCTGGAGTGCACTGCTGCTGTACATTTCAGTTGTGCTGCTGAACAAAGAAGAAGAAGAAGAAGAGTCTCTGTTAGATATTATCGTAATAATAGCAAGTACAGACAAAAATGTAATGCTTATAGATGCAATATTGTAAGGGTACTTACTATTCCACTTCTCCTCTTCCACTGAGAGGCATTGGATGAGCCTGACTGCTGCGGACATGTAATGGTCCTTCCACTGAGTTTGGCTAGGAGCGGTGAACTATTGTACTTGCCTTATACCCTTGGTGTTACAGGATATACAGTTATTAAAGTTTGCTCTATCTGACACCAACTGTGAACTATTGTACTTGCCTTATACCCTCGGTGTTACAGGCTATACAGTTATTAAAGTTTGCTCTATCTGACACCAACAGCTCATCGATTACACACACACACACACACATGCAGCTTGGGGATGAGAGAGACGGAGGTGGAGGGAGAGGGATGGAGAAAGGGTGGGGCTGGAAGAGGGAGGGGTGGGGATGGTTGAGGATTTCCCAGTTCTGGAAGATAGTGACAAATTTGGTGGGAACCAATAGTACACCTCTGCAGAGCTGTAATATTTGAAAACCCAGACATGTTTGGAATAGGGTGGTCCACAAAATCAGCACTTCCGCCATGTTTCAGTGTGGAGAAAGTATTTTTGTCATTGTTCATATGTTCCTGAAATATCTTTATAGCCATCGCTAGACGCCAGAACACTTAATGGTTTGCAGATGCGTGTGCGATTTTCTAGGCAAGAGTTTTGTTTACGAAGAAAAGTGTCTTTCATGGGGGATGAACTTGTTGATTTCCACAATCTGGGACAGGTATTAAATCTCTCTCTGTTACAGTTGCTGTTTGTGAGAGAGAAAGCTTTTAGGAACTCTGTTATGGGTGTATGATACTGTGTGGGCAGTCACTTAAAACGCAATGTAAGTTTGCAGTCGCGAGAAATAATACAAAATCCTACAACTGACTGATCATCGATCTCTGAAATGATATCTGCAACATGAAATCAGCAGTGGTTAATTCAAGCTCATCATTTCTTTGGATTCTTTGGGACGTCTGACCAATGTGCGGTCCGATGCGATGGCTGTGACATATCCCAGTAACTCAGAGCACGACTGACGAGAGACCTTGTGCATGAAAATAAAGAATCATGAACACATTACTGTGGATAGTAACGCCAGTCGGAGCTAGGTCGCGCGGATGTGCAGCCACAAAGTGCACTCGCTCTACACAGCAGTTCACATGACGATCGTAGGTGTGCTAGCAGTCGTTCCAAGGTAGAGCATAGAGTTTTTCTGCCAAATTCCAAATGGGGCAGGGGGAGGGGAGGATACAGGGAAATGTGAAAGATGAGAGGGAGTGAGGGGAGAGGGAAAAGGTGATATCATCAATATGATATTGCACTATCTACAACTACCATCTTAAATAAATTTGGTAACAATTCAAAAGTCGCACTGCGTCTATTTTTTTCCACTGCTGTCAGCTGAATTTCATTTTCATGCAGATTCAGCGGTGACAAGTGAAAATGTATGCCATAACGGGATTCAAACGCATGGTATCCAATTTATAGCGTAGTGTGCTAATCACTGTGCCATCTGAACAATGTGTTTTTCACAATTGTGCAGACTACCTCAGCATGCCTTCTGGCTGATCCACATTCCAACCTCGTGCCACCTATGTTGCAGTCCCTGTCCATGTCATCCAGGCTCGTTGGTTTGACATTCTTGCTGGAGATCAACCGTAATTGTGAATTCATGCTGAAGATGAGGGATTAATTGCCACCAAGTTGAGCATGTGGTGTCGGTTCTTTTGAACGTGCCTGTAAGAACAGACACCATGCATTCATATAATTTTCTCCTGGTTGGCATACATGAATTATAACTGTTGGAATTTTATAATTTTTTCCAATTCATATTTAGACATGTTTTGCTATAACTGCAATAATGCATCATTTCCTCTTACTATATTTGTTTATTTAACCTGGTCCAATTAGGGCCTTCATGTCCTCTTTCACACTGGACCAAGGTTCCACACATACAGTATTTTCTGCAGCACAATTACCCAAGAAGTAAGAATATATTAAAAATCGTAATGATTCGAATGCATGTAATGACAATGCAAGTGGGTAGTACACATTAAGAACTAATAAATTAGTGCTAACTGTACTACTACTACTACTACTACTACTACAACTTATGCTGCTGCTGCTGCCACTATTAGTAATAATGATAATGGTAGTGGCTTATAACAAATATACATTGGGGTGCAAAACTTAGAGAAAGTAACTTTCATATGACGTGCCACTACCAAGTAACTTAGTTTGGTGAAACTTGGACTACGCTTAGAAAGAATTGCTACAGTATTGTACAGAAGGCAACTGAAGAAATACATCGTGAGATGAACAGAAATTATGCTTTTACTCACAGACGAAAATTACACTGAGGTCTCTGCGCCTTGTGATGGTTCCCATCACCACAGACAGGAATGCATACTCTGCAATGTGCCCACATGCTCTCAACAAGGATGGTACAGAATTCTTGTAGTAGGGCAGTCCATTCCTCTATAAGTGTAGTTATCAACTGCTGGACAGTCATTGGCAATGTGGATGTATCGTCATATGTGTCTCCACCGCATTCTAAAAGTGCTCGATGGGATTTAAGGGAATGTATAAACCACTGCATTCTCCAAATATCGTCTTGTTCCAATACTTGCTTCACCTGTGCTGTTTGGATCAGTCGCACATTCTCGTTAATAAAGGTGAAGTCAGAGCCGAATGCAGCCGGCCGAAGTGGCCGTGCGGTTCTGGGCGCTACTGTCTGGAGCCCAGCGACCGCTACGGTCGCGGGTTCGAATCCTGCCTCGGGCATGGATGTGTGTGATGTCCTTAGGTTAGTTAGGTTTAATTAGTTCTAAGTTCTAGGCGACTAATGACTTCAGAAGTTAAGTCGCATAGTGCTCAGAGCCATTAGAACCAGAACCGAATGCATCCCAGTACGTGGGGAAAGCATACTGTGTCACTATAAAGTCGACTGGTGAGTGTACTGTGTCAGTATGTCCATGCAACATCATGTATTCACAGCTGGACCGGCGAAAAGATCATGTTTGACAATGTTCCTAGGTGCAGTTCTCACCCTATGAGGATACATGCAGCTTCACTACTCAGACTCAATTTGCTCTCACCTGAGGAGGGCATGTGACCGCCTCCTCATTGGTCCAGTCCTCTACTCTTGCCACCACTGTGTATGGTGTTGCTGATGTGTGGGTACAAACAGAACAAAACGCTGTGGATCGCTGGGCAAAGGGACTACACCCAAGCAATTGCCATTCCACTGTGGAGCGTGAGACTGTATTCTTCTCTATCCTGTTAAATGTGCCTGCATTTGCACCTCGTGTTTGACGTGTAACCTCCCTGTGAAAATACGAAAATGAAAAGAATTGAATAGAATTGCAAATAGTGACATATGTTAGCTTCCCACAGTAATAAAACTCAATGACAATAAAAATGTGCAAAAATGTTAAGTCCCCACAAAATTAACGTTAAGGTGAACCTGATAAATTTTATAAGGGCAGCTGCGCTGACCTTAGGCCCTGTGCAATAATTAATCTGATAAATTGACGGGCAGCATCGCTGACCTTACGCCCTGTGCAACAACTAATCTGATAAATTGATTCTGGGATGGAAAGCATAGGAAACATTGTCTCAATTGGAATGATTTTTTTCTTAAAAAAGATTGCTTTGAAAACAAAATTATTATTGGGGCATTTCTTGAACAAATTAATTACAGTTGACATACATTACATTATCAGATGTGCGCAATGCTGCTTCATTACCTTATTTAACAATATACCTCGTCCCGAACCTTGACCAGAGACCCATGTCGACGCCCGCCGACTCCTCACACATAACTCCGACTCGCAACAGAGTCCAACACGCAACAGCGTCCAACTCGGAACTGCACTACATGCTCTCGCGACTCGCTACGTACAACAACTTTCTCGCAACTCGCTACGTACAACAACCTTCTCGCAACTGAACTCTCGCGCGGTCCAGCGCAGACTAGCAACGATAAATAACTCTCTGGTCAGAGATTCTGTCATGCCTCGCCATCGCTGCTACTGAATACATATGTGTTTCATAACCCTCCACTGGGGGGGCAAAAATTTGGCAGCGATGGTGAGTCATTTGGACTTGCCATGAGCAACAAATTTTTTCTTAACTATTTAACTTCACAATCACAGAATATTCAGATGTAGATCATGTAGTAAATGTGGTGCACATGCACCGAGTACAAAATACATATACAATGAGTACAAAACAGATGACATAAGTGCACACGCACTGAAAAACTCTTTAGCAGTTTCACAACAAATAAACATAATGGCAAAAAATCATGTTGACAAGTGACATAAGTGCACATGCACTGCAGTTCAGAACATATCAGTAAATCAAAATGTACATACAATGAGTAGGAATCATGTTAGAAAATAACAAAAGTGCACACGCACTGAAATTCACAATATATCGAAAAAAAATGTATAGGCCATGAATACAAATGATGTTAGCAAAAAAATGATTTTCACTATGTTACAAGAATTAGGATAGGCAAGGGAAAGATTGCATCATGGTTGTAGCACTTTAGGTTGCACGCAGCTGCACTGAAAGTCTATATCTTTCCACAGAAGTACAACACCAAGTGAGACAATCTGAAGTTCTTTTCCCAAGAGTATTAATCAGCGTACCCAAGACACTGAAATGTCGTAGTAATATTCCATGTTATCATTTTGGCAGTTCATCAGGTACACCAAACAGTGGGACCATAGTAACGTCTCCATCGCTCACGATGGTGGACAGCATGTCGTGTCAACACCACGCTCTTGCGAGGCACACCAACGTAGAATTAGTGCAAAAACCAAATATAGTGCTCCATGATCAAGAGAATATACAGGACAAATGGATATTGCAGTAATTCAGGGTAGTTAGGTCAGAAGGTGAAGGACATTAAGTCACATACTAGTCTTCATTCGGAATTACATTAGTAGTTTACAGCATTCATAGCCCAGTTATTGAACGTTTCTGTATCATGTATGTAGTATTACAGAAAAATGTTCATTAATTGTTTTACAGACGACATTGGCATTGGTCATTTCAATACAGTAATCATCTCAATACAGTAATCAGTAGCATTCATTTCCTAGTTACAAATACAGTAATCATCTCAATACATTAATCAGTAGCATTCTTTTCCCAGTTACAAAGCATAATCAGTAGCATTCATTTCCTAGTTACAAAGCATTATTAATTAATCATTTGTCATTTCAACACAGTAATCATCTCAATACATTAATCAGTAGCATTCTTTTCCCAGTTACAAAGCATAATCAGTAGCATTCATTTCCTAGTTACAAAGCATTATTAAATAATCATTGGTCATTTAAATACAGTAATCATCTCAAAACAGTAATCAGTAGCATTCTTTTCCCAGTTACAAAGCATAATCAGTAGCATTCATTTCCTAGTTACAAAGCATTATTAATCATTGGACATTTCAATACAGTAATCAGTAGCATTCATTTCCTAGTTACAAAGCATTATTAAATAATCATTGGCCATTTCAATACAGTAATCAGTAGCATTCATTATTCAAGTTACAAAGCATAATCAGTGGCATTCATTTCCTAGTTACAAAGCATAATCAGTAGCATTCATTTCCTAATTACAAAGCATTATTAGTAGCATTCATTATTCAAGTTACAAAGCATAATCAGTGGCATTCATTTCCTAGTTACAAAGCATAATCAGTAGCATTCATTTCCTAATTACAAAGCATTATTAGTAGCATTCATTATTCAAGTGACATATTATTCATAGCTGATCAGCATTACTCAGAACTCTCTTAAACTGGTATCATTATTTGGGACTGGTAATACATTTGTTGTTAGCAATGCATTGCTTTGGGTAATTATAGGGGAAAGCAAGAAAAAAATTTGCTTCTGGGTTGTTGCTGTAAATGAAAATGTATAACGTCATTCGTCATGAGTCTGCTGTTGCAAGATTATGAAACAAGTAGAGTATATGTAATCACATTCATAAATGACATAGATTTAATGAAAAACTGCTTATAGCACATTAATTTCATAAATAATTTCTTCTGCAAAAATATATAAAAAATGGATTATTAAGATGAAAGAAGAAATGCATTTTATGCTGAAAAGTAGTGAACTTCGAATTAACAGGTAGTGAAATGTGTATAAAAATGTGTTCCATAGCTGTCCTTTCCAAAACCTTCCGTCATTATACTATGCAATATAGCACCTGCTGTCAAAGCGAACTGAAACAAATACTTAAATAACTACAAAGCATGAATACATAACTTCCACATTATCCTCATCTGTAAAGAAAAAACTTCATTATCCATCACTTCATTATCTATATTATCATAACTCCATTATTATCATCACCTGTAAAGAAAAACTTCATTATCCATAGTAGCATATTCTTCATCATTATTCATCAGCATTCATTATCATCTGCAAAAAATCACTTCATTACTCATTACACAACTATTCCTTATCTCTAGCATATCTCATCACTAAAACTAAGATGTGTAGTTCTGTCTGACAGCCTGCATCAATCGCCTTGTATTCTGAAAGAAAAAATTAGTTAAGACTGCTATTCTACGATGTGTATAGTATATTCTTGTTAATGCTTGTTAATCCTGATCCATTTACTCTTCATCACGAGGTTTGCATCTTCTTTCGTTCATTCCGAAGGTGAAATTCCCATTTCTGTTTAATTTATTTCTTTTACGCATCATTTCTTTCTGAAATTGATGAACAAAGATTAATGTCTTGCATTTACGTCATATACTCACTAAATAATGACTGGTTTATGATAACATAATTAAGCATACAGCATAACATGACAGAAAACGTAATATGTAAAAAAAAAAAAAAAAAAAGACAGTGTTCAGAGGCAAAAAATGTACTCAGTGTATCACAATGTAACAGTAAAGTAGTCATGATGTTGAGATATTATAAGGCAAAATGTCAAAGTCAACTGGTGTTTACTATATCTTAACTATTTCATAGTGCATACAAACAAAACATGAAACAATCGTATATACCTAAGAAAGACAAAAATGTGACGTTCGTTGTGTTCAGCTTGTATGTTGTGTAGTTAATAGAACCGAGAATTAAAGACTTTAATGGAGAGAAAATTTAATAGAAATTAATATGTCACTAGATAACATTGCATAATTATTCATAAGATACGTAAGTTTCTCTGGAAAAAATGTGCACAGTCTGATATGTAACGACAAGAAGAGCGACCTGCTAACCTTACCTTGCCGGGCACTTGCCAAGAAAAAATACGATAATCATCAATAAGTAGTCACATAAATATAATTGCAGAAATAGTCATAAATGTGTAAATTCATCTGGAAAAATATGCACGGTCTGATGTGTAACGACAAGAAGAGCGACCTGCTAACCTTACCTTGCCGGGCACTTGCCAAGAAAAAATACGATAATCATCAATAATTAGTCATGTGAATATAATTGCATAAGTGATCATAAAAATTAGTAAATGGCATCATATTATGTTAAATCATAAAGTGTCTTCATTCAATGAAGGGTTTAATATTGGAGACATGGTGGTTGCCTTTACTTTTTCTGGTTCTCAGAGTTTCGACGTGTACAACATTGGGGTGACGAATGCTGCGAATCCGATATGGACCTGCGTATAGAAGTTCAAATTTACTGCACTTACCTTTTCTTCTGCTGGCTAAATAGTGTGTACGTACCAATGTGAAAGTCACGGCGTGTACAACCCTGTTTTTGCTGTCTTCTCCGGCGCTCTGCGGCACGTTTGATGTTGTTCAGCGCAATGTCGATTATTTCATGGTGTCGTAGTCGACGAGATGTAGGAAAGTTCACTAATTCTGTAACTTTGTTAGGTGGTTCAACATTTTTCAGTGTAACAGACGGAGAGAGCATCGTGGATTCATTTGGTATGGAATTAATTACATCTTGGAATGAGAATATGTGTGTGTCCCAATCAATATGTCTTTTGTGGCAGTATATCCTACACAGTTTACCAATTTCTTTCATTAATCGTTCACAAGGGTTCGAAGAAGCATGGTACCTCGATATATAGATCGGAGAAATGTTTCTAGTTCGTAACACACGTGTCCATATTGCAGAACGAAATTGTGATCCATTGTCAGAAATTACTTTCAACACAAGCTCTACATGAAATAGAAAATGCTTTACAAATGTTTTCGAAACGGTTTTAGCAGTAGCTTTGCGTAACGGAGTGAAAGTAACAAATTTTGAAGTGAGTTCAACAGCGACAAAGATGTAGCAAAAACCTCTATTAATTCTGGGAATCGGACCAAAAATGTCTACAGCGGCCATATGTCTTAGTTTAACAGGTACAATTGGATATAATGGAGGAATATATGAAGTTGTGTCTGACTTAGCTTTCTGGCAGATTTTACATGAGGCTAAAACTCGTCGTATACGTTTCTCCATGTTGGTAAAATAACAGTTCTGTCTCAGTATAAGAAAATATTTTCTGGCTCCGTAATGTGTGTAACTTAAATGAGTATACCATATTAATTTGTTAACCAGTTCATCAGGAATGCATAATAACCAATTATTGCTGTCAGGATGAGAGCGGCGAAACAGAATGTCATTGCGTACAGTGTAATGGTTTCTAATCGTAACATTATTCCTATCTTGCCAAAGGTGTTTAATTTCTTTCTACACGTTGTCTTTATTTCGCTCTTTTGCTATGTCCTGTAATGACTACGAAATAAAATTTTCAAATGCAACTTGTTGAATGTACATGACGCTGACATTTGCTTTACAGAAGTTGGTTGCGATTTCTTGCTGATTGTTGCTGAGAGAACGAGATAGTGCGTCTGCTATAATATTTTGTGTGCCGGGAATGTGAACTATTGTAAAATTAAATTCTTGTAAATAAAGCTTCCATCTGCTTAACCTGTCGTGAGTAAATTTAGCTGAAAGTAAAAATTGTATCGCTCTGTGGTCTGTGTAAACGGTGGTATGTCTGCCATAAAGAGAGTGCCGAAATCTCGTAAAAGCCCATACAACACATAATGTTTCCAGTTCTGTAGCGGAATAATTTCGTTCAGCAGGTGACAGAATGCGAGTTGCAAATGCGATGTTTTTAATTACTGTTGTGCCATCTTCTTCAATTTCCTGAAAAATATGTACGCCTAAAGCGGTGTTAGAACTGTCGGTGGCAATGGAAAAATTTCTGGTAAGATCTGGGTGCGATAAAAGTGGTGCATTCAACAAGGCGTGTTTCAAGTTCATAAATTCAGAATGTGCTTGCTTATCCCAGGACCAAATAGTGTTTTTACCTGTCAATTGGCATAATCTAGGTGTGTCTAAAGAAGAGTGATGAATAAATTTACGAAAAAAGTTAATTAAGCCCAAAAAGCTGCGTAGTTGTTTCTTCGTTGTAGGAACAGTAATGTCACATAAAGCTTGTAGTTTTTCCAAATCAGGCGCAATGCCTTCTGCTGAAATTACATGTCCAAGAAATTTTATACAAGTTTTACCAAAGTGCGATTTACTAAGATTAACTGTGAGTCCTTGTGCATGAAAGGTTTGCAACAGTTGTTCTAAAATCAGATTGTGTTCAGACCAGGTAGCTTCTGCAATCAGAATGTCGTCTACGTACGTCGTGATTCTGTCTTTAAGTTCTGTCGGAAGTATTGTGTTCAAACCGCGAATAAAAGCTGCAGAAGAAATAGTTAAACCGAATGGTAATTTGCAAAATTGATAACAGTCACCAAAACAGAGAAAAGCTGTGTACTTTCTGCAGTTCGGATGGAACTGAATTTGCCAAAATCCCGATTTCAAATCTAGTGTGGAATAAATAGCCGTACCATGAAATTTCTGTAGTAGTTCTTCTAGTGTCTGTGGTCGATCTGCTACATTAATAATTATGTCATTGATGTGACGTGAATCAAGTACGAGGCGAAGTGAGCAATCTTTTTCCTTAACAATATGTAGCGGGTTTATGTATGGACTAACTGCCGGTTCTATAATTCCTTGGTCGAGCATATCTTGCAACTCTTTTTTAACTTGTTCTCTGTGGATATATGGAATGGGATAATGCTTTGCTTTAAATGTGTCGTGCTGTTTGACTTGTAATTCATACATAAAACCGGACATAGTACCAGGAATGTTGTCGAAAACTGAAGCTTGCTGTAGAAGAATTTTGTGTAGTTGCGTGCGTTCGTCATCTGTATTTACACTGCTTTGTTTAACTTTGTCAGAAATCATCTGCATTACGTCGTAGTCAGCTTCGTCTGGAGTATTATAGTTACGTACGTACGTATCCGTGAACAATGTGGAATTACAGTCTATGTTACGTGATACGGAGATGACCTCTGTGCGATTAATTGTTTGTTCTTCCGCAGATAGAGTGTGCTGAAATTCTAAAGCCAGTTGTACATTTTCATCCTTTAACATTAAATAGGAATTTTGAAAATCGTTAACTGCGTCGTGTTGTATCAGAAAATTCGTACCTAAAATAACGTCTGTTGTCAATAAAGGAACAATCCAAAAATTTGAGTGAAACGTGTGACCTGCAATACAAAATGATAAATGTGTCTGTAATTTAACGTCTACTCCTTTACTCTATACTGCTCCTTTTACTTTCATTTTGCCTAATGGTAATGTAGGATAGGTATTCTCTTTGTTACACTCGTTGAAAGTCTCCTCCTTAATAACAGACATAGGTGATCCAGAATCGATTACTGCTGAAAATTTCGATGAACCAATTTTAATCTCGATGACAGGATGTGAGATGGTTTTCTGAACAACTGGTCTTTCCTGTAAAAGAGTGTCTCGGATGTCGTCAAAAGTAATAACATTTTCGTGAACAACATTCTGCGTGTCTAAAGTTGTGCTTGCGTTACTGGATGATGCGACCTGTACAGTATCTAGTCAAATTCTATCTGATGTGTTATTATTTACGGGAGGATGTTGTGGCATATCCACTATTTGAACTGTTCTGTTATTTCTTCCTGACGTATTACGCTATGGATGACACCTATTATCTGGTTCATTCATGATAATATGTTGTTGCTGATGTTCTTGCTGCTGAAAAGATCGACTGTTATTAAATGTACGCTGAAAATTGTGCTCATTATTTTTACATCTGTCATGATAGTCATTTCTATACGGTGCATTGCGATAGGAATTGAAGTACTGTGTTTTCTGCACATAGTTATTTCCTTGCTGCCGTGCGTTACTATTTGTTGTGGGTGGGACTATACGTGCACGCGGCGAAACATTAAAACTAGGTTGACCTTGTGCATTACATTGTTGGTTACATATGCTAACCGGCTGACTTTCATGCTGTTGTGGTGGAAAACGTCTATTGTTACTAAAACGTGGTTCCTGTTGCTGAAAATTTTGACGATATTGATAACTAGAATTTGGTCTGTTATTAAAGTTCTGTTGGTTGTCATTCCTAAAGCGTCTGCTAGCTTTACTATTGAAATTGCGTGGTTGATCGTAATTACTGTAAATTTGTTGGCCTTGGTTGTTATACCAAAAATTTTTGTTTACGAAGGAATAATCTGATTGCTGCACTTCTAAAAGCTGCAGCAGATCCCTGAATGCCGAAATATTTTCTTTTTGCTGACCCATTAAAAGAGACACACGTAATGATCGTGGTAATTTAGAGATACATAGTTGAATAAGTGCAGATTCACTATATGGTTCACTTAGGTACTGGTTTTGTTGAACCATGTGTTCAAAAAATTGCGTGACACTGGGAAAATTTGAGTTCTCATAATTTGGTAAACTAATTAACTGATCTTTAATTCCGCGCTGTGTCGTCTTCGACCAATACGCTGACAGAAAAGCATTCTGACACTCTTCTACCGAATAACATTGTCTCATATGAGTTGCCAGTTCGCCTTCCAAAAAACTACAAATAAATTCAAGTTTATGTGTTACGGGCCAAGTCGGTGGAAAAGCAAAACTAAATTGTTGTATCCAATCTAGTGGGTGAATCTGTGTTCTGTCATTTTTAAACACTTTAAATTTTCTCACTCACAGAAAATGTTTTTTAGTCAAAATTATCGTCTCTGTATAATGGAACAGGTTCACGATTGTAAGAGAATCTATTTGTCTGTGTCTGTTCGGAATCTAAGTCGCGTACTCTCTGTAGATTACCCAAATTATACGCGCTGTGTGAGTCTGACAAATGTTCGCAAAGTGGCGTCTGCTGTGAGGTGTTATTAACTGAAATATTTTTCATCTCTGTTACTTCTTACTGTAAACTTGACGACTTTCTACGTAATGTATTGTTAGATGAATCGATCTCATTGATTGTCTCCTGTAAATTATGGAATTCAGGTGTTTGGTCAAACAAAATCGGTGCAGTATCGTCTGATTTGCTGTCATTATTACTTTCAATAATATCAATATGACTGGCCAATTCATCACATTTTTCAGTCAGTATTTTTACCTGATCATCGTTCTTAGTGTCAGAAGCATTAATCTGTTTTTGTAATTTACGTGTGGTTTCGTTCAATTTTTTAACGTCAGCTTTGACGACATCGGAATCCTGTGTTAGTTCTAATTGTTCGAGTCTGTCGGTCACTGTTTGAAAATCTACTGAGTGTGTATCTGTTTTTGATTTAAGGTCAGAAATCTCATCACGTAATTCGGTGTTCAACTGTTCGATGGTATTAATTTTGTCCGAAACTGTAGCAATATTCTTGTCTACATATGTTTTTGCCTTCGCAAACATTTTACGTTTGTCTTCTTGTCTCTGAGCAGTGATTGTTTTCATGACTTGACGTTTTACTTTATTTTGATCCTGAATAAATTTGCAGAAACGCGTATCACTGTTTTGTATGTGGTGATTAAAAAGTTCGTCAATCTGAGTGTTCTGTTGGTCGAATTTCGCGTCTATCTTTGCATCCACTGTGCGTGAAAGTTCTGCTGTCATTAGTTTAAACTCGTCTCGTAATTGTGTAGCTTTTTCAGAGCATTGTTTACCGACTGTACTAATTTCGTCTCTGAGTGATTCTGTTGCAGCTGTTTGCATATCCCTTAATTCTTGAGCAACAAATCTAATTTCTTCGCTACTTTTCCTTGAACAAGCCTCAATTTCCTCGTGTAATTGTTCCTTAGTATCATGACACTGCGCAGCAACGGCTCTAATCTGTTCACTAAGCTGTCTGGAATTGTTGTCTAATTTTTCATTTAACTGTTTGTTCTGCTCACTAAGTTGTTTGAGATCTTCATTATTATTGTCTAGTTTTTCATTCTGTTGTTTGGAATTGTTATCTAGTTTTTCAATACGTTCATTAATTCGTAGCAACAATGCCAGAATTGGATCCGACAAAATTAGCATTTCTATTCTCTGTGCTGTTTAATGGTGGATCTGGAATTGTCTCGCTTTCTGTAACCATTTGGTTATTCTGAGATCTACAAAAGGGTTTGCCAGTGTACATTCGACTGGCAAACCCTTTTGTAGATCTCAGAATAACCAAATGGTTACAGAAAGTGACATTTTATGACATAACAAGATCTGAGAGGAAGAAATTTAAGTAGCCTGCATCAGCTAACGGTATTGGGAAATGAGGAAGATATGTTTGGAAATAAAAATGTTGTGGGATACCAAATACATACAGAGACAGAGGTAGATATTATTGTTGTTTCAGCAGATATATCACTTGCCAGTCTTCTGAAGCTGGGCCTGCTATTGATTTCTCTGATATAATGAGGAAGTTCATTCAGGAGTCGGCCTGTTGCTACTGAGAAGCGGCTGAGTGATGTAGTGGTATATAAAGGATTTTCCTCTGATGGAAACGAGTGTTTTTGCTATGTTGTTCAGTCAAGATCCTTAAGGACTAGGAGAGATTCGAGGAAAAGCGTTCATTGGTAATACAGTAGAGGAGACGAGATGTGTGGAAGTCTCTGTGCATCTCTGCATGTAGCCGTGATATCTTTTCGTAAGATGGTGAAATATGATCAAAGCGTCCAACGACATTGACATATCGGACGAAGGCGTTCACAAGTTTCAAGTTTCAGGCGCCGTGAGTCTTCGTGAGTAACATCTTGCAGGATAACAGCTCTTGAAAGGCGACTGTCCTATTTACCATATAGATTTTCAAGAAATTTTGGCCACAATTGTGAAATAAGTTACGAATTTGACAGATGTACCCAGCATCTGTAGTACCGATATACCCAGATTCTTTATAAGTCTCTTCCTGAGAACACAGATCTTGGTCAAAGAGGTTAGTCTAACTTTGTCAGGCTAGCAGTCAGTGTGTGTTAGACAATCCGGCAATGCGCTTGGTTTGAAAGATGTAAGCTGACCTGCCGTGCAGTGGAGGCAGCATTATTTAAAAAGGGTTTTGTAATAACATATTTTGATAAAAAGGTATTTACTAGGTGGCACTGTATTAATGGAGGAGTTATTTAGGTCAACGTGTAAGGTAATCCAGTTTTTTTATATTTATAGTTGTGTAGTTTCTTATTGTTAGAACGTTATGTGCGATTGAAGGCTGGTGTAGAAATTTTACAACGCAGTTTATGGTCTTGTCTTATAAGTGAAACAAGTGTCAAAGAAAGTAATTGTACACAGGAAAATTATTAAGGAATATTGTGCTAACTTGTCTTCTTCTGAGAACTTTATGAAAGATAACATTGTTGTTATGCTTTAATGAAATATAGTTTAATTTGGAGTCTGCTCTCGTTTCTAAATCGTCAAGTATAGTACCCTATTTTTCATACTTTACTTTTATGAACGTGATTGTGTACTCGCATTGCACATCGCGAATTGTGTGCTGCAAAAGCATTTTGCATTGCACATCGCAAGTACGGCAAATGAGAGTTGGTTTTAAACAGTCAGATCAATATTCCTAATAATAACAGATTGAAGACAGCTAAGCGTTCCATGCGTACAGCTTGGCCAATGAATTAGAGTAGCATCAAAATTCATGACCATTGTAAGGCACAGTGATTTTCTGAGTGTTACATGTGAAAATAATATACTAGTTCAGAGGATTAATACCAGTAGAAAGTAAAATGCTATCTTGTGACTTTTCCATACTAGTTCAGAGGATTAATACCAGTAGAAAGTAAAATGCTATCTTGTGACTTTTCAAATGGCTCAAATGGCTCTGAGCACTATGAGACTTAACTTCTGAGGTCATCAGTCCCCTAGAATTTTGAACTACTTACATCTAACTAACCTAAGTACATCACACACATCCATGCCCGAGACAAGATTCGAACCTGCAACCACAGCGGCCGCGCGGTTTCAGACTGTAGCGCCTAGAACCACTCGGCCACTCCGGCCGGCTCTGACTTTTCAAGCAGTTTCAACGGAAAGTCAGATGCGTTAAATTTTATGTCCATTTGCCGTGGCACAGTCATTGTTTACAAAACTAAGATAAAGATTAGCAATATTTAGGATCAACATTTTAATCTGTATCATTTTATTTTTCAGTCAAGTAGCATACGTAAATTTCGTGGAAAATGGATTGCTTTGCCGGCCAGTGTGGCCGAGCGGTTGTAGGCGCTTCAGTCTGGAACCGCGAGACCGCTACGGTCACAGGTTCGAATCCTGCCTTGGGCATGGATGTGTGTTATGTCCTTAGGTTAGTTAGGTTTAAGTAGTTCTAAGTTCTAGGGCACTGATGACCTCAAATGTTAAGTCCCATAGTAGTCAGAGCCATTTGAATTTTTGGATTGCTTTCTCTCACTGAATTGTTTAATTTTCTGGATAGTCCGGGTTTCGCATCGTGTAGCGTTAGCTTCACATACTTCCGTTCAAAATTTAATTTTAACACAGTTCTGTTGCCCTGCACTGAGATTTAAGTATTTGGATGTCAAAATAATTTTTACCAATTTGTCAGATGACAACTAGACAGTAACAACGAGGCTTTAGAAGTTCTAACATGTTATACTTTCACTCTATAAACAACACTTGGAAGTATTAGCGTTAATACTAGTTTCTTTTTCAGGTCAAAAGGGCACTGCCTTTTACATTTTTGTAGGGCGCAGAGAGATGTAGAAGCCTTTTTGCACATTGCAGATATGTGCTCTGCCCTACTTTGCAAGAACTCCGTCGCGAAAGCCTTCACACCAGTATTTATAAACGTAATATGTACAGGGCTATTACAAATGATTGAAGCGATTTCATAAATTCACTGTAGCTCCATTCATTGACATATGGTCACGACACACTACAGATACGTAGAAAAACTCATAAAGTTTTGTTCAGCTGAAGCCGCACTTCAGGTTTCTGCCGTCAGAGCGCTCGAGAGCGCAGTGAGACAAAATGGCGACAGGAGCCGAGAAAGCGTATGTCGTGCTTGAAATGCACTCACATCAGTCAGTCATAACAGTGCAACGACACTTCAGGACGAAGTTCAACAAAGATCCACCAACTGCTAACTCCATTCGGCGATGGTGTGCGCAGTTTAAAGCTTCTGGATGCCTCTGTAAGGGGAAATAAACGGGTCGGCCTGCAGTGAGCGAAGAAACGGTTGAACGCGTGCGGGCAAGTTTCACGCGTAGCCCGCGGAAGTCGACGAATAAAGCAAGCAGGGAGCTAAACGTACCACAGCCGACGGTTTGGAAAATCTTACGGAAAAGGCTAAAGCAGAAGCGTTATCGTTTACAATTGCTACAAGCCCTGACACCCGATGACAAAGTCAAACGCTTTGAATTTTCGGCGCGGTTGCAACAGCTCATGGAAGAGGATGCGTTCTGTGAACAGACATAATGTGCGAATCTGGGCGGTAGAGAATCCTCACGCATTCGTGCAGCAAATTCGCAATTCACCAAAAGTTAACGTGTTTTGTGCAATCTCACGGTTTAAAGTTTACGGCCCCTTTTTCTTCTGCGAAAAAAACGTTACAGGACACGTGTATCTGGACATGCTGGAAAATTGGCTCATGCCACAACTGGAGACCGACAGCGCCGACTTTATCTTTCAACAGGATGGTGCTCCACCGCACTTCCATCATGATGTTCGGCATTTCTTAAACAGGAGATTGGAAAACCGATGGATCGGTCGTGGTGGAGATCATGATCAGCAATTCATGTCATGGCCTCCACGCTCTCCCGACTTAACCCCATGCGATTTCTTTCTGTGGGGTTATGTGAAAGATTCAGTGTTTAAACCTCCTCTACCAAGAAACGTGCCAGAACTGCGAGCTCGCATCAACGATGCTTTCGAACTCATTGATGGGGACATGCTTCGCCGAGTGTGGGAGAAACTTGATTATCGGCTTGATGTCTGCCCAATCATTAAAGGGGCACATATCGAACATTTGTGAATGCCTAAAAAAACTTTTTGAGTTTTTGTGTGTGTGTGCAAAGCATTGTGAAAATATCTCAACTAATAAAGTTATTGTAGAGGTGTGAAATCGCTTCAATCATTTGTAATAACCCTGTATAATGGATAATCAGTTTTAACTTGTCTTTTCCTCCAACACGGAAACAACATGTAGTTGTTGTGACGCATTGCCAAGAACAAGCGCGGAACAATAAGAATATACCTGAAGGTTTTGCTTGGGGCACTGCATTTTCCATTAATTGTTGATATTTTATTCTTTGGTGCTATAGGAGCAGCGTATGCGTTGACCTATTACCTATAGGTGGGCTCCAGCAGCTGGTACCATAATAGTAGGAAAGAAAAGAGAGATTAGAGTTTGACGTATGGATGATGAAGTCATAGAGACTGAGTTCGTGCTCCGTCTTCCGAAGGATTAGAAGGCAATAGGCGCGACACTTTCAAAGAAAATAACGTGATCACGTGATTTAGAGAAATCACGGGAATCCCACATCTGGATGGTCGGACGGGGATCTGAACCGTTATCATCAAGACGCATCTTACCACTATGCCAACTCGATCACTCGCAGTGGTGGGGAGCGTTTCGACCCTAAGAGCATGGACCAGTGGGAGAAATACATGAACCATGGACCTTGCCGTTGGTGGGGAGGCTGTTGTGCCTCAGCGATACAGATGGCCGTACCGTAGGTGCAACCACAATGGAGGGGTATCTGTTTAGAGGCCAGACAAACATGTGGTTCCTGAAGAGGGGAAGCAGCCTTTTCAGTAGTTGCAGGGGCAACAGTCTGGATGATTGACTGATCTGGCCTTGTAACATTAGCCAAAACGGCCTTGCTGTGCTGGTACTGCGAACGGCTGAAAGCAAGGGGAAACTACAGCCGTAATTTTTCCCGAGGACATGCAGCTTTACTGTATGATTAAATGATGATGGCGTCCTCTTGGGTAAAATATTCCAGAGGTAAAATAGCCCCCCATTCGGATCTCCAGGCAGGGACTACTCAGGAGGACGTCGTTATCAGGAGAAAGAAAACTGGCGTTCTACAGATCGGAGCGTGGAATGTCAGATCCCTTAATCGGGCAGGTAGGTTAGAAAATTTAAAAAGGGAAATGGATAGGTTGAAGTTAGATATAGTGGGAATTAGTGAAGTTCGGTGGCAGGAGGAACAAGACTTCTGGTCAGGTGACTACAGGGTTATAAACACAAAATCAAATAGGGTTAATGCAGGAGTAGGTTTAATAATGACTAGGAAAATAGGAATGCTGGTAAGCTACTACAAACAGCATAGTGAACGCATTATTGTGGCCAAGATAGACACAAAGCCCATGCCTATTGCAGTAGTACAAGTTTATATGCCAACTAGCTCTGCAGATGATGAAGAAATAGATGAAATGTATGACGAGCTAGAAGAAATTATTCAGGTAGTGAAGGGAGACGAAAATTTAATAGTCATGGGTGACTGGAATTCGTCGGTAGGAAAAGGGAGAGAAGGAAACATAGTAGGTGATTATGGATTGGGGTGAAGGAATGAAAGAGGAAGCCACATTGTCGAATTTTGCACAGAGCATAACTTAATCATAGCTAACATTTGGTTCAAGAATCACAAAAGAAGGTTGTATACCTGGAAGAATCCTGGAGATACTAAAAGGTATCAGATAGATTATATAATGGTAAGACAGAGATTTAGGAACCAGGTTTTAAATTGTAAGACATTTCCTGGGGCAGATGTGGATTCTGACCACAATCTATTGGTTATGAACTGCAGATTGAAACTGAAGAAACTGCAAAAAGGTGGGAATTTAAGGAGATGGGACCTGGATAAACTGAAAGAACCAGAGTTTGTAGAGAGTTTCAGGGAGAGCATAAGGGAACAATTGGGAGGAATGGGGGAAAGAAATACAGTAGAAGAAGAATGGGTAGCTCTGAGGGATGAAGTAGTGAAGGCAGCAGACGATCAAGTAGGTAAAAAGACGAGGGCTAATAGTAATCCTTGGGTAACAGAAGAAATATTGAATTTAATTGATGAAAGAAGAAAATATGAAAATGCAGTAAATGAAGCAGGCAAAAAGGAATACAAACATCTCAAAAATGTTATCGACAGGAAGTGCAAAATGGCTAAGCAGGGATGGCTAGAGGACAAATGTAAGGATGTAGAGGCTTGTCTCACTAGGGGTAAGATAGATACTGCCTACACGAAAATTAAAGAGACCTTTGGAGAGAAGAGAACCACTTGTATGAATATCAAGAGCTCAAATGGCAACCCAGTTCTAAGCAAAGAAGGGAAGGCAGAAAGGTGGAGGAGTATACAGGGGGTCTATACAAGGGCGATGTACTTGAGGACAATATTATGGAAATGGAAGAGGATGTAAATGAAGACAAAATGGGAGATAAGATACTGCGTGAAGAGTTTGACAGAGCACTGAAAGACCTGAGTCGAAACAAGGCCCCGGGAGTAGACAACATTCCATTAGAACTACTGATGGCCTCGGGAGAGCCAGTCATGACAAAACTCTACCATCTGGTGAGCAAGATGTATGAGACAGGCGAAATACCCTCAGACTTCAAGAAGAATATAATAATTCCAATCGCAAAGAAAGCAGGCGTTGACAGATGTGAAAATTACCGAACTATCAGTTTAATAAGTCACAGCTGCAGAATACTAACGCGAATTCTTTACAGACGAATGGAAAAACTGGTAGAAGCCGACCTCGGGGAAGATCAGTTTGGATTCCATAGAAATGTTGGAACACGTGTGGCAATACTGACCTTACGACTTATCTTAGAAGAAAGATTAAGGAAAGGCAAACCTACGTTTCTAGCATTTGTTGACTTAGAGAAAGCTTTTGACAATGTTAACTGGAATACTCTGTTTCAAATTCTGAAGATGGCAGGGGTAAAATACAGGGAGCGAAAGGCTATTTACAATTTGTACAGAAACCAGATGGCTGTTATAAGAGTCGAGGGGCATGAAAGGGAAGCAGTGGTTGGGAAAGGAGTGAGACAGGGTTGTAGCCTCTTCCCGATGTTATTCAATCAGTGTATTGAGCAAACAGTGAAGGAAACAAAAGAAAAATTTGGAGTAGGTATTAAAATTCATGGAGAAGAAGTAAAAACTTTGAGGTTCGCCGATGACATTGTAATTCTGTCAGAGACAGCAAAGGACTTGGAAGAGCAGTTGAACGGAATGGACAGTGTCTTGAAAGGAGGATATAAGATGAACATCAACAAAAGCAAAACGAGGATAATGGAATGTAGTCGAATTAAGTCGGGTGATGCTGAGGGAATTAGATTAGGAAATGAGACACTTAAAGTAGTAAAGGAGTTTTGCTATTTAGGGAGCAAAATAACTGATGATGGTCGAAGTAGAGAGGATATAAAGTGTAAACTGGCAATGGAAAGGAAAGCGTTTCTCAAGAAGAGAAATTTGTTAACATCGAGTATAGATTTAAGTGTCAGGAAGTCGTTTCTGAAAGTATTTGTATGGAGTGTAGCCATGTATGGAAGTGAAACATGGACGATAACTAGTTTGGACAAGAAGAGAATAGAAGCTTTCGAAATGTGGTGCTACAGAAGAATGCTGAAGATAAGGTGGGTAGATCACGTAACTAATGAGGAGGTATTGAATAGGATTGGGGAGAGGAGAAGTTTGTGGCACAACTTGACTAGAAGAAGGGATCGGTTGGTAGGACATGTTTTGAGGCATCAAGGGATCACAAATTTAGCATTGGAGGGCACCGTGGAGGGTAAAAATCGTAGAGGGAGACCAAGAGATGAATACATTAAGCAGATTCAGAAGGATGTAGGTTGCATTAAGTACTGGGAGATGAAAAAGTTTGCACAGGATAGAGTAGCGTGGGGAGCTGCATCAAACCAGTCTCAGGACTGAAGACCACAACAACAACAACAACAACAGTTGACGTGCCATTCATTGTCTATGAAAGCAGATGACCCGCACACACTCACGCTATCTTATGGGAGTTCAGCTACGGTTCCTTCCCATGTTTGATAAGAAACATCTCTGGCTTCGAGGTGCAATGCAGCGTTCTAGTAAGACAAGTTTGCAGACAGCGTTTCCCTTCTGTTGGTACTAAGCCACTGGGTATTCAGTAATTGGTGATCAGCAACTGTCAGTTGGGAATCTTCACCATTGACAGATAGTGGTCAATGCAGTTTGTGGCTCAGCGATCTTTCCTGGTCCTTTCTTTAGTGTCGCGCTTGATGAACAACATTTTATGAGCATTGGAATACACTCTTTGAAAATTTGAAAGTAGCGGGGAGAAAGTGCTGGTAGCGAAATGTTATCTACTGCTTGTATAGAAACCGGACTACAGTTACACAATACAACATCTACTGTAACCTAACCCTGAAATTATTCAGTTTGTACATCGAGCACGCAGAAAAAGAAATCTTATCTACCCCCACGAACCATGGACCTTGCCGTTGGTGGGGTGGCTTGCGTGCCTCAGCGATACAGATGGCTGTACATAGGTGCAACCACAACGGAGGGGTATCTGTTGAGAGGCCAGACAAACGTGTGGTTCCTGAAGAGGGGCAGCAGCCTTTTCAGTAGTTGCAGGAGCAGCAGTCTGGATGATTGACTGATCTGGCGTTGCAACACTAACCAAAACGGCCTTGCTGTGCTGGTACTGCGAACGGCTGAAAGCAAGGGGAAATTACAACCGTAATTTTTCCCGAGGGCATGCAGCTTTACTGTATGGTTAAATGAGACTGGCAATGGCAAGGAAAGCGTTTCTGAAGAAGAGACATTTGTTAACATCGAGTATAGATTTAAGTGTCAGGAAGTCGTTTCTGAAAGTATTTGTATGGAGTGTAGCCATTAGATGGGTAGATCACATAACTAATGAGGAGGTATTGAATAGAATTGGGGAGGAGTTTGTGGCACAACTTGACAAGAAGATGGGACCGGTTGGTAGGACATGTTCTGAGGCATCAAGGGATCACAAATTTAGCATTGGAGGACAGTATGGAGGGTAAAAATCGTAGAGGGAGACCAAGAGATGAATACACTAAGCAGATTCAGAAGGATATAGGTTGCAGTAAGTACTGGGAGATGAAGAAGCTTGCACAGAATAGAGTAGCATGGAGAGCTGTATCAAACCAGTCTCAAGACTGAAGACAACAGCCGGCCGAAGTGGCCGTGCGGTTAAAGGCGCTGCAGTCTGGAACTGTAAGACCGCTCCGGTCGCAGGTTCGAATCCTGCCTCGGGCATGGATGTTTGTAATGTCCTTAGGTTAGTTAGGTTTAACTAGTTCTAAGTTCTAGAGGACTAATGACCTCAGCAGTTGAGTCCCATCGTGCTCAGAGCTATTTGAACCATTTTGAAGACAACAACAACAACAGATATATAGAAAGGCATAAAAGTTCAGAAAAGGCATAACAACTTTGAAGTCTGCCGATGACATTGTAATTCTCTCGGAGATGGAAAAGGACTTGGAACAGCAGTTGAACGGAATGGATAGTGTCTTTAAAAGATCTTATAACATTAACATTAACATTAGAGGACTAATGACCTCAGCAGTTGAGTCCCATCGTGCTCAGAGCTATTTGAACCATTTTGAAGACAACAACAACAACAGATATATAGAAAGGCATAAAAGTTCAGAAAAGGCATAACAACTTTGAAGTCTGCCGATGACATTGTAATTCTCTCGGAGATGGAAAAGGACTTGGAACAGCAGTTGAACGGAATGGATAGTGTCTTTAAAAGATCTTATAACATTAACATTAACAAAAGCTTGATAGTGGTTATAGAAAATACTAAAATTTAATCACGAGGTACTGGAGGAATTAGAATACAAAATGAGACACTAATAGCAGTAGATGGATCAGCGATTTGATGAACAACATAAATGATGAAACTTCATGGCAGTCTAGATCTGCGCCTAATATTAATATAATATCACTGAGAAGAAGTGATGGGGACTACTTCATTTGTCTCCTTCCTACCATTTTATCTTTCTGTAACGGGAGCTTGTGCTGATAACATGTAAATAGATGAATTGTAATTCATTTTAACCAGAACTACCATCCTCTCTCCTTATCATATACATAATTTATGTTGTGTTATGGATGTGTTTAATGTGTTTCAGCGGCAAAATAGTGTAAGTAGCCTGTTTGTATACTGGCAGCGTTAGAGACTGTTAATATCGGCGACAGCGCTCTGCACCCTTGGCAAGAGTGTCTGTGGTTGGATGGACTAGCAGTTAGTGAGCCGATAGGGAAGAGTATGGACATGATACTCTTAGTGGAGACTCTGAGTTGGTAGGACATGCATTATAAAATGGGATGAAATGATGTGTTTATAAGAAAACACGCAAGGAAATGTATGAGTATGGGTGTATGGGTGATGATGTTTGGGCAGTGGAATTATTGAGAACTATATAATTTTTGGAACTGGATGTCACGTGAATAAGGCAAAAGTTTTCTAAATACATTGTTTGCTCTTCAACAAAATCTTTCTTTTTGCTAACCATATGTCTCCTAGTAGTTAGAATCTACAGTAGTTAGAATACTTTTATTTAGTGGCAGTTGCTGTTACTTGCTTTAGTTGCTGTAGTTCGTGTTCTGAAGATTTTTTATGAGGTAAGTGTCTTATGAAAAAGAATGGGGTTTTCACTATCGGGATTCGTGAAATGAGTTTAGGCAGTTAACAGAGTTGGACGTAATTTCATAGTTCGTTAATTTCATATTTTTTGGATTTGTATTATTGTTAGGACTTCTTGCAATCCAGGGTCATTCTTTTGTGTCAATTATTGGAAGATGTTGTCAATGTATAGCAGTCAGATTGCGTTGGGCTTGTATATTGTGAATAATAAATGAATATGTTAAGTTTGAGTTGTCTTTGTCAGGGAAAATTCTGTAGGTCAGTGTTTAATGAAAAATAATGATTAAAGAGGTAGTTTCAGTAGAAATCGTCCGAGTGAATTATTAGGGGGCGAAGGGACGAAGTCTTTTATCTCACAGACTGCTATCTAATGTCGCCTCTTTGACTAAATTTCAATTGAATATTACACTGAGAGACTGTTTGAAGTGCCACGTCTGGCATCGAGCGTGAGACACAATATAAAATTCCATTACTGTCTGTAATTACATAGTGTGCTTTTTTTCTGTTGCATGTTCAAAACTAAAATCTGGAGCAAGCACTAAGGAAGAACAGCTGTAGTAAGAAAATAAAGTACAACAACCAAAGGGAACTATTATTGTAACACAATGCATCAGTACATCAAAACAAAAATAAAGATAATGAATACCATTGAATATTTACTTGCATTTCGCGTATCATGATTTTTTCAAACATATCATTGTACAGTTCATGACTCATATCTAATTATTACTAGTCTTGTGTTAAGAAAATTTTAAGTCTGTAAGTAACATTATTGGGAAAGATCGCGTCCAAAATGGGAGCTTTTGAGCAGTGTGGACGCCTGATGGATTGAAGATGTCATTCTGATGTGTCATGTAGTTGCTTGGTTGCCAGTTAAAATCATTTGCCGCGCAAATATTTCCTGTATCATGAAAGATTTAATTTTAAAGAATATTTGTTATTGTGTGACATCCCTAAGGTTGGGAAAATAGTACCAATGGACGAAATAAATCCTGAATCTGCTGTCGATTGCGGCCGTAATGCCTATCCGACAACAGAGGAGATGAACCCCGAAATTTCCGAATCACAACTAAATTCGCAATCATCACCTAGCGAAGAAATTCCTGAAAGCAGTGAAATGTTGGTCCATTTACGGAAGTGTTTAGAAAGGTTGCAGGCCTGATAAATACACGTGGCCAAGAATTACCCATGCCTATTTCTGCTCATGTAAGCACTACATTTGTGCTACGTGGCAAGGGGTTTGCCACACAAATAAATACTACCCTTGGAGACAAAGAATAGCCACGCAAATTTCTGCCCAGGTAAAAATATAAGCCTTGCACGGCGTCACAAGGAATCAGCCACGCGAACTGAAAAATATGACAAAGAATTAGAAAGCCGCTTCTATACCAGAGTGTCTAATATTTCAACTGAAATTTCAGACCTAAACAAAGTTTGTGGTAGTGTACCTGAAACCGTAAAGAAGTTAGCAAGTGACGTTGAGATCCTGCAGTCAGCTCAGACTACAGTTGAAAGTAGGCTACAGTAGAGCAGCTGAAAATATAGTTCTTGAACCTGAAGGAGTGTTACAAGACCGCCTAGATGGTCAGGGGCAAATATTTTGTAGTGAATTCACGAAATGGCTAGACGGAAAGGGACACATGTTAACGAAAAATGAAATACTGTTTGAAAATATGTGATGTAGTGGACTGTTACATACATCACCTGAATCATGCGCGACAGGTAAAGTTATTTCGGAGTTATAATACATAAAGCAAGTGCTAAACCATGACATTCGTGAACGGTTCGACGGTGCCCTTGCTCAGGTCACTCACCTGCATCACGAGGTCACGTTATAAATGGACAGCCGCGGGACATGTCACCGGTTCCTGATGGTTCTCATGAAATGTTTGAGACAACCAGTCGCTATTACTGATCTTATCGTGACGAGGCACAGCTAGTCAGTTCACATGCAGAATATACTATCGAAACAGTGGGCGCGGTACCCACCTTGACGACGTCACTTTTAGACGCATCTAAACGCTCATTCAGGTTATCTTCAAATCGTCACCTGACATCGACAGCACGAGAGCGACCTCTGCATTTTAAAAAGGCGATCTTCTTAATAGAGAAGTTTTATTTGCACAGCATGCAATAAATACATATATAGTCGACTACTTTCGGCAATTTACAGTGCCCTCTTCAGATCATCTATATACATCAACCACTGTACCACTGTACGTGTGCACTGACTTCTGGCTACGTGTGTAATGAAATTTCGAGAATAAATTTGTGTAGGTAACATATTTAAGTTGTAAGTAGGCTGTTTAGGTTTTTATATTGGTAACGCCACGTAGCGCACTGTATGAAAATCACTGGCTGTGCTGTGTGGTTGGGTGGCATTGTTGTAATATTCGCTATTGTAGTGTTGGGCTGTTGACTGTTAACAGCGCGTAGCGTTGCGCAGTTGGAGGTGAGCCGCCAGCAGAAGTGGATGTGGGGAAGTGAGATGGCGGATTTTTGAGAGCGGTGATCTGGACGTGTGTCCATGAGAAACAGTATATTTGTAAGAATGGATGTCATGAACTGCTATATATATTATGACTTTTGAACACTATTAAGGTAAATACATTGTTTGTTCTCTATCAAAATCTTTCATTTGCTAACTAAGCCTATCAGTAGTTAGTGCCTTCAGTAGTTTGAATCTTTTATTTAGCTGGCAGTAGTGGCGCTCGCTGTATTGCAGTAGTTCGAGTAACGAAGATTTTTGTGAGGTAATTGATTTGTGAAAGGTATAGGTTAATGTTAGTCAGGGCCATTCTTTTGTAGGGATTATTGAAAGTCAGATTGCGTTGCGCTAAAAATATTGTGTGTCAGTTTAGTGTTGATCAGAATAGGTAAAAAGCGAAATGTCTGAGTACGTTCATTTTTGCTCAGCTGTTTGAAAATCAAATAATGTAAGAGCTTTATCAGCACAGTAATTCATCAATTTTTCTAAGGGGACGTTACAAAGTGATTAACATTGCAGGTTCACAGTTCAATGCAAGCGCGAGATAAGCCACGGCAAGTGTGAAATGCTGGTACATGAACAACTGGTGTAACCACCAGAATGTTGAATGATAGCGTGCAAATGTGCATGCATTGTGTTGTGTAGGTGCGGGAAGTTGCTTAGTGGAATGGAGTTTCAGGTATGTTGCACTTGGTCGGTCAGTATAAGGATGATTAATGCTGTTTACTCATGATGCTGGAGTTGTTGTGCAATGATGTCCCATATAAGCTCGACTGGTGACAGGTCTGGCTATCGATTAGACCAAGACAACATGTCAACACTCTGTAGAGCATGTTGGGTTACAAAAGCGGTATGTGGGCGAGCGTTCTCTCATTGGGAGACATCCTCTGGAATGCTGTCCTTGAGTGGCAGCACAAAAGGTCGAATCACAAGACTGACATATAAATTTACAGTCAGTGTGCGTGGGATAACCACGAGAGTACTTCTGCTGTCTGCTACCCCAGATGTAGCTCCACTGTGTCTATGACGAAGACAGGTTGGTTGCAGGTCCTTACGTGTCGCCGGCCGGTGTGGCCGAGCGGTTCTAGGCGCTTCAGTCTGGAACTGCGTGACCGCTACGGTCCTAGGTTCGAATCTTGCCTCGGGAATTGATGTGTGTGATGTCCTTAGGTTAGTTAGGTTTAGGTAGTTCTAAATTCTAGGGGACTGATGACCACAGACGTTAAGTCCCAAAGTGCTCAGAGCCATTTGAACCATAAGTGCCCTCCTTCTAACCATCATAAGGCCGTCACTGGCACCGAGGCACAACCATCTTTCATCAGAAAACGCAACAGACCTCCACCCTGCCCTCCACAGAGCTCTCGCTTGACACACAAAAAAGAAAAAAGAAGTTGCAAAAGGCAGTGCTTTGGGGACAGAGTAATGCATGCTACAGAGCGTCTAGCTCGGAGCTGTCCTTGAGGTGACCGATTTTTAATAGTTCGTTGTGTAATTGTGGTGTCAACTGCTGCTTAAATTGCTGTTGCGGATGAAGTAAGATGCGGCAGAGCCGTACGCCAAAAACGACAGTCTCCCCTCTCGATAGTGCCTTGTGACGGTCCGGAGCCTGGTATCCTAGCAACTGTACATTCTTGTGACCACCGCTGCTAGCAATCATGTACAATGGTTACATTCCTGCCAAGTCTTTCTGCAGTATATCAGAATGGGCATACAGCTTCTCTAAGCCCTATTACACGACCTCGCGCTGATAATTGTCTCATTGTCGCTTTAAAGGCATCCTTATCTAACATTAACTCACCATGTCCAATCTGAAAGGTAACTGACGCTCATAACCGTTACAGCGTGAAAACAAACCTGATTTGCATCCTTGTATGTCCTCAGTAGACAGTACAGTTGAAGAGGGATGGACATCTCTAAAAAAAGGGCAATCACGGAATCTGAAAGAAAAACATAGGAACAAAGAAGGTAACAGTGAAGAAACCATGGGTAACGGAAAAACTATTTCAGTTGATCGATGAAAAAAAAGGAAGTACAAAAAAAGTTCAGAGAAATATGGGAATACAGAAATACAAGTCGCCAAGGAATGAAATTAATAGGAAGTGCAGGGAAGCTAAGACAAATGGCTGCATGACATATGTGAAGAAATCGAAATAGAAATGATTGTCAGAAGGATTGACTCAGCACATAGGAAAGTCAAATAAGCGTCGGTGAAATTAAAGGCAAAGGTAGTAACATTAAGAGTGCAACGGGAATTCCACCATTAAATGCAGAGGAGAGAGCAGGTAGGTGGAAAGAGTACATTAAAGGCCTCTATGAGGGGGACGATTTGTCTGAACTGGTAGAAGAAGAATCAGTAGTTGATTCAGAAGAGATAGGGGATCCAATATTAGAATCAGAATTTAAGAGAGCTTTGGAGGACTTAAGATTAAATAAGGCAAAAGGGATAAATAACATTCCGTCAGAATTTCTAAAATCATTGGGATAAGTGGCAACAAAACGACTATTCATGTTGGCGTGTAGGATGTATGAGTCTGGCGACAGACCATGTGACTTTCGGAAAAATATCATCCACGCAATTCCGAAAACTGGAAGAATTATCGCACAATTAGCTTAACAGCGCATGCATCCAAGTTGCTCGCAAGAATAATATACAGAAGAATGGAAAAGAAAATCGATGTGTTAGATGACCACCAGTTTGGCTTTAGCAAAGATAAACGCACCTGAGAGGCAGTTCTGAAGTTGCGGTTGATAACGGAACCTAAACTAAGGAAAAATGAAGACACGTTCATAGGATTTATCGACCTGGGAAAAGCGTTCGACGATGTAAAATGGTGCAAGATGTTCGAAATTCTGAGAAAATAGGGATAAGCTATAGGGGAGAGACGTGTAATATAGAATATGTGCAAGAGCAAAGAGGAAATAATAAGAGAGGACAACCAAGAACAAAGTGCTCGGATTAAAAAGAGTGTAAGTTAGGGATGTAGTATTTAGCCCCTGCTGTTCAGTTTGTGCATCGAAGAAGCAATGATCGTAACAAAGGTTCAAGAGTGGAATTAAAATTCAAGGTGAAAGGATATCAGTGATAAGATTTGCTGATGAGATAGCTATCCCAAGTGAAAGTGAAGAAGAATTAAATGATCTTCTGATTGGAATAAACAGTCTCATGAGTACGGAATATGAATTGGAGTAAATAGAAGAAAGAAGAAAGTAATGAGAAGTAGCAGAAACGAGAACAGTGAGAAACCTATCATCAAGATTGATGGTCACGAAGTAGATGAAGTTAAGGGATTCTACTAACAAGGCAGCAAAACAATCAATGACGGATGGAGCAAGGAGGACACTAAAAGCAGACCAGTAGTGGAGAAAAGGGCATTCCTGGACAAGATAACTCTACCAGTGTGAAACATAGGCATTAATTTGAGGAAGAAGTTTCTGAGAATGTGCGTCTGGAGCACAGCGTTGTATGGTAGTGAAACGCGGAGTGTGGGAAAACCGAAATAGAAGAGAATCAATGCATTTGAATTAGACGGACTGATAAGGTAAGAAATGCAGAGGTTCTGCGCAGAATCGGAAAGGAAAATAATATGTGGAATAACTTTTCCTTTAGGAGTGGTCGGTTTCCTGATCGATTAAAGTACTCGGTAGTGAAGCCACTTTATAAAAAAGGAAACATTGATAATGTTGACAATTTTAGACCTATTTCTATGCCATCGGTGTTTGCTAAAGTTATCGAGAAGGTTGTATATACAAGGTTACTGGAGCATTTCAATTCACATAATTTGCTGTCAAATGTTCAGTTTGGTTTTAGAAATGGTTTAGCAACTGAAAATGCTATATTCTCTTTTCTCTGTGAGGTTTTGAACGGATTAAATAAAAGGTTGCGAACGCTAGGTGTTTTCTTTGATTTAATGAAGGCTTTTGACTGTGTTGACCACAAAATACAAAATATTACTGCAGAAGTCGGACCATTATGGAGTAAGGGCAGTAATTTACAATTGGTTCGCCTCTTACTTTAAGAACAGAAAGCAGAAGGTAATTCTCCACAATATTGAGAGTGGTAGTGATGTTCAGTCCCAATGGGGCACTGTTAAGTGGGGCATTCCCCAAGGGTCAGTACTGGGGCCACTGCTGTTTCTTATTTATATAAATGATATGCCTTCTAGTGTTACAGGTGATTCAAAAATATTTCTGTTTGCTGATGACACCAGCTTGATAGTGAAGGATCTTGTGTGTAATATTGAAACAGTATCAAGTAATGTAGTTCATGAAATAAGTTCATGGCTTGTGGAAAATAATTTGATGCTAAATCACAGTAAGACTCAGTTTTTACAGTTTCTAACTCACAATTCAACTAGAACCGATATTTTCATCAGACAAAATGGGCATATTATAAGCGAGACGGAACAGTTCAAGTTCCTAGGCCTTCGGATAGATAGTAAGCTGTTGTGGAAAGCCCATGTCCAGGATTTTGTTCAGAAACTAAATGCTCTTTTATTTACCATTAGAACAGTATCTGAAATAAGTGACACTTCAACACGAAAAGTAATCTACGTCGCATATTTTCATACGCTTATGTCATATGGTATTATTTTTTGGGGTAATTCTTCTGATTCAAAACGGGTATTTTTGGCTCAAAAACGGGCTGTTCGAGCTATATGTTGTGTAAGTTCGAGAACCTCTTGTCGACCCCTATTCAATAGTCTGGGAATTCTGACATTGCCCTCACAGTATATATTTTCTTTAATGTCGTTTGTTGTTAGCAATATTAGCCTATTCCCAAGAGTTAGCAGCTTTCAGTCAGTTAATACTAGGCAGAAACCCAATCTGCATGTGGAATGCACTTCCTTGACTCTTGTGCAGTATTCTGTTGCATCCATTTTCAATAAGCTACCACAAGAACTAAAAAATCTTAGCAGTAGCCCAAACTCTTTTAAGTCTAAACTGAAGAGTTTCCTCATGGCTCAGTCCTTCTATTCTGTCCAGGAGCTCCTGGAAGAGCTAAAAAATTAAGCAAATTCCAGTGTTACATTGTTGATTTTCTTTATTTAAACTTACGACTTGTCACCAGAATATGTTTTTTTATATTTCATTTTATCTGTTTCTAATATCGTGTTATAATTTTATGTATTGACTCGTTCCATGACCATGGAGACTTCTCCTTAATTTGGTCCCACGGAACAATAAATAAATAAATAAATAAATATGGAAAAGGAAGTTAAGACATCAGGGAATGACTTCCATGGTACTAGAGGGAGCTGTAGCTGGAAAAAGCTGTAGAGGAAGACAGAGGTTGGAATACATCCAGCAAATAACTGAATAATTGAGGCGTAGTCAGAAGACTGATGACTCAGAAAGAAAAAAAAAGTGGCCTACAGATCCAGTCTTACGCGGCTGCCGAGAAATCTGAATGAATATCATCTTTCAGATGTGCAAACATGCCTACCAACTTTCATTAATGCCGCACAACTCTTTCTTCTTGTTACTGATTTTCTTTTCCGTTAGTGTAGCTGAGAGGAACTCGTTGAAGAAGCTGCGCCTGTTTAACGGCATTTGTCATTTAATAAAATCATGCTTACGATAAACACTCACAAATTTTCTGATAAAATAAATTTGTTTCGAGGGTTTTGCTTGCTGTGTCTGTATTGACAGCTCATAGCTGTTCAGAGCTCTAGTCTATATATGCGTTTATTGCGACCTGGGCAAATAAATCTTCTGTAATAAAAAATTACATTTATCTTCAAATGATTTCATGTGTTTAAAAGTTTTAATGTAGGTGTTGGCAAATTTTTGATTCTACAATGTGTGGCTTCTTATTAAAAACTAATTACAAATGTGTTATTTAGAAATATAATTACCTCTGCTGTAGCTGAATGCTTTAATTGTATGTTGCTGAAGCGATAACTGCAAGCATGCAAGGTTGCAACAAATCATTTACTTTCATTTTTTGTTCGATATGATTCATTATGAAAAAAAGGTTGTTATATACTCTTAAATATTTTTGACAAAATATGTACTTGTGAACAAAGCAGCGAACACTTGCGTAAACCCAATGAACATTTATGATCAGAGAAACCTCGAGATCTGCTGAGGATGTAAAGGTAACGTCACCGAGAAGAAGTGACGAGGACAACTTAATTTGACTCCTGCCTACCAATATGTCTTTCTGTCACGGAATCTTGTACTGATAACATTTGAATCGATTCTATTGCATTTTGTTGGCTAATATTGTATTTCATTGTAATTAGTCGAGTTCATAATTTAACAAGCACTGCCACCCTGTCTCCTTATCCAACGCGTAATTTGTATTGTATTTTGAATGTGTTTAATGTGTTTCAGCGGAAAAACATGAGACGTTGAACGCGAACTGCTAGGGGGCAAATGACCGAAGTCTTTTATCTTATGAGCTACTGTCTAATGCAGTCCTTCTGAGTAACTCACTGAATATCGCTTTGAGAGACTGAAGGTAACTCCACACGGATCATAACTGCATGGCAGATCCGCACTCGAACTTTGGATCTTTGCCTTTCTTGGGAAAGTGTTCTTCCCACTGAGCTATCCAAGCACGAATCACAACCCGTCCTCACAGTTTTACTTCCAGTAGTACCTCGTCTCCTACGATCCAAACCTTCAAGACGTCACAGAAAGTTCTCCTGCAAATCCTGCGGTATTAGCATTTCTGCAATAAAGCATATTGTGGAGACATGGCTTAGCCACAGCCTGTGCGTTGTTTCCAGAATGAATTTTTCGCTCTACAGCAAAGTGTATTTTGATATGGAACTTCCTGGTAGATCAAAATTCTGTGTCGGACAGAGTGGTCAGTCATGTTTGGGTAGCTAAGTCGATAGAGCAATTGCCCTCGGAAGTCCCGAGTTGGGTTCTCGGTTCAGTAAATTATTGAATCTGGAAACACGAAAGACGATAGCTGACGTGAAAAGTATGTAAATTACAAGAGAAATATTTACAAAATATCGAATTTTGTTAAGACTGGCTGCAAGGGCCACGTAGAGAAATGAAATTTTGACGGTAAACAACATAGACATGAAGAGAACAGAAGATTTTGAAATGTGGTGCCACATACGATTGCTCAAGATTAGCAATGGAGTGAGTTGTGGAAGGCGAAAACTATGGAGGGAAACCAAAGATTTAGTACAGTAAGTAGGTTGCAGTAGTTATGCAGAGATGAAGAGGCTTGCACGGGATCGACGACGACAGCAAAAACAACAACAGTCAGTGATGAATGCACTTGAGAAAATAAATTTAACATAAGATTACCTAAACTATGTTACTCGTTTAGTGTCGAAAAGCAGGGAGAGGAGGATGGCGTAGCAAGACAGCCACGCCACGGAAGTAGCCGAAAGGCACGCGTTTAGTTCACGCAGGCAAGAGATAGGTCTGTAACAGGATACGTGATGAATGCTATAAAGAAAAGTACGTAGCTTCTGGAATACTTAACTTTAATCCATCCTTGTTGTATACATCGCTCTTGACGATACAAGTGAGACTCTTTAGATACAAGCTAGGTAAGGCTCATGGCGCCTTGCTAGGTCGTAGCCATGGACTTAGCTGAAGGCTATTCTAACTATTGGCTCGGCAAAGGAGCGAGGCTTCGTCAGTGTAGTCGTTAGCAAAGTCGTCCGTACAACTGGGGCGAGTGCTAGTCAGTCTCACGAGACCTGCCTTGTGGTGGCGCTCGGTCTGCGATCCCTGACAGTGGCGACACGCGGGTCCGACATGTACTAATGGACCGCGGCCGATTTAAAGCTACCACCTAGCAAGTGTGGTGTCTGGCGGTGACACCACAGCAATGATGACGGTGACGTTGATGATACTGGTGCCCGGGAGTATCTCGAATTAACGTAAGAGGCGGCGCTGTTGTTAGCTGTGCGACGTGACCAATGGGCGGTAGCGAGGCGCGAAATGTTAACAACACCCGCCGTTCAGAGTTTGCTGCTGCAGATCGCCGGAGCGTCGGGAATTACACCGCCCGGCGAACCTCAGAGAGCGAATCCACAATTACGGCACTCACGGGTTCTTCGAGAACTCACGCTTGATGTGCGTTGTGCTGTGCTGGGGCGTGGTGGAGCTCTGCACCTCGCGAAAGCCGCGCACCGATCAGACCTGCCCTGCACCGCGCCACGCGTCGTTAATTCCAGACAATTAGGCGGCTTCGGCCGCAGCGCAGATGTGGAGCGTCGCGACGGCGCTGCGGAGAGAAAGCGACGCCCCCAGCGCCAGCGACGCCTGGCTTTCGCCGCTCCTTAATTGGCCGCCCCCTGCAGAATTGCCGCCGATCGCAATCAGCCGGCGGCAGATGCTCTGGCGCGCTACCGGCGAATCCATGTCAGTAGGCTGCTGCTCGTCCGTACGCGCCGGCGCCCATAAATCAGCGATCCTCTCGGAGGTCCAGCCGTAATTGGCGGCCCCGATCGGCCATCAGCGTGATTTGCTGTACGACTCCTGCCGGCGGCGCCGCCGTCCCCCACTGTCGGCGTTCGTGACGAATCGATAGGCGGCACTCGACCCTCTCAAAAAGGTACTGACCCGCTCGGTGTTTGCAATTGGCAGGTTTCCAGGCCCTGAAGGACTCCAGCTGCCTTATTTGCATCTACATGTTAAGAGTATCGGTAAAATTTCGCATCTGAGATCGCGATTTAATTTAAGATAATGAGGCGTTTTTCTTCTGACAGCATATATCTTACCTGTCAGGTACTTGTTTGTCCGTTAAAGGCACGATACTCATTTCAGCTCTGCCACTGTTGATATTCGTATTCGAGTAGTGTGTACGGCCAGTGGTATACACTAGCTGGCCTTTCTGATCTCGAGGTGGCGTCTCTGCTTCCTAAAGCTGAAGTCTGGAGTTCGGATCCCATATCAGGCAAGGGTTAACAATTTTAGTGCTTCCAGAATGAGATTTTCACTCTGCAGCGGAGTGTGCGCTGATATTAAACTTCCTGGAAGGTAGGAGACGAGGTACTGGCAGAAGTAAAGCTGTGAGGACGGGGCGTGAGTCGTACTTGGGTAGCTCAGTTGGATGCCGGCACGGTAGCTCAGCGTGTTCGGTCAGAGGGGTAGCTGCCCTCTGTAATAAAAAAACTGAGTTGATGGATCAACTACAAACTAAATCGGGTGTCTTGCGACATCCGTCCCGAGCAGATGCAACGAACGGAAACGAATAAAATGAAGTTAAAAAAAATTAAAAAAACGTTGGTAGAGCACTTGCCCGCGAAAGACAAAGGTCCCGAGTTCGATTCTCGGTCGAGCACACAGTTTTAATCTTTCTAGGAAGTTTCAATTTTAGTGCTACTAGTGCTGTCACTGGTATAGATTATTATGTGTTGTTGTGTTCTTCAGCCTGAAGACTGGTTTGATACAGCTCTCCATGCTACTCTATGCTGTGCAAGCCTCTTCATCTCCGAATAACTACTGCAACCCACATCCTTCTGAATCTGCTTCTGCCTCTACCATTTTCATCCCCACATTTCCCACTGTACTAAACAGGTCATCCCTTGGCGTCTCAGTACCAGTCCCATCAAACGATACCTTCTTCTAATCAGCATGTGCCACAAATTTCTTTTCTACCCGATTCTAATAAGTACCTCCTCAGTAGTTGCGTGATTACCCGTCTAATATTCAGCACTCTTCTGTAGCACCACATTTCAAAAGCTTCTATTCTCTCCTTGACTAAACTGTTACTCGCCAGTGGTTCAGTTTCATACATAGCTACTCTTCATACAAATATTTTCAGAAAAGGCTTCCTAACACTTAAATCTATTTTCGATGTTAACAAATTTCTCTTCTTCAGAAAACCTTTTCTTGCCATCGCCAGTCTACGTTGTATATTCTCTCTTCATCGGCCACCATCACTTATTTTGCTGCCCAAAGAACAAAATTCACCTACCGCTTTCACTGTCTCGTATCATAATCTAATTTCCATAGCATCGGCTAACGAAATTCGACTATATTCCGTTGCCCTTGTTTTTCATTTGTTGATGTTCATCTTACACCCTGCTTTCAAGACACTATCCATTCTTTTTAACTGCTCTTGCAAGTCCTTTGCTGTCTATGACGAGTTACAAAGGCATCGTCAAACCTCGAACTTTAATTCCCAGTCCAACTTATTTTCTTCATTTATTGGCAATGGCAAGGAAAGCGTTTCTGAAGAAGAGAAATTTGTTAACATCGAGTATAGATTTAAGGGTCAGGAAGTCGTTTCTGAAAGTATTTGTATGGAGTGTAGCCATTTATGGAAGTGAAACATGGACAATAAATAGTTTAGACAAGAAGAGAATAGAAGCTTTCGAAATGTGGTGCTACAGAAGAATGCTGAAGATTAGATGGGTAGATCACATAAGTAATGAGGAGGTGTTGAACAGAATTGCGGAGAAGAGGAGTTTGTGGCACATCTTGACTAGAAGAAGGGATCGGTTGGTAGGACATGTTCTGAGGCATCAAGGGATCACCAATTTAGTACTGGAGGGCAGCGTGGAGCGTAAAAATCGTAGAGGCAGACCAAGAGATGAATGCACTAAGCAGATTCAGAAGGATGTAGGTTGCAGTAGGTACTGGGAGATGAAGAAGCTTGCACAGGATAGAGTAGCATGGAGAGCTGCATCAAACTGGTCTCAGGACTGACGACCACAGAACAACAACTGCTTGCTCAATGTACAGGTTGAATAACATCGGAGATAGGCTACAAACTTGTTCTACTCCCTTCTCAACCACTTCTTCCCTTCATGCCCTTCGACTCTTACACTTGCTGCCTGGTTTCTGTATTAGCCTTTGTCTCCTTGTATTCTACCCCTGCTACCTTCAGATTTTCAAAAAGAGTACTCCAGTCAACACAGTCAAAAGCTTCCTCTAAGTCTACAAATGCCATATAGGTAGGTTTGCCTTTCCTTAACATATCCTCTAAGAGAAGTCATAGGATCACTATTGCCTAGTCTGTTCCTAACTTTCCTCGAAATCCAAACTGATCTTTCTCGAGGTCGGCTTCTATCTGTAGCTCAGCGACAATGTATCTGGTTGCTATGTGGAGAATTCGGGTTCGATTAGAAGATAAAATGAGAAGCTGTTTGTATGAGAAGTAGGGGCTGAAACGTCAGGGAAGTCAACAACGGTCGCGAGAGTGGCGTGTTTACCCCCACGACCCTCTGCATCCCGTGATGCAATTGGCAATGGATGACACGACGAACGGACGGCCCAGATTTGCCTGTAAAGGCTCGAACGCGGAGTTTTGCTTTGCTTTCTATAATACAATTCTTTTTTGTGATTTCTTCTATCAGATTGTGATGTCCACATTGTCTTGTCAGTTGGGCTGTGAATTCATACCGCCTTAATTTTATCAATTGTAACCTAAATCTGCGAAACAAATGCTGCCATGCATTAAAGAAAGAATGAAAAGTGCACAGAAGAAATTTATGTTTCTTTTTTTTATCATCTTTTGCATGATGAAACTTCGTAACATCCCATGTCCGTCTTTCAGCAACGTGCACGATATTTCAACTAAGCAGCGACCATAAAAATATCATCTACCCCTTGTAAAGTGCAATTAGGCGCTGTATTTCGTTTACCGGTCCGGTAAATATATCTGTGACCACTGTAATAGGGCCCTCGCCAAGGCAGAAAATCTTGCCTACAGAAACAGAAAACTACTAACAATAAAATTTAGAAGAACTTGTATGAAGTGTGAACTTGCGCCTGATTAACAGTGGAACAAGTAACTGCTCTCTAACGCGTGAGCTATGGTAGCAGCTTGCCATGTTAATTTCAGTTAGAGTTTACCTGCAAACCCACAGAAGATTGCTCCAATTTGAATTTGCATGTTTTTGTAATGCAATCAAGTCGATGATTTTTTAGATATTTTTTCATGGTTGTAGACAAAAAGTCGGAACCGGTAATCTCCTCTCATGCATTCCCAGTCGGGAACCCTCTGTCCTGATCCCATTCGACTGGAAAGTTGTTGAGAAGATCCAAAATCTGCAGTGAGCCGAGATCTGAAACTGATACCCTGTCTTAACTTTGGGTGTGGAAGAAAGATTAAACAGCTCATGTTGCCATTTCTTTCTGCAAAAAATGTGAAACGTCCCCTTAGAAAAATTATACATGGCTGTGCTTAAACTGACACACAATATTTTTTAGCGCAACGCAATCTGACTTTCAATAATCCCTACAAGAGAATGGCCCTGACTAAATTAACCTATAAGTTTCACAAATCACTTACCTCACAAAAATCTTCGTTACTCGAACTACCGCAATACAGCGAGCGCCAATACTGCCAGCTAAATAAAAGATTCAAACTACTGAAGGCTCTAACTACTGATAGGCATAGTTAGCAAATGAAAGATTTTGATAGAGAACAAACAATGTATTTACCTTAATAGTGTTCAAAAGTCATTATATATATATATCAGTCCATGATATCCAACTACGCAACGCTACGCGCTGTTAACAGTCAACAGCCCAACACTACAATAGCGAATATTACAACAATGCCACCCAGCCACAGACTGCACACAGCACAGCCAGTGAATTTCATACAGAGCGCTACGTGGCGTTACCAATATAAAATCCTAAACAGCCTACTTACAAATGTAACAAAAAAATGACTATTGTAACAACGAAAAAAGTTGATTAACGTGACAGATGCCAGATGAACGGTTTGCCTATGTGTCTCTGTCACTGTGACTACGTATGTTTTCCCGGCATAATAACCGACAATATTCTTCTCGGGTCTGCAGCCGGATCATGAAGTCTCTTGACACAATATTTATGCTGTCCACCTCGCCGTCATCTGCAGGCGAATAAGCTGTTGCACGAGTTCGCAGGAACTGAATTCAGACTGCGTGCCGCGGAACTTTTATACGCCACGAAAGGCCAACAGGTAGTACTCAAGAAATCGTCGTAACTGGATTTTTTCCACAATCTAGGCCTTTAGGTGTAGATAAACTTCTGGCAGTCAGTCACTGAGCTCACTTTTAAAGTTGAACTGATTTATCTTTATATTCAGTCTAAAGATGGTGATTTGGGAGAGGGAGGGAAGTTGTTACTATTTTTGAGGATACATACGCTGTTTGTACATAACGCTCTACGGATCCTTATCTGGTCTACGGCAGCATAAACACAGCTAAAAATGCTGCAGCCATTGCAGAGTATAATGTTACACTCTATAGCCGTGGTCGATCGATGTACAAAGCGAGTTCAAAAATTTTTGCACAGTTGTCTCAAATTTTTTTATTTTTTGCAGGAGGAGAATGAAATTTTTTGTGAACATACTTGGAACATTTGGCTATACGTTGGTGAATACAAGTATTTTCTTTCATTTACAGGTGAGCCATAATGGACCGTGAAGTAGATGTAGCCGGTCGGAGTGGCCAAGTGGTTCTAGGCGCTACAGTCTGGAACCGCGCGACCGCTACGGTCGCAGGTTCGAATCCTGCCTCGGGCATGGATGTGTGTGATGTCCTTAGGTTAATTAGGTTTCAGTAGTTCTAAGTTCTAGGGGACTGATGACCTCAGCAGTTAAGTCCCATAGTGCTCAGAACCATTTGAAGCAAAGTAGATGTCAGGGTGTGCAACGGTCGGTAATAGAGTTCTTCTTCAAGACCGGCGATGACTCTGCCACATCGATTCATAGGAACTTGCTCCCTGTTTATGAGGAGGAAACAGTGGATCGCAGCAGTATCCAGCGGTGGTTGCAGAGGTTTAAAGAAGATGATTTCTCTCCACTGGACAAACCACGATGCGGTAGACCATCGACGGCAGTGAGTGATGTGAATAAGGAGACTATAGATCAAATCATCCATAATGACAAGTGTGTGACGACACGACAGCTTGCTGAAATGACTCATTTGTCATTGGGTAGTGTGGTATCTCTGGGACAGTCACTAAGGTACAGAAAAATCTGTGCACATTTCGTGCCTAGATTGTTGACAAGAGAAATGAAAACGATGAGGAAAAATGTGTGCGAGGGTCTCATAAAGACCTTTATCGACGGGTAGAAACAGTGTTTTGACGGCGTCATTACCCAGGATGAAACAGAGGTGTTTTCGTCTGAACCTGAGAGCAAAACCAGTCTATGCAGTGGCGTCATCAGGGTTGTACTCGGAAGAAGAAACCAAGACTTTCACGAACCGCAGGCGGAAAGGTGATGGCCTCCTTCTTCTGGGATCAGTGTTGAGTCATTTTCATTGACTTTTTGGAACCTGGCTCCACAATTAACCGGGACCGTTACTGTTCGTCATTGGGCAAACACCGATGTGCCATCAAGACCCACAGACAACAGTTTCAGGGTCAGCTCATCAGACTACACCATGACAATGCGAAACCCCATAAAGCCCTTATGACGCAGGAGAAAATCAGGAAAATGGGTTGGAAAATTGTTCATCTTCCCTACAGTCCGGATTTGACTCCGTCCAACTTTTACGTCTTTTGTCGTCTGAAGGCCCACCTGCGCGCCAAAACATTTGATAGTGAGAAAGACCTTATTACCTGTGTCAGGCGATGGTGCAAAAGTCAATCACCAGAATTTTACCAAAGTGCATTTACATCATGGAAAGAACATTGGGCCAGATGCGCCACAGATGACGGAGGCTACAATGAGTAGGCTCAATATGTAGCTAAGTGTTTCAAGTATGTTCACAAACAATTTCATTCTCCTCCTGCAAAAAATAAAAAAATTACAGATGACTGTGCAAAACATTTTGAACGAAATTTGTAGCTAATACACACGTTAGGCACCTTCCAGGAGGGAAAAAAACACTGAAATGATTCGAGAGAAGACATAAAATCTGCGACAAGGCTTCCATTTTCACCCACAAATTCATTCATTCGTGAGGTAAGCACTATCTCAACGCTCCAGATAAGGGCTCCAGCTACATCCACGTATATACTTGGCATGGCACAATACAATCTATGGCAGTGGCAGCTCAGGTTGAAACGTCCCCTTAGAAAAATTATAAATGACTGTGGTTAAACTGACACACAATATTTTAAGTGCAACGCAATCTGACTTTCAATAATCTCTGCAAAAGAATGGCCCTGACTAACGATAACCTATACCTTCCATGAATCACTTACGTCACCTAAATCTTCGTTACTCGAACTACTGCAATGCACCCAGCGCCAATACTGCCAGCTAAATAAAAGATTCTAACTACTGAAGGCACTAACTACTCATAGGCATAGTTAGCAGATGAAAGATTTTGATAGAGAACAAACAATGTATTTACCTTAATAGAGTTCAAAAGCCATAATCTATATATCAGTTCATGACATCCAGTCCTACAAATTTACTCTCTCTGATGGACACACATCCAGATCATCCGCTCTCAAAACTCCGCCATCTCTCTCCCCACATCCACCACTGCTGGCAGCTCACCTCCAACTGCGCAACGCTACGCGCTGTTAACAGCGAACTGCCCAACACTACAATAGCAAATTCCAACAATGGAAACCGGCCACAAACTGCAGACAGCACAGTCAGTGACTTTCATACAGAGCGCTAGGTGACGTTACCAACATAAAAACCTAAACAGCCTACTTACAAAGTACCTCCATTATGCGCCCTTCTCGCACTCCAATCGTGAGAATGACTTTCGACAAACCTCCGTATCAGGTCAAATTTCTCTGATTTTTCTAGTCATTGTCATATTGCGATGTGTTAGTTATCGGAATTCCAACAGTAAATCTCTTCACGAAACGAAAAGCTTCTCTAATTTGCCACTGGAGCTTGTCGAGCATCTCCGTAACGCTATCGTGCTTGCTAAATCATAACATGACAGAACAGGCCGCTCTTCGCTAAGTCTTCTCCACAATAGAGCTAAGCTGTAAGTCCGATAGGTATGATACGTGGGTGTTTCTATGACACGAATTGCACATTCGAGACAACAACTACTAAAATAAAGCTGGAGGCCATGAGCACCGAGAATCTCAATTCCACTATATTCCACTAAAGCAAACTCTCCGGCATCGTGACCACGAGCTGCGTTGAGCGGGCAGGCGGTCACGCGTAGTCCCGGTGCTCGGTGGCGCCACTCCCCCGCGCGTGTAACCGGGCCCTCGGCTCACGCCCGCGTCGGTTACGTTCGGCTCGTGGCGTACCTTACTCTCCTCCGCTGGAGCCCACTTTGTTTATGGGCGCTCGTAGATTATCATGCACAACACTTCTGAGAAAAGAAAAACCGCCCCTCCTGGCTCTGAATGGCTGTACACAATGGGCCATTAATGCCACGGGTCTAGATGACAAGCACGTGATATTCTGCTGGAAGGCGGTCAGCAGACAGCTATCACCCGCGACGGAATTCTTCATTGTTAACCGCTTCTCTCATGACCACGCGCATCACGTAAGTAATGAGTCAGTACTAACGCATGCAACCAAAAACTTTTGAAACGAAGTAGTGGCATTTCCGCTCTGTACGAAAATCGGTGCATTTGATACTCAGGTTTTAAAGTTTATATTTTGTACCTCGTTCTTAATTAGTTTACCTTAATTTAAATTTCAAATGGTTCAAATGGCTCTGAGCACTATGGGACTTAACATCTGAGGTCATCAGTCCCCTAGAACTTAGAACTACTTAAACCTAACTAACCTAAGGACATCACACACATCCATGCCCGAGGCAGTATTCGAACCTGCGACCGTAGCGATCGCACGGTTCCAGACTGAAGCGCCTAGAACCGCTCGCCCACACCGGCTTGCCACTTTGAATTTAATGGCAAAGTTTACGACGTACAACATGGGCCGGTCAAGGGGAACAGCCTATCAGGTGAAATTTTTTTCGAAAGTATGACACTTTCAAAGAGAAGACGATAGATTATAAGCGGTACGTACATGATGTCCCAATTGTATTCAAAGGAGATGAAATGTTATTGAATAATTTCACATCCCTTTAAATAACATACACCCCAAAATTAATTTCACATTAGAGATGGAACAGCATTGTTCTATTAAATACCTCAACGTAACCATCACCAGTAAGAACAAAATCCATGTGTTTGTAATTCGAAGAACTTTCTCTGATGTAATTACCAATGCCCATTGGCATCACAATAGTATAAAAAAGCGTGCGTCTGCTCTATGATTCGTCGTTTGTTAAATTCGCCCTTATAACAAAGAGACTGATATTCTGAAGGAGGCCACACTAGCTAACAGATATAAAATTTCCTATGTTGCTATATCTAGAATAAAATAAGAAAAAGGAGTAATAATAACATTTTCACGTGGCCTACTGGTGACTTGCCTGTCCCTAGCCTACCCCATTTATGAAATCGTGAAAAGAGAACCTACAGTTTAACGTGGAATCCGACCCACGTATCGTTTCTGAAGACTTTTGACATCGTCGAGAGGTGAAATGTAGGCTAAAATACAGGCCGAAGAAATCACGTTCCCACCGAGTTTCGACGTCGTGACCTCTTGGTTTGTAATAAAGCTCTTTACCACCCGTTTTTCCTAATTTTTTTCGTTAGTGTTCTCATTATTTCGTATAAACGGACGTCACATGACCCTCCTTAACTTTCATCGTTTAACATTTCATTCAGTACTTTAATTACGTAGGGCGCCCAGCCCGCGGCCCCAATCAACACCACCTAGACTACAGGCCTGCGCGCACACTTGTGACGTCACAAACTCATGGCCGGGTGTGTATTTGGAACGCTGCTGTTAAGCACTCAGCAGCTGTACGAACTTTACGAGATTTAGAGCTGAAACTGCATAGGGATTCTCGTGCTTTCCTCTTATACATGGCCTTGTAATGAAAGTACGAGAATTTATATCATTGCTTAAAGTAACTAAACAAAACTGCCCTATGTTATTTCAATACATAAAATTATTTTACGATTTGCCTTAAATACGCGTTTCTAGGCTTGAATGCAAACTATAATTTTAAATTCTGTCTTTTACCTCAGGAGCTACGTTTTCTTGCAGTAAAAAATCAGCAATATGGAACAACAAGCAGACGTTTCCGGTTTTAAATAAAGCAGTTGAAGAAAAGTTGACTTTATGCTCCCCTGTAAACTGAGATATATTTGAAATTTTGTTTTCACTTTCCTATTGATCTGCAGACTTCACACTCTCACTTATCGCTTTCTGAAGTTGTGCTACTTCCAGACGCATCTGCTTTTCATCAGGCGATTCCCGGAAAGCCAGTTGCGATGACAAGTAGGAAGGACAACCAGGAAATATCGATGGAACACACCCATCTTTTATCCTCGGTCGTTCAAGATTTACAGTTAAAATCCGCCCTGTCTTCTCATCAAAGCAGTCTGCTGTCCATACAATACTTCCCGGTTGGAAATGTTTGTGACAGATCTTTAACAGCAGAACACTAATTAATATAACTATTCTGCATGACAATTGTTGCAAATATGAGAGACATTTCACTGCCAGATTCGTATTAACCTCGCAACAATGATCCAGAACTAAGAAACAAATGATATTGGTACATGATACATAACTGCTTTTAAAAACAATTGGCAAAGATGGTGCAATGGAAACAAATAACACGCTATAAATTTTTCGTCATTTACTTACCCTTGAATGATGTTCAAAATGGTTCAAATGGCTCTAAGCACTATGGGACTTAACATCTGAGGTCATCAGTCCCCTAGAACTTAGAACTACTTTAACCTAACTAACCTAAGGACATCACACACATCCATGCCGGAGACAGGATTCGAACCTGCGACCGTATCGGTCGTGAGGTTCCAGACTGAAGCGCCTAGAACCGCTCGGCCACAGCGGACTGCTTGAATGATGTCTGGGAATAGCTGCAATCCAACGATTTCTCAGCTTCACACATTTGGGAAATCGAAACATGTGCACTTTCATGCCGTTTTGGGCTGTATAGTTTCCCTGGCAAAAGGGAACGCAGCACTTGTATCCCATACTTCGAAGAACTGTAGGCGAATACTCTATTAAATATATATCACTTTCATGTGGCACACACTTTCAACACAACATACACGCCAACAGGACTGCCGACTAAAGATAAGACGGCCAACAGTTTGTGACATCACGTATCAATATGGCCGCTGTGCGTAGGTCTTGTATCTAGAAGGCTTTGCCCCAATACGCTAAGCTACCGTGCGCTACTCAACCACCGCCCCTATACTTATAGTTACAACACTGCGTTGCCTACTAATGATAACTGGATTTGCAGCCATCGCCTATAACAGTCCAGTTTATCAAAAAATCTAACAATGTTTCCGTGAGACAGATACAAGGATTGGTTTTCAGGCAACCAATACGTTAAAAGCTACCCTATGTCACCGAATAGGCCGAAAACGAGTAAGTTTAATGAGCTGGGAGTACATAAGATAAGTTTTAATAATCGTGGCCGTTATTATATTAGCCAAACGGACAGTTCCTTCGATATCTGCTTTTGAGAACGTACACACACTTAAAATAGGGCAGCCTTCGATGCGCACATCAGTAACGAGGAACATGCAGTGCAGGACATTACGTATGGTATCAAGGCGCTGCACAGTGCACCTTAAGGAAGGAAATTATATGTGTTTGCAAATGTGGACATTCGGCCGCCAAACAGTAGTTATAATTAATGGTGAAACCTTCGGTTATCCTTTATTTTGCACAACTTGCTACTAGTTTCGGTCATTGGCGTGACGCTGTTTAACCAGAACTATTTCTTTAGCCTTTTTTATGAACAGCTGTAATTATTATCGACATATTTACATAAGAGATATGCTGTGGCTACTCAGGCCCGAAGGCCGCGGGCTTCAGTACCGTCTTCCGCCATCCAACGGCCGGCGCTTCCGTGCTCAACGGCGTCCTTCGCTGCCTTCACGACCTAGGAAGTAGCGTTGTACTAATATCAGCTGGCTTCTCAGCTTATTGATATTTTTATTCATTTAATATTATATACCGTCATGTATAGCTGACAAACTCAGTATTGTCCGGGTATTCATTTGCCAGATTTTTTAATTATAAACGAAACCAAAATTCGACTTGGTCTGTAGTGGGATATCGTAACAGTTCCATTTCCCTTTATTCGTGATAACACCTTTTAAATTATGAAACAGTTCTACAAAACGCATAATTTACAAACGTACAGCAGCCAAATTAAGAAACATAGTATACAACATACAATTATCTGGAATGGATATTCCTGTACGCCGGGCCCAGCTGCTCTACAAAGCGATTTTGTAAATGTCTCCAATGCAATGCTTCTTCATAGCTCTATAGCTAGCTGTTGCTTTCGCCGAAAGCCGTTTGCTCTTCGCAGCTGAAAGATTTCGAAAGCGCTGCGAGGTTGACTCGAGTGTAGGAGTGACTTAAGAAGTAAAGAAAAAAATGCATTAAAACCTCTTGCGTGATGCAGCGTTTTTTCACGCATCTCAGTGTTTATGATATCATATCTCTTGAACTATATGTAGTACAATGATATATTTGTGTAAGTACGTACAGCGGCACATCTGGATAATGTCTGCGAAATATATTGCGAATAGGGTTATTTGCAAAGAAGTAATAAGTTTAAACGTCATGCGTGATGCGACAGTTTTTCAAGCATCTCACTGCTTATGACGTCCAATCTTCTGATCTACATCTACATCTACATTTATACTCCGCAAGCCACCCAACGGTGTGTGGCGGAGGGCACTTTACGTGTCACTGTCATTACCCCCCTTTCCTGTTCCAGTCGCCTATGGTTCCCGGGAAGAACGACTGCCGGAAAGCCTCCATGCGCGCTCGAATCTCTCTAATTTTACATTCGTGATCTCCTCGGGAGGTATAAGTAGGGGGAAGCAATATATTCGATACCTCATTCAGTAACGCACCCTCTCGAAACCGGGACAGCAAGCTACGCTGCGATGCAGAGCGCCTCTCTTGCAGAGTCTGCCACTTGAGTTTGCTAAACATCTCCGTAACGCTATCACGCTTACCATATAACCCTGTGACGAAACGCGCCGCTCTTCTTTGGATCTTCTCTACCTTCTCTGTCAACCCGACCTGGTACGGATCCCACACTGATGGGCAATACTCAAGTATAGGTAGAACGAGTGTTTTGTAAGCCACATCCTTTGTTGATGGACTAAATTTTCTAAGGACTCTCCCAATGAATCTCAACCTGGCACCAGCCTTACCAACAATTAATTTTATATGATCATTCCACTTCAAATCGCTCCGCACGCATACTCCCAGATGTTTTACAGAAGTAACTGCTACCAGTGTTTGCTCCACTATCATATAATCATACAATAAAGGATCCTTCATTCTATGTATTCGCAATACATTACATTTGTCTATGTTAAGGGTCAGTTGCCACTCCCAACTCATGCGTGTCAACAAAGATATAATTTTGTAATTACATTCAGTGGCATTTTTGAGTACTGTTTGCAAAATGTATTGCGAAAAGAATTAGTATCAAATAAATTTAAACATTATGCACACTGCGGCAGTTTCTCAGACGTCTTAGTGTTTGACTTCATATCTCCGGAACTATGTGTAGTACCATGTTATAATTTTGTAGGTGTATTTAGCAGCATATGCGTATACTGTCCCCAAAAATTACGGCTAACAGAGTCAGTAGCAAGTAATAAATTTAGAAGTCATGCACGATGCGGAAACTTTTCACTCATCTAATTATTTATTACCTCATATCTCCTGAACTATGGTAGGTAGGTGGTTCCTAGCCCGACAGTGATTGTTGCCTGACGGTAAGAGATATGTGTACCAAGTTTGGATAAAATCGGTCTAGCGACTTAGGAGGAGATGTGGAACATAAACACACACGTACATCCATTTCTATAATATGTATGATTAAAAGCCTTCTGTTGCAGTTTTCTCGTAACAGGTCGTATTACAACATGGAGTACTCCATTTGTAGTTACTGTATTAAACATTACTCACTGATCTTTATGGTCTCGATTTGTAATGTCAACTTTTTTAAATTTATATATAGTCCACGCTTATTTGACGGTAATTTCAGTTCTCTTAAATAGCTTCAAGCTACATCGACGAAGCGGTATTTGTAAGTACGCTGTATGTTGACATTTATTTTACCGTGAGTGGTGTGTAGTTACTTTAATTTATTTTCTCACTTTCGGAATAATTACTATTTCAATATTTTCTGGCAAAATTGAACTTTGAATATTTTACTGTTATTCGCTTTTTCTCCGATCTGAAAACGGTTCCTTAGTCATTGTAAGCGATATAGGCAATCGAACAGTCTTTTTTGTGATCTTTCAGTAATCTTTGATCCGCTGAGGAGTAAAATTAGTAGTTAGTCCTGCTCTTACGAGTCAAGAAATTTATTCCCAAGCTTAGTTTGCCAGCAGTACGTAAATCAACTCTTCTGTTCTGGCTTCCTCTTTATTTCTCCAATTGTAGTACACCGTACTGCACCCATAATCTGCTGCACGTGTGACATCCTTATTCGCCCCCAGAAATTGCTTCCCTCACTAGTTCCTTCTGCTATAGTTCCAATTACGCTGTTGTGTCTTAAAATACCATATGTCCTACGAATTTGTCTCCTCATTTCGATATCCAAGCAGAGAGATTTGATTTCCTGTATTCTTCTGGGTACCTCTTCAGCAGTAACTGTCTCATTATCTTCAACATCCTTCTGTAGCAGCAAATCTTGAGGCCTTCTGACTATTTTCCTACTATCGAAGTTTCACACCTAAATAGAGCAAACCTCCAAACAAGTGCTACATGATCTGTTTCCTGATTTTCACACATAGATTTTTTTTCTCGACTTAAATAGTATTTTGTCCTGCCGTATTCTGCTCACAACGTTTTTTTGACTTCTAGCGTCCCTCGTGTGTCTGCTTCCCACATGGGTACGTTCCTCTGTCACTACTAACTCCTTTCTTCCGGCTAAGAGGTCATGTTCTTGTCTAGTATGCTAATCGTCACCTTAGATTTTTTCTTGTTTATTCTTAAGCTGTAGTCGATTTGCTTTAAGCTTTAGAATCGCGTTACATTGTGTTTTGACTACATTACTTTACTCAAATTGCTTGCTTACATCAATTAATCACAAGCACAACAAAATTACTTAACACAAAGAGCAAAGATACAAACAGAAACACAGAATTAATCAGAAGTGTGTTCGTTTGCCCCGAGCGCTGTTAGAAAATGAAATACCGAAGAAATAGCGAAGAAATAGGTTCACGGTGGTTCCATGAACCCTCTGCCAGACACTTAACTGTGAATTGCATGATAATAATGTGGATGTAAATGTGACCTGGAGCCATCTAATGGTCCGTTCAGTGAGTTGGAATTCCTCCTTGCGCTAGCCCTTTTCCTTGACACAGCCCCAGGGGCGGACCGCATCCACAGCCAAATGCTCAAATACCTACCGGTGGACTTATCACGAACTGGTCATTTTCAATTCTCTGTAGAGCAAGGGTGAGTTCTCATCCCAGTGGCTAAAAAGAGTGATCGTCCCAGTGCTGAATCCGCTTAATATGGACAGATATCGTCCAGTTAGTCTCACTAACTTTATCTGCAAGGAGCTCGAAAGTATGGTGAGCCAGTAGCTTTTTTGGTACCTAGAGTCTGTGCGTTTATTGACTCCGTTCGAGGGCGATTTCACTAAGACCGTTATACTGCTAACAACCTGATCTACCTAGAATCTGTTATCTGGTCAGCTTTTGACCGGCGCCAACACTTTATCGCTTCTTTGTCTCGCGAAAACATTACATCATCACTTCCTTGTTACCCTACATGTGTCGCGTCTCCAGGGCCCGATCTCAATTTTTGTCCTTAGACACTTGCCACAGCATTCTTTCTGGGTGCAATTTGGTGCTTCCCATGGTAATTCCTAAATACAAGGGTCGAGGTCCTGGAGGGCTCGTATTGAGTGTTCCTCTTTTTCTAGTGGCTATCAGTGGTCTAGTTGCGATTGTGGGGTCTACAGAGTCACAAACCCTGTATGTTGCCTATTTTTGCATTTAATATTGCTCCTCGACTGTGGGCGTTGCTGATCAGTAATATTCAGGGTGCCGTACAAGAGGTGCAGTACTGGGCTCCCGCCCACAGCTTCTGATTTTCGGCCACAAAAATGTGCGTCATGGAATTCTGTCGCCATCGTACTGTCCATCCACTTCACCTCGATGACCACTTGCTCAGTATTGTAGAGTCTTATCGCTTTCTGGGACTGGTCTTAGATGCCCAGTTGACATTGCTTCCCCATCTTCGTCACCTTATGCGAATGTGCTGGTCACTCAGTAATGCTCATCGCAGCTCTATTAAGTATATTTTTCAGCTTTAAAAGCTCTAATCCTGCCCCATCTTGATTATGGGATTCTGGCGTATGGCTCGGTATCAAGTTTAGCATTGTGAAGGGTAGACCTCAAGCACAATTGTGGGGTCTGAGCATCCAAAGTGCCACTCCCACAATAGAGACCCAAGACTGAAGTCATAATCGCAGTTTTCATACAGATAACAGATTCTAGGTAGATAAAATTGGCAGCAGTATAACAGACTTCGTGAAAATCGCCCTCGAACGGGGTAAAGAAACGCCGAGACTCAAAGTACCAAAACAGCTGCCGGTTCTCACTATCGCCTCTTGTCAATGATAAATCGCATATGCTCCAATGTCGTGTACCCTTTCTCGGATCTGTCTTGACATATCCATTGATTCAAAAGACTCTGAACCCATGGTATTTCACCGCCTTTTCCTGGTAGTACTTGATGTATTTCCAGGTTCAGAAATGATACACACTGACAACATGGTTGGCTCACGAACTAGTTTTGCATGAACACAAAAGGTTCATTGAACTACGCTGTTTACTTAATGGATGTAGGATATTCACTTCAGAATTGATGGCTATCGCTCGATCCCTCAGTCATATCCGTCTTTGCACTGGCGAGACATTATAAATCGAAAGTGGTTCCCTGAGTAGTCCTCAGCTATCGACCAGTACTTACCTCGACACTCTTTTGTTGTGACTATCCAGGATCTTTTTTCCGATCTCCATCAAGCTGGATCCCAGGTAACACGCTGTCCACTCGGCCAAGCTCGCTACCACGATGCCGACATAGAGATTGGGAGTTCTGGAACCGGATTTTCTGTCAGTTTTTGATAAAATACTAGTTAGTCTGAAATCAGTAAGTTAAAGAATGAGAGATAATTTCACAAACTGCGACACTGTAGCGAGTAAAACAGTGACCCGTATATAGAATAAATTTTTTTTAATTTACGTCTATGGTTGCAAACCTTTGTTCACAGATTACCGGTTTCGGTCTGTAATGACCATCTTCAGATCTGTGTTTTATTAAAACAATTTCATAAGGTACTGCAGCCATAGTGGCATTGTCGAATATTAAATGCAGATTCAGCCCAAGGCATAGTCAGATGTATACTAACAACATATGCACGATTCATGTTATCAGTAGCACTACTAAGACAAGGTTAGAAACTGTGTGCGTGTCGTGAAGCAGAATACCGCATTACCCGGACCATAATTAACCAGTATTTTAGAAAGATAGCACATAGTGTCTTCAAACAGACTTTACATATAATTTCACATCTACTACATTTTAGTTGTTCATGCAGCAAAGTTTGAGCATTCGACATGACTTATTAATTTATTACTTCTATGCCACTAACGCTATCGAAACTTCCTGAAAGATTAAGGCTCTGAGCCGAACGGACCCTCTGCCTTCTGCTGGCAACTGATCTACCGGCTGAGCTAACCGAGCACGGCTCACGATCCCTCCTCATAGCTTTACTTCCGCCAGTGCCTCATCTTCTACCTTCCAAACTTCGCCGGAGCACTCCTGAGAAACGTGCAAGACTACCACTCCTGGGCCGGCCGCTGTGACCGAGCGGTTCTAGCGGATCCTGCCTCGGGCATGGATGTGTGTGCTGTCCTTAGGTTAGTTAGGTTTAAGTAGTTCTAAGTTCTAGGGGACTGATGACCTCAGATGTTAAGTCCCATAGTGCTCAGAGCCATTTGAACCATTTTTGAACCACTCCTGGGAGAAAGGCTACTACGGAGACATGACTTAAACAAAACCTGTGCGATGCTTCCAAGATGAGATTTTCACTCTGCAGCGGAGTATGTTCGAGTCTCGGACCGCACATAGTTTTAATGTGGCAGGAAATTTCAAGCCAGCGCGCACTCCGCTGCAAAGTGAAACTCTCGCTATACTAACGCTATTCACAACTCTTTACGCAGGCAATATCCACGTATATCAGTGAATGCACCTGCAAAATTGTCTCATTGTTCGGCAAGTAGCTCAGCAGGCATGACGTCATAAATGCTGAGAAGCGTTCAAAGCTAATTTTTCTTAAAACGGGGATGTTTTATACTTGAACGTTCGATTCTCTTCAGAATCAGGGCGGATCGCGGATTTGCTAGTCATCACTATATAGCAAACCTATGTCACTATGTAGTAATTTTATGAAAACTTAAAACTCTAAAAATATCGTGTTATTGCTCTTGGATGAAAAACGATAAATGAGCTGTTACTGGTGGCCGAACGGTTCTAGGCGCTTCAGTTCGGAACCGCGGGACTGCTACTGTCGCAAGTTCGAATCCTGCCTCGGACATGGATGTGTGTGATGTCCTATGGCTAGTTAAGTTTAAGTGGTTCTAAGTTCTAGGAGACTGATGACCTCAGATGTTAAGTCCAATAGTACTCAGAGCCATTTGAACCATTTGAATTGTTGCCAACTCACCCTCACTCTGGGGTAAGGAAATGCAATTACAGCGATAAAGAAAAGCACGTGAATTACTTCTATTTACTTCGTTTTTTTCTATGACCGAAAATATTGCTCTATAGGCACTGGCCATGAAAAAGAAAAGGAAACGAAATTCGTTGAAAATGACTACAAATAGTCGTTCCACGCTATGTTTTGTGTGTAACTGTAATAATCCATCACGAGAACTGTCGTTAGTTTATTAGTGTTTTCTCGAGGACATGAACGTGGGAATGGCCGATAGTTTTTTACTCGGTGCAACGGTCTCCAATAAAGGAGGGCACAAATATTAGCTGTGTCACTCTGGTGGAAATTTTCTTTGAAGTATTGCTTCCTGTCCGTTTTGCACGGCCTCTCAAGTTTTCTTAGTAAATCCAAAATCGGCGTATAAATGACAGTGAGTGCATACTTTTGACGTACTCATAACGCTGGTTGTCGTCTGCTAGACACAGACAGCTTCATAACTAACGGCCACGTAGGTCGACATCGTAACCCGAGCAGCCGAGCCGTAATGAACGACGTTGTAAGACAGCCAACTGAAGCGTGGCGGTTGCATTGTGAGGCGTCGGAAGAGGCGATCAAGCAGAATGCTGTGAAATTCGTCACTGATGAACGTGCGTCGTTCCCGTGAAGGAAGTGCCGCTAACGGCTCCTAATGGCGCAGTAATTCCCCGTGAAATCTGCGGCCGACTGGCGCGCCAGAGGAAGCCCTGTGCCCGCTTCTCGCGTTTTTGCCGCGGCAGCCCCGGCCTGCGTTAAGTCATGCGGATCTAGCAGGTGATGAGTCACGGCCGCAGGCTCGCTCGGTCGAAATGAAGCCTAGGCCCTTATGCACTATACGCCGCAAGTGCAAAGACTAGTAACTGTACACGGCTACAGTGGATGATTCATTCTTATTCAAAGTCCTGTATTGTCCAAGGTGTTACATGTACAAATATGGTATGATTGATACGTGAATGGAACCGTAAACTCACGAAGTTTTCTTTGTGTCCAGCAGTTGGCGTTACGGTTGCAGCTCCTTGAAAAAATTGTGAAAAAGAAAGAAAAGAGTTACTGGGTGTTGGAATGCGAGACGTTCATTTGTTACAACAGAGCAGGGTGCATTCAGTAGGAATTATGGAAAAGAACCGCCATGTAAACAGAGCACGGAAAACTACCGGTCGCCCAAGTGTGCCAGATGCAACCGAGGAGATGGTGACGGAGAAAAATCAACAGTCTGCGAAAGTCACGAACAGGAAATACCGCTGCAATCATTGTGGAAGGTTTTCAGAGGGTGGTTACGTTGCAAACCATACCGTCTACACATCCTACAACAGCTAAATCCATAAGATCATGGCAGGCGCATACAGTTCTGCATCACAATGCTGGAAACACTTGAGAATGAACATTTCGCCTCCAAACCGATATTCAGCGACGAAGCACCTACCCATTTACCTATAAGATTAATCGCCGCAATGTGAGACTGTGAGGCACTGGAAATCCTCATGAAATTGTGGTTCATTAACAAGATTCACCTACGGTTAGTGTTTTCTGTGCAATGTCACAGGCGAAGCTGTATGTGCCGTTTTCCCTCTGTGACAAGACTGTGACGGATACCCATTATCTTGACATACTGCAGTCGTGGTTATTTCCACAACTGACTGCTGAATCATCTTCCAACGTGACGGAGTACCCCTCATTGGAGGATCGATTCTCATCTCTGCCTAAAAGACGAGCTTCCGCATCTCTCGATTGGGATTAGTTGTGAAGATGATATGACTCTTTGGTCTGTGTCCTCTCCCCACCGCCCCCAACTGCCCACCCAACCACCCCAACCCCGCCGCCTCAGATCGATTGATGTAATGTCTTGAGACTTTTTCCTTTGCTGGTACATTAAGGACCGTGTTTACGTACTCCCGTTGCCAAGAACACTGGAACGGCTCGGAAAACGCATCCAAGCTGCTGTGATAACCATCGACAGGATGCTGCTACATAAATATGGAACAAATTGACACCACTAGGATGTGTGTTGTGTGAGCAGAGGGGCACTCACAGAACATTTGTAGAGTGCAAAATGCAAACTTGGGTAGTTCTCGGTTTGTTCATACATCAGTCATACTTGTACATGTACGTGTCACCGATAATATAGATTTCTGAAGACGAATGGATCAATTATAGTAGCCTAGTACTTAGAATGCGATATATGCTAGATACTTGCGAGGCTACGCAGTCGTATACCAAGGTATTTACTCCTTCCAAAGCTTCTCAGGAAATTACCTGTAATCAGATACAAGTACTTCAGAATTTTTGTTTGAGTGGTTAAGTAAATGAAGATGGCAATAGCGTTCAACTAATAACAATGAAACCATCAGTAAAACTAGTTGGGAAATGTGACGAGTAAATGAATACTTCAGCTCCATTGTAACTACATACTGAGGTGTCTGATGGTCGATGTACCCGTACACACTACATGCCAATTGATACTGACATCTTTCTTTCTGTTTCAGCACATACAGCATAAAATTCACAAAGATAAAAAAATGATTTTTAAATGAATGTAGCAAAAATGCAACCGAAAAGCAACCTAAACAATATACTTTTTGCCTCTCAGCACCAATAAGACCAACGAAGACCAACCGGATTAAGTATTCTATCTCCTGCCATTCAAAATTGTCTCTGACATATCATCAGGGAAGTTGGAATAAATCGTAGTTTTCTCAAAGTCATAAAAATAAACTGCATTATGACGCTTTAGAAGCGCTCTTCTGAGATGGAGACGTCCACAGTCTGAAAACCTTGCTGCACTGCTAGACAACACGCAGATGTGAGAGGAGGCAACAGTTTTCAGACTGTGATCCTTTAAGAAGCATGAATATACGAGCAAGTATGTTTCGAAACATGTGATATTGGGACAAAAATCCATGCTGTATCAGCGGTAACGGGGCGCGCACGTATAAGGTGTAACCATCGTTAGTTTCACTGTTGTTCATTGTTTCAATTTCAGCCCCCTCCTCGGTAATACTATTACTACCCTTGTAGGGACTACCCTATCATTCACAGCTATACTACCGTTATAAGATTGAAAAACTTTTCACCTCTTCTCTCATTGTAATATCTATTCCTTGAAAATACCTTTGGGAATCGTGGCACTTCTTTAATCTCAAACTATCGCATAACTTTAATTTTACTGCACTCGAAGTGTGCTTTAGAAAATCGTATAGTTACTCCCTTTTCAGTTAGCCTCTTCAATATGTTTGTAAACGTACTAAATGATCTTTAACGTTTTCAGATTTCACTAACATATTTTATAATAATTTTCCTCCTAAAATAAGCTCTATAATGCGTAAGAATTCGGCAACAGAAATGTTTATAAAATGCCTCTGAGCACTATGGGACTTAATTTCTAAGGTCATCAGTCCCCTATAACATAGAACTACTTAAACCTAACTAACCTAAGGACATCACATACATCCATGCCCGAGGCAGGATTCGAATCTGCAACAGTAGCGGTCGCGCGGTTCGGGACTGTAGCGCCTAGAACCGCTCGGGCACCACGGCCGACAGAAATGTTTATACCAAGTGATGTTCAAAGTTTTATCTTAAATTATTCTGATACTTGTGACTAAAGTCACAGTGTATTATTTCTGTATACTTTCTCTCTTTCTCCAGTCCCTTCTTTATCGCAGCGTTTAACGCATTATTTTGCGTTTTGTTATCATTTTTTTCTCTCGCCTTTTTCGCTTCCTTCAAATTTTTCGTTACCTCTTCACTAGCGAACCCAGCAATGCTTCGCAATTGCTAAATATGTATGGGGACAGAACATACGTTCCAATTTCCTTCTCCCTCCTCTTTGTATCCATCTCCTCGTCTTCCCTATATCTCTCCACCTCCTTCTCCTCCCTCTTTCTGCCAATGTCCCCCTTTCCCCTCCTCGTCTATTTCACTTCTTTCCCCTCTCTGTCCATCTCCTCTTTCCACTTCTCTCTGATGTTTAGCCTTGAATATTATTATTGTGAATGAAATCTTAATTGGGAATTGAAGTCGCTTAAAATGATTAAATAGATTGGAATTATTGGTACATGGGCTGTATTTCTATTTATTTACTCTTCATGATTACAACCTACTACCTGAAAAGCCAAAATAGGCCATAAAAGTCACATTTCCCTGGATAGTAATAAATTATGTATTAATTATTTATTTCCGATACTTAATTTAAAAAAAAAGAGAGATTAAAGAACTACAATTGCTTCCACTGCAACGAAACCATATCAAAACCCCTAAGCAATTACCCAGTTACTAATCTACGACAAACTCTACAGAATTTGTTGAGTTATTTTAGTGCAATTAACTTGTAGGTGGTTGTCTCCGCTACTAGATCCGACCTCATACTACCCCGGTGAATAACTGGGATTCCTGGGGCTGCTGGAGTCCTTGGGCGTCGGGTAGCATGTCAGCAGCGTTTCCACTGTAGCACCTAATTCCACCCATCGCTTTTACTTCTTAAAGTCCACTGTTCCATAATTAGCTGCACCAACGCAATGCAGATTCTTGAGACATATGTCATTCGGTGGTCCCCACACTGATTTATCTTCTCTCCATCTGCAGAGCATATTGCCTATCCTGGATGGCAGCTTGATGACTTGTTGAATGCCCAGTGAAATCTGTAAACTGCGGCTGCAGTACCGTCCAAGATGGGCCAGGTCGACTCACTCCTTAGTGCTCCTTTGGGATCCTATATCCTTACAACCTGACGCACATTACCCGCTGTGTCTTCTTAGAACACGCAATCCCACAATGGTGTGCCCACACTGACGTAAGTGCAGCTCTCATTCATCTGTCTTCTGATTTGGTATAGAGACGTAGCATAATGGCCATGGCCAGTCTGGTTATGTGCTAATCCATTCTGTGGTTTAAGAAACCATTTTTAATCTCTCCCTGATGTTATGGAAAAATTTGTATCTTCTCCTGCCAGTACCTGAAGTGTCTCATACATTTTGTCACTGTTGCAATATGGGATCTTTTATTGCATTTTCTCGAATTGACCTCAGTTCCAAGCATCCTTCGTACTTCCATTTGATTTCTTTTCTTTAACCAGTAAAAGGCTCCCATTGTCCAGATTTCTAAATCCAGTGGCCTGCTAATCTTAGTAGTACGCCTCGTTGAACTCTTCTTACTATTGAGGCTCACTTCACTAGCTGCAATCTAAGAGGCCAGACGTTCGCACCGTATCCTACAACATGCGAATATAGATTGGTGGTATATTCTGATTGTCTTCAGAGGAAGCCGAATTACATATTTGCAACGACTTTAATTTTATTCATCACGTTTGTACCTTTTTCTGCCTGCTTTCTCTACATAATGTGCAAAGTTACGACGTTCGCCCAGAAATGCCCCTAGATATCTTGTTACTGCGCTTCTCCTAATCGTTACATTATTTAATTTTATTTTAAGGTTTCAAGATATGATTAAACAGCCAGCCGGTTGCAGATAAACGGTGAGTCTTATGTTGTTCCCAACTAGGCACACATGACAAAGGCTAGAACGTTTTATTTTACTTTTCACTTGAACATAGATGCTTTTTAGCAATGTAATTTTACGATTTAGCAACATTTCATTCTGATGAACGCACCCCTAGTAGGGGTCGAAACCTAGGTCAATGTACCTACCGTTTATGTACAACCTGTTGGCTATTTAATCCTTTACTGAAAGTAGTATACGGTTGCTGAGTAACAGCCATGTTCAAAACTGTAAAATTTTAGGATTTCTTATTAGGTTCCCTTTCAGCAGGAAGTAAGTTGTTTTTTGAGGTGCTAGTGACAATTTAATACTTCGACATCGGCCCTCATTGTCTTCTATAATTCTTCTGGAGTCAACACTTTCAATGAACGGCACAACATCTGCAAATGCCACCAGTCGGCTTATGTTACCACTGCCATGTGACATCTGTAGTATGGACTCCAGTGCTACATCTCAAAACTCTCGACCACATACTGATCTCTGCAGACAGACTTCTCTTATTGTCTTCTTTATTTTCTTTCTAGGGCATGTTAGAGAAGAATTTTTCGCCCATGGCAATAATCTCTAAGGCAATTAAACAGCGCTTCTAAACACTCTAAAATACCTAAGGCGACCAAAGAAAGACGGCCACAATATGTTATTGAAGGCGTACGTGGAATGAGTTTCTGTCGCTAGCGAAATCGCTTTGTTAACAGCGTCTTCAGTTAACTTGCCTCTTCTAAACCTGTACCGGTGAGGTCTCATCTTTCGCATAGTAGTTTTTCAAATTGTAGTTGTGTATTACCTTGCCATTACTAATTATTACCACTTCAGTGTTCTTCCACAGTGCAGGGACTTTTCCTTGCAGGAGACACTCATTGCACAGACAGCACAAAAAACTATCACATGGGTCACATAAGGCTTGTATTACTTCGACAGGGATCCCGTCCGGCCCTGGAGGCTGTTTCTTTTCCAGTCTTGAAATTATTTTTCTGATTTCTTCATGTGCGAAGGGGTACATAAGTTTACTGTTCCTATATTCCTCCCAAAGCATTTCCCGTAACCTAAGCCGATCATCCGTCTCGCTTTCTTCCCCATCGGCAGGAAGTAGTGTTTCCATTAGCAGGACAGCTGACTGTACCCAACTTTCTGTTACCGACCCATCATTCCTTTTGAGCGTGGATAAGACTTGGCGATCGTATTTTCTCGCAGACTAGTTTGTATGGTACACCCTAGGAATTGGCTTCTAAGATTCCCGAATTGCTTCCATTCTTCCATTTTTGTTTTCAACTCTTCCTTAAAACGTTGTTTAACATACCTGTATCTATGCAGCCTCCGGACTCTTATTGGGTCATGCCGCTCTGGTATAGCTTCCTGGCTCTTCCAGTTTCGCAGCGCCTCGGTCCATATGCAAGGTACTCCTTTGGAATAACCTCTGTTGACAGGTATCGAAGCCTCCATTGCTCTTGTATGACCACAGCCAGTTCCTGTGCTTTAACATCTACATTATCACAAAATGATGGACTTTCTGAACACTGAAACACTCTTCTTAACGTCCTCAATCTTACAAGCACGTTTTCTGTGGCGTCTTGTGCAGTTTATGCGGGTCATGGCCCATCGAACATAGACCGGTGTGAGGTGGAGGTTACACCATTAAGTTAAGTAGTGGTTTAGACTTTGTACACATGTACTGTTTGTGTTTTCCTTTTATTCGTTTATAAATGTATAGCTATGGTGTTCTTTTAAACATTGACAAAGGTCTTCTTAGGCTCTTGTGGGTTTTATTGTTCTGAAGAAGTTATCTACGCCGAAACCTAGGTTAACACTAGGTGCTTTTTACGCAATCGAGGCGGGTTTCTAGTTTTTTAATAAATCTGTAATTTTGCTTATATGCTGTACATATTAAAAATATGTAACCTATGTCTGTACCAACATTTGTTAGAAGATCGCGTAAAATGTTGAAGTAAATTGGTCAATAACAACTCGAAAATTTATGCTAACATTGTATTCCATTTAGATATTATGTATATTCAGATACCACACATACTGAAAAAAATATAGCTTATGTCTTAAAGTTTATTAGAGCATCGCGTAAATAACTGTAAATCAGTAAAGAACTTTCTGAAATTTTTGCTAACAACGTTCCCTCTTTATATGTAGTTACATACATGTTTATATACCATATATATTTAAAAAATATGTAGCGTATGTCCATCCAAAAGTTTATAGAAGTACCACGTATTATGTGAGCTAAAACTGTCAAGAACTTTCGAGATACTTGTTAACAACGTTAAACGGCGACTTTTTTTATATAGGACTATAGATCATCTTTCTATAAACCATCTCTTTAATGTTTTGTTTCTTTTGATTCTGCAAAAATCTGTGCCATAAAACCATTGCGTTCTCCTCCATACTTATAAAAAGGATATGAAATCTTACAATGTCTTATGGACAGCTTAACTTCAAATCACAAATATCACTTTCTGATAGAATGTGTATCACAAGTTTTGCACTGACAGTTACTACTTGGCGCAATAAGTCTTCACAAGATGTATATCCAAAATCTGTAAGTCTGTACCCCACAAAAACACGAGTATTAAAATTACTATTAAAGAAATATGTTAATACACGTCATGATATCCAATAATATTTCTGTAGATATCTGCCCTGGTCGTTGTCCCCTAACGGTTTTCAGAGTGGTCTACCACGCCCATTTGCGATGGCTGATTGCAAGGCCAGCTCAGGAGGTGCACTACCGCTATTACCCTCGGTTACCTGGACCAACTATTTCAACATCTTAACCTATAACTAATTGTGCATATCATTATATAGTCCCAAAATATTAATATTATATGCACAACTATTTTTTGGTTGTGCAAAATCCACTCACAGTAATTCATAGTCCTTTTATTATCTTATTACAGATATATTGACAAGATGATCAGTAATCCTTTCAAGGCAAATTATCAGACAATCGCTTCCTCGACCCAAAATCTGGAACTTTCCGTTATACCTATCTGCATTTAGCACTAAAATCTCAGAATGTGTTCGTATCCGAATATATCCTGGAAACCTGGATGTGATACATTATTTTATCACTGCTGTGTAGTATTCAGTCTAAAGACAAAGAAAAGTATTGTTTGTGAATTAGTTCAATTAGTGAATCTCTGTTCGTATTTCAATGTTGCACCATACTAGAACGCGTCAACGTAAGTTAGAATGTATGGTTCTGTCGGCCACGTAGTCTAATTGTCATTGAGATGCTTTGGTAGTTTCTTCTTGAAATAGTTGCAACTTTCTACCTTTTACAAATTCTCATCAGTCTAGTACTGAGCACCAGAATAACTATAACAGAAATGAGTCGTTTTAATATCGATACTCAATCGCAGCACTTCTTGGAGATTTGCGAATTAGCCTTTACACCACTGCCTCTGTCAAAGACTAGAACTCAAAATGACGAGGTGCTAAGAAACTTAACGTAATGTAAAACACCAAGCGATAGCTAAATTTTAATGTTAGCGATTTTCTCGCTTATTCCCGTTGCTGCAAAACGGGAAAACTTCATTCTGTCTTTTGTTCCTTAACGATATCAACAGGCAAGCAAAGACATATTTTTAAGAGTCAACGATATGTTTGACACGCCCGTATCCATGAAGGTAAAAAAAAGAAGGGAGGTGGAACTACAGACTTAGGCTGTGCGTTGCTTTGAAACCAGAGTGGACGGAGTCTGTCACCATTTTAAGTAGCCCAAAACATTAGCAGACTAGTGTTTGCGATTGCTTCTTGCTCATTATTTCCGTCGTGTGAGTGCAAAAACTGCTTTAAATACTAAAAATTACAGGGCTTGCTAGAATAACATAGTGTCAGGAAGGCAACTTCGAAAGTTTTTCTGTTCTCGAATACGTTTTTGCTCTAGCAAATAAGACACATTTAGCCTCCTTAATGTAACTTGTTTTTGGTGATACATTTCGAATAACAAAGAAGAGAAAAATGTGATGTGAAAAGGATGGTTTCGTGATGCATTTTATTCCACTTTTACTATGTTTGTATCGATAGCAAATGAAGCTGGAACACCGGACTAATGCTTCTTTCCTGACTGGTACTGCTTCGTTTGTTACATGTACAGCCTTCACCTAGTGTGTACAACATTTTTAATATTCACATTTGCAAAGAAACTTACCTACGAGTTTTCTGTTAGTCCATAAACGTGTGCAATGACGAAAGAAGCAAGGCATGCTATCGTATCTTGTCCAGCAAAGTGAACGATTATTGAGATGTCAAAGAAACGAAACTGCATAGATGTATACATCCACGAAGAATGGAATTGTTGTTTTATTAGTCTGACGGTGCATTAATTCCACTGTAGTTTACACATATTCTCACTTTGGCATCTTAACTATGGTGTGTCATTCAGTGTGCGGCCAATGATAGCAACTTAGAAGGTAAAGAAAAGTTTTAAACATCTTCCAGCATTGTGTAATACTATAAATGTGATTATGGGAATAGTCTCAATGAGTCAAGACCACTTGAAGTGGATATTTTATTTTAACACATATGAAAGCAACATTTTAGTAATGATAGCCTAACATGTGTAAGACGTAGGCTACGTTTCCAACTGTAGCATATTTGTTTATTTCCTCGAAACATTTGTCGCCAGTAGCTCTGTCAGTTTTAACCAAACATAGCACAATTGGACTGTATATCTACTGTGATCATCTGCATGATAGTACTTTTGAATTTTATCCTGAGGTTTTGAGGTTTTCAAAGTATGTATGTTTTGTCATATACCAATATTTATTTACTTAGTTAGTTTCATATTTCATATGTCATTTGCAGTTTCATATCAGCGGACACTCCGCTGCAGAGTGAAAATCTCATTCTAATATGTGTGATTGTCTTGGAAGTACTTCTGTCTCTCCGTGGAGTGGATCAAAAATTCTCTGCTGATGTAATGGGTGTGTCATACGCCATACGCTTCATACACCCTAACGAAAATAGTCGAGAAGTGTCAGACCTGGCGACCGCGCAGACCATGGAGTTGATCCACTTCTAACAGTCCATCGATTAGGATATACGCTCCTGTTAGTCTGTTTGGTAGTAAATATGGCACAATAATGAGCAGGAATGTTATTATTCTGAGTTTGTCGATCCGCAGTATACAGGTGGTAAAAGAGATGGATACTCTGTTATACAGACACCAAAACGAATCGGACACCAAAAACGAATTTGACACCAAAACGAATCGGACGCCAATCTGAATCGGACATCCAAACGAATCAGAACAAACCGCCACAGTCCTTTCTCAGACTTCGTCTCTCTCCAGCACCCAAGCCATGGATTCCTTCTTGAAAGCCGCTCGGTCTTGGGCGTCTTGTCACGTGCCGCGAGGCTCCCCCCCCGTCGGAGGTTCGAGTCCTCCCTCGGGCATGGGTGTGTGTGTTGTCCTTAGCGTAAGTTAGTTTAAGTAGTGCGTAACCTTAGGGACCGATGACATCCGCAGTTTGGTCCCATAAGTCCTTACCACAAATTTCCAAAATGTTCCTTCTTGAAAACTGATGTGCCTGCCATCCCACACAAAACAGCAAGTGCTGTCGGAGGTTTTTTTTTTTGGGTGGGGTGGCAGCCTTTATAAATATATACGCGTTGACGACCATTAAGAGCATCTCTCTCTCTCTCTCTCTCTCTCTCTGCCGTACTCTTGCGGTAATCAGCGTGAGTCTGCAAGCACTGAGTATGGTGGACAGGGCACGCTACGTAAGTAGTGTACAACAAATTGGGAATTTGGGTTGGATCGAGTGTGTCCTGGAAAGTGGAAAATCCTTACTCGAGTCCTGGTAGGGCACAAATTTTCACTTGTCGCGATTGACTTCAGTTCAGTGCCACATTGCGGACATTGTTAGAATTTCTGTTTCATTTCATCATCTATCTGAACTGTTAAAGGTGTCTGTGTGGCGTGTGGTACTCTTCAAGACAATCAAACAATAACAACTGAAGTGATGGAATTATGAAGAAAGAGAGAGATGAGAAAGCACTTCATTTCACATATTTGAGTATCTGTTGGAGACATTTTCATGTAGAAGTAGGAAGTACTGTTACTTACTGAACGTATGGCGTTGAGTATGCTAGTATAAAATGTGAACGAATGCACATTAAAACACTTGCCCAGCAAGACGACAAAGATCAGTAGTTAATTAGACGAAATGGCTATGCACTCTGCAGGGGAGTGTGTGCTGATTTTAAATTTCCTTGCAGATTTAAACTGATTGCCGGACCGAGACTGGCACCCAGAATCTTTTTAAAGGAAGCAAATAGCTTAAATTTTCCAGGAGATTTGAGCTAATGAGAAATTTGAAGGGCCCAGTCTAGTTACGGTGAGGAGAATCGGTTTCACGGTGACAGGTTGGAACTGAACCACAGGGAACCAGTGCTGAGGGCGGCAGGAGGCGCGGTGCAGTGGCTGGGGGCCGGCGCCGGCGCCGCATGTGAGTCCCCGCTTTCTCCAGCCGGCCGGCGCCTTATCTTGCTCTAAATACTCACACGTACACCGAGGCCGCCCTGCGCCGCTGCATAGCCACGGCAGCCTCTGAAATATAAGACTGTAGAATGCAACGCCACCGCCGGCATTCCTCTGCTAATTGCTACCCGAGGCACTCTCACCACTGATGAGCCGCGAAGAAGAAATCTATTTCCTCCTTACTAATAATATTCCAGGAACTATTTGCACTTTAGTCATCTTTGCCGGTTATTTCAAAGCAGGCTGTAGCCAAATGCTGCGCATCCAGAAAATACAAACAAACAAACGCCGTCCGAAGCACGTGGTCAGCACATTGCTCTCCCGCCGTCGTCAGTTTTCGTGACCAGTGGCGCTACTTTTCATTCAAGGAGCTCCTCAATTCGTTTCACAATGGCTGAGTGCACCCCACTTACCAACAGCATTTTGGAAATCTGGATGGTGACCCATCCAAGTGCTAGCCAGGGTCGACAGTGCTTAACTTCAGTGGTCTGACGTGAACTAGTGCTACCTCTGAGGCAAAGCCGTTGGCCCAGACTGACTGTTGCTCGAGACAGTTTTTAGGTTGTCTACCCGTTGCGACGATTGTAGAATCAGCTTCTGTGAATTTAGGAACGACCTCTAATTTCAAGAAGGACCTCATCACTCCTTCAAAAACCTTTGTTGTTCAAGCGGCTTCTGGTTTAGCCCATCATCATGCAGACTGGGAGAGAATGAAATAGAAATAAAAATTAAGATGCAAAATTTTATCAGTAAAACTTATTCAGAAAAGAGGGATGTTTGCTAGCTAACGGAGGCACATGGTTTGAGTTGTAATTGACTTCTAGTGTGCTGTCTCGGCTACGAAATACTAAGATTACATTAGATGTATGTCTACCATTCATAGTATTCGAAAGGTAAGGTTTCATGTCTCTCCATGCTAGGATGCTTTCTTAATGCATTGTACCGTATTATGGTACAAACACAGAAGTATACATCATACTGAAGAATATTTTCACTTCGTGATATATATGAATCGTGCCGGATCACTTATGTAATCAAAACCCGCACCAGAGGCACAACATGCTTTCTAACTCTCATACCGATGTTTGTTTTAACGACTTCTTGATGTAATTTACTGACAAATTAATGAAACTGATTAATCCGGAAAAATATTTTAAAAGCTCTAAAAGTTGTTTCATTAATAACTTCCCATATTTTCATCTGGTAGAGGTTTTAACCCCCCGCCCCCCCCCATGAACCACAGACCTCCCCGTTGGTGGGGAGGCTTGCGTGCCTCAGCGACACAGATAGCCGTACCGTACGTGCAACCACAACGGAGGGGTATCTGTTGAGAGGCCAGACAAACGTATGGTTCCTGAAGAGGGGCAGCAGCCTTTTCAGTAGTTGCAGGGGCAACAGTCTGGATGTTTGACTGATCTGGCCTTGTAAAACTAACCAAAACGGCCTTGCTGTGCTGGTACTGCGAACGGCTGGATAAATGATGATGGCGTCCTCTTGGGTAAAATATTCCGGAGGTAAAATAGTCCCCCATTCGGATCTCCGGGCGGGGACTGCTCAGGAGGACGTTGTTATCAGGAGAAAGAAAACTGGCCTTCTACGGATCGGAGCGTGGAATGTCAGATCCCTTAATCGGGCAGGTAGGTTAAAAAATTTAAAAAGGGAAATGGATAGGTTAAAGTTGGTTATAGTGGGAATTAGTGAAGTTCGGTGGCAGGAGGAACAAGACTTTTGGTCAGATGAATACAGGGTTATAAATACAAAATCAAATAGGGGTAATGCAGGAGTAGGTTTAATAATGAATAAAGCAATAGGAATGCGGGTAAACTACTACAAACAGCACAGTGAACGCATTGTTGTGGCCAAGATAGGCACGAAGCCCCACGCCTACGACAGTAGTACAAGTCTATATGCCTAGTAGCTCTGCAGATGACGAAGAAATTGAAGAAATGTATGATGACATAAAAGAAATTATTCAGATAGTGAAGGGAGACGAAAATTTAATAGTAATGGGTGACTGGAATTCGACAGTAGGAAAAGGAAGAGAAGGAAACGTAGTAGGTAAATATGGATTGGGGGTAAGAAATGAAAGAGAAAGCCGCCTGATAGAATTTTGCACAGAGCACAACTTAATCATAGCTAACACTTGGTTCAAGAATCATGAAATAAGGTTGTATACATGGAAGAACCCTGGAGATACTAAAAGGTTTCAGATAGATTATATAATGGTAAGACAGAGATTTAGGAACCAGGTTTTAAATTGTAAGACATTTCCAGGGGCAGATGTGGACTCTGACCACAATCTATTGGTTATGAACTGCAGATTAAAAATGAAGAAACTGCAAAAAGGTGGGAATTTAAGGAGATGGGACCTAGATGGGACCTGGATAAACTGAAAGAGCCAGAGGTTGTACAGAGTTTCAGGGAGAGCATAAGGGAACAATTGACAAGAATGGGGGAAAGAAATACAGTAGAAAAAGAATGGGTAGCTTTGAGGGATGTAGTAGTGAAGGCAGCAGAGGGTCAAGTAGGTAAAAAGACGAGGGCTAGTAGAAATCCTTGGGTGACAGAAGAAATATTGAATTTAATTGACGAAAGGAGAAAATATAAAAATGCAGTAAATGGAGCAGGCAAAAAGGAATACTAACGTTTCAAAAATGAGATCGACAGGAAGTGCAAAATGACTAAACAGGCATGGCTAGAGGACAAATGTAACGATGTAGAGGCTTTTCCCACGAGGGGTAAGATAGATACTGCCTACAAGAAAATTAAAGAGACCTTTGGAGATTGGAGAACCACTTGTATGAATATCAAGAGCTCAGATGGAAACCCAGTTCTAAGCAATGAAGGGAAAGCAGAAAGGTGGAAGGAGTATATAGAGGGTCTACACAAGGGCGATGTACTTGAGGGCAATGTTATAGAAATGGAAGAGGATGTAGATGAAGATGAAATGGGAGATATCATATTGCGTGAAGAGTTTGATAGAGCACTGAAAGACCTAAGTCGAAACAAGGCCCCGGGAGTAGAAAACATTCCGTTAGAACTACTGACAGCGTTATGAGAGCCAGTCCTGACAAAACTCTACCATCTGGTGAGCAAAATGTATGAGACAGGCGAAATACCCTCAGACTTCAAGAAGAATATAATAATTCCAATTCCAAAGAAAGCAGGTGTTGACAGATGTGAAAATTACTGAACTATCAGTTTAATAAGTCACGGCTGCAAAATACTAACGCGAATTCTTTACAGACGAATGGAAAATCTGGTAGAAGCCGACCTCGGGGAAGATCAGTTTCGATTCCGTAAAAATATAGGAACACGTGAGGCAATACTGACCCTACAACTTATTTTAGAAGCTAGATTAAGAAAAGGCAAACCTACGTTTCTAGCATTTGTAGACTTGGAGAAAGCTTTTGACAATGTCGACTGGAGTACTCTCTTTCAAATTCTGAACGTGGCAGGGGTAAAGTACAGGGAGCGAAAAGCTATTTACAATTTGTACAGAAACCAGATGGCAGTTATAAGAGTCGAGGGACATGAGAGGGAAGCACTGGTTGGGAAGGGAGTGAGACAGGGTTCTAGCCTCTCCCCGATGTTGTTCAGTCTGTATATTGAGCAAGCAGTAAAAGAAGCAAAAGAAAAATTCGGAGTAGGTATCAAAATCCATGAACAGGAAATAAAAACTTTGAGCTTCGCCGATGACATTATAATTCTGTCAGAGACAGCAAAGGACTTGCAAGAGCAGTTGAACGGAATGGACAGTGTCTTGAAAGGAGGATATAAGATGAACATCAACAAAAGCGAAACGAGGGTCATGGAATGTAGTCGAATTAAGTCGGGTGATGCTGAGGGAATTGGATTAGGAAATGAGACACTTAAAGCAGTAAAGGAGTTTTGCTATTTGGGGAGCAAAATAACTGATGGTGGTCGAAGTAGAGAGGATATAAAATGTAGACTGGCAATGGCAAGGAAAGCGTTTCTGAAGAAGAGGAAGTTGTTAACCTCAAGTATAGATTTAAGTGTCAGGAAGTCGTCTCTGAAAGTATTTGTATGGAGTGTAGCCATGAACGGATGTGAAACATGGACGATAAATAGTTTGGACAAGAAGAGAATAGAAGATTTCGAAATGTGATGCTACGGAGGAATGCTGAAGATTAGATGGATAGATCACATAAGTAATGAGGAGGTATTGAATAGAATTGGGGAGAAGAGGAGTTTGTGGCACAACTTGACTAGAAGAAGGGATCGGTTGGTAGGACATGTTCTGAGGCATCAAGGGATCACCAGTTTAGTATTAGAGGGCAGTGTGGAGGGTAAAAATCGTAGAGGGAGACCAAGAGATGAATACACTAAGCAGATTCAGAAGGATGTAGGTTGCAGTAGGTACTGGGAGATGAAGAAGCTTGCACAGGATAGAGTAGCATGGAGAGCTGCATCAAACAAGTCTCATGACTGAAGACCACAACAACAACAGAGGTTTTGAATCATCCGACAGTTACTGCTAACGTAACATGTGGGAACGCTTTATTGACATAAAAATACAAGAAGTACATAGGAGTCCAATTCATCAACCCTGTTTCTTTTACAATATAGTTTGTTACTATCGTAAGATCGAATCATAAGAGCGCTATGTATGAGGCAAGAGAGGTTCTGGATAGATGCCGAAAAAACATATAACTGTTAAACATTTATTCAAGGACCTTCTTGCGCTAAGCACTGCGCGCTCATGACTCGTTCCTCTGATGTCAGCTATCTGACCTACATTGTAAAGCAATGACGGCCCTGGATCCTGCATGTACTTTTGAAAGAAGGAAGGAAGGAAATAAAGAAGGCTAGGGTTTAACGTCCCGTCGACAACGAAGTCATTAGAGATGGAGCACAAGCTGGGATTAAGGAAGGGTGGAGAAGGAAACCGGTCGAGCCTTTCAAATAAACTATCCCGGTATTTGCCTTAAGCGATTTAGGGAAATCTCGGAAAATATAAATGTGAATGGCCGGACGGGGATTTGAACCGTCATCCACCCAAACGTGAGTCTAGCGTGCTAAACACTCAGCCGCCTCACTCTGTACATGTGCTTTTCACGCCAACTACGAGTCCTCACAAATAATGATCATATAATTTTCGACTTGGTGATGATTTAAGATCTAAACTAGTCGAAAATAAAGAAACAATATATTATGGTGGTGGTGGCGTCTTTCTTGAATAATCTAACAGCTTTGGAACACTGATAGCAGAAATAAAGCTAATCAAATGCTTTTTTTTATTTTATCCATTTCCGTGATCAGGGGGTATGCTCGAAATAGTACGAAAAATAGTTTTTAAAGTAGCTGAGAAGGATGTTCCTTGAAACAAGACGTCTTTCCCGACACCATGCAAACATATAAAGAAGCATACGTACAACCCCAGCCGTACTATGAAGGAAAATATACACGTTTCAGTCGATATTTACGCACATGCTGACTGCGCTTAAGAAAAGGGCAGAGCTGGAGGTTCACTTTGAACTTATTACCCAGAATTATATAAAACAGGCATGGAAAATGTATTTCCTCGTTGGAAACAACAATACAGGAATAGCATGAAACAGAATGAGTGTTTTACAGTTGTCAGAAAGAAAACAGAGAAAGATCATGTATTCGTCGATAGAACTGCTACATACACCAGCACAGCATGCAAAATTCACAAATGTAGACCACGAATCTGGAGCAGCTCAGTGACTTCCGGACAGTCAAAACCTTTATAAACTGAAGGGCCAAAGAAACTGGTACACCTGCCTAATATCATGTAGGGCCCTAGCGAGCACGCAGAAGTGCCGCAACACGACGTGGCATGGACGCGAATGTTGTCTGAAGTAGGGCTGGAGGGAGCTGACACCATGAATCCTGCACGGCTGTCCATTAATCCGGAAGAGTACAAGGGGGCGGAGATATCTTCTGAACAGCACGTTTGAAGGCCTCTCAGATATGCTCAATAATGTGGATTTCTGGGGCGTCTGGTGACCAGCGGAAGTGTTTAAGGGGACCACACTGTCGTTCAGGTAAAAAAAATCGATTTTCGGTTTTCATCATATTTTGATAGATTAAGGTTTTATTTAAGTATTCTGAAAAGGTTTCTGCCGAAAAAAATTTTTTTCGAGCATTTAAAGAGCATATTCCTACTACATGTGTTTATATGCCACGCCCACTTTTCAGTCACCTACTTTTCTGCATATATTTTAGATCTTTATATCCCCTTCATTGCATGTTAGGGATTTTTTTTTTTTTACTCCCGAGTGTGTTGGCTATCCTTGGAATGCAACGGTCGGTATTCTTTTGTTTCTGCTGTTTGTACACAACACGCTTTGAAACACGCCGTTAGTTTTGTTCAAGTGTGATTGCGAGTAGTTCTTATAGAAAACTTGCAGTTATACTATGGGCAGGCAATTACGAGAAACGAAGAAAATCTGGAGGCAATGAAGAGAGATGTTTGGGTCACATTCTTCCATAAGTCCTCTATTGATGATAAGCCATGTCTTGGATTGTGTCCATCAGGAGAAAATTCGTGGTGCAAATACAATAGGGCTCAGGCAACTGGATAATCTTATTCTCAACATCATTCTCTTCCTGCTGCTGTTATTACAGCAATTAAACCTATTTTAAGAGACTTGGCTCATCCTGACCTTCTAAGGAAATGTCTGCATAGGCAGACACAGAATCCAAATGAATGTTTCAACAGCATAAACTGGAACCGCCTTCCTAAAACTGTTTTTGTAGGCACGCATACAATGAAACTAGGAGTTCATGATGCTGTTATTGCATTCAATTGTGGTAAGATTGGAAAGTGTTGGGTACTTAAAAAGCTGGGAATTAATCCTGGTGAAAATATGATCACTTGGCTGCAACATTGCGATAAAATGAGGATAGCCAATACAGACAGGACTGCATCTAATATGGCCAAGAAAGCAAGACAAACCTCCAGGAAGGCGAAAAATAAGCTGAAGACCTGCTATAGGCCAAAGAAGGGCCATCATATGCAGCAGGACAGTTTTAATTAACTGTAAGTAACAAATTTCAGAAGTTTTTTCTTTAAAGTCAATTTCCTGCAAACTAAAATTTTCAGTACCGCTACAGATGCCTCATTATATCAGAAAGTATCATAGATAAATGAATGAAATTTTCAGAGACACTGCATAACATAAAAATCCACCTCTGGTACTACATTCATTAATATCCCCCATTAGGAAGTTCACAAAAAAATCTTTTCTTCAGAAAAATCTTAATATTTTTTGTTAATAAATTTAGAAAAGTATTTCTTAAATACTATAAAATGGATGAAGCAGATTTTAGTATAGTTGACTCTATTAGCATCACGTAACATACAGTAAAAATATTAAGGACTTGCATCAAATAGGTTTTTCGGAAATGGGTCAAATACATTCCTAAACTAACATGGATTAGATAGGCAGAAGAGTGTTCCTGGAACCACTCTCTAGCAATTCTGGACGTGGTTGTCGCATTGTTCTACTGAAATTTCCCAAGTCTGTCGGCATGCAGAATGGATGCAGGTGATCATGCAGGTTGCTTACGTACGTTTCACCTGTTAGAGTCGTATCTAGATGTATCTGGGGTCCCATATCACTCCGACGCCAAACGTCCCACAACATTATAGAGCTCCACGAGCTTCAAAAGTCCCCTGATGATATGCAGAGTTCATGGATTCATGAGGTTGTCTCCATACCACTACACGTCCGTCCGCTCGCTAGAATTTGAAACGAGACTCGTCCTACCAGGCAACATTAACAGCCCAATGTCGGTGTCGACGGGCCCAGGTGAAGCGTAAAGCTTTGTGTCATGCACTCACCAAAGGTACACGAGAGGGCCTTCGGTTTCAAAAACCCATATCAATGATGTTTCTTTGAATTGTTCGCACGCTGTCACTTATTGATGGCCCAGCATTGAAATGTGCAGTAATCTGCGGAAGGGTTGCGCTTCTGTCACGCTGAACGATTCTCTTCAGTTGTCGTTGGTCGTTGGTCCTGTTCTTCCAGGATCTTTTACCGGCCGCAGCAATGTCGGAGATTTGATGTTTTACCGGGTTCCTGATATTCAAGGTACACGCGTGAAATGCTCGTAAGGGAAAATCCCCACTTCATCGCTACCTCGGAGAGGCTGTATCCCATTGCCGTGCGCCGACAAAACGGCACTCACTTAAATCTTGATAACCTGTCAGTGCAGCTGCAGTAACCGATACAACTACTGCGGCAGACACTTGTGCCGACAGCAGCACCGTATTTTGCCTCTTCACATATCTCTGTATTGGAATACACATTCCTATACCAGTTTCTTTGGCGCTTCAGTGTAAATGTTAGTGTAACAGGCGACAACACGTCTGCAGGCCGGCCCAGCCGTTTTAAAAGCTTCCTCTCGACTCGAAAGCAATGAAGGTTATCGGGGAAAAGGGAGACGGGGCATAATTGGCGGTGGTGCTGAAGTCCGCATTTAATCAGCAAAGGCGCTGCCTGGTGGACACGAGCCCTGACGTGGAGTAGCCGTCGGAACTGTCATAGTGGTGGTGTATTGTTGTATACTCTACATGAAATGTAGCTTTGGTTTAGATATTCAATAACATTCTTTTAAATCTCTACTGATTTAAGAAATTCTGAGATTCTTGGACCAAAACTATTCTCTCTAACGTCACCCTAGAAATGCCTCAGAACAATTCTTCTACCTCTATTTCTGTTGTTCCCTGCTCCAGATCCAATTAGCTTCTATTTAAGAGTCTTCTATTATCTGGTAATTTCGAAGTTTGCTGAGTTTGAAAGAAACGAAAAAGATCATTCGAGCGATATACGTAACTTAAATGTAAAGGACACAATTCGATTCACTTGACCAAGATGTTGATAAGTTGAACTTCATTTAAGGCAGAAATGTTTCAAACGTTATTGTCTGCGTAATTCAATGCTATTTCATCTTACTATACCACCTGCTGGGCGATGCTTTGTGTACTAGCAGGTAAGGTTATTAAATGTACCAAAGCTCCCCGAAATAAAAGTAACAGACTAATCGCGTTCTACAATATTTTCCAGGTTTCTGCTACCATTAAGGCATTTTTCTGCACACGATATGTAAGACGCATGAAAACTTTCACATCTCATAGTACACAACTGAAAACCTTTGTTTTGATGTACGGGTCGGAGTCGTGGACGTTGCGGAAGCATGTCGAAACGCATACACAGGCACTGAAATGAAATTTATCAGAGGCACGAAAGATTGCAGTGAGAGGCATCACATAGGAATGGAGACGTCAGAGCTGAGTTGAGAATTTACTCAGCTAACGAGTTAACAATATAAACAAAGTGAAATGGTTGAAATATATCGATTAGATGCCAGAATGAAGACTCAAAACACAAGTACTGACGCGTAAACAACAAGCCCATAGCTCGACTGAGGTTGGAACAGGCGAGGGGCTTACTCCTTAAAGTGAACAAGAAGGAGAAAATGAAGAATTTTTAAGAGGTAAAAATAGCAAGGCACCTGGAAACGTAGTTGGATTTGAAAGAAAACGATTGAATGCTGCTCAGTCTTCCACATGTGACATTGATACCTCGGTCAGCATTGTGTTCTGGTGATTAGTTCGAGAAAGGTACAATGATTTCTCATCCTTGGAGGACGCCTTAGAGCTCCGGTCTTTTATGATGCATGATAGATATCTGAAAGACGCTTAGAGTCCGAAGTGTCGTCATCAGAGAGGTCTACAGCAGTGGAGAACCAGTTCGAGAAGAGATGTTGTTCATGTTATTCATTCAAGCTTAGCGGTTTGCATTAGTTGTTAAGGAGAGGTAACAGCACTTTGTGACCACCCTACAGAGTAGGTCTTTTGGATAGTTTCATTTTGGTGCATATTTACTAGTTTATATAAGTCATTCTTCCATTTATACAGATCACGGTCAGTTTCTCGAAGCAAAACGAGGTTTGCACACTGATAACATTCAGCGCTAAACACAAAGAATGTTAATTCAGTTTTACACTGAAGCGCGACAGAAACTATTATAGGCATGCGTATTCAAATACAGATATATGTAAACAGGGCGAATACAGCGTTGCGGTCGGCAACGCCTATATAAGACAAGTGTCTGTCGCAGTTGTTAGGTAGGTTACTGCTGCTAAAATGACAGGTTATCATGATTTAAGTGACTTCGAACGTGGTGTTTAGTCGGCGCAAGAGCGATGGGGTACAGCATCTCCACCGGCCGGAGTGGCCGAGCGGCTCTATGCGCTACAGTCTGGAACCGCGCGACCGCTACGGTTGCAGGTTCTAATCCTGCCTCGGGCATGGATGTGTGTGATGTCCTTAGGTTAGTTAGGTTTAAGTAGTTCTAAGTTCTAGGGGACTGATGACCTCAGAAGTTAAGTCCCATAGTGCTCAGACCCATTTGAACCATACAGCATCTCTGACGTAGCGATGAAGTGGGGATTTTTCCACACGACCATTTCACGAGTATACCATGAATATCAGGAATCCGGTAAAACATCAAATCTCCGACATCGCTGCGGCCGGAAAAAGATCCTGTAAGCATGGGACCAACGACGACTGAAGAGAATCGTTCAACGTGACAGAAGTATAATCCTTCCGCAAATTCTTGCAGATTTAAATGCTGAGTCATCAAGAAGTTCTAGCGTGCAACCCATGCAAAGAAACGTGACCAATATGGGCTTTCAGAGCCGAAGGCCCCCTAATGTACCCTTGATGACTGCACGACTCAAAGCTTTACGCCTCGCCTGGGTCTGTCAACACCGACAATGGACTGATGATGACTGGAAACATGTTGCCTGGTCTAACGAGTCTCGTTTCAAATTCTATCGAGCGGCTGAACGTGTACGGCTACGGGAACAACCTCATGAATCCATGGACTCAGGATATCAGCAGGGGACTGTTCAATCTGGTGAAGGTTCTGTAATGGTGTGGCGCGTGTGCAGTTGGTGTGATATGGGACCCGTGACACGTGTAGATACGACACTGATAGGTGACACGTACATATGCATCCTGTTTGATCATCTCCATCCATTAATGTCCATTGTGCATTCCGACGGACTTGGGCAATTGCAGCAGGACAATGCGACACTCTACACGTCTAGATTTGCTAAAGAATGTTTCCAGGAACACTCCTCTGAGTTTAAGCACTTCCTGTTAAACTGATATTACAAGTTCTTAGCGGTGCCTGGCGGAATTTCTATGTGAGAGGCAAACGTAAAAGCTAAATTTCTTCTCCCTCAAATTAAAGTGCCTTTCCTGATTTTTCTTTGGTTTCTTTTAAAGCTTACTCAATGTACAGACTGAATGAAATGGGGAATAATCTGCAACTCTTCTGCCTTCTTAACTCCTGCCTCGTTTCCATGTCCTTAGGCTGTAATAAGCGCAGTCTCTATTTTGTACGAGTTCTACGATGGCGGTGCTGTAGAGTAACGCCTCAGAATTTTTATGTGAAAACTGTTAAAGCTTTTTTAGAAAATAAAACAAACGTTATTAATATTCTACATTTTTACCCTTCAAGTCTACATATTTACATCTAAACATAGCTACCCTAGCGGCAAACACTTTTCACTCAACGACCAATTTGTTGATGCCGTCACTGTCGAATGTTACACTCTGGTAACGGAGCCTCAACCTCACCTCTGCTTGCATCACTTCATCACAATCAAAGCGTAATTTTCGAAAGTGTTATTTAAGTTTTGGAAACAGATGCAAATCGAATTGTCGCAGAGCTCGTGTGTGGTATGGCGTTGCCATGCTTCACGTGTGGACTAACTGTTCAAATTCCAAAGGCGATTAGAACACGGTGCTTCTCACAAACCGACTTACTTACGTTGCGCACCATGTTACACGCTAAAATTCTGAACCCTTTAGTGGCAGAGGACTGCAAATATGTAGATACGAAGACTGAAGAAACAAAATGTTAATAACGCTCATTTTGCTCGTTTTATTTAAAAAGCTTTTAGGATTTTCACATAAAAATTCGGAAGCACTACTTTTCAGCACGCACTGGTTGATAGCTTATTGCTCACCTCACTTCATCACTCTTACCTTCATCATGTCAAAAAGTGTGTTTCAGGATACACCGTCAAAACTGTCTCTTTACGTATGTATATTTATAAATTAAAGTAACCCACAGTAGTATCGGTTTGTATGTTCAAGATTAATCTCAGGAGTTATGATACAGTGGTAGACTGATTCACAAGGAAGGTTTGTGTATATAATTTATAAAAAATATGTATAAATTTTCTATATTATGATGAATCAGTTAGCTTGATGCTCTGAAAACGATGCCATTGATATCCGGCAGGAAGATGCAGAACTCCTCTCCACCTGACTGCAGCGACAGGCTGGCTCCAACTACCACTATCTGGAGGCCGGAGCTAGATACTGCCGAGTTTCTGAACGACCTGTAAAAGCAAGGTATACAGTAAAGTGACAAAAGCTATGGGGCAGTGATACGCACATCTACAGATGACGGTAGTATCGCGTACGTAAGGTATAACAGGGCAGTGCGTTGGCCTAGCTGTCGTTTGTTCTCAGGTATCCCACGTGAAGAGGTTTCCGACGTGATTGTGGCCACGTGACGGGAATTAACAGACCTTGAATACGGGCTGATAGTTGAAGCCAGATGCATGGTCCCATTTCGGAAGTCGTTGGGGAATTCAATATTCTGCGATCAACAGTGTCAAGATTGTGCCGAGAGTACTAAGATTCAGGCATTACCTCTCATCACAGACGGCCTTCACTCACCGACCGAGAGCAGCGGCATTTGGATAGAATTATCATTGCTAACAGACAAACAACAATGCGTGAAATAATCACAGAAAACATCTGGGACGTACGGCGAATGTATCGTTTAGGATAGTGCACCGAAATTTGTTGTTAATGGACTGCAGCAGCAGGCGACTGACCCAAATGTCTTTGATAACAACACTGCATCGCCTGCAGCGCCTCTCCTGGGTTCATAACCATATAGGTTGGACACTAGACAATTGGGAAACTGCGACTGGTCAGATGAGACCCGCTTTCAGTTGGTAAGAGTTGATGAGAGGGTTCGAGTGTGGAACAGATCCCACGAAGCCATGGGGCGAAGTTGTCAACAAGGTACTGGACAAGCTGGTGTTGCTTCCACAATGGTGTGTGCAATGTTTACATGGAATGGTCCTCCGGTCTAACAGAACCGAGCATTGACTAAATGATTATGTTCAACTACTTGGAGACCATTTCAACCCTTCATTCGCTTCAAGTTCCCAATCAACGAGGAAATTTATATGGATTACAATGCTCCATGTCCACAATTGTTCGCGATTGATCTGAAGAACGTTCTTGACATTAGAGCTCGTGGCATAACATCTACATCTACATACATACTCCGCAATCCACCATACGGTGCGTGGCGGAGGGTATCTCGTACCACAACTAGCATCTTCTCTCCCTGTTCCACTCCCAAACAAAACGAGGGAAAAATGACTGCCTATATGCCTCTGTACGAGCCCTAATCCCTCTTATCTTATTTTTGTGGTCTTTCAGCGAAATGTAAGTTGGCGGCAGTAAAATTGTACTGCAGTCAGCCTCAAATGCTTGTTCTCTAAATTTCCTCAGTAGCGACTCACGAAAAGAACGCCTCCTTTCCTCTAGAGACTCCCACCCGAGTTCCTGAAGCATTTCCGAAACATTCACCTGACTGTCAAACTTACCAGTAACAAATCTAGCAACCAGCCTCTGAATTGCTTCTATGTCCTCCCTCAATCCGACCTGACAGGGATCCCAAACACTCGAGCAGAACTCAAGAATAGGTCGTATTAGTGTTTTATAAGCGGTCTCCTTTACAGATGAACCACATCTTCCCAAAATTCTACCAAAGAACCGAAGACGACTATCCGCCTTCCCCAAAACTGCCATTACGTGCTTGTCCCACTTCATATCGCTCTGCAATGTTACGCCCAAATATTTAATCGACTTGACTGTGTCAAGCGGTACACTGCTAATGGAGTATTCAAACATTACAGGATTATTTTTCCTATTCATCTGCATTGTACACCACAGCATCATCACCAAACAGCCGCACATTGCTATCCACCCTACCCAAAAGATAATTTATGTAGATAGAAAACAACAGCGGACCTACCACACTTCTCTGGGACACTCCAGATGGTACCCTCACCTCCGATGAACACTCACCATCGAGGACAACGTACTGGGTTCTATTACTTAAGAAGTCTTCGAGCCACACACATACTTGGGAACCAATCCCATACGCTCGCACCTTAGTTAGGAGTCTGCAGTGGGGCATTGAACATCTATGGAACGTAATCGAGAGGTCAGTTCGTGCACAAACTTCTGTACCGACAACAATTCCAGACAGATGACTCAATATTTTTGCAGGAGACATCCAGTGACTTGTTGAGTCCATTCCACGACGGGAAAATGAGATCCGAAGCAATACTGAGAGGTATAGCATGACTTTTGTCACCTTAGTGTAAACGACATTCGAGTGGCTATAGCCTATGCCCAATTGGCGGTGCTGTCTGGCGGACCAAGTGGCGTGGTCGCTCGCATCATTGCCACTATACGTCGGTCGAAAATGCCAATTAAACATGCAACACATAGCATTCATGTTTCCCGAGAACTCTCTGGGATGTTGTAAGTATTAATATGAGTAGTCAGGTACTAATTTCAGAAGCACTTCTGCACGGACTCTGTTGGGAGTGGTTCACGTGCCGACGTGAACGACTGCAGTGCACCACGGCGGCGCCGGCTCGCTCAAAGCAATCGGCCTGGGTGCGGCATTAGGCACGGCCCGGCGGTCCCGAAGCGATCGCATGCGCGCCACTAATTAAATCGGCTGACAATGCAGGAGGAGGTGGCGGGCGGCTCAATGATGAACGGCCGCCCGACCGGCCATTCATTCCGCTCTGGGCGCTGCTGCCTGTGTTGCTCCTAAGCGAGGGTCGCCAGCCTCTGTTTGGGAGGTTCGACCACCCACAAGGCTCCAGCAGCGACCACCGATCGTTTCCTGATAAGGAACTCTTAATCTTCTAAAGTCACTACAAGAAGCTGGGTGGCGCACTGGAGATGGGAAAAACAGATCGGTGGCCAAAGCCCTCGGAGCCCAGATACTCCAAGGGCTTCATTTAGAGTTACTTATCTTTGAAGTCAGCTTCATTTCATACTCAAGAGGTGAACACGGCAAGTGCCACAAGTCGGTTTCCCAGAAAATCTGATCACTAGAAGAGGGACAAAATGAGCGAACATGTGTCTCGGCTTAGCTGTGTATACTTGACCGTCAGGCGAATGTTACGGAAATGCTTCAGAAAACGACAGTCAGAGTTTTCAAGATATTTATGTGCCTTCTAGCGATTACATATTTCGTCTGAAGTGGTGGCACAGTGGATAGCACCGCGGCTTCACACTTATGAGGCCAGTGTTCGAAACCCGATTGTTATACTTCCGTTTTTCGTTTATCTAACCGTATCTGTAGAAGATTAATAACCAATGTTTTCCCATGTATACTGAAATAACGTTGCCCTTAATAGTCTACTGACTATAAGTACGGTGAATAAATTCAAGAAAAACACCAGTAAATGAATGACAATATTATTTGAAGTTGTTTTCTGTGGAATTCTGTATTGTACCTTGATTCATAACTACTTGCAAGCGCCAGTTTACGGTAAAGTGATCCTCTAAGCGTGGTTTCCCACTTAATTATTGCCCACACATGAAGTGGCTGTGCGGTTCTGGGCGCTACAGTCTGGAGCCGAGCGACCGCTACCGTCGCAGGTTCGAATCCTGCCTCGGGCATGGATGTGTGTGATGTCCTTAGGTTAGTTAGGTTTAATTAGTTCTAAGTTCTAGGCGACTGATGACCTCAGAAGTTAAGTCGCATAGTACTCAGAGCCATTTTTTGAAATCTTCATCAAAATTAGTGAACGAAATACAATAATTTGAAGATTTAAAAAGTTTGTAACCCCTGAAAATATCATACACACCTGTTCCCATTGTGGAACCCAACTCACAAGGTGTGAGGTCTGGAGACGTAGGAGTCACCGGCGACGAAGTTTATCTCCTGCTTTTTCCAGGTCTCCACACCTCACACCTTGTGACTTTTGTCTGTGGGGTTACGTTACGTGAAAGACCGCGCTTTTAAATCCCCTTTCGCCCTGTGGAATTCTGTATTGTACCTTTGTTCATAATTACTTGCAAGCGCCGGTTTATGCGTGGTTTCCCACTTAATTATTGCCCACACATGAAGTGGCTGTGCGGTTCTGGGCGCTATGCCTCACACCCTTGAAAGACTGCGACATCGCATTGTTGAAGCTGTGAATTCGGTAACGAGAGGCCAGATGCTTCGTGTTGTCAGGAAATGAGCCACCGTTCTGATATTTGTCATGTAATACATGTTACTTCAGTTCATAAAAATTTGAACTTTCCTCTTTCGAGGAAAGTTGGAATTGTGCTTGTATTTTTTGTAGTATGGAGACAATAAACGTTTGAAATCTGTTCCTCCTTTTTGAATATCCCTCTATAAGAGGCAGAAAAATCTGCTGAAACCGTATTCCAACTATTTGCAATACTTTTTTTTATAAACATGATTTTTAATTTTGTTATCCGGGGTATATATGTACAAATTTTTTCGAATTTCTTACTCGAGAGCAAGCCACGTATAGTTGGCCGTTAGAGTAGCAGGAGTCTTTGAAGCTGATGCCGCAATATTTTAAAGTTCGTCCATGAGATTTGTTAACTGGTAAACTGCTGGTAATTTGATTGGAAAGTGCAGTCTTGTAAGTTGGAATGGTGGTTCAGTAGACATCAGTGGTATTCTGTGGATAAATAGGGAGTTCCCTTTGTACTTTCCAGTCCTAAATTCGGCTTTGATGATGTTATTCGATATCTGTTTGACCACCAACATTACATAGTTTTGGTGAGTTGAGATTTCTGAGTAGTATGATCGTCGATCCAGTTTTAAGTTGAAGGCAGTGCAATAGCATTCCTGGTACAGTACTTGAAAAGAGTTTGTAAATGTTGTATGGAAAATCACTCTTTCTTCAACGTTTATCCTCGTGTCGATCGATTTGTATATTCACTTTCCGCAGAGAATTTTCTTTTGAATGTTAAAGCTGATATTGTCGACAATATTATTTTTAATTGCCAAAATTGCCCTTTCAAATAGCCATTTCGGATTGGTATAGTTCTGAACAACGTTTGGATAAACTTGGTCGATGAGTTCATTTTCAGCCGTAGCTATGTTCCAGAAATCTCTGTTGAGTTTAACGAGGCCGGTCGTCTGGTCAGTAGGATATTTGCCTTCGCCTAATTGTGGAACTTGTTGAGCAAAATGTGCTGTTGTTTCGTCTTTCGATAGTTTAGCTCTCATATTTATTGTTAGTCGCAGTATTTGTATGTGTGGCCAGATATGTGATTTTTTTTTAAGCATGCACTGATCTCGCCTGCTTGTGTTGACTTGGAGATAACTGGAAATGTTTGTCGATAATCTCCTGGGATTTTGAGTAGAACTCCTCCCATCACTTCAGAGTTTCCTCGCAAGTCTTGTAATGTTATGTGCACGCCTTCGAGTGATTTTTATGTGCCATTGTGTCTTCGCCCCAGAAGATAATTAAGATAATTTTAGTTTGCTTTAGAAATTCATCACGTCCAGATGCTCTTGAGATTTTTACGTACCGGGCATTATTCTTCGGCCATATATACTAGAAGGTGTCAGATAGATTATATAATGGTAAGACAAAGATTTAGGAACCAGGTTTTATATTATAAGACATTTCCAGGTGCAGATGTGGACTCTGACCACAATCTGTTGGTTATGAACTGTAGATTAAAACTGAAGAAACTGCAAAAAGGTGGGAATTTAAGGAGATGGGACCTGGATAAACTGACAGAACCAGAGGCTGTACAGAGTTTCAGGGAGAGCATAAGGGAATGGGGGAAAGAAATACAGTAGAAGAAGAATAGGTAGCTTTGAGGGATTAGGTGGTGAATTCAGCAGAGGATCAAGTAGGTAAAAAGACGAGGGCTAGTAGAAATTCTTGGGTAACATAAGAAATATTGAACTTAATTGATGAAAGGAGAAAATATAAAAATGCAGTAAATGAAGCAGGCAAAAAGGAATACAAACGTCTCAAAAATGAGATCGACAGGAAGTGCAAAATGGCTAAGCAGGCATTGCTAGAGGACAAATGTAAGGATGTAGAGGCTTATCTCACTAGGGGCAAGATAGATACTGCCTACAGGAAAATTAAAGAGACCTTTGGAGAAAAGGGAACCACTTGTATGAATATCAAGAGCTCAGATGAAAACCCAGTTCCAAGCAAAGAAGGGAAAGCAGAATGGTGGAAGGAGTGTGTAGAGGGTCTATACAAGGGCGATGTACTTGAGGACAATATTATAGAAATGAAAGAGGATGTAGATGAAGATGAAATAGGAATACGATACTGCGTGAAGAGTTTGACAGAGCACTGAAAGACCTGAGTCGAAACAAGGCCCCGGAAGTATACCATATTCCATTAGAACTACTGTCGGCCTTTGGAGAGCTAGTCCTGACAAAACTCTACCATCTGGTGAGCAAGATGCATGAGACAGACGAAATACCCTCAAACTTCAATAAGAATATAATAGTTCCAATCCCAAAGAAAGCAGGCAATACTGACCCTACGACTTATCTTAGAAGAAAGATTAAGGAAAGGCAAACCTACGTTTCTAGCATTTGTAGACTTAGGGAAAGCTTTTGACAATGTTGACTGGAATACTCTCTTTCAAATTCTGAACGTGGCAGGGGTAAAATACAGGGAGCGAAAGGCTATTTATAATTTGTACGGAAACCAGATGGCAGTTATAAGAGTCGAGGGACACGAAAGGGAAGCAGTGGTTGGGAAGGGAGTGAGACAGGGTTGTAGCCTCTCCCCGGTGTTATTCAATCTGTATATTGAGCAAGCAGTAAAGGAAACAAAAGAAAAATTCGGAGTAGGTATTAAAATCCGTGGAGAAGAAATAAAAACTTTGAGGTTCGCCGATGACATTGTAATTCTGTCAGAGACAGCAAAGGACTTGTAAGAGCAGTTGAACGGAACGGACAGTGTCTTGAAAGGAGGATATAAGACGAACATCAACAAAAGCGAAACGATGATAATGGAATGTGGTCGAATTAAGTCGTGTGATGCTGAGGGAATTAGATTAGGAAATGAGGCACTTAAAGTAGTAAAGGAGTTTTGCTATTTGCGGAGCATAATAATTGATGATGGTCGAAGTAGAGAGGATATAAAATGTAGACTGGCAATGGCAATGAAAGCGTTTCTGAAGAAGAGAATTTTGTTAACATCGAGTTTAGATTAAGTGTCAGGAAGTCGTTTCTGAAAGTATTTGCATGGAGTGTAGCCATGTATGGAAGTGAAACATGGACGATAAGTAATTTGGACAAGAAGAGAATAGAAGCTTTCGAAATGTGGTGCTACAGAAGAATGCTGAAGATTAGATGGGTAGATCACATAATTAATGAGGAGGTTTTGAATAGAATTGGGGAAAAGAGGAGTTTGTGGCACAACTTGACAAGAAGAAGGGACCGGTACGTAGAATATGTTCTGAGGCATCAATGGATCACAAAATTAGCCATGGAGGGCAGCGTGGAGGGTAAAAATCGTGGAGGGAGACCAAGAGATGAATACACTAAACAGATTCAGAAGGATGTAGTTTGCAGTATATACTGGGAGATGAAGAAGCTTGCACAGGATAGAGTATCATGGAGAGCTGCATCAAACCAGTCACAGGACTGAATACCACAACAACAACATATTCAACGGTAGTTGTAGGGCGGCATGGGAAGTTCGTTCCAGTGGATGCAACGCCGGATGATGCTAGTGCAAGCCCGATGTGTTGTTCAGTACGTATTTCCGCCAGCAATAGATTTATTAGAAACGTTTTTCCGGTCCCGACTGATGCATCCAAGTAAATAATTCAGTCGGTGTTGTTGTCGATCCATTCCATGATGACGTCATTGAGGAGTGGTTTATTGTGAGCAAATGTAATGAAGTAGTTCGTTGATGTCGTAGCCTTTTTCCTTTGTAATTTTGAAATGTAGCACACTGATGGCAACTCTTCGTGTTGCTTGCATCCCGAGTTGTACTAAGGTCTTGTTGCTTATTGCTAAATAATTATCTCATAGACGAATTAATGTCTCATTGAAGATATCGTCGTTTAATTCGAAGGTCAGTTAGGATGAACTTGTCGGATTTGGCACAGTATTTCATCACTCATACTTTCTTTGAAGCAGTCCCATAGCTTTTTTTAGATTCGGTGGGTTACAAGTCCTTAGAATTACGGCTAATAAGTCTTTCATTTGTTCAGCTGAGGCTGTGAGGGAGGCTTCTTGTAGCGTTAATTCCCAATGGTTGTCGTTTTCCAATGGTCCTTAACGTTAGCATGGTTCTCTGTACGTCTGGCATAGGTGACCGTCAACAGTCTTGAGATCTGTGAAACTTTTGGGCCCTGTATTTCGTGTAGTAAATCCGGAGATAGAAACATTCGGCGTTGTTCTGATATACACTGTGTATTCGGTGTAGTACAACAGTTTGGATGTATGATCCTCTACTGGAATTCCTTTTCCTCGTCGTTCAAAAATTTTTCTTGTTGTGTTCCTGTATAATAGATCGGGACGTCGATCTACATTAATGTTTCCGCGAACGGATCCGTTTGGCACGGTTGGTAAATAGCTCTTAACATTGTCTTCTGAGGTGTTTCGCTCGCATTTTTCCTGACGGTGTCTTTTGTGAAGTAAACTGTCTGCTTATTTTTCAATTGTACTGCTACAATTCCAATTGGTTCGCGTTTGTGTATGGGAAAACTGAAAATCCGCCACGCTGCTTCGTTACTGTTGATGTATCATTCTATTTGGTACATGAGGATCTCGTCGTTTGTTTTGTTGTTCGCTGTCTTTGGCTACTTGAAAAAATGCCATTTCGCTGCGTTTGTTCACATTCTTACATTTGACGGATTTCACTGAATTGCAATTCTACGTTTATGTGTACTTGGAACGTTTCGGAAAGTAGTGTGTTATGTGGTACTATCCATTGATTACATATTTTCATCTTGGTCGCTGCCTTGTATTCGTATTTTTGCTGTGAAGTCACAGCTCCTGTAATTGAGACAGCCGTCAGCTCCGGTTTGTGTGTCGCCAAAATATGGTTTTGGGTAATTTTTTTGGACATTTTTCATCACTGATAAATGGCGAATTGGGGTTTAATGGCTCGCACGGTCCGTGAATAATGTTTTTCGCTACTATGTCGTGCAGTTCCGGCTCTTCTTGTCGATTGGGAAATTCACCTTGGATGATTTTTTCGATACCCGTAGGATGAATTCTATCGTGTAGCCATGTGAGATTGTGTAAAATCAGTAAAATTGAGTAAAATCAGTAAGCGGATCGAAATCTATTCAGTGATCACACCTGTACCGAAACTTAAGATGACAGAGAGGAGGACAAAATACTGAATTCGCTCTCCCAAAATTGTTTCACCTCGGAAGATCGTAACATGGTTTCTCCTTTCAATAGTACGATAACCGACCGCGGAATAGCGCCGGCCATGGTGGCCGAGCGGCTCTAGGCGCTTCAGTCCGGAACCACGCGGCTGCAACGGTCGCAGGCTCGAATCCTTAGGTTAGATATGTTTAAGTAGTTCTAAGTCTAGCAGTAATTGATCGTAGATCGCTTGAGTGATCCACCTAGCGACTGGCAGAAGGCTCAGGTCATTTCCGTTTTTAAGAAGGGTCGTACAACAGATGCACACAATTATAGACCTATATCGTTAACGTCAATGTGTTGCAGAATTATGGAATATGTGTTATGCTGAAGAATTATGAAGTTCTTGGAGAAGGAAAAGCTCTTCTACAAAAATCAGCATGTATTCCGCAAAAACAGATCCTGCGAAACTCTTCTCGCTCTGTTCCTCCATGAGATTAATAGTGCCGTAGACAATGGCGCTCATGTTGATGCCTTGTTCCTTGACTTCAGGAAGCATTTGACACTGTTCTGCACTGCCGATTAGTGAAGAAAATACGAGCTTATCGAGTATCGGTGCAGATATGCGATTGAATTCAAGTCTTCCTTGCAGACAGAACAAACTCGACAGATCTAAAGGTAACTTGCGGTGTGTTCTGCCTTGCTGCAGATCTCCAGAGTATTTCCACATGAATAGCCGTTTGGGACAGGATTACTGGAGCTCTAGAGCTAAGTCAGCGTCCGGAGGTTTTACTGTCAAGTAGTATTAAGATTGTGTCTCTATGGTGCCAGTCTTGTTGCTTGTTTACTGGTAATGCGGTTTCCTGTGCAGGCTGCACACGATGTTGGAGATTCAAACGGTAGAGTAGTGGCAATTATCTAGTTCACGAAGACCGCTCATATAAATTTCTGAAATAGCATATCTCAAAAGTGTAGTTCATTAATGAAGCCTTAAATGGAGCAAAGAGTGATTAACTATGTACTTGTTTTCCTGTTTCCTAATTGCACTTCCACCTGCAGGAAAAAAACAGAAGAGATTAAATGCGGAGGCAGATGTAACACGTCCAGCGTTGAAAATGCAGACGGGCATGGGTTGTCAACAAGCGGCAGCACCTGATTCACGTGTCTGACAGGTAGGTACCGCGGCAGCATAGGCACGGCCTACGAATATGTTATAAGGTTTTTTACTTTTCGTGATGTGGTATCGGTCAATAGAGGATTACTGGGCGTTCTGACAAAGAATTCGTTGGTCTCGGCATCAGCATTCTTGGAACTGATTACATTAGTGACAGCTTTTCCCAGAATTACTGAGGTCAGCATCCACTACATGTACAATGACATCATCATTCCTCCCTTTCTCCTCTGTGGCCAATGGCGTTACGCCGATAGGCCCCTGGGGCACCAATGGTGTGCAAGCGTGACCCCCATTTGCTTCGAACAATTTTAATTTTTATAGTTCAGTTGCATTAGTGTCATCATTTACCATCTGTAAGCAAGTCCAAAATGAAGTGCAGCCAGCAGCAGCGGCGATCAACTGCGTAGAAGAAGACTATCAGTAAGTATCTGTCAATATCGCCATATTGTTATAACAATACGGTTATGAGCATAAACCCACAAATTTTGCTTGTACATGTCTCAGCATACCATTGCGGCAGTTAATGTTGTACTGTTTCATTGCGTTTGCATTTTAAGGTGCACTACCGTACTGTCATAGATTAATAATGTTTATACTTAGGTTTTTGTCATTGTTACTGTGGATTAGGTAACACAGTTGTTCTGTGATGAGCCTGAGTATTTCTGGCTGACCTATCGCACCTGGTGTTGTTCAGCTGTGTCCTAGCACAGCCACAGCAGATACTGTCCCTGATCTAACGCAAGCAGAACTGCTGGACGAGAAGATGTAGGTGTTCAACGAGCCACAGCAGCAGTCTTCTACAGTGCGTTTATTTGGACTGCCAAGCAATCTGAAGGAATATAGCATCATGATGAGTGGCTGTTACTGTAATTGTCGCTTGTAAATTGAGATACATGTATGTGAGTAAAATTTGTCCTACAATTTTTTATTTTTTTATTTTTCATACCTATCAGCCATTAACAACACGCACGCACGCCCGAGTACGCCTATGCGTGTACACGCTCTCCTGTACATGAACCCACTAAAGTTGTAAGATAGGTATGCAGTCTTTCGCCCCTACTGTTCAATCCATAGGCCCTGTGTCGAAGAAGCAAGAAGTTTCAAGGCTGGAATTAAAATTCAAGATGATATTACATCAGTGATAAGATTCGCTGATGACATTGCTACCCTTAGTAAAAGTGAAGCAGAATGACAGGAGTTTTGAAACGGAATTGTCTAATGGGCATAGAATATGGCTTGAGACCACATAGGAAAAAAGTCAAAAGTAATGAGATGTAGCAGAAATGAGAGCAGTGAGAAAGTTATCAACAGAATTGAGAATCACGAAGTGGACAAAGTTAGGGAATTCTTCTACCTAGGCAGCAAAATAATCCATGATGGACGGACCAAGGAGGACATAAGCAGACCACTGGCAAAAAGGACGTTCGTGGGCAAGAGAAATCAACTAGTATCAAATATCGAGGTTAATTTTAGGAACAGATTTCTGAGAATGTACGTTTGGAGCACAGCAAGACATGGTAGTGAAACATGGACTGTGTGGAAGCCGGAATAGAAGAGAATCGAAGTCTTTGAGATGTTTTAAATGTTAAAAATTAGATTGACTGATAAGGTAAAGAGTTAGCAGGTTCTCCGCAGAATCGGTCAGGAGGGGTACATGTGGGAATCACTGACAAGAAGAAGGGCCGGGAAGATAGGACATCTGTTAAAACATTAGGGATAAAATCCCATGGTACTAGAGGGTGCTGTAGTGGGTAAAAACTTGAAAGTGAGACAGAAATTACAATACATCCACCGAGAAAGTGAGGACGTAAGTTTTAACAGCTACTCTTAGATGAAATGGTTGGCACAGGACAGGAATTCATGGCAGGCCACACACATCTGCTACCTGACACTCATCATCAGTCTCTGTGTGGGTGCAGTGCGGCCGGTGAATTGAGCGACGGATGGAGGACCTTGCCCCTCTCTAAATGCAATCAGGATGCATGACATCCTAGAGATGTTCCGTCTCTACCTATGTTAATGTACAGATACGCATTAAGATGTGGTGCTGACATGTATGTAGGTGCAAGGCCCACGTTATTGCAGTATTTTGAGTGGAAAAAGCCTTTTATTTTTGTCCTACCTATCTGGGTAGCTCAGCTGGCCGTTTTGGCATGCGAGGTGATCATCACCTGGGCAATGCGTTTCCCAGGCGTTCAGTGCAGGTATAGCATGAGAGTACGAATAACAATGTAAACAAGGTTTTTTTTACTGCTCTACCTAACACTGTACTTTGCGAGATTGTAGAAGAGAGGTGGTGATCGTACTTGTAGACGAGACATCGACTCGTCAGCTGGTAGTAAAAGTTTGTCTTTCTTCATTGTGGGGGCGATACCCCTAGTCGTGATATCTTAAAGTCAAGCAGCTAATTCTATCAATTGCATTTTGATCTACTCCTCGGATTATATACTGCTGGTTACACTCGCAAAGTGTGACGTAATTCGGAAATGAAAGGATTTCCGGTTCTTGTCAGCCATACGCAACAGCTAAACGATTGTAAAGAAAGATAAGACATTTGGGACTGATTATTTAGCGTGGATGAACTCCAATTGTGCAGTAAAAACATAATAAATTTATACGTTAAATCACTGACTCAGGAGTGCACAAAGTTATTGGTACACACTTGTTTGATCCTTTGCTAGAATGTAGAAGTGCTTTTTTTCCTTTTTTCTTTTTTTCTTGTTTTACGCTTGCAGATGGTTTACAACATCCTCCGATGTGGTGTCAGTTAACGAATAACTTGCAGTACTGACAATGTGTGGTGTTTAATAACACTCTGCAGTTCGTCTAATGATGTACAGGTAAGCTATCCAACCAAAATGCCCAGTGATCCTCTACTTTGGTCTGTTAATTTTGTAATTTTAGAGTCGTGTTCTATGCGTTGGTTCGTTCATGTTTCTAAAGACGTGGTTTTGTATGAATTATAAACGTACGTGGTTCTGTAACATCCAAGTAATTCTTTATGTAATTTTATTTAAAAAAAGTAATCATGGATTCATATTATCACCATTTCTTATATTGTAACATTTAAAATAGCACTATGAATATTCAGAATGATTACGTAATCCAGTTGTGTTAAATATTTAATAATTCTTTTAATGTAAATGGCAAGTAACATCTTCGTTCATCGAGCCAGCTTTGAGGAAGACTCATATTTGTGTAGAAACGTGTTTTGTAACGTGTAGTCAGTTGTAATACGGATTCTTATACGGACGTGTTGTATGTAAGACAGCTTAGAGGGTAGTTGGAAGAAATATGTACATAGTACCAAAATAATTTTTGGCTCTGATGAAAAATCAATCGTTGATGGAATTATTCGTTTTATTTTAAAATATCGTAGCAACATAGGTCTATTTTATTTGAAGTTAATGCCGAACCCGAAAATCTGAAGAAGATAGTTGGCAGTTGGCTACAGTGTACTGCTTGTCAATCGTGTTCAAGGATGTGCTAAATATTTTATTGTACTGGAACATCACACACCTGGATCTGTAAATATCTGACACTTTGATGAGAACGAGTGGGTTATACTGTGCTGCCGTTTTTAAGTAGGGATAGCTGTGTGGTGGGAACTTGCAGTTAAAAAGGGGTCAGTGGAAGTCGAGTAGTTAAATGATTTCCTCTGGAAACTTGATATAAAATCGATTGATCGCGGGTAACATACTGAACTTATTCACCTGTTCCCTTGAGGAACCCTGTTACTCTGGCATACAAAGCGCTCTATGTACAGCCGTTCCATCAGCGGCCTGACTTGCCTTAAGCTAGAGTTTCACACATTTGATGCGCCTCTCTCTTCTCCCTCCCTCCCTCCATCCCTCTCTCACTCTCTCCCTCTCTTCCTCCCTCCGCTTCGTCCCACACATATACGAATGTGACGAAGAGAAGCAAGTGAATACCGCTAAAGACGTATACGAACTGACCTCTCAGCATACGCCAACGACGATCGATAACATCGAAATAGCGGGCCCAGCAGTGCACAGGCATAAAACTTACGCCAAAAACACGGTCCATTATTTACTTTACACCTTGTCCCCTCTCCCTATAGGGTTTAGTATATATGCATACGAAACACAGACCCACTGGAAATCTAGAGCAGTTAAGCTCTCATTTTTGAAAATAATGTCGTCGTTATCCGAGAGTTCTGCAGAGCTACAAGCTAGGCGCCTGCTGCGAGAAGACATAATCAATAAACTTAGCGAATGATCATGACCGGTATTTCGCGTTGTGAAATCTGATAATGGTATAGCATTAGTCAGAGCAGGCACACCGGAACGACTGGTAATGACAAAGCTCGGCGAGAACGAGCGCTCTTTATATCCGTCAGGCAGCTGCGGCCGCCACCGCTGTCAGCACAGTGTGGGACTGGTATTGGAACGGGCGGCTCTCTTGGAAGTCCGACCCGGTCCCTCCCTGTGTCATGGTGGCGGCAGCGGTTGGCCAAGTCGGGAAACTTCATCCATCTCAAATTCAGTCGCCGAAACTATGTTGCGACAGTACCGCAAAGATCAAATTTCCAGGCAGATTAAAAATCCAGAACGAGATTTTCACTCTGCAGCGGGGTGTGCGCTGGTATGAAACTTCTTGGCAGATAAAAAATGGTGTGCCGGACCGAGACTCGAACTGGGGACTTTTGGCTTTCGCCGGCAAGTGCTCTACCATCTGAGCTACCCAAGCACGACTCACACCCCGTCCTCATAGCTTTACTTCTGCCAGTACCTCGTCTCCTACCTTCCAAACTTTACAGAAGCTCTCCCGCAAACCTTGCAGAACCAGCACTCCTGAAAGAAAGGATACTGCTTAGACGTGGCTTAGCCTCAGCCTGGGGGATGTTTCCAGAATGAGATTTTCACTCTGCAGCGGAGTCTGCGCTGATATGAAACTTCTTGGCAGATTAAAACTGTGTGCCGGACCGAGACTCGAACTCGGGACCTTTGCCTTTCGCGAGAAAGTGCTCTACCATCTGAGCTACCCAACCGCGACTCACACTCCGTCCTCACAGTCATGTCTCCACAATATCCTTTCTTTCAGGAGTGCTAGTTCTGCAAGGTTTACGGGGAAAGCTTCTGTAAAGTTTGGAAGGTAGAACACGAGGTACTGGCAGAAGTAAAGTTCTGAGGACGGCGCGTGAGTCGTGCTTGGGTAGCTCAGATGGTAGAGCACTTGCCCGCGAAAGGCAAAGGTCCCGAGTTCGAGTCTCGGTCCGGCACACAGTTTTAATCTGCCAAGAAGTTTCAGATTAAAAACGTTTGCCGAACCGGGACTCGAATCAGGGACCTTTTCCTTTTGCGGGCAACGGGTGCCCGAGCACGACTCACGACCCGTGCCGCGAAAGGCAATGGCACACTGTTTTAATCTGCCAGAAAGTATCAGTGCACACTCCACTGAAGAGTGAAAATTCATTCTGGACTACAACACGTATGACGTTACAAGACGAAGCAACAAAGTATTAACAGCAAGTGACTCACTAAATTTATGCGTCTAGTAAGAGACGCATGTCTTTCGCTTGTTGTTCCAAATCCTCCACGGAAAAATCAAACAATTTATTCAGTCCTAGACCTCCTGCTAGTCATTATCCCCTGCGTAAATACTTCACATGGCTGCACCCTACTTTGTAATACGAATCCAGCTCGCGGATGTTCCTTGAGAAGAAAGAGGAAAGAAATCTGGTGCCTAAGTAACATTTTACACCGACTGCGAAGCAGTCACAGCAAAATTCACAGTAATCAAAGAAAGTGTGTATGTCTTTCTACAGTTGTCATGCACAATCTTTCATTAAGGTAATTAATTTTGATTTATAGTGGCTCGTTTCCATGAACGATGGACCTTGCCATTGGTGGGGAGGCTCGCGTGCCCCTGCGTTACCGTACAAGCAACCATAACGGAGGGGTATGTGTTGAGAGGCCTGATAAACGTGTGGCTTCTGAAGAGGGGCAGAAGCTTTTTCAGTAGTTGCAGGGGCTACAGGTGGATGATTGACCTAAGTGGCCTTGTAACATTAACTAAAAACAGCACTGCTGCGCTGGTACTGCAAACAGCTGAAAGTAAGGGTAATCTATAGCCGAAATTTTTCCCGAGGGCATGCAGCCGTACTGCGTGGTTATATAATGACGGCATCCTCTTGGGTAAAGTATTCAGGAGGTAAAATAATCTCCTATCTGGATCTGCGGGCAGGGACTATTCAGCATAACGTCGTTATCAAGAGAAACAAAAATGCCGTTCTACGGATAGGAGCGTGGAATGTGAGATGCCTTAATCGGGAAAGTTGGTTAGAAAATTCAAAAAGGGAAATGGATAGGTTAAAGTTAGATATAGAAGTAATTAGTGAAGTTCAGTTGCAGGAGGAATAGAACTTCTGGTCAGGTGAATACAGGGTTATAAATACAAAATCAAGTAGGGGTAGTGCAGGAACACGGGTGAGCTACAACGGACAGCATAGTGAATACATTATTGTAGCCAAGATAGACACGAAGCCTACGCCTACCACAGTAGTACAAATTTATATCCCCACTAGCTCTGCAGATAAGGAGGAGATTGAAGAAATGTATGATGAGGTAAAAGAAATTATTCACATAGGTAAGGGAGACGAAAATTTAATAGTCATGGGGGAGTGGAATTCGATAGTAGGAAAAAGAAGAGAAAGGAAACTATTAGATAAACATGGACTATGGTAAGGAATGAAAGAGGAAGCCGCCAGGTAGAATTTTGCACAGAGCATAACTTAATCATAGCTTGCACTTGGTTTCAGAGGCATGACAGAAGGCTGTATACGTGGAAGAGAGTTGGAGACACCGAAAGGTTTCAGACAAATTATATAATGGTAAGATAGAGATTTAGGAACCATGTTTTAAATTGTAAGACATTTCCAGGAGCAGATGTGGACTCCGAACACAATTTGTTAGTTATGAACTGTAGATTAAAACTGAAGAAACTGCAAAAAGGTAGGAATTTAAGGAAATGAGACCTGGATAACTGGAAGAATCAGAGGTTGTAGTTTGTTTCGGAGGGAAAATTAGGGAACGACTGACAGGAACAAGGGAAACGAAAATAGTATAAGGAGAATGGTTACTTCTGAGAGGTCAAATAGTGAAGGCAGCAGAGGATCAAGTATGTAAAAAGGCGAGGTTTTAGTAATATAGCGTTATAGATGAGCGAATGGCGCTTGGAACCTGCACGGCAAATGTGTTAAACGAGTGATTCCTTACTTCCACGCAGCAGATCATTTAAACCATGCTAACCGTGCATATCTTTACTTACAGCACATGATCAGTAAAAGTTAAAAAAGATCATAAGAAATTTCACATGTTGATGTCGGAAGGTTAGTTCTCTATTCGACGTACTGAAAAATTTTGCTCGGGGGTCTGAATGCACATGTTCATAGAGCAGGTCCTAATGACGCCGATGAAAGGTTATAGATGGCTAACATATGGTCGGAGCATAACGGATAATGTGCTGTCTCGAAGGACTTTTGTTACTGCGTGGTACCAATACTCCTGAGAACAAATAGAGAATTTCACTTATGTATATTCAGAAACATTTGAACAACTTGTAGATAAGATGCCTTTCCTTGCAATGAGGGATAATCTTGATATTGGAAATCCACGTGTGTAGTTTTCTTAACATCCACATTTCGTGAAGACTAAGGAGATAGTGTCACTTAGCACACAAACAGTTGAACTCGAAGAGCTGAATTATTTAGTTCAAGGAATTGGCATCGACTGTACGAAGAAAATGCTGGAAGAAAATACTGATAATCTGAATCTGAAATGAAATATTAGTGTTTGTCCTCTAACGACAGTATCAAGTGTCCTGAAGACTACAGAAAAAAAAACCGCAGTCGATCCTCTTATTGCCTTCCAATGTTTGCATTGCCACGCAGTCTTTCGATGACCTGAGAGAATTATTCAGATCTGAGCTTTCATTCTTTCCAATGCGTCTCTTTACTGAAGACTGTGTGCGCAAGGGCAGAAAGTCAGCATTCCATGCAACATTCACTCCGATTCAAGAAGCCGTAAACTTTTGGATATTCAAATACGTAGTAATTGATTGAGAATGCCTTATACCGGAATTTGTAAGGAGTGCAACTAAAACAGTCAGGTTTCAGTCAGTGCATTAAGACCACTATATAAAAAAATCATCAGGAGCAGATTTTAACAGGTATTGTAATGTATACCTTAAAGATAATAAAATGAATAAAGTGAAATTTTTGAATGTTAATTGTTCGTTTTGAGGTCGGATACATCACAATGACGGCAGTAGTATAATAATGATGTGATATCATACATTATTTGTCTTAATATTAAAACTGAAATACTGCTGTGTTGACTAAAGAAAGTTGGCTGGCTCTGAGCACTATGGGACTTAACTTCTGAGGTCATCAGTAACCTAGAACTTAGAAGTACTTAAACCTAACTAACCTAAGGACATCACATACATCCATGCCCGAGGCAGGATTCGAACCTGCGACCGTAGCGGTCGCGCGGTTCCAGACTGTAGCACCTAGAACCGGTCGGCCACCCCGGCCGGCGACTAAAGAAAGTATTACCTGAAATTTCCTGTTCTGATGAAAGTCAGAAGCAGAAATCGTCGTTGGAGAACGGAAAAGTTTGGTGCTGTAGGATCATGAAAATAGTAAATTGCAATGGTAGTAATGATTTCCATGACAACGACTTTCATATTTGGATTTCGCAGAAAGAAAATGAGACTGTATTAATGTACATTCGACAACGAGCTGATGGCGTGATGTCATCACGTCACCAAGCCGTCCACTTTCAACGGTTTAATTAGCTGGAACATACATATGCCTCATTTGTAGTAGAAAAAATCACAGGGACAGTACAAAAGAATGAAACAAATAGCATTTGTAATTATCCACTATATTATTAAATTAAATACATAATCTCTTTCTCTTGCACGTCCATTCGAGAGATGGAACAAAGAAGAGGCGACACACGATGGTCCCCTATTAAGTCGTACTTCAATTTTTTCAATACATCTGATACTTGAATTTTCTGCGAAGCTTATCATATCTGCTACCAATTGACTCTCAGAAAAATGATTACATCTTTACCTTTAAATAACGACGCGGTACAGTATCCTAGTGACATTTTTTATCAAATCAGCAAAACAATCTCGTCGTGCTTTACTGTACTCGCCAATAAAATTCACTTCCACGCAACAACAGTCGTTACCGTCTCACAAGAAAACTTTTAATGCAAGGACATCAGCAAAGAAAACTTCCTCTGAATGCTGAAGACTGAAATGGCAGCAAACAGTATTGTGATTAAGCTGGCAGTTGAAGATACTGATGCGATGATAATGAACCTGCTGTATGAAAGGCTGCTTATTTTTATAGTTTCACTTTAAAAAAATGTAGTGTAAAAATACGTTTAAGCAGTGAAAGTTGCACACAAATAACGCTCTGCATGGAAGGTCGAAGTTCTTTTTGTCGTAGGCTGCAAGTAAATAACAGTACGGAGAAAACCGAAAAAATCGCTAAGTTTGCACCTCTCAAGTTAGTATCGGGTTCTCTAGATGGAAATGTTAGATTCTACACTGCAGACCACCTACACAGTATGCACTAAAAGTTTATAAAATTTAGGCTTTTCGTAAGGTCCAATATACATACCAATTGCAGTAATTAGCCCCTACAATATTTTTTATTGCCACTTACTAAGTGTTTGGGAGTAACGAATGCGTTGTGAACTCTGTAACCTGACGATATTGCCTTCCTTCAATTTCTCTCATGGCAGTTATTGTTGATATTACAAATACTGTAGACGTAAGGGAATTTGAAGTGTCTACTCAGGTGATGTACTTGGGGGGACTATTCACAGGTTTGATCTTTTTCTTTTTTTAATATTTCTCGGGTATTTAGCCAGGTGGAGTCGTCCAGAAGGCTCGATATTCCAGCAAGCCGATTCTTGCCATCTTCAGGCGATCCTGATGACTGTTTTCTGCTGGGCGCCGGGTCGCCGCCTTTATATCCCCTCTCCGCCAGAGACATCAAAATATAAGCAGAGACAGCCGCGATAGAAGACAGAGAATTGAGCGGATCCGTCATCTCTCCATCCAGTCATGCAAATAAAGGCTCCTGCGGACTTTACGGTAGCAGAATTGTCTGAGCCTTGGACTGAGACCTTCCACTCGGCACTGTACCAAACGTCCGCAATCGGTCACGCCAGCAAAAAACTACTTCGAAAATATCTTCAAAACAAATTTTCCCTTATATTCCTATCCCAGTATGGTGATTCTTAAAACTATATGCCTCTCGCATCCCATACATTTCATAACAGGAAACCGGTATTTCTGTCTCCAGAATTAGCGTGCTTTGTTCACAGTGTCATCCGGTTTTAATTTGCAAGTTGGAACTAGTCACATATGCGATTGCAGTCTTTCTTGGCGTATTCCAATGATGAATTCTTCTCGGGTTATCAGAGAAGAATTCATCACTCAGTCAGTTGATTGTATCTTCACTACGATGAAAGTAGATAATGTTCAACAAAATAGATGTAATAGACACGCAAGCTACAATATATCGCATTAAGTTTGAGTATTCGTTCTCAAATTGCCAATTAACTGTAATATCGAAGTTAAAGGCATTAAATATTGTTTTAAATTTTTAGGTCAATGTTCATTTTTGTTGTTACTGAGGCGAAACTACGACATTACTTGGGAAGCTTTCCTTTTTCACTGAGTGACCAAAAACTTCAAAGTTCTATTAGTGCAGTTGGTTAAGTTTTTTCTCTACTTGAAATGGACTCTAGCTAAATACTTAGAATAAGACGACATATATGACAGATTTTGTACTCTACAGGACTTCGCAGCGATTGTGTGCGGTCAGAATCGTCAGTTCTTGTTTTACTCTCTAGGATAAAACTGAGCAAGTTTTACGTTTTCCCCTAGCATAAATAAATGTAGGCGATATTATATTTACTTAACAGTCAGGCAGGTTATCTGGAAGGTATCATATGGGCGTCTTTGTATTGCGTTGCAACTGTAATAAATCTGCCACAGTGAATAACACATTTACGTTTGTAAATGGTAGTCAAAGTCAGACTAATACATATCTAACAAACCTGTAGAAATCGTATCTGTCATTGTACAAAAAGGGATATATTGTTCCACGTTGGTGTATTTGAACAAAACAAACTCTTTCCATTTCTTGACATATTAATCAATTATTATGTGATATGATGAATATTGCTACGGAGATAAGCTACTGAAGTGACGGCTAAGCGGCTGCTTCAGCGAAGAAATTATCTGTGTTAGTGTTGTGGTGAGGTGTTAAAAGGAGAGCTCCAGGTTTTATTTTTACTAATGTATGGGGTGATCAAAATAAAACTGTTCCGGGGATCTTCCAGGAAATGAGTTATCATAGTTAATGAGCAGGTTAACTAATTACAGAAGATTCTGGAAATGGGCGCCGTTGACTTCGAGACAGAATCTGTTTGTTGTTTGTATTACATGGTCCCACAATGCCGGAAACGCTTTTTGGAGATAGTGTTATTTGATTATTTTGAATACTACTCGTTCGCCTGTGTACTAATTTCTATCATGTTTTGGACAGTCTTATTCTACCTTAGTATCCTCTTAATGCACTGAGAATGTTTCATACTTTTTCTTTTTTTCTGTTCCTCTTTACTCCACAGCCGGACTCTGTGGCCGAGCAGTTCTAGGCGCTTCGTTCCGGAACCGTGCTGCTGCTGCGGTGGCAGCTTCGAATCCTGCCTCGGGCATGGATGTGTGTGGTGTCCTTAGGTTAGTTAGGTTTAAGTAGTTCTAAGTCTCGGAGATTGATGACCTCAGATGTTAAGTCCCATAGTGCTTAGAGCCATTTGAACCACTTTTTTATATACTCCACAAATAAATTTAACGAGTGAGGACTGAGTTACTTCAGACCCGACTTCTGTATCACAGAATATAGAATTGTATCACACAATTACAGTAACTCGGTGGTACTGTACGTTGGTTTCCCTTCGCCAAGCGAGCAGTGGTGATTCAGAATTGTTTTAACGGGCAGCCCAATACGCAATAGTGCGTGAGTGTGAACAAACTTCCTGGTGGATGCCATATATTGAATCACATCACGTAGATGTAGTAGATAGCATCGATTAACGCAAAATGTAATACTACTCAATAATTTCTCTGATAATTGTTACGTCACAAGGAAACTTGGACAGTAAACGACTGTTGTGTCATTTTTTTTCCTTAAGTTCAGTCACACGAAGTAAATCGAGAAAGAGGGTTAGCATTGCTGCCTCTGGATCACGGGGACCAGGGTTCGAATCCCCTACCGGGTTGGGGATTTGTCTTTGCCCGGGAACTGGGTGTTTGTGTTGTCCTCATCATTGCATCATCATCATCATTTGTGAGAATGCCTAGACTGGATTGCGAAAAGAAAATGGAATGTGTAAAAATTGGAACTTCATACAGGCGCTGATGACTGCGCAGTAGAGCGCCCCACGAACCAAACATCATCATCATCAAATCGAGAAAGTGGGCAGAGATGCCTAGGATTTATTTGTAATATGAACAAATTCTTTCGCATTCTTTAAGAAACTATCGATCTTTTCGCCACTGCTACCAGTGAATATCTTTTGCCTCAAAAACAAAACAAAAATTTCTTCTACAATTTTGGAAATGAGTGTAAAATTTAATTCATCCCGTCGAACTTCAGTATTTATACCGTAAAATGATCTGTGCCTAATAAACCCATGAGATAGATTTTTTTTACGATATTAAGACTCCGTGTTTCTTTTGAGCTGTCATTTAGAGCGGGCATTTTTACGTTAACAAATAAAACCCACTCATTCAACACGTATTCAGAAGGAATTACTTTGCATCACAGAGCATTAGTTATTTTTTGTTTGGGTTGCAAGGGAAAAAAATGACAGAATTAAAACATATTGAAACATATGGAACAATTCGTTCCGTTCGGGATTTGGTTGCAATGAGGAAGAAAATTCTGAACGAGACGAGTGAGCGCTGAGTACTGTTATCAATCTGTAAACACGCCTCGTAGTTTCATTTCAAACTTAGACCGAGCGCACACGGACGGTCATTTTCCGGCAAGAAGAATAATCAGCACGAGAAGTCGCCTCACAGCTTGGCGCACAGCACAGTCACGTCATTCGAACATCCAGCTCCTAGTACGAAACTCAGAGCGGTGGAGATCTGAGTTGTTGTGGTCGTATGCGACCAGTAACACCAGGTGATGACCGATAACTACGAATTATGGTTCGTAGGCCTACCATACACCGAAAAGGACGCAACTCTGCGGACTCCCACACGACCAACTCGTCCTCTAGGCGACCACTACCAACAATATGACGAACCCCCAGCACTTTAATTCGTGAAGAACATGGATTAAAGACCATTTGGCATGCACTCTTCAGAGAGGACTGCAGGATTTTTCTAACGCCTCGTGACTGTCGTACGAATGCGCATCTCTCTCTGAAAATCAACACAAAACTTCGTTTTTAGAAACGGCTTTGCTGGATCAAAAGTTACATCGAGCGCTTTTTAAAGGAAGAGACCAAGATACCCGATGCCGACATCGTCGGCATCAACTTTTCAATTGTGAGTAACACGATCCACGTGAAAGTCATTAACGGCGCTACATGCGGCAGAGTTCTTTGAGAGATGAAGCAAGGATTCCGCTTCTGCCACACAGTCGGAAATGTTTGAGAACTATCGAGATTATTCGAGAATTACGAGTTGCACTTTCATTTTATATGATTTCGTAAGCAGCACATTGCACAACCGCCACACTGGGGGACTGGGTCTTACATCAAGGTACCTTCTCCTAGGTAGATTGCCAACCACAGCTTAAGAGATCTACCTCCGCTTTTCTTCCCTGTTAATTACACGCTAGAACAGAGGGTGGTTACTTTTGCCCGACAAGCAGTTTTGAGAACGTCTCATACGAAGCTCTTGTCTTCACTCTAGCCCAGGTAACGGATCTTCACAGCGTTCTGTCATCTGGGATAGATGAACCAATGTTTCGGACGTTTCGGACTAAAACTTTCCCTCAAATTCTAATTAATTTTATTAATTACCCCGGTCACTTCAAGCTATGCTGGTCAAATTAACGTCTCGTTCGTCCATTTTCCACTCTTCGTTTGGCTGTAAAAGTTTGGAAAAAGTCCATTATGTAATTTCTAGGGGCTCTTGTTTTCGCTCTACTCAAACCTTTGACCAAAGAAGACTTTTGTATAATGATATCTCGATCAGCTGTAATTCGTTTGTATGTACTCTGAACACTTTACAGCGTTTTTTGTTAGTTTAGCGAACACAACTGATAAACAAGAGATAAATTAATCGACAGCAATACGTTCTTCCACATTATCTAAAACAGTCTGACAATGCCCTGACTCACACCTGTAAAAACCTGTTATTGTATGTTGGTAACACATCGTCTTCTTGCGTGTTACGCTGCGATGACAATAAACCTGTGCAGCTCCGTGTGATGAAAAGGCGAGGGATATCGCGAATTCTGTCAGTGCCTGTGCGTTTATGTAATATGAACAGCAGAGCTTAAAACAGTCAATACATACTGAAATAGGTAGTTAAAGGCTTACAAAAGTTGAAATCCCTATAACATTACTAAAACTGAAAAATCTGAGCACTGCTTTTTACGTGATCTGTAAACATCTGAATCATTCCACTCTGAAGTTTTTTTTTCCGTGTCTCCAACTTGTTTTGTTGCAGGAACAGTGTTTGTTGAAAAGTACACGTTATGCCATACTATTTTCAAGGTGTAACAACTTGTCATGAGTCAATACCCTACAAAAGGCAATGTATAAACTAAATTGCTTTAGAGAAATAGCATTTTCATAGTAAGGGAAATTTGTGAAGTTGTGTAAGAAAGTTACTCGCATCCAGAATACGGCACAAGGCCTACAACTAGTTCATCTACATCTACATCTACGTCTACGTGATTACTCTGCTATTCACAATAAAATGCCTGGCAGAGGGTTCAATGAACCACCTTCAAGCGGGAAAAACGAGCACTTAAATTTTTCCGTGCGAGGCCTGATTTCTCTTATTTTATCGTGATGATTACCTCTCCCTATGTAGGTGGGTGCCAACAGAATGTTTTCGCAATTGGAGGAGAAATCTGGCGATGGAAGTTTCATGAGAAGATTCCGTTGCTACGAAAAACGCCTTTGTTTTAATGATTGTCACTCCAATTCTTTGTACTTTTTCGATATCATCCGTCAGTCCTACCTGATGTGGATCCCACATCGCACAGCAGTACTCCAGAATAAGGCGGACAAGTGTGGTGTAAGCAGTCTCTTTACTAGACCTGTTCATCTTATAAGTGTTCTGCCAATGAACCTCTGTCTTTGGTTTGCTCTACCCACAACATTAGCTATTTGATCGTTCGAATTCAGGTTATTTGTAATTGTAATCCCTAAGTATTTAGTTGAATTAACAGCCTTCAGATTTGTGTGACTTATCGCGTAATCGAAATTTAGCGGTTTTCTTTTAGTACTCGTGTGAATCACTCCACACTTCTCTTTATTTAGGGTCAACTGCCACTTTTCACGCCACATTATCTAAATCATTTTGCAATTAGTTGTGGTCATCTGATGACTTAACAAGACGGTAAATGACAGCATCATCTGCAAACAATTTAAGACGGCTAATCAGATTGTCTCCTATGTCGTTAACATACATAAGGAACAATAGAGAGCCTATAACACTTGCTTGGGGAAGGCCGGATATTACTTCTGTTTTACTCGATCTCTTTCCATCTAATGTTTTTACTACGAACTGTGACCTTTCTGACAGGAAATCATTAATTCAGTCGCAAAACTCAGACGATATTCCGCAAGCACACAGTTTGGTTACAAGACGCTTGTGATGAAAGGTGTGTGAAAGCCTTCTGTAAACCTCAAAATGTGGAATCAATTTGACATCCCTTGTCGATAGCACTCATTACTACATGAGTATAAAGAGCTAGTTGTATTTGACAAGAACGATGTTTTCTGAATCTGTACTATGAGTCAATAAATCATTTTCTTCGAGGTACTTCGTAATGTTCGAATACAGTATATGTTCCAAAACCCCTAAGGCAAATCGACGTTAGTGATATGGGCCTGTAATTCAATGGATTACTCCTACTTACATTTTTTTTGTATTGGTGTGACTTGAGCAATTTTCCGGTCATTAGGTACGGATCTTTCTGTGAGCGAGCGGTTGTATACATATATAATTGCTAAATATGGAGGTTTTGTATCAGCATACTCTGAAAGGAACCTGACTGGTATACAATCTGGACCGGAGGCCTTGGCTTTATGAAGCGATTTCAGCTGCTTTGTTACACAGAGGATATCTACTTGTATGTTTATCATCATGGTGGTAGTTCTTGATTGGAATTCAGGAATATATACTTCGTCTGATTTGGTGAAGCAGATTCGGGAAACCGTGTTTACTAACTCTGCTTTAGTGGCACTGTCATCAGTGACTTCACCGTTGTTATTGCGCAGTGAAAGTATTGATTGCGTCTTGCCACAAGTGTGATTTATATATGACCAGGATTTCTTTGGGTTTTCTGCGAGATTCCGAGACAGTTTCGTTGTGGAAATTATTAAAATCATCTCGCACTGAAGTGCTCTCTATATTTGGAACTTCTGTAAAACATTGCCAGTCTTGGGGATTTTGTGTGCTTTTAAATTTGGCATGCTTTTTTCGCTGCTTCTGCAACAGCGGTCTGACCCGTTTTGTGTCAGTTATTAATACTTATGGTATATATCTCTCATTTTCTGTCGATAGTATCTGTTTGAAATCATTCCACAACTTTACTACACTTAGATGATCAGAGCGGAAGGAGTGAATACTGTTTCTTAAAAAGCCGTTATGAGCATTTTTATCAGCTTTTTTAAATAGTGATACTTTGCGTTTCTTTTTGATGATTGTAGGTGTTACAGTATTCAGCCTAGCAGCAACTACCTTGTGGGATCTAATCCCTGTATTCGTCACGATGCTCCCTATTTGTCCAGGATTATTTGTTGCTAAGAGGTCAAGTATGCTTCCGCAACCATTTACGCTTCGACTGGGCTCATGAACTAATTGTTCAAAACAATTTTCTGAAAAAACATTCAGTACAATTTCGGATGACGTTTTATGCTTTCCGCCGGCTGTAAACGTATATTTTTTCCAGCATATCGAGGGTAGATTGAAGTCATCACCGACGATAATTGTATGAGCGGGGTATTTATTTAAAATGAGACCCCAGTTTTCTTTGAACTGTTCAGAAACTCTATCGTCTGACTCGGGGGCTCGGTGAAACGATCCAATTAATAGTTTAGTCCTATTGTCATGTATAACCTCTAACCATACTATTTCGCAAGGACTATCTACTTCAGTTTCACTATAAGGTAAACTACTTCTAACAGCTATAAATACTCCACCACCAACTGTCTTTAACCTATACCTTCTGAACACTGTTATATCATTTGAAAAAAATTCGGCTGAACTTATTTCCGACTTCAGCCAGCTTTCTGTACCTACAACTATTTGAGCTTCCGTGCTTTGTATTAGAGCTTGGAGCTCTGCTTTTTTCCCCGCACCGTTACGACAATTTACAACTATAATACCCACCGTTTCTAAAACTACCTTAATGTGTTTTACCTACCCCCTTTTAGACGGACGCCGTTTCTGTGGTTTCCTGAGACCCTCTAACCCAAAAAAACCGCCCAGTTCCTTCCACGCAGACCCCGCTACCCGTGTAGCCGCTTCCTATGTGTAGTGGACTCCTGGCCTATTTAGCGGAACCTGAAAACCCACCACCCGACGGCGCAAGTCAAGAAATCAGCAGCCTAGAAGTTCACAGAACCGCCTGAGCCTCTGATTCAGACCCTCCACTCACCTCTGCACCAAAGGACCACAGTCGGATCTACCGACGATGCTGTAGATGGTGAGCTCCGCCTTAATCTCGCAAGCAAGACTGCCAGCCTTTACCATTTCTGCTAGCCGCCCAAACCCAGAGAGAATCTCCTCTGATCCAAAGCGACACACATTAGTCCCGACATGAGCCACCACCTGTAGTTGGCTGCACCCTGCACTCTCCATGGCATCCGGAAGCACCCTTTCCACATACGGAATGACTACCCCTGGTAAGCACACGGAGTGCACACTGGCTCCCATATGTGAAAATAACGAATTCGTTCCACAAAATTGTTGTTACCTGTCTTTGAATTGTTTCTATAATCGATCGAAACTTGATACCATTAAAAAGCCTTTTTTAAAGTCTAAAGGAGGAGGGACCGGGAATAATTTAAAACAAGTTTATTTAACACAGACATTTATTTCACAAATTAATAAGACACAAATAATATCATGGTAATGATAATCTCTAAGAATCTGAAGTGTGCAGAGAACATACTTGAAATGGAAAGAATAAATAAAATGGAAACATTTAACTATAGATAAAATAGATGCTAGGAGAGCAACATGAATTCACTCTCTGAAGAGAAATTTACATACATGTTTCAACTGGCTTTGCCACGGCACAGACACCACCCGTGAAGGAAAGAGGATGTAACTAGTGAATTAATAGAACAGAACTAACAGAACCGATAACAGGTGACGAAACTGAAAAATCTTTTAGTCTACACAACAATTTAAGGATTTTGTAATAGACAACTTTTTTCATTTGTGTGTGCGAGGGAAAGTCATGAACTGTAGAAAATTTTAGCATCTGCTGATATCACTTTATCTCGAAGTCCTGTCATATAAATATCTCCTTAAGGGCAATATTCAGACGTCAATAGTAGTTGGACACCTTACTTGTTTTCTGATAAAGAAAAAGTAAAATGTATAACTATTGTATGAAAATTCTTCACTTTATAAGCTTAGAAAATTAAGTAATTACAGAGTACTTGTAATTTTTAAAGATAACAAAATTCATATGTAGAAATTCACTTTTTTCTTCAATCATGCTTGAAAATAACTGGTTTAGTTGATCTGGGGGAGGGGACCAAAGAGCGAGGTCATCGGTCTCATCGGATTAGGGAAGGATAGGTAGTCGGCCGCGCTCTTTCAAAGGAACCATCAGAGCATTTGCCTGAAGCGATTTAGGTAAATCACGGGAAACCTAAATCAGGATAGCTGGACGCGAGTTTGAACCATCGTCCTCCCGAATGCGACTCCAGTGTTCTAACGACTGCGCCACCTCGCTCGGTGATGAAAATAAGCCGTAAAAAGCGCAGATGGGTGAACAGATGATTTTCATGGTTATACAAGCTAGAAAAGGAGTTTAACTGAAAATGGAGAACGACAATTTTCAACTTGTTCACACTATCCAACCATTAAAAAAATATTTCCCCCCGTGAACTATGGACCTTGACGTTGGTGGGGAGGCTTGCGTGCCTCAGCGATACAGATAGCCGTATCGTAGGTGAAAGCCACAACGCAGGGGTATCTGTTGAGAGGCCAGACAAACGTGTGGTTCCTGAAGAGGGGCAGCAGCCTTTTCAGTAGTTGCAGGGGCAACAGTCTGGATGATTGACTGACCTGGCCTTGTAACACTAACCAAAACGGCCTTGCTGTGCTGGTACTGCGAACGGCTGAAAGCAAAGGAAAACTACGGCCGTAATTTTTCCCGAGGGCATGCAGCTTTACTGTATGGTTAAATGATGATGGCACCCTCTTGGGTAAAATATTCCGGAGGTAAAATAGTCCCCCATTCGAACCTCTGGGCGGGGACTACTAAAGAGGACGTTGTTATCAGGAGAAAGAAAACTGGCTTTCTAGGGATCGGAGCGTGGAATGTCAGATTCCTTAATCGGGCAGTGAGTTTAGAAAATTTAAAAAGAGAAATGGATAGGTTAAAGTTAGATATAGTGGGAATTAGTGAAGTTCGCTGGCAGGAGGAACAAGACTTTTGGTCAGGCGAATACACGGTTATAAATACAAAATCAAATAGGGGTAATGCAGGAGTAGGTTTAATAATGAATAAAAAACAGGAACACCTATAAGCTACGACGAAAAGCATAGTGAATGCATTATTGTGGCCAAGATAGACACGAAGCCCACGCCTACTACAGTAGTACAAGTTTATATGACGACTAGCTCTGCAGATGACGAAGAAATTGAAGAAATGTATGATGAAATAAAAGAAATTATTCAGATAGTGAAGGGAGACGAAAATTTAATAGTCATGGGTGACTGGAATTCGGTAGTAGGAAAAGGGAGAGAAGGAAAAGTAGTAGGTGAATATGGATTGGGGGTAAGAAATGAAAGAGGAAGCCGCCTGGTAGAATTTTGCACAGCGCACAACTTAATCATAGCTAACACTTGGTACAAGGATCATAAAAGAAAGTTGTAAACATGGAAGAAGCCTGGAGATACTGACAGGTTTCAGATAGATTATATAATGGTAACACAGAGATTTAGGAGCCAGGTTTTAAATTGTAAGACATTTCCAGGGGCAGATTTGGACTCTGACCACAATCTATTGGTTATGAACTGTAGATTAAATCTGAAGAAACTGCAAAAAGGTGGAAATTTAAGGAGATGGGACCTGGATCAACTGACTAAACCAGAGGTTGTACAGAGTTTCAGGGAAAGCATAAAGGAAAAATTGACAGGAATGGGGGAAAGATATACAGTAGAAGAAGAAGAATGGGTAGCTTTGAGGGATGAAGTAGTGAAAGCAGCAGAGGATCAAGCAGGTAAAAAGACGAGGGCTAGTAGAAATCCTTGAGTAACAGGAGAAATATTGAATTTAATTGATGAAAGGAGAACATATAAAAATGCAGTAAATGAAGCAGGCAAAAAGGAATACAAACATCTCAAAAATGAGATCGACTGGAAGTGCTAAATGGCTAAGCAAGGATGGCTAGAGGGCAAATGTAAGGATGTAGAGGCTTATCTCACTAGGGGTAAGATAGATACGGCCTACAAGAAAATTAAAGAGACCTTTGGAGAAAAGAGAGCCACTTGTATGAATATCAAGATCTCAGATGGAAACCCAGTTCTAAGCAAAGAAGGGAAAGCAGAAAGGTGGAAGGAGTATATAGAGGGTCTATACTAGGGCGATGTACTTGAGGACAATATTTTGGAAATAGAAAAGTATGTAGATGAAGATGAAATGGAAGATATGATACTGCGTGAAGAGTTTGACAAAGCACTGAAAGACCTGAGTCGAAACAAGGACTCGGGAGTAGACAACATTCCATTAGAAGTACTGACAGCCTTGGGAGAGCCAGTCCTGACAAAACTCTAACATCTGGTGAGAAAGATGTATGAGACAGGTGAAATATCCTCAGACATCAAGAAGAATATAATAATTCCAATCCCAAAGAAAGCAGATGTTGGTGAAAATTACCATACTATCAGTTTAATAAGTCACGGCTGCAAAATATCAACGCGAATTCTTTACAGACGAATGGAAAAACCCGTAGAAGCCGACCTCGGGGAAGATCTGTTTGGATTCCGTAGAAATATTGGAATACGTGAGGCAATACTGACCCTACGACTTATCTTAGAAGCTAGATTAAGGAAAGGGAAACCAACGTTTCTAGCATTTGTAGACTTAGAGAAATCTTTTGACAATGTTAACTGGAATACTCTCTTCCAATTTCTGAAGGTGGCAGGTATAAAATACAGGGAGCAAAAGGCTATTTACAATTCGTACAGAAATCAGATGGCAGTTATAAGAGTTGAGGGGCATGAAAGGGAAGCAGGGGTTGGGAAAGGAGTGAGACAGGGTTGTAGCCTCTCCCCGATGTTATTCAATCTGTATATTGAGCAAGCTGTGAAGGAAACAAAAGAAAAATTCGGAGTAGGTATTAAAATCCATAGATAAGAAATGAAAACTTTGAGGTTCGCCGATGACATTGCAATTCTGTCCGAGACCGCAACGGACTGGTAAGAGCAGTTGAACAGAATGGATAGTGTCTTGAAAGGAGGATATAAGATGAACATCAACAAAAGCAAAACGAGGATAATTGAATGTAGTCGAATTAAGTCGGGTAAAGCTGAGGGAATTAGATTATGAAATGAGACAATTAAAGTAGTAAAGGAGTTTTGCTATTTAGGGAGCAAAATAACTGATGATGGTCGAAGTAGAGAGGATATAAAATGTAGACTGGCTATGGCAAGGAAAGCGTTTCTGAAGAAGATAAATTTGTTAACATCGAGTATAGATTTAATTGTCAGGAAGTCATTTCTGAAAATATTTGTATGGAGTGTACCCATGTATGGAAGTGAAACATGGACGATAAATAGTTTGGACAAGAAGAGAATAGAAGCTTTCGAAATGTGGTGCTACAGAAGAATGCTGAAGATTAGATGGGTAGATCACATAATTAATGAGGAAGTATTGAATAGGATTGGGGAGAAGAGAAGTTTGTGGCACGACATGACCAAAAGAAGGGATCGGTTGGTAGGACATGTTCTGAGGCATCAAGGGATCACCAATTTAGTATTGGAGGGTAGGGTCGAGGGGACCAAGAGATGAATACACCAAGCAGATTCAGAAGGATGTAGGTTGCAGTAGGTACTGGGGGATGAAGAAGCTTGCACAGGATAGAGCAGCATGGAGAGCTGCATCAAACAAGTCTCAGGACTGAAGACCACAACAACAACAACAAGAAAGATGTTTGTATTTTTATAGTAACTTAAGTAATGGAAGAAGGTATCTCTAAACCTGTTTTTAAGATGACCAACAGAACATGCTCCACGTTGTTAAGTATTTGAATTGAATTTTTTTGATTTTTATGGGAATGTACTTACATGATAGAAAGACTGACACAATGAGTCATTGTCAATTGCTGAGAATACGAAGGTTCCATTAGTTACTAGACTGTAATAGCAGTAGAGTAAAGAAACTGATGTTCGCGCTCCCACTTCCTTATGGAATAAATGAGTTAGATTTATTTTGGAAATACAACTGAAATGATACCGAATGGAAAGTAAAAGTAACTCTTTTGATTTTTGTTATTCATCGTAGCTCTTTCATCAATATTTCTTCCTTTTTCGGGTAATATTTCTTATTTTAAGTTCAACAGTTTCTATTTTTGTCATATTAAAGAAATTACCAGGAAATACTGTCATTATGGACTTTTGAGATCTGAAATATCTCTTTAGAAACTGCAGTACATTCGTGTTCAACAAAAACTTCTGCAGACGCATTAGGTATGCTACGCTACGACTGTCAACGATTTCATAGTTAGATGATCGCTAAAACAAACGTTTCTAATCATGGATATAGATCAGGGTAATCAATTACTACGTCTCCTGGATGAACATGTGCTAGTACATGGAAAGGTTCAAATCATCGTCGCATATTTGATTAGATTTTATGAGATCATTATTAAATTTTTCGCCAATTTTCATCAATTAAATGACCCAACTGCCCTCTGTAAGATGTTGTACTAAAAAAATGAAAAACAGTGAGTTACGGTTTCTTCTTTACTGTCAGTTAAAAAAAACGATCACAGATTCAGCCTGCGGATTGTGACATAGATTTGATTTCAAAAAGGTAAAACTTAAAATCAATTTTTTTATAGTTTTGCGACTGAATTCATCAGATAATACACTGAAGTGAACGCATAAATAAGTGAGAAAATTGAGTGATTCCCCCGAACATGAAGGAATAAGTTTGAATTCATCTATCGTGATTTATGTAGTAACAAAAAAGAGACGGAAGAATTAACAGATGGAAATACAGTGGGCAGGAAATAGTATACATTTTAGGGTCCAAGGAGACGCACATTTGGTTCTCAGTTTGCCAGGAAATGACTCTAGCTTTATTACTCGTCAGAGATGCTAACGTCTAGCGACAATTATTTTTTCAAGTATTTTTATGCAGAATAGACTTAGTAGATGATAGCTATCCCGTGCCTTATGTCTGATGGTGAGCCGGGTTTTTGATTCGTTTAATTCTTATGCTTCGTTATGGTTCTTGTATGTTTTTGGAAAGAATGTGTGTATGAGGTAAATCACGCGCCTGAAAGAGTACCAACACTGTTACCACAACTATGTGTGTGAATATGCAAAACTAACCTCTGACAGAAAATAATCCTGAATGTATTCGATAAAAATTAGCGTACATGTAACAATGTCGCTATTAGTGACTGCTTCCACAAGTCGGCTCCCGGTATCAGAATACTGACAGGAGGTCTGCTGAGGTAACAGTGCGTCAGTGCATGTGTCTCAGAACAACATTACCTTACTCGCTCCACATTTAAATTTAAATATGTCTAATCGATGATAATTTTACGTTACTGTGGCAAATTAAAGTCGTAACTTCGCAATTAAATCTTGATAACTGGAAAAGGGGTACGGAAGATCCACACTAATTTTGTACGCAGTTTTACCTGTTTAAGAGATGAAATGCGATAGACTGTTACAGAACTCATTTAGAAAATAGATGGATCATCAGAGACGGACAACAACCTCTGCCATTTAGTCAACTGATAGGCTTCATTACGGGCAGCCGAGTCTGGGAACAACTGAGTCCTGAAAATCAGAGGACGATAGAAAAGTTCATCTCGACGACGATGGTGAGTCATACCGAAACATTTCTAATCTGAGCTCTAGATAATGGCCATAAATTCCTACTTCTTCTGGCTAAACATGAAAAAGCAAATTTGCTTTGACTGTTGAAAACAGTAGCAGTTTCACACAGTGCACAAATAATAGACAGACACAACTAGAACTACGTGAAAAACCATTAGATAATAGGAAGTACTTATATCATTTCAGTACATTGAGACATACACATATCGTATACAAACAGCCTGTATGAAGGTATTCACAGTTATGCCAGATCACCAACTCCTTTCAAACGTATCTGCAGAGAAAAGAATCTTACGTCTCACGTATTCAGTTTGATTAATCGTAAAGTTTTTTGTATGTAAGCTTACTATTGGAATGTAAAGACGAAATCTTTGAGAAATTGTTCTCAATGAAAGAAATTAACATTAAAAGGAGTGCAGAACAGCTGACATAGTTTCAAAGTGTATTAGGTGATACACTGATATGGTTTGCTTCATAAATGGCGCGTACTTCCAGTTGTGAACACTGAACTGTTTAGATGCTCCTTAGGCTCAAAATATTTTCTTACCGTTCTTTTGTTTTGTTAGTTCGTAAATGATATTAAAATAATGGTGAAAGTCAATTACGTGTAATTAATACTTCACTGCCTGATATGAGCAGAAACTGAGAACGTAAAACTTCCTCGTTTGGTATTCTATGAAAATGAACCGTACACTTTAAAGGACTTTGCTTTCTGTTTGAAAGGTGTATGGCGTTTGCCAATTACAGAACAGATGTCAGAAACGGCAACCTTTGTACTACTTCAGTGTAAGAAGCATTGTAACAGATATTTTGTTTCAGTCTTCTCCTTTAGGGAGAGTCATATTCGTAACGAGCCGCGACGTCGCAAGCTGTAGACATGATGGACGCAGCGTAACTCTCTGGTGAAGTCGCCTTCGGCTGCTGGAAGTCACGAGGTTCCTGCAGGTGGCAGGCCGGTCGTTGTGTTGTGACGCATGGCTGCATCTTGTGGCAGAGTCTTCTGTGATAACACACCGTGAATATTTCGTTAGTCATTATATTGCTTCAAAAATAAATAACATTTACAATTATTATAAATACAGCTATATATCGAGTGAGGGAAAATGACCTTTTTATATATCTGAACCTGCCCTAAAGTATTTTCTCGTTATCCCTATGCGAGATACACGAGTACGATGATTATCACACAGTCTCTTTCGCATACAGGTGCATGCTGTACTTCTTTCATAGATTCTTATTTAAAGCTCCCGAGAATTTTTGTTAAGCTTTCGTATAGACTATTCTGTCCTATTACGATCCTCGCAGCGCACCTCTGATTTAGGATTTAATGTACCAAAGTAGCCTGCTAAAATGAACCTCGAGGATCTGTGTAAATAACGCCATCAACAAACCTGTCCTCTTGATGCTACCCCTATTACACGTTATAAAAACCACGTAAGGATTAACAGAAAATTATCGCTAAATACGTATACGACATGAAATGCCGGAAACTGTCAGGTTCTTTCTCTTTGTTACAGCAATTACCCTCTATGTATTCACGTTTAAAGGGAGTCGCCATCCATTCCATTAAGTGGAAAACTGTCCTCATCTTCTTGGTTCTCTTTTAGGTGATCCAGTGACGATAGTTCCCTGTGGACAACATCATGGTCGGCGAACAGTTTCATAATGCTGCTAATCCCATCTCAGAAGTAGTTAACTCATACTTAGAGCGTTAGAGATCCTCTTATACTTCCTTGGAGCAGTTTCGATTTACTTTCAGTTTAAAAACTGTATTCATGACAAGCTGAAGTTGTAACATATGCAACACGTACCACACAACGCCAGGGAGGAATATCTCACCCCGGTGCTGTAACATTGCGATTTGGATTTTTCATATTTGTACATGTTGTGCAACAATATCAGTCAAGTGCAGAATAATAATAAAAATATTCCTTTGGACGACGTATCTCAAACATTAATTCATCCATGATTGTTGATGGTTTAGCTGCTATCTCTTTCACTTTCAAGAACAAATGGGCAGCGAAAATCTTTGATACTCATTAAGAGAGCCAAAATCTGTTTCCATAGATGAAAAATTTGAGAAATTTCACACAGATATTCCAGGATCATCAATTAAAGACAACGTTTTCTTTGACACTGTCAAAAAAATGAGGTGTTTGAAGAACCAATAACTACACCGTCCACACTGTTAACCAGATATGACATCTTATTGCTTCCTTTAAAGACACATCTAAATAGGTTTATGCTGGAAAAGCCTTTGAACCGTTAAAATGTTACGACAACTGTACAAAAGTATTTTCCATATCTTGCAGCAGGTTACACAATAAATAGAAGTTTTTATAGTTGATAAATGTATTGAAAATTCTAATAATCTGTGTGCTGAGAAACTATCGATCGATGCGTGCATACACCTCAGAAAAGATCACTTTTACTTAAAGCGTGGGAAATTTTCTGTTTTTCCTCATAACGCTGTGAGGACGGGGCGTGAGTCGTGCTTGGGTAGCTCAGATGGTCCTTTGCTACGTATTTTCCGATGCTGACAAGGGCACACTCGACTTTTGGTCCCTACTGATGACGACACGTGCAGCTTTCAGCCGCCACCCCTAGTACGGAACCCGTTTCGCAAATTATTTAGGTTCATTATTTGTGGATTCTCCTGCTCACTGGGGCGTTCCGGGTATGAGACGCTGAAAATGAAGAAGAATCCTCGAGCATGTTGATCCTCTACAGACTGAATAGGAGGGAACCCCTCCCAACAGACGAGAAGACGACTCGGAAGCTCGGCTACGGCAGTTGTAGGATCTTTTTTTTTTTGTAATGAAACAAAAATAAATCCATAAATACAATACAAAATAAAAATAAAATATTAAATATGTTATAAAAATTAAATAAATAAAACAACATACACGAACCCGCTACGTCCTCTTCCCGATCCTTCGATCCTCGGAAAAAAAAATGGTAGAGCACCTGCCCGCGAAAGGCAAAGGTCCCGAGTTCGAGTCCCGGTCCGGCACACAGTTTTAATCTGCCAGGAAGTTTCATATCAGGGCACACTCCCGCTGCAGAGTGAAAATCTCATTCTGGAAACTTTCCTCGTATAGTTTACTTAACTCCCACTTCCTTTAAATATACTGTTGAAATGCACATGTGAGTGCGCATAACCTTTTGCGGCTGGGTTGAACTACTATGGAGTAAAAAGCGCACTAGAAAAAAGTTTAGAATTTCAGCCACTCATGCGACTGTCATCAGGCGCGACTGTAAACATAGCGACCGAACCGCAGCACGCACACACGCATTAGGCGCCACCAGTGCTATATCAGGGCAGCCATTAGCCACTGGTAAGTAAATACAAAACAACAAGCTGGCCCCGACATACTATCATCACATGAGCCCAGGAGGAAATGCATCGCAACGGAACAAGAAAACCCTTAAGTGACAGGGTTATGTGAGTTATTTTCGTTGTGGCAGTAAGAGACTTATTTTAATTAAAAAAGGCACATTTTTCCATTTGATTCCCTAATAGCTCAGTGCACTTTGTTAAACATTTCTCCAGTGTGTAGATACCATTCTTGAACTGAGATTCTCGAAAGTCTGAAACACATCCACACAGTTTCCGTGACATTTTTAAATAGTTTCTTATCGACAAGTCAGTGTGCACGAAATCTAGCGAATAGGATGGATCTTGAAAGACTTTTTATTTCAGATACCGCCGACATACCGTTGTCAAAACATGTTATGGCCAAGTGCAATTTTATGATTAAGTTTCTTTGTTCTTTTGCAGTCCAGGTTTGACTACCGTATTTTACCATCGAGTTACTCCAAAATCTTGTATGATATTGGACAACTAAGGTTTCACCTTTAGCAAAGTAATAGATAGGAAAACTCTTTTTTTCATCCATGAAGCTACTGACTTGAACCTTTCTCACAGATGAAATCGATTTGATGGTCATTACCGCAAGTCCACCATCCTCATCTGAGTAGCTGGATTGCTGCTTCGTGTCTGGTGAAGTGGGGCACTCATACTGGATTGACTTTTTTTAACGTTACTCACAAAATTCGTTTCCGTTCATGCCATATGCCATCGTTCAGCAAACGCGCCACCCATCTGGCATAAGCCTTTCATATTGTTCATTCGTTGTGTTACAGTCTATCATTTTCTTGTATGTCTATATAGCGTTGACTGTTTCGTACATCTTCAGTTACAGAACGCTCGGTACGAAATTGTATACTTTCTCCTTGTCTTCACCACGGTTGTAGACCTTTTGAGGTCTTTCGTGTGATTAATGTCTTCAGACCTATTACTACGTCAAAATTCCATCGTGACTATTATAACTATTGAAAACGTAAAGTAACAACATAATTTTCATGATGGCACGGTATTCCAGTTTTCTGATTGAACGAACACGCGTAACTTTAATAGCCATATGAGTAGAATTATTCATAACATCAAGTACAAACTTGTTCTATAATAAAACAAGCGGAATTTCACTCTTATCTGAGCCGTTTCAGTACCATACGAACAAACGTCTCTCATTAGCTATATAAAGAGAATGAAATGCGTTCTTAATTAGTGGCACACGGTAAACTGATGAAGACTGTCGGTACTGCATTATTTTAGACGCCAGCGCTGTCATACATTGGGGAGAATTTTATTGGAAGTAAAATGTCTGAAAATGAGTGATGTATTAAAATGTGAGGAGGATTCGAAACGGTAAAAAACTGACCTGGAAAGCAGGATACGTGAAAGAATAGACAAAATATAGAATAGATTCCAAAGAAAACGGATAATGTCACGAACTGTTTATTGATCTGTACTATCACTGAAAAAAAAATAGTCGGAAACACCAAAAGTTTTGTTTACAGATTGAGTCGATGCGGATAGAGCGGCACGGAGAGGGGGAACAAAATTCATGGAACATCGGGAGAATTCTGGTTAAGTAGTGCACTGAGAGGGGAGATATATTCCTTGTATGATTTGCAAGTGAGTATTGGTCAAGGTTTGAAATCTGTACCATATGAGTCTGAAGGATGAAATCAAATTTGAGGCGTGATGCAACAGCGATATTCTTAAAACGGCTCTGAGCACTATGGGACTCAACAGCTGTGGTCATCAGTCCTCTAGAACTTAGAACTACTTAAACCTAACTAACCTAAGGACATCACACACATCCATGCCCGAGGCAGGATTCGAACCTGCGACCGTAGCAGTCGCACGGTTCCAGACTGCGCGCCTAGAACCGCGAGACCACCGCGGCCGGCAGCGATATTCTTACACTTTGTTGATATCATAAGAGAAGATACTGACGTGCTCAGTATAAGTTCGATGAATTCACTGAAATAATGGGGGTATTCCTTCCAGTCAAAGATATTCGATGAATTTAACAACTGTTGTTTTAAAGGAAAACTTACAAAGTTTTATAAAATTTTGTTTCGTTACGCTTCTATATACTTTGAACGTAACGGCCGAAATATCAGGGAGAGGGAGCAATGATTGAATTAACATTCGTCAGCATGGGGCTTACTGTAAAAGAATGGTCAGTATTAGACACATCCAACGTAAGACATTAAAAAAAAAATCTGATTTTAAATGTGTGTCGACTGAGTGAGAAGGGACACAATGAAGTTCCGCAGAACTTAAGACACATTCCAAACAAACGGTGTTCGAATACCAGTCTTATCATCACCATTTTGGTCTTCTGAAATGATCTTCAATCACAGCAGACAAATTCTAAAGGTACTCTGAATGAAAACACACATCACGTGTGTAATCTTCTACAATACTTATTATCGATTTCACAAACCGGATTTTGCTTTTTATCTCATCATGAGTTACAAAAGATAAGTATGTGCTGCAACGAAATTTTGGTGGTTCGAAGATTGTAAATTAGTGCAACTACAGAGTATCTCCATTTTCAGGAATGAAAATATTACGTTAGGTTAAGGAATAATACGGGAGGGATTATTTCAGTGTAAATGCGATGTAAAATTATTAAACTATGATAAAATATGTGACACATTAACTAATTAACCATATAGAAATTACAAGAGTCGCTCCTAGAAGGAAATAAACTGAACAGTAAACTTTGGTACAAGTTCCAATGATGTTGCTTAACAAAATAATCTTGTCTTTAATAGGTCGTAAATTACGAACAGATAAGATATACTAGTGAGATTAAGCAGGTATGTGAAGTCAGGTATGTGAAGTGTTGTGGGCTGGCAGGAGAGCCAACCCGTAAGCATAGAGGAAGCCGAAAGGCACGCGTTTAAGCTCACGCAGGCTGGCGGGAGGTCTGGAACAGGACAAGGAAATTAGAACTTAGAAAAACGGACGCAGATGGTGGAATACTTAACTTTAATCCACTAATGTTGAACGTAGCTCTTGTCTGTGCGGTATTTACAATATCAATAGTAACTGAACATGGCGCCTTGCTAGGTCGTAGCAAATGACGTAGCTGAAGGCTATGCTAACTATCGTCTCGGCAAATGAGAGCGTAATTTGTCAGTGAACCATCGCTAGCAAAGTCGGTTGTACAACTGGGGCGAGTGCTAGGAAGTCTCTCTAGACCTGCCGTGTGGCGGCGCTCGGTCTGCAATCTCTGATAGTGGCGACACGCGGGTCCGACGTATACTAACGGACCGCGGCCGATTTAAAGGCTACCACCTAGCAAGTGTGGTGTCTGGCGGTGACACCACATGAAGCAGCTGTGATTACACAAAGTAAACATTTTTAGAACAAGACCAATTACAGTAACTGAATCAAAGGAAAACGGGTCACATGAGTTCGAAGGGAATTTACAATATGGCATGGATCGGATTATGAGTAATGTCTGTATTTAGAACAGGTGAGTAGAAGAACTTTGGTCATTCAGTTCTAAGCTTCGGCTGAGGGACCTATGTTGATTATTTCCAATGTTTCAACATAGTTCTTCGTTGTATAACACAACAGCTTGAACATATTTCTCCGCCTCAGTTTGTGCTTTTTTTTCCTGTAGCAATCTCGATGAGTACGCTAGAAGTTTTCCCACCCTCTTTGTCAATTTCTAAGATCGAATAAAAATACTTTTTTGACTGTATCGGCGTGTACGTCATTCTGCATTTTGCGACAGCCTTGTGAAACATCTACTACATCTTTAAGTGTTTGGTTCAAATGACTTATCAAACACGCAATTTATTTCGAAGACAAATAACTTTATTAGGTGCAGTCACAAAGTTTTAATTATAATTTCGAAAAAATGAAGTCACACAACTGATTTTTGTCTGCTTGTAAGTGTATGACCATAGCCATGGTACACATACATTGACGTTCCCACACCGCAGTACCCTGTAACGACGCTAGAGTGATCAAAATAAGATGATGGAGCCCGTTAATAGAGTGTAGCGCTGTGTGGTGTGTTCATTTAAGAAATAAAATGTAGTGTTGTGTGGTAATTCGTTTCTGTATTTGAAGGGGAACAACGTTGTAACAATTCATGCTGGTGGAAGTGCATAGAAACAATGCACCTTGATATGAAAGTGTAGTAAGCAGCCGCAGACGGACCCAATGTGATCAAACGAGTGTCTGTGAAGAACCGGGCATCGAATGGAAAGTAAGGGCTCCATAGCTCGAAGACTGGTGTGTCACAATGGACGCGATATTGGAGAAAGTGAAAATCAGTCACGTGTCAGGATTCAAACTTATTGCAAGACGTTGCAGACATGACAAAGATTGCCGCAAGCTGTGTTAGGAGACTGATCACACCAGTCGAACCGAGGCATCAGTGGGAATTTTGCAGCTGTGTGAGACTAATTCAGATTTCTTTAGTCGCCTAATCGCCATGGAAGGCGCCATGATTTAACCATAACCTCCAAAGGATGGAGCACAGCAAATAATAGATTCACCACAGCCAAAAAAAAAAGACCCAACCGCAGTTGGGTTGAGTGGTTTTTCGGACTGCCATGGAACGCTCGTAAGGGACAAAGCATTAGGAAACATGCTACCGAAATCTCCCGACGAAGTCAAAACGAAGCGACGCGGGAAGCTGTCCAAGGGAGTGGGTTTCTGCTCCACGATGGCGCCTCAGCTGATTCTGCACATGTCACAGTCACAATTCCACTCTCTTTGAGCTATCCAGTTTTGTCTCACACCAGCTAATCCGATGACGTGGCACCCATTGACCGTTTCCTCTTCAGTCGTATGAACAAACTGAAACTATTCCGTGGCAGGTATCTGCAGCCCTTAACTCAGCTTGTATGGTCTCTTAAACCGGGTCACAATTTTCGAGCTCGCTGTACAAGGCTATTTCTGGCAGAGTACTTTTGTACACCCCTGCAAGCTTCCATCGTTAAATCGCAAATCCTACAAAGTTTTATGAGCCATTGCATTATCGTTTTGTTTGTTTGTTTCTTTGTTACTGACACGTCTTTGGCTTTCCAAGCCTGCGCCACGTGAACTACCTACCTGTTTTCCTCAGTACAGTACAAAATTTGTTCGCAGGAATATGTCAGTTTCATCGACCCCAAGTTTCATGAAATTATTAGTCGGTTCAAGGAGGACGATGTCAGAGATACGGATTAAGAAATACACAAAAAATACGACGATTTCAAAATACTAAGTGATCACAGCTGGCAGCGAACAAGAGAACCATTTACAGGAAGAATCTCCGGACAGTGGTGATGGTGACTTCTGTGTTTCTCCAATAAAATACGTGACGTTATTACTTAAAGATCTGATGTGTTCTGAGCGAGGGTAAAGAAAAATGTAGATCCCAGCATGGAATGTCAATTTTGCAGATTTATTTTCTGTGCCTATCGAATGCAACTTTTGTGCAAGTGTAAACCCTACAATTTATGGTTGCCTGACATTGTCGACAGGAGAGCGATTTCTTATTATCATCTAGTTGGAGAAGTTTTTAATACGGATCACATGGAATGTCCACGTATGTATTTCACGCAGTCTGGACTAAATAAAACTTGTCCAGTCAGAAGATTATATTTTTCCTATAATTTAGTTCTATGTAAAATTTACTTGCCAAAGACAAACAATAATTTCTCAGAATGCGAAATTCAGTTCTCTCCATTTCGTTTGTGTGCACTATTTAAAAAATAGTAAAAATAATGAGATTTTGTGCGATAAAAAATAAAATGATTCAGGCTTTAATTAGTGCAACAAAATCAACGTAGAGTATTTAAACAACTCTTAATTTATTCGAAACATAAATGCTATATAACTAAAATTTTCAGATGTTTTGCACCTTAAATCTCGGTTTAAATATAGGGGTCCAAAGGACCGGACCTTGTAGCGTACCTTACGGAAAAATCACTAGGTGATTTCCATGGTGGAATTTTTCTTTACCAGCCAGAATGCAGACAACTATAAACAATGTGTTCACAAAGTCAGTCATCATTGGTATATATGTTTCGCATTGGAGCACGAATATGAGGAGAAGGACAAACACCACGTTTCATAGTCATGCTTGGATCATTTTCGAGTTGATAAGTAAGACTCTACCCCTCGTGCCTCGTGTGTGGGGGAGTAATTTTGATGAGTGAAATACGAGTGCGCCTTTTTGCATGCTTCGACCTTTGATGCTGTGCGTCACGTATTCGCATGATACGACAGCGACGCTAATAAATGGAATGTTAATTATTCCTGAGTGCTAATGCAGAATCCATAGGAAGCTGCCAACGCCTCAGACATGTGATTTCGTCTCCTGAGTGCTTTTGGTACTTCTGGAACGACTACATGTTTGCGCCTTTGTTTACGGCACACGCGCAAGAAGCTATAGTCATTTTTTGGACAATTACAGCTAGACGCAAAGGTAAGTTTAGTTCTGAAAACTATTTGTTCGTTATACACCACATGTGAGGTGACGTAAATGACATTTGATATAATAAGCTAGTCGCAAATGAACTCAAAACGTTGTTTGTGTAAAAAATATAATCATTACGCTTTTGTGTACCTCTGTGGCCGCATACAAGAGATTAAATCAAGTGACGATAAAGTAAATATTTCCGCTGATTTGCTTCAGAGATCAATTGTGTTCATTATTTACGTGTATATGTATTTTAATTTATTCCAAATAATTGATATGAACATCGGACGTCAACATTGTTTTGACTGGTTATATTTAATTTTCATTGCGGTATGGGAATTGTAATGAACTGTGAATACTCTGAAGCTTCATTTTATTAGCTATGAACCGCCGAGTTTTATGGTTCAGGAAATGAAAATCGAGATTTCAAATCTAGTTCACCACACCCGCAATGGGGATATAGCAGTTCCAAAATTCCCGGTAATAAATAAAATGATCTATTAGAATTCACATTCAAAGTAGCAGAGCCATAACCTAAGCAAGGAGACGACATGACAAACAATAGGAGAGATAGGCCTGCAGCCAGTGCAGAAGCAGAAGTACAATGGAAGAAGCATCAGCCTCCGAAAAACCAGTTCCAGTTAAGTCTACCCGAACTGATGCAGTAAGTCATTGGCCTCAGCTTACAGACACAATGAAATGTTAAAAAATACCACACTGTAATGGACAGACAGCATTAATGTGTAGTAAGTGTAACGTTCATCTGTGTCTACACAAGAGAATAAACTGTTTCTCAGAATTTCACGAGAAACACTAAGTTGTACTACACATACAGGGTGTTACAAAAAGGTACGGTCAAACTTTCAGGAAACAGTCCTCACACACAAAGAAAGAAAATATGTTATGTGGACATGTGTCCGGAAACGCTTACTTTCCATGTTAGAGCTCATTTTATTACTTCTCTTCAAATCACATTAATCATGGAATGGGAACACACAGCAACAGAACGTACCAGCGTGACTTCAAACACTTTGTTACAGGAAATGCTCAAAATGTCCTGCGTTAACGAGGCTACATGCATCCACCCTCCGTCGCATGGAATCCCTGATGCGCTGATGCAGCCCTGGAGAATGGCGTATTGTATCACAGCCGTCCACAATACGAGCACGAAGAGTCTCTACATTTGGTACCGGGGTTGCGTAGACAAGAGCTTTCAAATGCCCCCATAAATGAAAGTCAAGAGGGTTGAGGTCAGGAGAGCGTGAAGGCCATGGAATTGGGCCGCCTCTACCAAGCCATCGGTCACCGAATCTGTTGTTGAGAAGCGTACGAACACTTCGACTGAAATGTGCAGGAGCTCCATCGTGCATGAACCACATGTTTTATCGTACTTGTAAAGGCACATGTTCTAACAGCACAGGTAGAGTATCCCGTATGAAACCATGATAACGTGCTCGATTGAGCGTAGGTGGAAGAACATGGGGCCCAATCAAGACATCACCAACAATGCCTGCCCAAACGTTCGCAGAAAATCTGTGTTGATGACGTGATTGCACAATTGCGTGCGGATTCTCGTCAGCCCACACGTGTTGACTGCGAAAATTTACAATTCGATCACGTTGGAATGAAGCCTCATCCGCAGAGAGAACATTTGCACTGAAATGAGGATTGACACATTGTTGGATGAACCATTCGCAGAAGTGTACCCGTGGAGGCCAATCAGCTGCTAATAGTGCCTGCACCGCTGTACATGGTACGGAAACAACTGGTTCTCCCGTAGCACTCTCCATACAGTGACGTGGTCAACGTCACCTTGTACAGCAGCAACTTCTCTGACGCTGACATTAGGGTTATCGTCAACTGCACGAAGAATTGCCTCGTCCACCGCAGGTGTCCTCGTCGTTCTAGGTCTTCCCCAGTCGCGAGTCATAGGCTAGAATGTTCCGTGCTCCCTAAGACGCTGATCAATTGCTTCGAACGTCTTCCTGTCGGGACACCTTCATTCTGGAAATCTGTCGCGATACAAACGTACCGCGCCACGGCTATTGCCGTATGCTAATCCATACATTCAAATGGGCATCTGCTAACTCCGCATTTGTAAACATTGCACTGACTGCAAAACCACGTTCGTGATGAACGCGTTTGTGTACCTCTGTGGCCGCATACAAGAGATTAAATCAAGTGACGATAAAGTAAATATTTCCGCTGATTTGCTTCAGAGACCAATTGTGTTCATTATTTACGTGTATATGTATTTTAATTTATTCCAAATAATTGATATGAACATCCGACGTCAACATTGTTTTGACTGGAGCAATAGCCGTGATGTGCTTGATGCTAGTACTGTAGAGCAATGAGTCACATGTCAACACGAGCACCGAAGTCAACATTACCTTCCTTCAATTGGACCAACTGGCGGTGAATCGAGGAAGTACAGTACATACTGATGAAACTAAAATGAGCTCTAACATGGAAATTAAGCGTTTCTGGACACATGTCCACATAACATCTTTTCTTTATTTGTGTGTGAGGAATGTTTCCTGAAAGTTTGGCCGTACCTTTTTTGTAACACCCTGTATAATTACACTGTTGGAAAAAAATTGTACACCCTTTTAGGGGTTTCCAATTCACTCAAGATTAATTGTTGCAACACCACATATGGAGTACATGTAATGATTGTACTTATAGAGGGTGGTCCATTGATCGTGACCGGGCCAAATATCTCACGAAATAAGCGTGAAACGAAAAAACTACAAAGAACGAAACTTGTCTAGCTTGAAGGGGGAAATCAGATGGCGCTATGGTGGGCCCGCTAGATTTCGCTGCCATAGGTCAAAAGGATATCAACTGCCTTTTTTTAAAATAAGAACCTCCATTTTTCATTACCTATTCGTCTAGTACGTAAATAAACATGAATGTTTTAGTTGGACCACTTTTTTCGCTTTGTGGTAGATGGCGCTGTAATAGTCACAAACACATGGCTCACAATTTTAGACGAACAGTTGGGAACAGGTAGGTTTTTTAAAATTAAAATACGGAACGTAGGTATATTTGAACATTTTATTTCGGTTGTTCCAACGTGATACATGTACATTTGTGAACTTACCGTTCCTGAGAACGCATGCTGTTACAGCGTGATTACCTGTAAATACCACATTAATGCAATAAATGCTCAAAATGATGTGCGTCAACCTCAATGCATTTGGCAATACGTGTAACGACATTCCTCTCAACAGTGAGTAGTTCGCCTTCAGTAATGTTCGCACATGCATTGAAACTGCGCTGACGGATGTTGTCAGGCGTTGTCGGTGGATCACGATAGCAAATATCCTTCAACTTTCCCCACAGAAAGAAATCCGTGGACGTCAGATCCGGTGAACGTGCGGGCCATGGTATGGTGCTTCGACGACCAATCCACCTGTCATGAAACGTGCTATTCAACACCGCTTCAAATTTAGACCAATTATCCTTCTTCCCATAATGCCGCAACATACATTAACCCGCCAAGGTCGCTGATGTTCCACTTGTCGCAGCCATCGTGGATTTTCCGTTGCCCAATGGTGCATATTATGCCGGTTTACGTTACCACTGTTGGTGAATGACGCTTCGTCGCTAAATAGAACGCGTGCAAAAAATCTGTCATCGTCCCATAATTTCTCTTGGGCTCAGTGGCAGAACTGTACACGACTTTCAAAGTCGTCGCCATGCAATTCTTGGTGCATAGAAATATGGTACGGGTGAATTCGATGTTGATGTAGCATTCTCAGCACCAACGTTTTTGAGATTCCCGATTCTAGCGCAATTTGTCTGCAACTGACGTGGGGATTAGCCGCGACAGGAGCTAAAACACCTACTTGGGCATCATCAATTGCTGCAGGTTGAGGTTGACGTTTCACATGTGGCTGAACACTTCCTGTTTCCTTAAATAACGTAACTATCCGGTGAACGGTCCGGACACTTGGATGACGTCGTCCAGGATACCGAGCAGCATACACAGCACACGCTCGTTGTGCATTTTGATCACAATAGCCATACATCAACACGATATCGACGTTTTCCGCGATTGGCAAACGGTCCATTTTAACACGTGTAATGTATCACGAAGCAAATACCGTCCGCACTGGCGGAATGTTACATGATACCACGCACTTATACGTTTGTGACTATTACAGCGCCATCTATCACAAAGCGAAAAAAGTGGTCCAACTAAAACATTCATATTTCTTTACGTACTACATGAATATGTAATAAAATATGGGGGTTCCTGTTTTAAAAAACGCAGTTGATATCTGTTTGACCTAGGGCAGCGCCATCTAGCGGGCCAACCATAGCGCCATCTGGTTTCCCCCTTCAAGCTAGACAAGCTTCGTTCTTTGTAGTTTCTTCGTTTGACGCTTATTTCGTGAGATATTTTGCCCGGTCACTATCAATGCACCACCCTGTACATCAACAGCACAAGCTGCCTGCTCAAACACCCGTATTAGATACTAGTATGTGACGTGACCTCCACAGGCGACAATGCAGACACCAACTCTGGCATCCAGTCGATCAATGCTGAACACTGTCCTGGGATATGTTAAGCCAAGCCTGCCCGATCTGTTCACGTAGTTCTTTAAGAGTCGTTGGTTGATGAGTTGTACGAGTCACTTCTCCTCCCACCATATTCCACACGTGGTATATTGGAGAGAAGTCCGGAGATCATGCTGGCCATGGAAGCTACTACATGGCTATAAGAGCAGGTTGAGTTCCACGGGCAGTGTGTGAGCGAGCATTGTCCTGTTGGAACAACACACCACCTTTCTGTTGCAAGAACAGTACAAAAACAGATCCAACAAGATTCTCCACGTACCGAGCACTGGTTAGTGTCCCCTGCAGAAACTCCAAAAGTCAACGAGAACTGAATCTTAACACATCCCACACCATTAGGCTTGTTATGGGGCCAGTATGTCTTGGAAGAATGCGCTCTCTGAAACAGTGCTCACCAGGTCTACATTGTACGCACAAACAACTATTTCTCGCATGCAGGCAGAATCTGTTTCCATCGCTGCAGACCACGGCGCGCCATCCAGTCTTCCAAGTGATCGTGTGACGGCACCGGTCGAGCCATGCACATCGGTGCTGTGGCTTGAGTGGAAGACGGCCTAAGGTCTGGGGGTTCCCGGTTCGCAACAGTTTCATGTTGACACATTTGAGATCACAAGCCTTCTTTTCCGAACTGTGGTAGCTGTACGATCTGCCACTGCTGTCGTTACAATACGTCGATCCTGGGGGGCGCCTGTGCTGCCTGGACGTCCAGAAACTCTCCTACGAGTGTGAAAATGATCAAGTGACCAGTGATACCAGCATCGTTGCACAACCGACGCAGCACGTCCAATTTGTGTGGCTATTCTCCGAAAGGACCATCCCGCCACTCGGAAGAACTTAATTTGAGCTCTTTCAAACGCGGTCAGTTGACAGTAGGAACCATAAGTGCGTCTTCGTGGCACGGTTGTCTGCTTCTTTCACACGTGTCCACCACACTTAGCTTTCTGACTGTGAGCATTCTCTATTAAAAGGTAGGCACAGATGTCGCTCTGGTAGCTCTGCCACTACACTATCATATTTCATCCATCTGGTTGGAAGAGACCGCAGCTGTTTTCGTAAATTGCACTTGAGGAAACATTGAAACCAACCAAGAGCCTTTTTCAAATTATTTATGAGTGCGTCTTCGTGGCACGGTTGTCTGCTTCTTTCACACGTGTCCACCACACTTAGCTCTCTTACTGTGAGCATTCTCTATTAAAAGGTAGGCACAGATGTCGCTCTGGTAGCTCTACCACTACACTATCACATTTCATCCATCTGGTTGGAAGAGACCGCAGCTGTTTTCGTAAATTGCACTGGAGGAAACATTGAAACCAACCAAGAGCCTTTTTCAAATGATTTATTGCATCATTATACACTACAGGCCGTTAAAATTGCTACACCAAGAAGAAATGCAGATGATAAACGGGTATTCATTGGACAAATATATTATACTAGAACTGCCATGAGATTACATTTTCTCGCAATTTTGGTGCATAGATCCTGAGAAGTCAGTACCCAGAGCAACCACGTCTGGCCGTAATAAAGGCGTTGATACGCCTGGGCATTGTCAAACAGAGCTTGGATGGAGTGTACAGGTACAGCTGCCCATCCAGCTTCAACACGATAGCACAGTTCATCAAGAGTAGTGACTGGCGCATTGTGACGAGCCAGTAGCTCGGCCACGATTGACCAGACGTTTTCAGTTGGTGAGAGACCTGGAAAATGTGCTGGCCAGGACAGCAGTCAAACACTTTCTGTATCCAGAAAGGCCTGTACAGGACCTGCAACATGCGGTCGTGCGTTATCCTGCTGAAATGTAGGGTTTCGCAGGGATCGAATGAAGGCTAGAGCCACGGGTCGTAACACATCTGAAATGTAACGTCCACTGTTCAAAGTGCCGTCAGTGCGAACAAGAGGTGACCAAGACGTGTAACAAATGGCACCCCATACCATCACGACGGGTGATAGGCAGTATGGCGATGACGAATACACGCTTCCAATGTGCGTTTACCGCGATGTCGCCAAACACGAATCCGACCATCATGATGCTGTAAACAGAACCTTGATTCATCCGAAAAAATGTCGTTTTGCCATTCGTGCACCCAGGTTCGTCGTTGAGTACACCATCGCAGGCGCTCCTGTCTGTGATGCAGCGTCAAGGGTAACCGCAGCCATGGTCTCCGAGCTAATAGTCCATGCTGCTGCAAACGTCGTCGAACTGTTCGTGCAGATGGTTGTTGTCTTGCAAACGTCCCCATCTGTTGACTCAGGGATCGAGACGTAGCTGCACGATCCGCTACAGCCATGCGGATAAGCTGCCTGTCATCTCGACTACTAGTGATACGAGGCCGTTGGGATCCAGCACGGCGTTCCGTATTACCCTCCTGAACCCACCGATTCCATATTCTGCTAACAGTCATTGGATCTCGACCAACGCGAGCAGCAATGCCGCGATTCAATAAACCGCAATTCCGATAGGCTACATTCCTATGTTTATCACAGTCGGAAACGTGATGGTGCGCATTTCTCCTCCTTACACGAGGCATCACAATAACGTTTCACCTGGATACGCCGGTCAACTGCTGTTTGTGTTTGAGAAATCGGTTGGAAACTTTCCTCATGTCAGCACGTTGTAGGTGTCGCCAACGGCGCCAACCTTGTGTGAATGCTCTGAAAAGCTAATCATTTGCATATCACAGCATCTTCTTCCTGTCCGTTAATTTTCGCGCCTGTAGCACGTCATCTTCGTGGTGTAGCAATTTTAATGGCCAGTAGTGTAATTTCGGACCTAAGCCCATCTTCAGATTGTTCCATTGACTTCTTTGCAAGTTTTACATTTGTGTCGTCCTGAATAGCCCTCCTTTACACGTTATAAGACAGAAGTTTGATTTTCTTATATATTCCATATTTCGTTCCCTGCATTAATCAGTGTGGATCATAAAACAAAATGAAACCTCTGTCTTACAATGAATAAATTTTCGTGGAAGCCAACGCTACCGTCTGGCGAAAGGGGTCAGGCCTGAAACTGCTATTGGTGCAATAAAAACATTTCAACAAAACTTGTGGCTGGATGAAGTATTTCCTACAGTCTAATTATGCTGTCTGTTGGCGGACGACGTTGGAACCATTATCAGTACGTCTACCGTCCTCCAGGAGGCCTATTCCGTCATTGGACAATAATCGACGTTGTCTTTCCAGATGTAGTAACTTGTTCCGGCAATGTGTTTAAAATGTATGCCGCCATCTATTTATTTCATTTTTAGTCATGAAAATCTTGTCACTATATCATATATACCATATCACATACAGGGTGTTACAAAAAGGTACGGCCAATCTTTCAGGAAACATTCCTCACACACAAAGAAAGAAAATACGTTATATGGACATGTGTCCGGAAACGCTTACTTTCCATGTTAGAGCTCATTTTATTACTTCTCTTCAAACCACATTAATCATGGAATGGAAACACACAGCAACAGAACGTACCAGCGTGACTTCAAACACTTTGTTACAGGAAATGCTCAAAATGTCCTGCGTTAACGAGGCTACATGCATCCACCCTCCGTCGCATGGAATCCCTGATGCGCTGATGCAGCCCTGGAGAATGGCGTATTGTATCACAGCCGTCCACAATACGAGCACGAAGAGTCTCTACATTTGGTACCGGGGTTACGTAGACAAGAGCTTTCAAATGCCCCCATAAATGAAAGTCAAGAGGGTTGAGGTCAGGAGAGCGTGGAGGCCATGGAATTGGTCCGCCGCCACCAATCCATCGGTCACCGAATCTGTTGTTGAGAAGCGTACGAACACTTCGACTGAAATGTGCAGGAGCTCCATCATGCATGAACCACATGTTTTATCGTACTTGTAAAGGCACGTGTTCTAACAGCATAGGTAGAGTATCCCGTATGAAATCATGACAACGTGCTCCATTGAGCATAGGTGGAAGAAACTAAAATGAGCTCTAACATGGAAATTAAGCGTTTCCGGACACATGTCCACATAACATATTTTCTTTCTTTGTGTGTGAGGAATATTTCCCGAAAGTTTGGCCGTACCTTTTTGTAACACCCTGTATATCTTAATGGCGCGTTGCAAGCGTACAGTTTCGCAAGTGCCTGTTGTTGCAAATATGTGACATAGCCAGTTATACCTGAGAGGTACAGCAGATTTTAGATTTTACGTTATGTACTTAGCACGTCATTAGTGGCTACAAAACATGAATTTAGATTTTTCTTTCAAGTAGAAATTTATTGGGGTATTAAGGTCCTAGACAGATGTACTTAGAGTGTCGAAAGTCGGACTGTAACCTTCCACGAATAGCTCTTACCACGTGGCGAGTTGACGCGACGCGCTGGCAGGGCGGTGACGTCACGTCAAGGGGAGCGCCGCAGCTTATCGTCGTGGTTTCTGGAGGCGCCACCAGCGCCAGTGGCGCCACCGGCGGCGGCGGCGGCCAGCCTCCCGCGGCAGGCGCAGCAGAGGGTGGCGCGGAAGGCGCGCCGCAGCTCGCGCGACGAGCACGCGTAGATGAACGGGTTGATGCAGCTGTTGAAGTAGCCCAACCAGAAGGCGAACGTGAACGGCGCGCCGGACAGGTCGCACGACGAGCACGACGCGTCTAGCAAACACAGCAGATCAGACATTTTCGTTATACGTCGTACGGTGTATGTGAGTGCATTCTACCTCAGCAACCATCTATCAGACGCAAAGCTAACCCGGAACGCATGTTTACTTTTCAGCGGTGTGCGTGCTGATGTGAAAGTTTCTGGCAGATTGAAACTGTATTCCAACCGCAGCCTTTGCTTTTCACTGGGAAATGTAGTTCGGTGAAGTCGGGAAGGTAGCTGAGAATTACTGGCGGAAGTAAAGCTGCGAGGGACGGTTGTGAATAGTTCCTGGATATCTCAGTCCCTTTGCTCGCGATAGGAATGGTACCCAATTCGAGTCCCAGTCCGACATACAGTTGTAATCTGCCAGAAAGTTTCAGGGAGCTGAGTGTTTCATTTTGCAGTAAACAAATACACTACTGAAATTATCCAAAATGCCTTGCCTTGACTTTTCACCTTCCATTGACACCCGCAAAAATCAAAATGGCTCTTAGCACTATGGGACTTAATATCTGAAGTCATCAGTCCCATAGAACTACTTAAACCTAACTAAGCTAAGGACATCACACACATCCATGCCCCAGGCAGGATTCGAACCTGCGACAGTAGCGGTCGCGCGGTTCCAGACTGACGCGCCTAGAACCGCTCGGCCATCAGGGCCGGCCCTGAAAAATCATTTGCAGCCCAGTGGACAAAAACTGAAGATTATAAATATGACATCATATAACTGGCAGGAACAGCCTTGGAGCGCAGAACATAGTTCCCATGCACCGCTGCACAATTCGTAGTGTACTCAGCTCCGTAGTACTGTGAACGATAATGATGTAGGAGTAGACGCACCAACATGTACAGTACATCCGAGTGAGTCAAAGTACATTATAATTGGAAGACCGAAATTCGCAGAAAAACTTCGGTATTACAGACATCGCTCCGCCAGACCTAACAAGGGAAGCTGCCCTTAGAATCCCGGTCAGATTTAGTGGTAAGGTAGCCCAATGATAAACTGTCAAAACAGAATACAGATCGAGCATGAAGACAGGTATAAGGTGTACTGATCTACGAAAAATACAGCAAAATAATAAGACCGAAAAGACCAAGCTTAACAACTGCTGTATTTAGGAAGCAGAACAGCCACGGCGTCGTAGTTATGTGGCAACGGTGTTGGACTGTCCAACGGACGAGCCATGCCCAAAACTACCTCGTGCGAATTTTTGTGAATTGTCCATCCGGTCATTGAAGTGTTTGTTCTCTTTCTGTGGTACTATACATTGGTTACAGAACATGAACCATGTGGTAAGAATACGTTACCGTCGCAAGTAAAAGTGATGAATAGTGAGAGCAGGCGATATACCATATAGACGTCTCACAGAAATCAAAATTACAAATAAAAGGATGTGAACTATGTTACAAAAAAGGAATTCAGAAGTCAAAACTTCCAAAACGGAACCAAACTTCAAAAACGTTAAAACATATGTTTTGACAGAGCACAGAGAAACTGCATGATCGTGGAACTGTTGCGCTAATTTGTTTTCATAATTTCCTTTGGAGTGATCACATTCACATTCATACGAACACCTAAATCGTGCAAGGAGGCATGTCTCACTCACTTTACCAGACGACAAATTAGATGTGTCAGTAAGAGATTCCTATCATATGCCAAACGTACTGTCACTAATGCCGTGTATGACACACCGGCGTGTTATCCGGTGGAGGATTCGGATGACTTGTCGCCTCGTCTTCAATCATTTGCGGTTCGCAATCGAAAGCCACTTCCTTTCGGCTTCTAACAGAGTAATTGTACATAATCAACTGTCATTATAGGTCTCACACTTCGCTGTAGCAAACGGATACAGGTACACAATATACACACAGATACACGATACAGACACTAGTTTGAATACAACGCACAGCGGAAAAATAAAAATAAAAAAAAAATGCCTCGATGTAGGGTTGAACACAGCTCGTTTGCCTTGGGAGTCTAATACCATGACCACCTTCTTTTTAACAGTCTCATTTTTTTTATGGAAAATGGATCAGGTCGTGGGATGGCGGAGGTAAGGTGGGCAGAGGTCGCAACCCGAGAACCCGAGGCTTCGCCACAATGTCTCCCCCATCCCATTTATGGGAACAAAGGGTGCAATAGTTTTATTGTTTTGAATTTTTTTAGGCTGTAAGTACACTCGTTGCTCCGAATTGGGGACGCACATAACTGGAAGCATACTTATATTTGGAGCAAGGGGCAAAAAGAAAGAGAGCAAAGTGTGAGGCTAAGAAAGCCATTAAGTAAAACCTAAGGTTGGAGTCCGTAACACCATTAACCGGCACTACGTCTGACACAGGATGGGAAACAAAACTTTGAAGAATCTTTCGCACTGAGGACAAAAAGAGGAAAGGGGGCAAATACTGGTAGACAGTGCGAAGAGTCACGACGAACCTCTCCATCTGCTTTATGATCCAGGTATGAATTCTCGCAACGAACAATGTAGATCCCACTTTGTACTGTGTATTGTTCTATCATCGTCTTGTAATTTTAGCTTCTCTTACCCGTGATGATCCAGCTGCGTGGAGCGTCGTGGAACGCACTCCAAAAATAATTGGAAAAATATTGTCGATGCTTTTGGTTACAGAGGATCTTGTAATGTCGTTCCTGCAAATAGTTCCAAAAGTCTAAAGCGTATTTAGTGCCGTCTTGAAACTGCATGTCCACGAAGCCACGTCACGGCATTAGTTTTCGTGAGTCGGTACTACGTTTCATACGGGAATAATATAGTCTTGGGTTCGATATGATTCGGTGTCACTCGAAGGAAATACGCTCACATTTGCTTCACTAAGTGCCACACTGCCGTAGACTCGACACAGCTAAGACGATGTTCATTGCTGTCTTGAACGCCACAGCTCGTGCACTTGGGTGAGTCCACCATATGGATCGCATGTAGCCTTGATCTGGTCACCTGCTCACCGTTGACAGTGATATACCACATCGCCGTGACGGCGGTGTCCAGCGTTACGTGGTGAATTGTCTTCCACACTGCTCGCCAGTTGACGCTCGGGTGCTACCTCTCCACGATGTTATCCGGTCGTCCACGCTGCAGGACACGATCAACCGTCCTTGCCGTCGCCAGTCGAGTCGCTGGTAAGGCAAGTCGAATGTAACTGAGTTCGAGTTAAAAGACATCGATGTAGAAGAGTGACGAGGGGACGTTGTGTATTGGCACAGGTGGCGAGAGGGAGATCGGCGCTAGTTCTTCTAATAACCAACTCGTCAGGCTGTCAGGACTAGCGTGATGAAGCCCAAGCCGTCCCCGATTCGGGGGAAGGACGAGAGTCTCATATGTGATCTTGAAAAGCAAAGCCGCCAGCACACGGCGAGCTAAGATCACGGGTATAGGTAATATCTAGGCGATGTGCGGAATGCGTGACGCTAAATGTGTGCTGACATACTGGGTCCGTTGGACGACGTCCAGTGCTCGTAGGCGGTTGTTGGCTATTCAAGTCCGAAAAGTCGTCGAAAATTGTGAGCAGCGGTTCGTCGTATATTGTCTGTGAAATCAAAGTTGAGACATTTAAAGTATCTCCAAGCTGTAAGGGGGTGACGCTGTCCTCGGGCAGTCCGACTCTGATGTTCATCGCCACTGATTTTGCGACGTTCATACGAGTACCAGTGACCATGCTATATGTAGCTGTCCAATGCACTGGAGGTGTCGTTGCCGTCGCGGATGACAATCACCAGGTCGTCAGCGATGCTTTACATCGGAAAGTGTGGCCTCGTAGCATCATACCCGTCAGTCGTTGGCGCTGGCCGCATAGGAGTGGTTCCATGGTCACAGCGTAAAGTGGACAGAGAGCAGCCTTGGCGTATCGATAGAGAAATGGTGAGAGGCTGCGCGGGGCGGCCGTTGACGATCACCTTGGATCTCGCGCCACGGAGTAGTCGCATGACGACACTGACAAATGGCTTCCAAATCATTGACGTCCATGCGATCGAAAGCTTGACTGAAATCGATTGCTGCCAGTGCACCCTCCAGACGACATGCCCTCGCCAGTGAGATCAAGTCACGAAATTCGCTGAGTGCTGTTTGAATATTATTGTCGCCTCCTAATGACGTTTGATCGGGTGAGATGACTTGTTGTAAGGCCTGGTGTATCCGCGAGCCCAACAGTCGAGAAAATATCTTAAAGTCGCAGTTCAATAGCGTCAGCGGGCGGTAGTCCTGCATCCGGACGGTTTGTGAATAGGAATAATCATCTCTTCTACAAGGGCCGCAGAGAACGGCGCTTCTGGGGATAGTAGTTCGCGATAGATGTCCGTCCATCGGGCGGCTATTAAATATTGAAAAGTCCGGTAAAATTCCAAGGGGAGCCCATCAAGACCCGGAGACTTCTTTACAGCTCCTCTTCTAAAGGCGTCGATCACTTCTTCTTCCATAATTTCTTCCATCAACGCCGCTTCCATTGCCGTAGATCGTCTGAGAGACGTCCTCCAGTGTTGTCGGATCAGGAGTCTGAGCTGAAAAGAGTTTGGAATAATGATCGTAGAACGCTGTGCTTATGTCTTGTCGCGTGGTGAGGCGACGATCGTCCTCCGTGTCGATGAAGTATGCGACGGTCTTTGGCGTCGTTTACGTTCACGAAGTACGTGGAACATAGACGGGCGTTCCGCTCGCTATCCTGCGTTCTCGAACGAATTATCACCCTCCCCCCCTCCCCCCTGTAGGTGGCGTCGCACATTAGCGATGATCTGAGCATTAGCACGGTGGACCGCCGTTTGTCGTTTCGGAGATGGCGCCATAGCATCGCAATCTCGCAGTACTCTGAAGTAAAAATCGAGTGTATGTCTATGCCAAGAAGCGTGGTCGCGACTAAGTTATCAACGTTCGCCTCAGTGCCGGTTTGGCGCAGTTCAACCACCGCGGATCGTCACGGGATATGCCAGGTATCCTCAACGACTTGGCGGCAATCCGGGTAAGACAGGTGAGCGACGTTTAATATCCATGGGCTGCGGTTTCTCCACACTTGCTGTCGCCGTAGGGTGATGGCACAGATGGAGGCAGAGTGGTCCGAGAAAGCTGTAGGCCATAGCTCCGCATCCTATGTCCCAGAGGCAAGAAAGTGTGAGACATAAACCTGGTCGATGCGACTGGAAGAGTGACTCGTGAAGTGTGTAAATCCAGGTCGGTGGCTGTGAAGATGTTCCCAAGTGTCCACCATCTGCAGGTCTCGGATTAGTGTCTCGAGTTCCGGGCACGGATCATGTCATGCGATTTGGTCTCTGGGTGCCAGTACACAGTTTTAGTCACCTCTAAATATCAGATGGTCGTGGTGGCCTTGGAAGAGCGGGGCGACGTCTTCCGCAAAGAATCGCGAACGTTCGCGACGTTTCTCCGTCCCGGAAGGTGCGTAGATGTTGATAAGGTGGACACCCAGTACTATGAGTGCCATTCCTCTTGCACCAGGCAGAAAGAGGATATCGTCCGCCACTATCCCTTCCCGAAGAAGTACACAGACGCCGCTGCCTGTGGGGGAATCTGCGTCATAACCGTAAATGCTGGAAAGTCGTAGACGCACCCCCCCCCCCCCCCCCCCCCCCTAGAAGGGCTATATCGATGGAAGCAGAATTCAACCTATCCTGAATCAAGGATAACTTAGCGCGCGTCCGTTTAGTGTTGATGTTTAAAGTCGCAATACGATAAGTTTGAAGTCTGTCCAAAGCACTCGTGTTGGCACTCAACACCCTTGTGTGTGCACGTGACGTCAGGGTGTCTCATCGCTGCCACTGATGTTGGAAAAGGATCAACACTGGTGGGGTAAATTCCCCCGAGTGTCGTCCGACACGATTGGCATGGAGTTTTCCTCACTGTCGTCTGCTCAGTCGCCATGAAATACCATCGGCTGTTGGTGGCTGTTGGTGACTGGCTGGTAATCTGCAGCGGCTGTCTGCATGTGATCCTGCTGCTCTGTGGGGTCGGGGGGGGGGGGGGGGGGGGGGGGGCTGAAGCCGTCACCCTGGCGATCTGGGTAGATGGAATGTTACTGCGGCCTCTGCACCGCCGGTACCGTCGTCGGATTGTCCACAGTCCTTGTCAGATGTTCGCTGAAAGTACTCGTCGGATGGAGCACGCCGCCGTCTCTTATGTTTCCGTGGGGAACGCTGTTTACGGACGTCTGTTTCAGTATCCGAATGTGGAGGATCTCTTCAGCTGTTTCGGTGTCTGGAAGAAAAACCGCTGTCGGTACAACTCGTGGGTCAATGGCCATCCTGTCATCCGTGCTTTCTTGCAAGCTCCGTCGGTGATAGTCCTCAGGAGGGTGCGCCGATGTAGTGGCTGGTTCCGGTACTGCAGAATCCATTGTCCTCGCTGTCGGGGGTGGCTATGGGACGAATGTGGTCGGTATTGGTATAGGTGGCTGCTCGTGTAACCCCGGCGTAATTGAGAGGAAAGGTCGTTACCACAGAAGGAGCCTTATATTCACCTGCCGGGATTTGAGCAAACCGCCGTCGGAGACAATCCGACCTCACGTGTCCTTTTTGGCCACAACCGGAGCAAGTGTGTGGCTGTGCGTCATAAATAATAATCGCCCTACACCTGTCGGTGACAAGATAGGATGGTACATGTTTTGTCAGTTCAGTTTTGATCTGTCGTACGCCGTTAAGAACAAGGTACATTGTAAAGGTGGTCCATTTTTCGGCCATGTGGCTGACCACTTTGCTGTAAGGCTGGAAAGCCGCGGTGACTACGTCCGTTGGCACTTCGAACTGGAATTCGAAGACTCGTATCGTACGGAGCCCAAGCCCCGAGGGACCGATAGAGACTGCCCCAATATGGTCATCAGAATGCTTGAATTTAAGATCGTTAGCATGCGGAAGCACGATTCTGTTGCACACCTCGTCCGTTACTAACCTGACGTAGACAACACTGCTCGTGATAGAGAGATGGATACCAATGATATCCTAAGGATCAATTTGAACGTCATCACGTAGAAAACGTTCCACTTCAAAAGCACGCGGTCGGGCATGATATGGTTGAAAACTGATCTTGATGGTGGTTTGTCTGTATGAATGTGCCATATTACGTCGGTAGTGATGGACTCTAAATTAGCGGCGACGAAGTATGCAGTATGATTCAACAGAGAATTTCTGAGTCTTCTGGCCAACTTAAAACCAAAACAAATACGTTTCTCGTAACACTTAACATACAAACACTGTTGCAACCTGGTGAGCTTCATAATTTAGGAGATAATTAAAAGAACAGAAGATTCAAATTTTGACACTTCAAGAAACACGAGCGACAGACAATAACATCATGGATTTCGGTAATTATCGTCTTTTTAAAAGTACAACGGATAAAAAAATACCTAATAATACACCGCATCTGGGAGTTGCTTTTGCAGTCTCCAACAATATTTTAAATTCAATAACGGAGGTAAAACCCATTCATAATAGACTAATGACAATTTCTCTTAAATGCACAAATAAGGTATACACTTTAATTAATGCCCATACGTCAGTCAATGAGGATAACTGTAAAAAAACTGAAGAACTAAACGAAGCTTACAAAACGTTAGAAGGCATCATCTAGAAAATTCCCTCAGACCATGTTAAAATTGTAATGGGTTGTTTTAATGCTCCATTAGGTTAGAGAAAAAATATAAGAAAATGGTGAGGGGATTTCCTGAGCATAAATGGACAAACCAAAACGGCCAAACACTTGTTGTCATGTGCAAAAATTTTAACCTTAAAATCATATCAGCACATTTTAAAAAGAACCCTTCTAAACAAACATTTGGTAGGCACCCAGTACATTTATTGGGCAATTTCAAGTGGATCGTGTAGTTATTTCATACCCTAATACCAAAGAAGTTTTTAATGTCCAAGTTAGGAAAGGGGCTAATATAGATTCTGATCATTATTTTTGCGAATAAAAGTAAAACTTCGATCTCTAAAACTCTTCAAAACGAAAGAATGTTATCCCAAAATTTGACACTACTAAAATATCCACAACTCTAACAAGCGAACTTAACAAAAACCAATCCAACAATTGGCAAAACCAAAAAGAAAAGTTCATCACAACAGCACACAATTTAATTCCGCTTCGAAAGAAACAAAAACACCCTTGGTGGAAAGCGAACTGTGGAACAGCAGTCTAGGCATGAGGCATGAGGCATTAAAAAGTTGGAATAGTAACAAAATGGAAAATACGTACACCACCTTTCTAACTGTGAGAAAGTAGAAGAAGCTACGAAAATGCCCAACATTTACAAATCGAAAAAGACTTCTAAAGGAACATACAGGAAACTTGTATAAAACATTCGAAACAAAACTAACTGGCCACTAACCTCAAAGTCTGTGTTTCAAAAATGAAAATGGCTGTTTGGCTCTTGATAACCAGGAAAATTGTAAGGTACTTGCTGATTATTTTGAAAAACTATTAAACTGTCCAGAACCAGCGAATAAATTCCAACCACAGCAAACTATTAATACCAACCCCAGCTCTAAAGAACCTGACGAAATCGAAATAAATAAACAGATTAAGAGACTTAAAAGCAAGAAATCATCCTGAGAAGACGGTATAGTTGCAGAACTACTAGAAACAGTTGGCCCTAACACTATACAAGAGATCATCAAGTAGTAGGACAAATCTAGCCAACTGATAAAATACCTGATGACTGGAAAACTGCCCTAATTCATCCATTGCATAAAAAAGGGGGTGGAACCGATGTTAAAAATTACCGAGGAATCTCTCTTCTCCCGGTCACATACAAAATTCTCTCGCGTTGAATATTTGGTCGAGTCCATGAACAGCTAGAACCTAAAATTGGTCAATACCAAGCATGTTTTAGACCAAACAGATCTTGTCCGGAACAAATTCTTAATCTGAAACTGATCCTTAGGCACCAAAGGATTTCTGGTAACAATATTGTGTGTAAATTTGTGGATTTTAAAAAGGCCTACGACTCAGTTGAATCTCTTTTCCAAATTTTAAAGGAGCAAGGGATAGATAATAAAACTCTAACATTGATTAAGGAAACGTTAACTGACACTGGGTCTAAATTCATGGGAGAAATTTCTGAACCATTTGATATAAAGACTGGTGTTAGACAGGGAGATGGATTCTCCCCATACTGTGTTTTGGAAAAGGTGGTTACAGAATGGCGAGAGCAAAAGTCGACTCAAAATATAGATTAATCAATAAAGTTAGGCAGAAGTAAATTAGAGAGGATTGCCTCGCCTTTGCGAAAATGGTTCAAATGGCTCTGAGCACTATGTGACTTAACTTCTGAGGTCATCAGTCGCCTAGAACTAGGTACTACTTAAACCTAACCAACCTAAGGACATCGCACACATGCATGCCCGAGGCAGGATTCGAACCTGCGACCGTAGCAGTCGCTCGGTTCCAGACTGTAGCGCCTAGAACCGCACGGCCATTCCGGCTGGCTCGCTTTTGCAGATGATCTGGCAATTTTAACTAGGGTTTTTACCACAGCTAAAAATGTGGAATTCTTAAAGAAGTTGCGGAAAAAGTAGGACTATAAATATCGTTCGAAAAACGGAATTTATAACATGCAACAAATAAGCAGCAATGTTTTTGAGTACAAAATATGGAATAATAAAAACGGTTTCTCAGTTTAAATACTTGGGGGAAATCTCACAAGAAAAAAAAGCTGCAAACGAAGATCACTGTCAAAAGTTGTAACTGCATTCAGATTAACAGAAAATATTTATAATAAACACAAAGGAAGGCCAACCATCAAAAGTGACATTGATGGATTGTACCTCGCGTGGTCCTATTGGGCAGATAGTGAATAATAATAATAATAATAATAATACTTTCGGACAAAGTTTAATGACCGTGGAATACGGAAAATATTAACCGGCACTACCTCTCATGTAGGGCGATATTTCTGAAACCGCAGAGCTGTTAGTAATTGTGATCCTTGGAGCACTCAGTGAAGCACAGTGCTCCAAAAGAATATACTGCGCAAAGTGAATGTCTTGGAAGCCGACGCTGTTAACTGGATATCGAATATTCATACACAGAGGGTATGATAAAAATTAGTGAAAATTGACGCAGGTGTAAATGTACGATAGTTGAAGTAAAAACTTGGCAGTAAAAATGGGCGTGCAAAGAAGATAGTTGCGAATGTGTGGCTACGAGTCAGTGGCTTCGAAATATTGTCCTAGCACAAATTTAGCTGAAATTTTAACTTCTCGATTAAGTTCCCATCCAAATGGCCAGCCTTAAAAGAAATACAGTACTTAAGTGCGTATGTTACAATAATTTACGGGTCACTCGTTCCTGTTAAAGGGTTTGTTCCACATGTCGTCCTCATCATTGAATACAATACCGTACTCATCTTTGCAGTGAATTACACTCCCAAATAAACTAGTAAATCCTGACAAATCTGGTCACTTCGTTGCTTCAGCTCTTGAAGCGTTCACTTGAGAGGGAACCCTAGAAAAAAATTCCAGAGAATTCAAATCGGGTGAGCCCAAGGCAAGGGAACTACTCCATGTATCCATTTTAGATCATACTGGTGAGAATGATATCGTCTTACATCAGCAGCAAAGTGTGCCTGCATGCATCTACTATGCTCACCAAGAATTGGCTACAAGTGAAACATGAGCTTAATTAGGAATGGACGTCATCGAAAAGTTAACATTTAAAATGCCTCTGCACTAACTATGATGACACTAATATCAATGGCGGCTCGTATTATCTCGCAAACGGCTCGTTTACAGTCCCCTGTCAAATGTAACGTTTTAGCTTCTATTACCGCACAGTTTCACTTCTGTCAGTTTCTGCTGTTAATTAATTACATCCTGTATAGTTATGAATATTGAATTCCGTGTCAAAACTATTTTTCCCATAGAATATGATACTTGTTTGTTGAATGTTATGATTTCTAATTTTTGTTTGGAAGTTTTGTGATTTGCAATCCGCCTTTTCTTTCGTATGTCTAATTTGTAGATCTTGGTCTGCCATATCACAGGTGAACTCACTGCCCAGTCACATTAATGTGTCCACCTGTCAAAAGTCTGTATAACCATCTTTTGCAGTGTAAACCGCTGAGAGACGTGCAGGAAGAGAGTCAGTGACGTTACGGGAGGTGCCGAGAGGGACGTACAGCCATGCCGACTCCAGATATATGGCCAGCTGCGCCGGGTTCCTCGGCTGACAATCCGATCGAGGTGGTCCCACAGATTCTCGTTTGTGTTTCAATCCGGACAGTCCGGTGGCCAGGAGAATGTGGTAAACTCATCTCGTTGACGTTCCTACTACGCACATACAATGCGAGCTGTCCTGCTGGTAGGTGCGTCGTGATGAGTAAAAACAAACTGCATATAGAGGTGTACATGGACTCCAAGGATAGATAGATGCATACTTTTTTCGATCCATTATCTCTTCCAGAATGACGAGATCACCCAGGTAATTCCACAGACAATAATGCTCTCCTCCTTCGGTAAGTCAACAGACTGGTGAAGAGATCTTCTACTTTCTTAGTCCTGTCTTCCACATTCAGAAAGCCAAAGCTGAAAACAAACATTTAATAAAAGAAATTATGAGATAAAAAAAATAAAAAATCGTCCCTCTCCCACAACCAGAAAAAAGTAAAATAAAAATAAAACTCTTCCCCTTTCGCCTTCTGGACACACACACACACACACACACACACAAACACAGCCCACAAAAAATTATATCACACACACACACACACACACACACACACACACACACACTCGCACGCGCGCGCACACACGCACGCACAAATGCATACACAAACAGAACACAAATACTTCAATAATTACACTCGAAAGTTAGGCAATAACATTCGATCTTTGACAATAATATCTAACAGTCGGTAACACAAACCAAACATTACATTGAAACAAGTGTCAAGTTCATAGTGGGAATAAAACCGCAAATTGGCATTTAGAAGAAGAACAACAACACCAAAAATGCAACAGGAGCGTAATATGTAGGAAATCGTCCACGCAACCTGTAAGTAGAGTTCAAAATATTACTACGTAACAGGAAATACCAACCAACAGAACTGTTTATAACCTATAGGTACAGTGACTAAAACGTAAATTAAATAGCAAACATATGTACATATTCCAGGCTACTTAAGATGCCTTGCAGAAAATAAAGGCGAAACTTGTATGACACTAAAACTGTGTTTTATTCAGTTACTGTCAGATGGTCCATAAAGAAAAATTATCAATATACCGTAAGACTGGTGAAGGGTGATTAGTGTCAAGCGTTTCACGCCGAACTAAAGTGCGCGTCATTTATGACGGCGGCCGAGTTCAGGTTCGTTCTGCGCATCTGACGTCACAAAACACAGTCAGCCAATGAACAGAGAACGACGTTGCCAGAGCTCGACTGCAGTGCGGAGCACGGAAGAGTGTCTTCAGTTTTAGAAACGTTCAGTCATAAATAAAGTAATTGAACAAAAGCAATGTCTTGATAGCAGACTTTCTTTTATAGTAAGTTTCAAAAAAGCATTCTTTATACCAATTGCTTCATATTCTATTAATTAATTAAACCAAACAAGCAATAGGTGTTTGTATCATTCTCACTAACCGCTGTTTCACAATAAAGAACAGCGGTAATTGTTTATTTACTATTGTACTTCGACAAAACGTGACTAATTCATAGTCATACCAACAGTGTTTGTCGGTATTTTGCGTGATATTTTAAAGTCCTCCGGGGGGATATATTGAACGACGAGCTGCCTTAGCTGCCTTAGCGTTAGCCGGCACGGTAACTCAGCGTGTTTGGTCAGAGGGCAAGCTGTCCTCTGTAATAAAAAAAAAAAAACTGAGTTAATGGATCGACAACGAACTGATATGGGTGTCTTTCGACGTCCACCCCGAACAGATACAACGAATATAAGGACCAAAATGAGATTAAAAAAAAATAAATAAAAAATTGCGTAATGGTTAAAGCTTATGACTACTAAGCGAAAGGTTCTGAGTTCAGACCTTGTTTGGTGCTTAATATTTTCTTTATTTAAAAACAATATCGAAGTGTCTTACTTAATGAATTTTATTCGTTTGAATGTAATTTTTTGAAATTTCTAGTGGCAACTAAAATCGACCTCACAGAAAGTATACGCTATGTACTTTTACCTCTGCAAACTCTTCAAAATTTCGTGCAATGGTTTACTGCATCTAATACTCCACAATAACTGCGTTGAACATCGAAACAAAATTAAGTCATTTAGGGGGGAAGGTATCAGTAAAGAAGATGTGTAAAAATCAAATTTTTGGGCCAAATAGTTTTTGTGAAATCGAATGATAAAGTGTGTCAAAGCAGTGGAAACACCATAAGTCTGCACAGGCGAGCAGTGCAATGACAAAATCGCGCACATCGCGGAGTGCGGGGAGTACGTCTCTGTAGCAGCAAAAGGGTTAATGTGGCCGTGGTGGCTTTAGTTCATAAACTCCGCGCTGCCCCCTAAACGTAAGTTTGCGAACTATACTATGGCGCTGCTTCTCTTGGTGCGTACAACTGGCAACACAGCAATCTCCCGCGTATGGGCGGGCATACGCGAACCGCCAAGATAAAAGAATTGAACTATAAGCGTCATCTGCCTGATCGAGTTTAAAACGTGGTTCATCTGAAAGAGCCACCTGTAGCCTTTCAGTGGACGTTCGGTTGCCATACTGGAGTGCAAATTCCAGGCGTCGTCGGCGACGAACAGCAGTCAGCGTGGGTGCGTGAAGCAGTGGCTGCTGCGGAGTGCTATACGCACCAACGTTTGCTGATAGTTGTTGAGGAGGCTCTGTTGGTAGCCCCTCGCTTCATCTGGGCGGTCTGTTTCTCAACAGTTGCGCGTCTAGTGCCCTGCACATCTGCGCAGCCGTCGTTCAACCCTGTCATCTCTTACCCGTGGTGTACCACAGCTGCCTCGGCGTTGGTTTTGAATAGCGCCATTTTGCGTGCACGGTATAAGTACGGAGGCACGCGAACGGTTCATGAACTTAGCCGTTTCGGAAATGCTTCCCCCTTTGACCCGAAAGGCAATGATTATGGTCTTCTGGACGTCAAACACATCACTCCATTGGCGCATTAAGACCTCAACACCACTGGTTTCCATCTCCATCCTGACACGTTTCATGTACCCTGAGCTGTTAGTGCTGCCACGTGCCGTCTCGGGGTGGTTGTTGCACGTTTACGTTGAACACAGGCGGCTATCATATTAATACGCAGGACCGTTAATAAATAACGCAACTTAAGGACGCCATAAGGAAACCCACGAAGTGATGTACTCGTATTCATTGTATCAGCACTACAGTGACTTCGTCAGTGGAGGCATGTATCTCAAATGGCAACAATATCATGGTTAAGAAATTGAGGTGTCTACAGTCCATGAAGAAAAACCGTTTATACATGCATTCATGTGTCAGCAACGGCGGAATCCGAGCACGTTTCACAGACGAAGATTTCCATCCTCCACTGTGGCCCTCCTAATACGACGGCTATTTTTTGACCTCCGATTGCCCACGAAGTTAACATCACAGAGAAAATCCGGTGAAGCTTTGTGCAGATGTATCACAAGAGTTGTTTAGTATGCACATCAGTCGTGTCACGTGTTACTTTTCAGTTCTGATCACACAGTGAGCAGGTAAAAATGTCTAAAAGATAGTGTCTCCCGCCAAGTGTGAACTGCCCACTGCTGATTCGTACGTTCTCTTCTTCGTGGCAATTCTCGGCCGCACACTGCAGGGGCAACGAAAGTGCTCCTGTAGCGTTTTCATTGGGACGTGTATGGATCACCTATTACGGCAACTTGGAAAACAGAGAGAGTGCTTGTAATCCCCTTTCCCTCAAAAATATCTCTCTCTTTCATACCTCCTCTGTGTTACCACACATAACATATCGCTGATCTCATTTGCACTAAGATTGCAGCACATGCGAGGTTCCTGTTCGCTTCCACCGCCCTGAGTGGAATACATAAATTCTAATAAAAGTTCACCAACCTGCAGTCTTCTGTACTTGTTGTCTCCTGCGCAGAAAACAGGCTGTAAGAAACTCTTTGTGAGGATTTGTTATTTTAGAAATGATTAAATTTCCAATCAGTTTGTTAATATGGGATGCCACTCGCTTTTTATGGACAGAACACGAGAAACTGTACAATTACTTTCCTTTTGGAGTCACAAATGATTTCTAACTTCAACAAATTAATGAACTGCATATATCCGTAATTAGTAGCACACTATTCACAACTATATGTCCAAATAACCATACATTGCAAATTAAGTCTTAACTGATACCGCGGTGGACAATATGTCCATCCTCCGAGACTGTCAAACTAGGTCTGATCTCAGAGCCAAGCTTCCCTCGTCGGAAGTTCGAGTCCTCCCTCGGGCATGTGTGTGTGTGTGTGTGTGTGTGTGTGTGTGTGTGTGTGTGTGTGTGTGTGTGTGTGTCGTCTTTAGCGTAAGTTAGTTTAAGTTAGGTTAAGTAGTGTGTAAGCTTAGGGACCGATGACCTCAGCAGTTTTGTCCCATAAGACCTTACTACAAATTTCCAATTTTCTCAGATCCGAGCCACTTCGCCCACAATCGAAGTTAGGCGTGATCCGAAGATCACCGAAGTGCTTCGTCTGCCTCTTTCGTTCCGCAGTTGTTTAATATTTGCTGGTTATAAATACTTGTGATACAATGGAATGAAAGCACCCTGTTGAGAGATGCTTTAAACATGACATGCAATTAAATACGCTGGTTAGCTTGTCTAATATTAATAACAGAAGACCGTGATTTTGGCGCGCAACATCCGAATGCAGCAGCCAAGCGCGGAGAAGGAGCTTAATTTAGGCGGTCTTTCCCAAGATACCCGTACCGAAAAAACAATCTGCCATCGGTACCGCAAACTGCATTGCGGCATCTCGCCACTGCTGCCTTCTAAACTGCTCTAAAAAGAGTTTCTTGTAGCAGAATATGATGGCTGCAAAAGCACGAAATATTACACTAGCATACAGTTCGGTTTGGCTCCCTCTGATTTTCATCTCTTCGCTCACATGAGCCTATGAGGACAATTTGGTACAGACAACGACCTGCAGACCAGCCTATGGGAAGATGAAAATCACAAGCGACTGACTTCTATGACGAGGGTATCGGAAAAGCGATGCCACGCTATAACAAAATTCAAAGTGGAGTGGCGGTTGAGAAGTAGCTGGAAAGTAGCTAAATGTTGCAAACAATACGTTTTTAAAACTGCGAGACTCGAACTCGGGACGTTTGCCTTTCGCGGTCAAGCGCTCTGCCGACAAAGCTACCCAAGCACGACTCACGACCCGTCTGCACAGGTCATGGGTTCGAGTCTCCGTCCGGCACGCAGTTTTAATCTTCCAGTGAGTTTCCCATCACACACTCCATTCCAGAGTGAAATTTCATTCTGAAAACATTTATGGTGGTCTATTTCACGGCCTATAGAAGCTCTTTTTATTTTTTTTAAAGAAAAAGGGCTCTTATCCTAAACTTCAGCAATAAATAACGTTCCTTATGGGGCCTGATGGAAAGAAGTAACACTGAACCTCTGCTTAAGTGGTTATTAAAAACACTGAAATAAAAAGAAAGAAAAAGTGGTATGGCACTGTTGGTGAGGTGTTACCCCAGCTGCCCGGCAAAGGGTTGCTTCCTTCACACGCAGCCGGCCGCAGTGGCCGAGCGGTTCTAGGCACTTCAGTCTGGAACCGCACGACCGCTACGGTCGCAAGTTCGAATCCTGCCTCTGGCATGGATGAGTGTGATGTCCTTAGGTTAGTTAGGTTTAAGTAGTTCTAAGGTCTAGGGGACTGATAACCTCAGATGTTAAGTCCCATAGCGCTCAGAGCCATTTGAACCCTTCTTTCACACACAGTGGCCTCTTTTCATGCCATGTGTGATAAGTGTTTCTCTTGAGTGACTGTGGCTGTAATGGGTGTGTACGTAGTGTGGTGATACGTTGCGTTGTATGCTGTATGAGGGAGTGGAGAGGGTAAAACCCCACTGTCTGCTCCTCTGGAACAGCTCCACAGACGCTGCCTGCATTAACGTCCCCATCCATTGGACGTATAGCAGTCAACAACGTCACATGTCCTCACTTAATCAGTCATTGGAATTTAAAACGGGACATTGGCATAGAATGTGCTGTCTGGGAGACGAACCCGGATCTCTGACCACGGCAGTGCGTTTCCTACGGCGCTGTCCGCTCACACCTCAGATGTTCATTACGTTGACAGCAACATATAAGCCGCGAAAGAGTAAAAATACGCCGTGTTAGAAATATTCAATATGCTGTCCCTGAAGTCGTTTCGAGTGCTGATGGTGTGTGAAATCTACACTGCCAGTATATGGCCGGCAATGGGAGGATTGGCAGTAGTAAGTTTCTGATTACCAGACTTTGCCCTAATGTTCTCGATTAAGTTCCAAATATCATTGCAATATCTCATGAATTGAGTTCATGTAACATGTAACGTTAGACCGACGACACCTTGGTGCTGTTTGAAAGGGTTAGAGGATCTGTCGGCAGTGTGTTCAACAGTCTTCCTTCTCTCTCACTATCAAATCGTCGTAGAGCACAAACATAACACTCTGCTGTCTAAGCATCCGTTACCCTCACCTGCACTCTACAAATACGCATACAATAGCCTCTCACATATCCGTAAAGAAAGACACCAGTATGCCCAGAGAAAGAACAGTAGCTCCAACAGGCGGCTGAAGCCATCCTGTGGGATATCCCAGCCATCAAAGCCACACTACTTTTTCTGACTGCTTTGACACGACTCGCCACAAATTCCTCTCCTATGCCAAACTCTTCATCTCAGAGTAGCACTTGCAATCTACGTCCTCAATTATTTGGTGGATGTATTCCATCCAGTCTTTATTTCTCTCTACAGTTTTTGCCCTCTACATCTCCATCTAGTACGCGAAAGTCGTCTCGTGATGTCTTAACAAATGTCCTAGCATGTTGTCCCTTCTTCCACATATTCATTTCCTCGCCGATTCTGCGGAGGATGGCCTCAGTCTTTACGTTATCAGTCTACCCATTTTTCAACATTCGTCTGTAGCACCACATCACCAATGCTTCGATTCTCTTCTTTTCAGGATTCTCCATTGCGCATGTTTCACTTCCATACAATGCGAGTTCCAAACGTACACTCTCAAAAATTTCTTCCTCAAGTTATGGCCTATGTTTGCTACCAGCAGACATCTCTTGGCCAGGAATGCCATTTTGCCACTGCTAGCCTCTTTTTTATATCCTCCTTGCCCTGCCCATTATGAGTAATTTTGCTGCCTGCGTAACAGAATTCCTTAATTTCAACTACTGCGTTACCACCAATCCTGACGTTAAATAACTCATTGTTCTCATTTCTGATACTTTCGCCTTTCTTCGATTTACTCTCAATCCATATTATGTACTCATTAGATAGTTAATTCCATTCATCAGATCCTATAATTATTCTTAGCTTTCACTGAATATAGCAATGTCATCAGCGAATCGTATCACCGGTATCCTTTCACCTTGAAGTATAATTGTACTCTTGAACCTTTCTTTTATTTCCAACATTGCTTCTTCAATGTACAAATTGAACAGTAGTGGCGAAGACAACCTCAAAATCCTTGTATCTTTTTTAATCCGATTACTTCGTTCTTGCTTTTCCACTCTCATTGTTCCCACTGGCTCTTGTACATATTGTATATCACTCTTCTTTCCCTATAGCTTACCCTCATTTTTCACAGAATTTCGATCATTTTGCTGCACTCTGCATTGTCGAGTGCTTTTTCCAGGTCGACAAATCCTATGAACGTGTTTTGAATTTTATTTAGTCTTGCTCCCATTATCAATCGCAACGTCAGGACTGGTTCTCTGGAGCCTTTACCTTTCCTAAAGCTAAAATGACTCTCTTCTAACAGATCGTCAATTTTCTTTTCCATTCATCTGTATATTATTCTTGTTAGTCACTTGGATACATGAGCAATTAAGCTGATTGTGTCATAATTGTCGTACCTGTCGGCTCTTGCAATATTCTGACTTGTGTAAATGATGTCTTTCCGAGGCATATGCCAGAGTCATACATCATACACGCCAGTGTAAATAGACATTTTCTCGCTACTTCCCCCAATGATTTTAGAAATACTTACGGGATGTTACCTACCCTTCTGCCTTATCCGATCTTAGTCTTCCAAAGCTCTTTAAAATTTGGTTCTAATACCCGATACCCTATCTCTTCTACATCGACTCATGTTTCTTCTTCTATCACACCTTTAGACAAATCTTCCCCCTCACAGAGGCCTTCAATGTACTCTGTCCACCCATCCGCTCTCTCCTCTCCATTTAACACTGGAACCACATCGTTCTGTTAATGTTCCCTCCCATGAATTTACTTTCACCGAAGATTGTTTTGACTTTTCTATATGTTGAGTGAGTCGTCCGGCAATCATTTCATTTTAGATTTCTTCACATTTTTCATGTATTTGTTTCGACTTAGCTTCCCTGCACTCCCTATTTATTTCATTCCTAAGAGGCTTGTACTTCTGTATTCCTGAATTTCCCTGAATATTTTTCAATTTCCTTCTTTTATCGATCAACTGAAGTATTTCTTCTGTTACCCATGTTTTCTTCGCAGTTACCTTCTTTGTGCCTATGTTTGTCTTTCCAACCTCTGTGATCGCCCATTTTAGAGGTGTCCATTCCTCTTCAATTGAGCTGCTACTGAGCTGCTCCTTATTGCAGTATCTATAGACTCAAAGAACTTCAAGCATATCTCTTCATTCAGTACACGGCATCTATATTTACATTAAAAAAGTCTCAGTTAAGTTGTTTCTATACCTCTGGAGAAGATAACGTTAAAGAAAAATACGTAAGACTTCCAGTATCAATTCAGAAATATTGTATGCAAAGACCAGCGAGAACACAATCATCGCTTCTCCATCCCAATACAAACATGAATTACTTAGGTGATGGCTATCTGATACGTTATAAAAGTTACAAGCATGTAGCAAGTTCCCGGACGTGGCTCGAAACAAGATTGTATCCGTGGTAGTGTAAGGTGTGTTCAGATGGCACGGTTTGTAGAGCGTTACTTCAAAAGCCAAAGATCCGGTTTTAACGCAGTAGTATTCCCGCAGCGGTCTTTAAGACGTGAACCCAGAGTAAGTGTGTTAGGTTGCATCAGGACCTTATCTTGCACGCGCTGTGCGAATGCAGTGCGAGCTCGAATGTGTCTGCTGCAAAAACTATACTACTTCTATTATTCCTCAAAACAGAAGAAAATATGAAACACACATCAGACAAACGTAAAAAAGCAAGTTTTCGTCGAAGAGTCATACTGAAGCGTTATATGTAGCATTAACCTCTTATTCAAAAAATTATTAATTCTTCTCTGTGTATTAATTTCTACAGTAGCTTGACTTTATGACATTTTATTAATCTAAATCATCGCCGACATATCCAACAACCACTTCACAATTAAAGAGCAAGTTTATTTTATATAATATTAACGTTATCGCTCTGTACTAGTACAAAAAAGAATTTGAAAACTTTCCCACAGATGTAAGTTCTCCGAAGTAAATAGAGAATATGAGGACAACACAAACTAATATTGCTTATGAAAATGTGTGTTTCATCTCGGTGGAAAATGTTCTCCAATAATTCAAAAAGGTTACTCTGAAAGTCTCCATTGAGGAAAACCGAATACTCAAAATCGTTCGTTGCACTGACATTTATTTCTCGACTCTGCTTGTGAGTTCATTTCCGCCCCAAGTTGATGGTCATAAAACAGATATCAAGAACGTCAAGTTACCAACGAAGTCATTGATATTTCACCAATATTCTGACAAGCAGCAAAACGTTGTCAGTTCTCAAACGGAGCGTCTGACAGACAAGTCGCTAACGAAGAAAATTTAAACAGCTCGCTGCCGCATTACGCCTACTGAGCATGCTGCTGCTACCCGCTTCTCTGGAGTACACTAGGTGTTGCCTATGCAGAAGGCACAGCGCACCAGCAAAAGAAACAGAATAATCCATGTTCGTATTCTTCTGTTTATTGCTCATCCTTCCGTGCCCGCAAAGTAGAAATTGTCGCTCTTGTGCAGGTGGAATAAGAAACAGAAAGAAACTAGAAGACATTCAGTAACGTCTGTCAAAACTTAGCACGAATCTGGAAGATTATTGCAAGCTCAAAATCGAAACTTCTTTGTAAGTACGTTCTTCAATACATACATTTTAAACTGAATACTCGTAAATGTGTCTTATGACACAGAAAATTAAACCTGAGTATCTCTTTCATTTACTCTTCGCAGAGATTTCGTAAACTTTGTTATTGGGGTCTGAAATCTGCACCGATTATTTTCTCCATAACTCATTTCTTCATTTACACTTCCGCAATGTCCCTCTAGTTTTCTCTTGAGAATTCGTTAAAAATCAGCGTACTTACTGCCAACGAATTGACTCTGAACTGCTGTGGAGATCTTTCGCAAAGAACTACGACAACTAGAAATACGTAGAGTACAACTGTGTTTCAGTAAAAAAGAGGTGAGTGAATAAGGAGCAGCCGAATGAAACCGAGACAGATGAAAAAAAAAGACAATGGGCTGTTTATAATGTCAAAAGTAATCGCCATAACTGTTAATACATTTATTCCATTGTGGCATAACACCGTCAATGCCTTCATGGAAAACTAATTGACGTTGCCTACGGAACCTTGATTGTACCTAGGCGTGCACCTCTTCTTCCGAAGCACATCGATGGCCACAAAAGTCCTTCAGGGCTCCAAAACATGGATGTCGCATGGAGAAAGATGGAGACTGTGTGTAGGATATATAAGCCCTTCCCAGCGTAACTTCTGCAGCGCCGTCAAAACAATCTCGGCAACATGTGGGCAGACACTGTCTTGCGACAGAATGATGTCGTTCGCGAACATTCTTGCACGTTTGGACTCGATGGAGTGCTTCAGTTACTGCAAAGAGTTCACGCTGGACAGACTTGGTGGAAAACGTGTATACTCAATGTGAAAATACAGAACATATACACTCCTGGAAATGGAAAAAAGAACACATTGACACCGGTGTATCAGACCCACCATACTTGCTCCGGACACTGCGAGAGGGCTGTACAAGCAATGATCACACGCACGGCACAGCGGACACACCAGGAACCGCGGTGTTGGCCGTCGAATGGCGCTAGCTGCGCAGCATTTGTGCACCGCCGCCGTCAGTGTCAGCCAGTTTGCCGTGGCATACGGAGCTCCATCGCAGTCTTTAACACTGGTAGCATGCCGCGACAGTGTGGACGTGAACCGTATGTGCAGTTGACGGACTTTGAGCGAGGGCGTATAGTGGGCATGCGGGAGGCCGGGTGGACGTACCGCCGAATTGCTCAACACGTGGGGCGTGAGGTCTCCACAGTACATCGATGTTGTCGCCAGTGGTCGGCGGAAGGTGCACGTGCCCGTCGACCTGGGACCGGACCGCAGCGACGCACGGATGCACGCCAAGACCGTAGGATCCTACGCAGTGCCGCAGGGGACCGCACCGCCACTTCCCAGCAAATTAGGGACACTGTTGCTCCTGGGGTATCGGCGAGGACCATTCGCAACCGTCTCCATGAAGCTGGGCTACGGTCCCGCACACCGTTAGGCCGTCTTCCGCTCACGCCCCAACATCGTGCAGCCCGCCTCCAGTGGTGTCGCGACAGGCGTGAATGGAGGGACGATTGGAAACGTGTCGTCTTCAGCGATGAGAGTCGCTTCTGCCTTGGTGCCAATGATGGTCGTATGCGTGTTTGGCGCCGTGCAGGTGAGCGGCACAATCAGGACTGCATACGACCGAGGCACACAGGGCCAACACCCGGCATCATGGTGTGGGGAGCGATCTCCTACACTGGCCGTACACCACTGGTGATCGTCGAGGGGACACTGAATAGTGCACGGTACATCCAAACCGTCATCGAACCCATCGTTCTACCATTCCAGACCGGCAAGGGAACTTGCTGTTCCAACAGGACAATGCACGTCCGCATGTATCCCGTGCCACCCAACGTGCTCTAGAAGGTGTAAGTCAACTACCCTGGCCAGCAAGATCTCCGGATCTGTCCCCCATTGAGCATGTTTGGGACTGGATGAAGCGTCGTCTCACGCGGTCTGCACGTCCAGCACGAACGCTGGTCCAACTGAGGCGCCAGGTGGAAATGGCATGGCAAGCCGTTCCACAGGACTACATCCAGCATCTCTACGATCGTCTCCATGGGAGAATAGCAGCCTGCATTGCTGCGAAAGGTGGATATACACTGTACTAGTGCCGATATTGTGCATGCTCTGTTGCCTGTGTCCATGTGCCTGTGGTTCTGTCAATGTGATCATGTGATGTATCTGACCACAGGAATGTGTCAATAAAGTTTACCCTTCCTGGGACAATGAATTCACGGTGTTCTTATTTCAATTTCCAGGAGTGTATTTTATTCAAGGGTTTCTCTTTTTTCTACTATTCATAGATGGACCTAATGAAATTTACATAATCTACTAGTGTAGATTTAAATAATTCAGTGACACCTATTGACAAGAATAGTGTCGATAGTTTTTATCACGTTTTTTCAGCTTCAGGGCAGGTCATACTTCTGAAGAACTCAGTGCGGTGAGTAACTTCTGTGTTAGTAGAAAGACAGAGAATTTCACGCCGCTGCAACGTGTTCTCCAATACCTTAGTGCACCAATACGGGTTCAGGTGCAAAATTCAAGGTCAGAGTGTAACCAGATACCCCAACCACTCCTCTCGCACTGTTTTGTGTGGAACATTCGGCCATGTGTTAAGGCAATCCCCCCCCCCCCCCTCCAAGGTCACCCATGCCTATGAGGCATTTGTGTGACATAAAAACGGGGGAGAACAAATGTCACCCACCAACTGTGAGAATTCTTGCTCAGATAAGGTTCTAAGACAAGTCACCCATCCCCCATTGATCTAGGCCAGTAGGATGACTTAAAAAAGGCATGAAATCAAGGTCGCTCAACCTTTCCCTTTCTCTCTCTAGATCCGAAGGATGACTTAAAACAAACCTCGTCATTCGAAAGTCTATGCACTGTAGTGAAAGGATGATCAGAGAACTCAGACACCATCCCCAGAGATAACATAAAGAAACTGCGTACTGGAAAGTCAATGTTATTAATCCCTTCGTCACATTAATATAATACCCTGACGTGGCAAAAGTCATGCGATGTGCATATGAACACATGGCGCTAGTATCGCACATACAATAAATAAAAGTGTAGTGCATGGACGAAGCTGTCATTTGTACCCACATTATTCATGTACAAAGTTTCCGGCGTGAGTATGGCCGTACGACGGGAATTAACTTACATTGAACGCGGAGTGGTAGTTGGAGCTAGACTCATGGGACACGCCATTTTTAAAATCGTTACGGAATTCAATATTCTGAGATCCACAGCGTACCGAGAATACTGGACTTCAGGCATTACGTCTTACCATGGACAACGTGGTGGCCGACAGCCTGCATAACGATCGAGAGCAGCGGCGTTTGCGTAGAGTTGCCAGTGCTAACAGGTAAGCAACACGTCCTGAAGTGATCGCAGATATCAATGTGGGACGTAAGGTGTATGTATCCGTTAGTACAGCGCAGGGCGTTAATGGGCTGTGGCAGCAGACGACAGACGCGAGTGCCTTCGGTAACAGCACTATATCGCCTGCAGCACCTCTCCTAGGCTCGTGACCATATCGATTGGACCCTAAACGACTGGAAAACCGTGGACTTGTCAGATGAGGCACGGTTTCAGTTGGTAACAGCTGATGGTAGGCTTCCGATGTGGCGTAGACCCCACGAAGCCATGAAGCCAAGTTCTCAACAAGGCACTGGGGAAGCTGGTGTTGTCTCCGTAATGGTATGGGCTGTCTCTTCACGGAATGAATTGGATCCTCTCGTCCAACCTAATCGATAATTGACTGGAAATCGTTATGTTTGACTACTTGGATACCATTTGCAGCCGTTTATGGACTTCATGTTCCCAAATAACGGAATTTTTATGGATGACGAAGCTGCACGTCAGGACGTTCTGTAGAATTCGGGGGAATGATTTGGCCACATAGACAACCCAAAATAAATCACATCGAACATAATCGAAAGTTTAGTTCGGCAACACTTTATGAATGGCATAGAGTCAGCATGGCACAATATTTCTGAAGGGGATTTCCAACGACGTATTGAGTCCACGCCAAGTCGAGTTGTTGCACTCTTTTTTCTTTTTTCTTTTTCATTCATCAGTCTTCTAACTGGTTTGATGCAACCGCCACGAATTTCATCCCCGTGCCAACCTCTAAGGGCGGCACTTGCAACCTACGTCCTCAGTTACTTGCTACATGTATTCCAATCTCTGTCTTACTCTACAGTTTTTACCCTCTACAGCTCCCTCTAGTTACTGATGGTTAAACATATGTTCTTTCATATTTTTGCTTGTTCTTTTCAGTATTTTCCACATATTCCTTTCCTCTCCGATTCGGTGCAGAACCTACTCATTCCTCATCATCTATGTCCACCTAATTATCACCATTCTTTTATAGCACAACATATCAAATGCTTCGATTCTCTTCTGTTCCTGTTTTCCTCACAGTCCACATTTCACTACCATACAATGCCGTGCCTCAAACGTACATTCTCAGAAATTACTTCATCAAGTTAAGGTCTACGATTGATACTAGTAGACTTCTCTTGGCCAGGAATGCTCTTTTTGCCAGTGCTAGTCTGCTTTTGAAGTCCTCTTTGCTCTGTCTGTCATTGGTTATCTACCTAGGTAATAGAATTAATTAACTTCATCTACTCTGTGACTATCAATCCTGATGTTAAGTTTCCCGCTCCTCTCATATCTGCTACTTCTCATTAAGATAGTATTTCTTCGATTTACTCTCAATCCATATTCTGTACTCATTAGACTGTTCATTCCATTCAGGAGATCTTGTAATTCTTCTTCACTTTCACTAAGAATAGCAATGTCATCAGCTATAAGTATCATTGATATTCCTTCAACTTAAATTTTAATTCCACTCTTGAACCATTCTTTTATTTCCATCACTGCTTCCTCGATGTATAGTGCGAACAGTAAGCGCAAAAGGCTACGTCCCTGTCTTACATCCTTTTTAATCTGAACACTTCGTTCGTGGCCTTCTACTCTTATTATTGACTCTTTGTTCTTGTACATGTTGTATATTACTTGTCTCTCCCTATAGCTCAGAACTGTTCTCAGAGTTTCGAACACCTTGCTCCACTTGGCATTGTGGAACACTTTCTCAAGGTCGACATATCCTAAGAATGTGTCTTGATTCTTCTTTAGTTTTGCTTCCATTATCAACTGCAACGACAGAATAGCCTCTCTGGTGCCATTATCTCTCCTAAAGTCAAACCGATCGTCATCTAACGCATCCTCAGTTCCCTATGGTATGAACACATTCCTTAGTTGAAGCACTACATGTTGTCCTCGGGTCCTTGCAACACGAAAAGCCCTTCTCCAGGGGTTTTTAACTTCTTTGACCGCTCTCGTCTCATACTTTCGTCATGTAATAATACCTTGTCTCCCGCCTCAAATTCTTTTGGATTTTGCATGCAATCATAATATTACTTATACTTTTTCTTAAGTCCTTATTAAAACTCCTTGCCATCTGGTGCATCTGGGGCAGTCCCTCCTTAAGTTCTGTTGCGTAATCATCATAGTCGTATCGTACTTTAACCAGATCTCACTGTAGGTTCGCGGAAATATTCCGTAATTTCCCGAGAAATAGCCTGATTTGGGTGAACCAAGTCGATGAGTGCAGTGTGGTGTTGTATACGAAAATGACAAAATATACCCATCCATCCAGTTTTCTTGCTTTGTTCCCTCATAATGACATAGATACTCTATTAGCATTCAGTGCATGCTCCGTTGGTCTAGAAATGGTTTGCACAAGACTGAAACTTCTCAGTCTTCAGTAAACTACAAACTCTCTTCTGGATATCACTTAGGAAGTTTGTTGTCAATAATACTAACGATATTCCGCAATTGGTGATTACTTACTGTACGAGACTCACGCTATTGTGCCTAATGTGTTATAGGCTCTGCCACGATTTAGTTTCGTGAAGTGTTGGATGTATCTCTTCCCTTTCTTTGTTACGTGAAGCGGGCGAACCACAAAAAGCAAATACTTGGTCAGGTATTTCGGTCAGCATAAGTCCACCTTGAGCTTATTCCGCGTAATTTTCTGTTTCTGATAACGCATGCAACGTCAAATGTACTCTCTTGCGTCTTTTTTTCATACCTCCCCATGACAAATACCTTTTAAGACATATGTGCAGTTGATTCCCTAGCGTCCATCTATGGGCGAATCATGAAATTCCTTTGAACCGGCTGGGTTCTCTTCTTCACTAATTATTAGTTACTGGTCGTTCTGCTCTTGCTGATCAGCCTTTCCCACGTTCTTAAGGACTGCAGCTGAGTCTTCTGGTATGCGTGACAATTCATTTCGCGACCCTTTTTTGTACATAATCATAAAAGAGTATTCTGCCAGTTTAACCCTGAATTTCATTAACCTTGACGATGGATTACTTGTACGCGCAATCATTTTAACGGCTTGAGATCAATATAGACGACAAGTATATAAGTGTTCTAGTACTACACTGTCCACAATATGGCTAAGAGCTCTCGCCCAATCGTACTGTACCCTTCTACTGGTCAGTTCAGCATTCTGGACGCGAGAGGTATTGGTAAATCCTGTCCTAATTCTCCTTAACTGTATAAGGCACCGATTGGTTCCTGCTGGCCTCTGTTGTGATTATGAACTGCTTCATAACATCAGGATACTGTAAGATCGGGGAACCAACAATTATCGCTTTTAATTCTTGGAAAGCCAGTTCCTAGTGTGTCGATCACTTGTAGTTTGGTCCCTTCTTCAGTAATTCATGTAACGGTTTCGCTATATGGCTAAAGTCCTTGATACAATTTCGGTGAAATGACACCTTACCTAAAAAATTCTTCAGCTGCCTTGCATATTCTTTTATTGCAGTTACTCTTTGTGGGTTGGGTTTTAATTCTTCTGTCATAATTATTTGTCCTATGTAAGTTACTTCCTTCTGTGGGAACTCACGCTCGTCAACCTTCAATTTTAGTTTGTGCAGTCAGGATCATTAAAATATTTGTGAGTCTGGCATCATGCCACTCTAACATAGTTCCGAACACGTCATCATCATCTAAATATACAAACATCTTATGTCCGTGAAGTCTGGTTAGTATTGCTTTCATCAGTCGTCGAAAGTAGCTCATTTATCTATCACTCCCACTGGTAATCTCTTGTACTCATAATGTACCTCTCGAATAGAGAAGATTGTTTTCTTCCTGTCATCCTCATTGAACAGTATCTGTTGGGAATCCTATGCACAATCTAAAGTGGGGGAGTATTTGGATTTTCCTAGGCTGATTAAAATCTCATGAGCACACGGTAGTGGAAATACAGTGATAACGTAGTTGGCCTTATATTTTCCCCCTTGACGATTACTGTGCCTATCTTCACCTTGGGGCTGTACAGTATAACTTCTTATTCCGTGGTATTCGGAATACTATTACTCTCTGCACAGTCACAAATTCTGCAGGCAAATATGAGCCCATTTGCTGTTTTTGCTTCTTTATTATTCCTTCGGTCAGGTCTGTGACCCGCATCTTAATCCTGAAAATCTTTTTGTCTCGTGGGCCTTTTCCTTCAGTTGTTCATGTTTGTTTTTTGTTTCCTTTAGTTGTGATGCCCTATTGCTTCTTATTTCTTCTGCTCTGACGCTCAGGAGGATATTCTCCTATCTCGGATCTATTTCGGATTCTATCTGAATTCCTACTGATGCGTTCAGTGCCGCATTTGCCCTCGCAACCCATCTTTCTCGGCTGCCCAGTGTCCATTCAATGGGACAATGTTCCTCTAATGACAGCTTTATCCTTGTCTACAAGACTTGATGGTTCGGCTTCCGTTCTGTCCGTATTCATAGTGGTCAACCTCTACTATATGAAACTTGTGTTTTACACACACACACACACACACACACACACACACACACACACGCACACCTCGTCATTTATTGTCATGTTAACATTGCAACTTGGCTATCTGCATATAATCCATGAGGAAATCTAGATTAAACACCCAGTTCCACTACTCTGGTGGAATACTGGATATTCTTCATAAGCAAATTGCATTTCAAAATCAGGATGACGCAGGTTTGCGATGTACGTGTCGTATAAGTCTGTAGTTTAAATGGAACATTTTGAAACGTTGGGAGGCAGTACCAAGCACTAATATTCAACTAAACAGGAGGAATAATAAGTATAGCGTAGACTATCTCTTGGCGGAAATCTGTGTTATGCATTAGATTCCATTGGTCTGCTGGAGCACGGGCTTTTCGTCATAGCCCAGCTGCATTTCAAAATCAGGAAGATGGATGTTGCTGGTGGATCTATCAGAGAGGACTAGTTTTAATGAAACATTTGTAACGGCAGGAGGTAGCATCACTCAGCAACACTCCACTAAAAAGAAGGGGCTGACAGTCACATTGCAGTCAATATTTGCTAACACAGATTCAAAAACATATGACATGGAAATTGTACATAAATGCCATATTAAAGCTGGGGAAACATATTTTTCCTCATTGCAGAATTTGTTAAAGTGATAAACCATGCATCAAAATTCCATGTTGAGACGGATAATACCTAAAAGAATCAATGTGTTGAACAGCTTTAAACCATTTACTGTCGAATATCATGTTCTGCAATTTTTCTTCCATGGGGATAATAAGGACACACAAAATCAGGCTGTTTCCGCCTATGGTTTTAATTATATACCTGTTAAACAGACTTTACAATCAAGAGCGAAAAAAGCTTATAAACTATTCGATGACTGTCTTACGTTTTAATTATACACCCTAAAATCGTTGATTTTTAACAGAGACGATATGATTACTATACATAAGTTTCGCTGTGTATTTTTCATGTTACCGAGCAGTATTTACAATATGTCCCCTGTTATATGCTTCTATTGTGAGGTAAATTGGTGAGCATCTATTCTTTTGCTAAGTGCTACAAACTCTAGTTCTATACACACAACAACATTAAGGATAAACGTTGATGACATGTGCTAAGTCCTCTTCCCTCAATGCTTTCATTGCTGATGTTAGATTTTATTTTGATTGTGAATGTTATGATACTCTTTATAAATACGTGTAAGATGTGAGTCATATATATTCTGACTTGTAAAATATTTGGAAGTAACCACCTGACGCAGTATGAAGTGGAATGATTCCATAAAACGAAATACAAGGAAAAAATGCGATAAACGTGGATCACATGGGGGATGGGATAAACAAAGTGCTCTCAGGACGTCTACAACACAAGTAGAAAAGTCCCAGCATCAAATATCCAATGATTTATCACAAATAACGTAAAATAACAGTAGTACATCTCTTTGACTACTTATATGCAGTTCATTACATTTACATCGTCCGCCCCCGGTACCTGAGTGGTCAGCGTGACAGAATGTCAATCCTAAGGGCCCGGGTTCGATTCCTGACTGGGTCGGAGATTTTCTCCGCTCAGGGACTGGGTGTTGTGTTGTCCTAATCATCATCATTTCATCCCCATCGACGCGCAGGTCGCCGAAGTGGCGTCAACTCTAAAGACCTGCACCAGGTGAACGGTCTACCCGACCGGAGGCCCTAGCCACACGACATCATCATTACATTTACATGTAGTAGTCATTCATTCACTGCAATTTGCAGTTAGATACAAACCGCTGAAATACCAATTTCAACGAAAAAATTCATTGATTTACACAAAAGTGAAAAAACCAACTGGCATACCCTCCTGACGTTAGAGTCCGTCAAACGATGATATATATGAAGGACAGCATTTCCCTGTTAAGATATGTTGCTTGAGTTCTAACAATATTTTGTATTGCCCTTTTATATCTAAAGAATCAAGTACTATAAACAACATTGAACTATATATAACTGTAAGTGTATGTTCTCATAACCATACCCAGTATACTCTCAAATGACATACAAATAAAATTATGTATTCCACCCCACGATTACCTTTGACTCATTGTTGCTATCCTCAGGGTACTGTAGTTTGCCATTCATTATCTCCTTTTATATGAGGTATCACTGAAGAATGTAATGCTGGTCTGAACTCTAGATTTCTTTATGCTTAATAGATGGTCATGCATCACTTTCGGTCATGACTCCTAAAATTATAACGCATATTGACACTTCTGATAAAATCACACGACATGTTTAGTTGACTAGTGACGTTTTCAGTGTGTGTTAGATGCTGATGCCTGCACCTGTATGTCAGAGTTCTTAGTGTACCAACACTAAAACACGTGACAATATATGGGGTAACGTGTTGCAGTCTTCACTACAATACTGGTAATATGCCACCAAAAAATACCTAACCTTACCCAACCCGTCCAATCTAGTCTAGAGTTGTTTATCATCTGTATGACATATTTTGGGAAAGTGTTCAGATGGATAGTAAACTGTCGTGGAAAGCCCACGTTCAGGATCTTGTTCAAAGACTTACTGCTGCCATTTTTACTATTCGAACACTATCTGAAGTAAGTGATCGTTCGACACGAAAATTAGACGCCTTGCTTATTTTCATTCGCATATGTCATATGGTATTATATTTTGGGGTAACTCTTGCCATTCTCAAAGGACATTTTTGGCTCACAAACCGGCAGTTCGGGAAATAAGAGGCGTAAGTTCGCGAACGTCTTCTCGACCCCTGTTCACTAGTCTGGGTATTCTGACATTGGCCTCTCAATATTCACTATGATATCAAAAGATCCGGACACCTGGCTGAAAATGACTTACAAGTTCGTGGCGTCCTCCATCGGTAATGTTGGAATTCAATACGGCCCAACCTTAGCCTTGATGACAGCGTCCACTTTCGCAGGCATAAGTTCAATCAGGTGCTGGAAGGTTTCTTGGGGAATGGCAGCCGATTCTTCACAGAGTGCTGCACTGAGGAGAGGTGTCAATGTCGGTCGGTGAGGCCTGGCACGAAGTCGGCGTTCCAAAATACACCAAACGTGTTCTATAGGATTCAGGTGAGGGCTCTGTGCAGGCGAGCCCATTGCAGGGATGTTACTGTCGTGTAACCACTCCGACACAGGAAGTGCATTATCAACAGGTGCTCGATCGAGTTGGAGGATGCAATCGCCATCCCTGAATTGCTCTCCAATAGTGGGAAGCAAGAAGGTGCTTAAAACATCAATGTAGGCTTGTGCAGTGATAGTGCCACGCAAAACAACAAGGGGTGCAAGCCCCTCCATGAGAAACACGACCACAACGTAACACCACCGATTCCGAATTTTACTGTCGACACTACACACGCTGGCAAATGACGTTCACCGGGAAATCGCCATACCCACAGCCTGCCGTCGGATCGCCACATTGTGTACCGTGTTTTGTCGCTCTACACAACGTTTTTCCATTCTTCAATCGTCCAATGTTTGCGCTCCTTACACCAAGCGAGGCGTCGTTTGGCTTTACCGGCGTGATGTGTGGCTTATGAGCAGCCGCTCGACCATGAAATCCAAGTTTTCTCACCTCTTGCCCAACTGTCATAGAACTTGCAGTGGATCCTGATGCAGTTTTGAATCCTGTGTGATGGTCTGGATAGACGTCTGCCTGTTACACATTCCGACCTTCTTCAACTGTCGGCGGTCTCTGTCAGTCAATAGACGAGGTCGGCCTGTACGCTTTTGTCCTGTACCTGTTCCTTCACGTTTCCACTTCACTATCACATCGGAAACAGTGGACCTAGAGATGTTTAGGAATGCGGAAATCTCGCGTAAAGACGTATGACACAAGTGACATCCAATCACCTGACAACGTTCGAAGTCCGTGAGTTCCTTGGAGTGCCCCATTCTGCTCTCTCACGGTATTTAATGACTCCTGAGGTCTCTGATACCGAGTATCTGGCAGTAGGTGGCAGCACAATGCACCTAATATGAAAAACGTATGTTTGGGAGTGTCTGGATACTTCTGATCACGTAGTGTATATATTCTTTACTGTCGTTTCTTGTTAACAATATCAGCTTATTCCCAAGAATTAGCAGCTTTCACTCAGTTAATACTAGGCAGAAAACCAATCTGCGTTAGGATCGCACTTCCTTAACTCTTGTGCAGAAATGTGTACAGTGTACTGCTGCATTCATTTTCAGTACGCTACCACAACAATTCAAACATCATAGCAGTAATCCACGCACTAACAAATTGAAACTGAAGGGTTTCCTCATAGGTCACTCTGTCGAGGAGTTCCTTAAAAAGTTAAGCTGATTCCTTTGTTGTAGTGTTGATTGCGTTTATTTAGAATTACGGCTCGACTTTTTTTGGATACATTAACATTTTATTTTATCTGTTATTACTTTTATGTTGTAATTTCATGTTCTGACACGTTCCATGACCTTGGAGATTTGCTCCTCAATTTTGTTCTACGGATGTGGACGTGTAAATAAAATAAAATATGTGAGTTCTGAATTCTAGAACTATTCTGATTAACATTTCCCTCTAACTCGTCGAATTGTGTTGGTTCAAATGATTCAAATGGCTCTGAGCACTATGGGACTTAACATCTATGGTCATCAGTCCCCTAGAACTTAGAACTACTTAAACCTAACTAACCTAAGGACATCACGAGAATTTTGTTCAGGATACATGTGTATACATGTGTATTGTATGATCACCTAGCAATCTGGGGTACAGATATTGCTTTTGAGAGGAGCGGGATTCAGATTTAGGATTTCTGCAGTATTCCTAAATCTCTTACGGCAAATGCTGAGTGGCATACTTACCTGTCCTTGACAAACCTGTGCCTCTGCTGTCCTCATTAATGATATATTTAGCTATTTTTGAGTACATACTTGTGGTGGAGTAAGGGAGCTGAGCAATCTGTACAAGAAATTGTAGTGGTGGTCTTATATATAGCCCTTCATGGTAATCTATCTAGGAGAAGCCTCTTCGTTTCTTCATAATTACTAGAATCTCCATTTATTTCAGCATGCTTTCAGTACTTAAGCCGGATTCTCCCTCTACAGTTTCATCTCACTCCTTCCTCCATATGTATCTCCTCCACAAAAGACATTTCCTCGTGCCTTCATTCCTTGGTTGCTCAAGTCCAGTTCTGTCACAAATGTATTTTCTCTCCATCTCTCTATGGTTACAGATGACAGAGGGATACCCTTTTTAGGTTAGAATCAGGATTCAGGCACCTTTTCTGGAGGAAGTTAAAATAACAGAAGAGCACCACAAAATGCCTAAGAATGCACAAAAAGGCAAGGTTAGCCTCGCTCATCAGAGTATTAGAGGATTGAGTAATAAGGTATAAGAGCTACTTGTCTGTTTGGAAAACTGATAGAGATCTGTAAAGGTAAACATCCTGCGCCTACGTGAGCACAACATAACCGCTGGGTTAGACAAATTACATTGAAAAGATTACACTATAACATATTACTAATGTAGAACTAACATGACAAAAGGAGGAGTTGTTGCATATATTACTACAAAACGAAAGTTCAAAAACACTGAGCCATGTAGAGTATGTAGTGATTAGCACACAGAAGTGTCAAGTAATACTGAAAAATAATTATCTTTTATTTCAACTGTGTCTAGATCCCCACAAGGAAATTTTGAACTTTTTTTATAAGGAATTTGGAGTCCATATAATGCTATCTGTCAGAAAGTAGCAAGACGTTAATAGACTGCGGTGATGTCAGTGTACGTTTTCTAAAGGATTCTGATAGGAAAAATCATCTGAAAAACTTATTTCGATCTTACAATTTGATCACAGTATTTAACTTTCCAACACAAGTGGATAAAAACACTAGAACCCTAAATGATAATGTTTTCTTTGATGAAGCTCAAAACAGGAGAGCAATCACATACCCAGTACCAAATGCTCTCTCTGATCATGATGCACGGTTAGTTGGGATAAAGAAGCTAGTGCCTTACGTCACTCGTACTGCACGTTGCAAATCGCTTACAATATAAATGGCTCCAGAGCTAGTGTTTTTGTGAACAGATTGCAAGAGATGACCTGGGCTATGGGCTAAAGTTTGCAATGAACCAAATGGAGGCATAGAATTTAATCATTCTATGACAGATTCATATCATTATTTGGAAATAGCTTTCCACATAAATTAATATGAAAGGACATTAAACGACCAGTAAGAAAACATAGACCACTGGAGGAATTACATTGCCTTGTGCACCAAAAGTGAAATATATATGTTGGCAGAACAGATGTCCGCACGTACAAAGGCCAGACATTTCAAAACGGTGAGCAAACGTGAAGCTCTGCACGCGAACGAAACTAATCTGGAAAACATTCCGAAGCAAAAATGAAGCGTAATCAGAAAACGAAGACTGGTATTTTATGAACATGAAAAGAAAACAAGCGGTGTTTTTCATAACATCCACTAAAAAATCACCCAATACTGTAGAAACAAAAACTGTAACATCGGAGGTAGGAGCCAGTGCTTTGTAGAGATGCAGTCCATTAGTTTCCCTCATCCGTGTCATCATACTCGCTACGCTGTTTAACGGCAAACTCTCTGTTCCGCTGCATACAAACATAAAACAGTTGCGTGTAGTATAGCAGCGATACACGTTGCGTGTAGTATAGCAGCGATACACGAATAAACGGGTGACACAGGAAGTGCAAGTTTAAACTGCACGCTTAATTAGAGCGTGATCCACACTGCTGCTCTGTTTGCGAGTTTCTGCCTGCCACTGTGTGGCGTACGGGGTGACGGCAGGCAACGAAAACTGCTTAGACATGCTACTAACTTCCGTTCTCCTGTAATTTTGGTGAGCGGAACGACAGATTCACCAAGTGTGTTAAATCAGTTTTCTCGATACAAAGCGCAGGTAACTACTCTCTGGAATTTATTCGCCTACTCTCCAGGACGGTCAGATGCAAACGACCGAGTGAGGTCTAGGCCATGGACTTGCATTCTGGAGGACCGGGGTTTAAATTGGTGTCCAACAATACAGATTCAGAACTTTCCTGACGCTTCCTTAAAATCTCTTCCTAGAAAATGTCTGGGTGATTACTTTGAAAGGGCCTTTCTCCATTCTTACCCAATGTGAGCTTATACTTCGTTTCTAATGGCCTTGGTCGTTGACAGATTGTTGAAATGCAACATTTAATCTACCTTCCTCGTGAATGAATGTACAAATACAGTTATCGGTGGAATTAGTTTTAGTTTATTAGCAACATCCATCGGCGATCTTGTTAAATAAAAATAACGCAGTCGCACACAAGTCACTGGTAGCCAGAGGGAAAAGATGCTCTCCAAGGGTCGTCTGGACTTTCAACTCGTGGAAAGCAGTGTTCTGTGCAAGATACACTGATGTGACGAAAGTCATTGGATAATGATGTGCGCATATACAGATGGTGGTAGCATTGCGTACACGAAGTATAAAAGGGCAATACACTGGCGGAGCTCTGACATTTGTAATCAGGGGATTCACGTGAAACTGTTTCATAAGTGATTATGGCCGCACGACGGGAAATAACAGACTTTGAACGCTGGATAGTTGTTTGAGCTGGACACATGGGGCATTCCACTTCGGAAATAGTTTCGGAATTCAGTATTCCGAGATCCACTGTGCCAAGAGTGTGCCGAGGATACCAGATTTCAGGTATTATCTCTCACCACGGACAACGCAGTGGCCGATGGCCTGCACTTAACTACCGTGCGCAACGGAATTTGCGTAGATTTATCAGTGTTATCGGACAAGCAACACTGCGTAAAATAAACGTATAAATCAATGTGGGACGTACGACGGACGCGTCTTTTGGATATTGCAGCGATATTTGGCAATAATGGGCTTTCGCAGCAGACGACCAACTCGAGTGCCTTTGGCCCGCAGCGCCTTTCCTGGGCTCTTGACCCCAGACAGGTGAAAAATCGTGGCCTGATCAGATAAGTCCCATTTGCAGTTGGTAAGAACTGATGGTAGGGTTTGAGTGTGGCGTAGACCCCACGATGTCATGGACCCAAGTTGTTAACAAGTCACTGTGCACGTTGGTGGTGTCTCCATAATGTTGTAGGCTGTGTTTACACCTTACGAACTGGGTCTTCTTGTCCAACTGAACCGATCATTGATTGGAGATGATTATGTTCGGCTACTTGGACATCATTTGGAGCCTTTCATGGACTTCGTGTTCCCAAACAACAATGGAATTTTTGTGGGTGATAATCCGCCTTGTCGCCAGCCCACAATTGTTCGTGATTGGCCTGAAGATCACTGGACAATTCGAGAGAATGGTTTGGCGGCCCAGATCGCTCGACATGAATCCCATCAAACATTTATGGGCCATGATTGAGAGGTCAGTTCGTGGACAAAATCCTGCATCGGCAACAATTTTGCAATGTGGACGGCTAAGGAGGCAGCATGGTTCAATTTCCGCAGGGGATTCCAACGACTTGTTGGGTCCATGCCATGTCAAGCTGCGTCACTACGGTGGGCAGGAGGAGGTCCGACACGATATTAGGAGGTACCCGACGACTTTTGTCACGTCAGTGTTTGAGTTTTTATGTTTACAATACGTATGCCACTACAGCAGTAGTGTGAAAGTTAAAACGGCACTTTCAATTCTGTTACAGTTAGTTTCTTTAACTCGCAGAACCAGTATTTGCAAACTTTTCGCAAAGACAGTCTGTAGTCAGCAGTGGATGCTGAGCAGACTCTGACCGAGTGTCTTCGGTAGACGGTAGTGGCAACGCGTATATGTCGAGTTGTCGTCACTTCCAGCCTACCAGAACAGCGAAAGTTATTGGTCCTTCTGGCCAGTGAGTTTGAATATATACTGTGTTACCGGGTTGTTCAGGCGAGAGATCTTGCAGTTTGGAAGTGGCGGCTACCGCTGGACACGAGGAGGGATAGTTTCAGTTACTTGGCGTGGTTGTTAAATTTTCGCGCACTGAGTGTGTGACGAATTGCGAAAGTATTCTTGTAGTTAGATGTGAGATGTTACAGAGGCTTAAGGGGAGGTTTACTATCTTTTGGTTCAAAAAAATCGAATTTTTTCCAATTGCATTTTTGGATCCATAAAAGTGTTTAGAATCCACCCCTGAAACGGTTTTTCCGATTACGGAACGTAAATGTTTCTTATTCGAGGTTGAACAAAAAAAATGCACCTGCCTGAAATCGGCCTCTTACACGCACCAGTTTTTTTTCTTTAGGAGGATGAGTTAGTGTACCGGTGCTTGGGAGGAAACACACAAAATTCAAATGATAGTTTGAACGCGTGTGTTTGGAAGTTAGCCCCCAAGCATTTGCATTCTGGTGCGATGACTGTGGAGATTGCGACTTTCCTGGCAGTGAGCAGCTTTAACGAAGGGTATTTAGCAATTCTGAAGACAATGACAACGATGGACGTCACCATGGGACTCTATTCGACGCACTTCGCCAAGCATTCGGACGACCACCGGATTCAAGCGGCCGAAAACCGCTTGTCACCGGCCGTACGAGTGGCTCTGTAGCAGCGCAGGATGGCCCAGATCGAACAGAACGCCCTCTATGAAGAAGAGGAAGGACTAGTTTATGGACCCGGAATAGCAGATTGAACGTAAGTTGTATAATATTACATTTATATGTGATCAAAACGTCAAACGCGTTTTTCTCGAAATTACTTTTTTTTTTTAATCGCTCGTTATGGTAACTTCAAATCTACTGAACCGATTGGCTTGATTTTTTCTTTCCGGCGAAGTTAACTAAATTTTCTAGGAGTTGTTCCACTTTTATTCCGATCAATTAACTATAAATATTTTTACTTGGACGACGAAGTCGAAAAATCGATGGAAAAAAACCTTTTTTTCAAATGGCCGCCATTTTGTTTCCTATGGTCCAAACACCTTAAGCAAGGTACAACTAAAGAATCTTATATGCTTCGCTAACGTCAACTCAATTTTGATTTCAGACAAGCCGGCTGACCTGTGACGTACCATACGTGGTCTTCATCGAAATTTTGTTTCGTTCCGACGGCACTTCCGCCTTTGCTCTTCGACATTTCCGGTCGAAAAAATTCCAGTTTGTAGAGGAAATATCAATAAACATTTTGACCAAATTTGACACTAATATCTATAACACATCCCGAGAAAGAAGTTTCAAAGAACATGCTTTTTTCGGGTCAAAGATAGTAAACCTCCCCTAAAGGAGCGCTGGTTTTGCGCAAGTTGGGAGCAGGTTACGGAATTGGATCATAGTTATTCAATCGAAAGTGTTTTGGACTCAGTTCCACGATTCTCTGAAGCATTTTAGGTCATCCAATGCGTTACTGGAATTCATGTAAAGAAAACTTCTATTTTTATGGTTGTTTGTGTTTTGACCTATGTTTCACAGTACTGTATCTCCCGCGTGATTAATATGAAACCAATATTAGATGTCAATTCAAATTTGCTGTTACACATTTCTGTATTCCTGTCACTTACTGAATTATCATACGCAACGGTGATCCATGTTTTCTGCGACGCCATCTTGAGCACTCGTATCTAGTGGAGCCCATTCTGTAGACTCACAGATTATTATCCATGGTTTAAGCAGCGAAATAGATGAGTTCACACACAATTTTCCCAGATTAATAGCGATAAATACACTGCTGTGTTGCATGCGAGAGTTTGAAATTGTGAAAATTAGGGTTTTTGTCGCTGGCTCCAGGGTAATTGTATTGCAAATTTCCTACAGTTTAGGGCGTATACTCGTGTGTGCTCCTGTCTCCACGAACTAACTTGCACAAACCCTGATACGTATGTCATCAACAGTTCTGTATAGTACATACAGAGTTTGTCTTTCGGAGCACATCATTATGGAACCACTTTGATGAAAAGTTGGAATTTGGACTCGTGTTGCACCCGTGTTGTGATCACCAAGTAGAAATTACTCTATTTGTGATTAATCTGAATTCAATATATGATATCAATTTAAATTTTCTGTAACTGATTTCCACATTCCTGCCATTTTTACCCCTAGTTTCTGTGAATACAGTCCTAGGAACCATCTCACTGCAGTGTGTTACAAGCCGACCTTTCCTACGCTCAGTAGCCTTGATAGATTTTCAGGAGTGATTTTTGTACTGTTTGATGTTCAGTTATACAAACGTTGTCTGCCAGTTTCTCGTTGCACGGTTTCTTATGAGTGTGTTCTATTATGACTGTTTCCTTTTCTCATTTTCGAAGTCAGTTTGCATTATAAAATTATTGGATCACGAATATATCTACACACATCAAAAAAGTTTTGCATTACCCCAGTTCCGAGAATTCCTGAAGATAGTCGTTCACTGTGGACATTGTGTCATAGACACAGTCCCTTTGACTGTTGAGAGATGTCAGTAAACCCACCAAAAGAAGTAAACAACCAGGCATGAGCAGCACCTACTAGACGGAGGGAATGCGACAACAGATCAGTTCCAGACATTCCATCAGGAAGGAGGTACATGGCTCGTATTGTCTGCAGTTCAACCATACCTAGGCGGTCAATACCGCGGTTCGATTGCGTCAGCATTGTTACTTTGTGTCAGGAAGGGCTCTCAACAAGGGAAGTGTCCAGACGTCTCGGAGTGAACCAAGGCGATGTTGTTCGGACAGGGTGGAGATACAGAGAGACAGGAAGTGTCGATGAGATGCCTCGCTCAGACCGCTCAAGGGCTACTATTTCAGTGGATAACACTACCTACGGATTATGGCTGTGAGAAACCCTGACAGCAACGCCACCATGTTGAATAATGCTTTTCGTGCAGCCACAGGACGTCGTGATATCACTCGAACTGTGCTGCATGCTGCGCAACTTCACCCCCGACGTCCATGGCGAGGTCCATCTTTGCAACCACGACACCATGCAGCGTGGTACAGATGTGTCCAACAACTTGCCGAATGGACTGCTCAGGACTGGCATCACGTTCTGTTCACGGATGAGTGTCGCATATGCCTTGAACCACACAATCGTCAGAGACGTGTTTGGAGGCAACCCGGTCAGGCTGAAAGCCTTAGACACACTGTCCAGTAAGGCGGAGGTTCCCTGCTGTTTTGGGATGGCATTATGTTGGGGCCGCTGGTGGTCATGGAAGGCGACGTAACGGCTGTACGATACGTGAATATCCTCTGACCGATAGTGAAACCGTGTCGGCAGCATATTGAAGAGGTATTAGTTTTCATGAACGCCAATTCGCGCCACCATCGTGCACACTTGTGACTGACTTCCTTCAGGATAACGACATCGCTCGACTAGAGTGGCCAGCTTGTTCTCCAGACATGAGCCCTATCGAACATGCCTGGGGTAGGTTGAAAAGGGCTGTTTGTGGACGACTTGACCCACCAACCACTCTGAGGGATCTAAGCCGGATCACTGTTGAGGAGTGGGGACAATCTCACTCAACAATGCCTTGATGAACTTGTGGTTAGTACACCACGACGAATACAGGCATCCACCAATGCAAGAGGACGTGCTACTGGGTATTAGAGGTAGCGGTGTGTACGATGATCAGGACCACAACCTCTGAAGGTCTCACTGTGTGGTGGTACAACAGGCAATGTATGGTTTTCATGAGCATGGTGATCTCTATTCCAATTTTCTGTACAGGTTCAGGAACTCTCGGAACCGAGGTGATGCAAAACTTTTTTTTGATGTATGTATAATAAGGCATAGCATCAATAAAACAGAGTTTAGTCCAGCTGCTTGTCTTAGTGGGCGAGTTAATAACACGTTATCCCACTCGGAAGTGTTATTTAAATCGTTTACGTTTGTGGAAAATTGCTATCTTTCGAATCAGCTGCGACAACAGGTATAAATTTCACTGACAGGCGTACACAGAAACCATATGGCTGCGTAAACGTCATCTGTCGTAAGCACGCCCCAGCGGCATCCCCGCCTCTTCAAATGCCTAAGAAATCCCAGCCTCTCCCTCCTTTCCCTCCCAGATGCCATGGACATCTCCCCGTCTGCCTGTTCTGCCCCCATCTCCACTGCCCTCTCCTCTCCCTCCCCGCCGGCCGGAGTGGCCGTGCAGTTCTAAGCGCTACAGTCTGGAGCCGCGAGACCGCTACGGTCGCAGGTTCGAATCCTGCCTCGGGCATGGATGTGTGTGATGTCCCTAAGTTAGGTTTAAGTAGTTCTAAGTTCTAGGGGACTGATGACCTCAGAAGTTGAGTCCCATAGTGCTCAGAGCCATTTTTTCTCTCCCCTTCCCATAAATACCTAGTGTCCAATCCGGACCCGTCCCTCCCGGAGGCCTGGAACCTCACTCTGCACTTCCCAGGAGCCCCTATATCTCTCTCTCTCTCTCTCTCTCTCTCTCCTCCCCCCCCCCCCCCCCCGTAGGGACTCCATTCTCATCACCTCCCCTAACCCCACCCTCCATACCGACATCCTCTCCCCAATCCCATTTGCCCACTTTGGCCCCAATGCCTTCCTCACCCCAGCTCCTCCACCTTCCTCTTACCACGAACCCCAACCCCCATGTCGCCCGCCTACCATCACTGCCGTGATTACTTGGCTTAGTCTGATGATCACGGAGGAGGAGGTGTTGGCAGAGCTCCAGGCGCATCCCTACCTGCATGTGCGTGTCGTCCGCCGAATCTTAAATCCTACTAGCCCCGCCAGCCTCATGCGAGTCTTCTCTGAGCACGTCCCCTCCATCGACCTTCTCCAAAAAGAAGGTGCCCTCCCGTTCCAGCGCTGGTATAAGGTTGAGCGCTCCTGTTCCCCTCCCCAATCCGTCTGCTTCCAGAGGTGCTTGCGTTATAATGCACATCAAACATCAGAGTGCTGAGAGGCCCCTGTCTGCCCACACTGTAAGGAAGTGCACTTCCTCTGGCAATGTCCCAACATCCAGTCGTCCCTTCCTGTAACACTTGCAACCTATCCCACCCCACCTACTCCCAGAAGTGCAAGCCCTGACCCCCCTTCACTCCTGAACTCACTGTCCCCGTCTGCCCTCTGGATGCCCCCACCCCTCATGGAAACTCCCTTCGTCCTCCCCCCCCCCCCCCCTGCCGAGGACATCAGAATTATTACCATCGTCCTCCAAAACGTCCATCCGTTTCAGCGCCCCCACAACGTCCAACAAATTGCTCTCGACACCCGGTCTGTTCTCCACCTTAATACCTACGCCACCTACTCCCATAACCTTTCAAAGGCGGAAGGCCGCAATGTTTAAGCTTAAAAGGTAATTTTGAGAATAAGTTTCCAAGCGGCTGGAGGCCCACAATTAATTTTCCAAAATTAAAAAAAAAATATATATAATCATAAGCCTTAAGTGGCTAAAAGGGCACTAAAAGAAAAGACAACACAACGACAATAACCTGTCAGCAAATATCCATTTGAAGGAATTCAAATGGTTCAAATGGCTCTGAGCACTATGCGACTTAACTTCTGAGGTCATCAGTCGCCTAGAACTCAGAACTAATTAAACCTAACTAACCTAAGGACATCACACACATCCATGCCCGAGGCAGGATTCGAACCTGCGACCGTAGCGGTCACGCGGTTCCAGACTGAAGCCCCTTTAACCGCACGGCCACACCGGCCGGCCAAAGAATTCAAACTTACTTATACGCGGCTGAAGGCCTTTGATTTACATAAAACACAATAAAACCAAGAATTTCTTAAATAATTGGCTATGATAGATTATAACATACAATTGTATATGTATTAAGCTGTCAAAACTACACACCATGTTGGGGAAGTGACAATAGGTGAAGAAAGGACACTGCCTGAAATTACATTAGTGGCCAGGGCAGGTGTCCGGAACACTAACGGCCACAAGGCAGAAAATTCCGCTAGTGCACTTGAATTGTAGTCAACCAATAAAGTTAATTCCAGTGCATAGCGGCTAAATTTCAGCAATACAAACACTCGATGTTGCTCACAGGAAAACCTCCGCAACAGCGAACCACTGAAACGAACCACACGACATGAATGGACGTGGCTTGTGTACTCAAAACACCACTCAACTTTGACGTCCTGGGTCTGTGAGCCACGAAGCTCGTAGCGATCGGACAGCTCCACACACGCTCCGACACTGCGCAGGGACAGCCAGCAGACCCAGCCGACTGCACCGCGCGGAGATATCCTCCCTGGTCCGCACCAACCGACCGACTACCCTAAGAATGCCGACTACATAGTAGTCAGTGGAAATAACGCCAACTACACACACAACCTGACAAACACTGCACGGAGATCTGAACGATACCCAACAGTAACAAAGCACACACTGAGACAAATCGGGAGTCGATGCATACACACACAGCTGACTAATGAACAATCGGCGAGCCAAAACGCGTCGTCCGGTAGGACGACCGACCGACTATCCACCAAGACCGTGGCTCATCTCAGGTGATGCGCGGCGGCAGTGGTCGGGCGAGCGATGTCGACGCAGACCTCACAACTCTAACCAGACTGCACTAGTGCCTCATTGCAACTCCCCGACCGGCATGTCCGGACTGCGCTCCAGACACGTTCCTACTCCTTGGGAGCCCGAACTCGCAATCCGAACTGGCTTACGACAGACAACGACCGGGAAATAATAGCAGTCGAGCAAAGATACTACGAGAGGGGATATATTGATACGCGCTGCTAGCGCCGCTCACGGTCAGGCAATGCAGCAACTCAGTGACAGTAGTAATTAAAATTAACGTAGTGAGGTGGAAATACGTAAAAACAGGGTGTAAAATACATTATGGCGGGAGCACGAACCAATGAGTAACTAGCTGAGAAATTTGCACATTGCCGAAAGCTCGTAGTGTGAAATAAATGACTGCGGTTATACAACAAACAAGGTGGGTGATGTAATTATTTATCGGGAACAATTACTTTCAGACCTTGTTAACACGACTGTTGTCATAGCGGGTGAAGGGACTGTCCACACGAAAATCGTATTAAAGATATAAGAGAAATAGCTACAGATAGTCACCGAGAAAGTTGAAATAAACGTACTGGTTCATTTTCACAGTAATCTGTATGATTACTGTGGATACCAAATGATGGTTGTGATTAACACATTCAAAGTATCACAGAACCATCTCCGGCGTGAATTAAGCTTCCACACATAGCGGGTTAAACAAATTATTGGGTCGACTGTGAATTCGACGCATCGCATCATATGAGAAAGAAGGAAAACCCCGTTTCGTAACAACACACTACACGTCGGCTGTTGCCCAGATTTCTTGATGTCTGTCGCACTGAAGACATATAGCTTCATGTGCTGCTTCCAACAATGGCCGTTTGTCAGGTATCCTGCTCCAAACGTGTAGTGCATGCAGTAGTAGTAGTAGTAGTAGAGGGGTTTTGGGGGCGCACGACAGCAAGGTCTTCAGCGCCCGTTCAGTAACTGAAGGTGCATGCAGAATTCTTTGGAACATTCGTTCGGAAACTGGTTGAGGAGGACATAAATTCATGACAGCAGGAATTAGTCTGGTTCGAAATTGTCATCGTCTAGGCGTAACACTCGTCTCCAGTTCTTGTCAGTTTGGTTCTATTAACGACCATTGATCTTACGCCATACTGCACGGATCCGTGTTAGTACACTAATCCTTGTAGACGCGTTGGACAGTCAGTGCCCATGCACCAACAAATCGGGCAACTTCATTCACGATATGGTCATGGTAAATACAGATACGATATCTCATGTGTGTGACTCTGTGGCGTCTTCACCTCAGCACACTTTACTGTGTTGATTCGATACAACTGTCTGGGGCGTAGACACAACTTCATTGTCACAACACACGTCAGGCTCATACGATCGACTCATACCAGTTCTACACCGCCTAGTAGCACTCAAAAGAGACCAGTGAGCTCTTTTATGACGATGATTTATAATTTTTCCTACGAGCTTAGTATGGATGTCCACGCTACGTGTGATATACTTTTAGTTTCGTTTTCGTGATATGTAGACCGAATTGCCTTTCTTGTAAATAATATTCGTGACTGTCCAATGGAAAAATATGCAAGATATTGCTCTCCACAGGTTGTTTGAAACTCAGCCGGTGGGAAAGACGTATTGTGAAACATGTAATGAGTTTTATGTTTACGTACATATGCCACTACAGCGATAGTGTCGTTTAAATCGTTGTCGAGCATAGAATGTTATTGTCTTTCGACTGTACTACGCCAGTAGGTACATATTTTACTGACGAGCGTTCAATGTATACACGGTAACTGTGTAAAATCATGAAGACCTAAGTGGTCTACGGGTTGGTGCGACGGAGATGGATTCGTTCATGATAAAGAAGACAATAAATAAATAAATTCATAAAACGTAAAAAATATTATTAAAAAAGTCACCTTCCTGGTATACCCTTTTTATTTTTTATTTTTTACTTTTTTTAACTTATTGGGGCCTTTCTTGAAAGGGGTAAATGCATGAAGTGGTGTTTTTCTTTTGGGGCTGCTTCTTCAAAATTTAGGCTAAAAGTGGTGGTGGCATTGGCGGCCGAAGACTTCCGGCGTAAGAAGTCAACCTGACCCTGCCAACGGCCTTGTCAAAGAAGGCTGAGGAACGGACAGAGGTTCAGGGCACTCTCTTGCCCTTGGGTTGGGAAACTGCTCCTAAAGACGAAATAATCAGTAATGATCAACGGCATGAGGACGAAAGGGCAACGGAATCCACTACATTAAAGACATAATGTGAATCCACAGGACATGTGTGACCTGTAATTGACAAATTGTCGTGATGATCTATCCATTGGCGAAAGAGTCAGGAATAGACCTCCATTCGGATCTCCGGAAGGGGACTGCCAAGGGGGAGGTGACCATGTGAAACAGATTGAATACCCGACGGAAGGATAACGTTCTACGAGTCGGGGCGTGGAATGTCAGAAGCTTGAATGTGGTAGGGAAGCTAGAAAATCTGAAAAGGTAAATGCAAAGGCTCAATCTAGATGTAGTAGAGGTCAGCGAAGTGGAATCGAAAGAAGACAAGGATTTATGGTCAGATGAGCATAGGGTAATATCAACAGCAGCAGAAAACAGTATAACGGAAGTAGGATTCGTTATGAATAGAAAGGTAGGACAAAGAGTGTGTTACAGTGAACAGCTCAATGAAAAAGGTTCTTGTTAGAATCGACAGCAACAACGATAGTTCAGGTATACATGCTGACGTCACAAACTGAAGATGAAAAATTAGAGAAATCATGTGATGAAATTGAACGGATAATGCAGTACATAATGGGAGATGAAAATCTAATAGTCTTGGGGGACTGGAATGTAGTTGTAGAGGGAGGAGTAGAAGAAATAGTTACGGGAGAATATGGGCTTGCAACTAGGAATGAGGGAGGAGAAAGACTGAGTTGTAATAGATTTCAGCTAGTAATAACGAATACTCTGTTCAAGAATCACAAGTGGAGGAGGTATACTTGAATAAGGCCGGGAGATATGGCAAGATGACAGTTATATTGTATCATGGTTAGACAGAGATTCAGAAATCAGATACTGTATTGTAAGGCATATCCCGAAGCAGATATAGACTCAGATCAAAATGTAGTAGCCATGAAGAGTAGGCTGAAGTTCAAGACAGGAAGAATCAATACACAAAGCAGTGGGATACGGAAGTGCTAAGGAATGAGGAGACACGCTTGAAATTCTCTAAGGCTATAGGCACAGCAATAAGGAATAGCTCAGTGGAAAGTGCAGTTGAAGAGGAATTGACCTCTCTAAAACGGGCAATTACAGAGGTTGTAAAGAAAAACGTATGTACAAAAAGGTAACTGCGAAGAAACCATGCGTAACACAAGGAATACTTCAGTTGATCGATGAAAGAAGGAACTACAAAAGTTTCAGAGATATTCAGGAATACGAAAATACAAGTCGCTGGGGAATGAAATACATAGTAAGTTCAGCGGAGCTAAGACGAAATGGCAGTATGAAAACTCTGAAGAAATCGAAAAAGAAACGATTATCGGAAGGACTGACTCAGCACACAGGGAACTCAAAACAACATTAGGTGAATTTTAAAGCCAGAGTGGCAACATTAAGAGTACAACGGGGATTCCACTGTTAAATGCAGAAGAGAGAGCGGACAGGTGGAAAGAATGCACTGAATGCCTCTATGATGGGGAAGATGTGTCTGATGTCAAAGAAGAAGAAACAGGAGTCGATTTAGAAGAGATGTGAGATTCACTATTAGAATCAGAATTTAAAAGAGCTTTGTAAGACTTAATATCAAATACGGCAGAAGGGATTGTTAATACTACATCAGAATTTCTAAAATCATTGGGGTAAGTTGCAACAAAACGACTACTCACGTTGGTGTGTAGAATGAATGAGTCTGGCGACATACCATCTCACTTTCGGAGAAGTATCATCCACTCAATGCCTAAGACTGCAAGAGCTGACCAGCGTGAGCATTACCACACATTCAGCTCAACAACTCATGCCTCCAACTTGCTGACAAGAATGATATACAGATGAATGGAAAAGAAAATTGAGGATGTGTTAGATGACGATCAGTTTCGCTTCAGGGAAGCCGGGATGGCGGATGTGCCGCCCAAAGAACGAATCTGTTGTTTGGGGAGATGTAATTAAGGATTAACGATAAAGGATAATTTCTAAAAAACGATTTTATAGAGACTCCTCACTTGGCAAAAGGTAACTGCATTGAGTTAATTTTTCTTCAAGCACTGGACGAGTAACTGTGTTGTGCAAAGACTTCATTGTGTTTAATAATGTCTACGTGTTGGCATTCAGGGTGAATAGTCAGGTGCCCAGTATTCTATTTAGTTTCCCCAAGGAAAATTATCTTAAATTTCATTAGGAGTCTAAAAGACCAAATTTTACGTGATTTATTAAAAAGAGTCTGTTGAAAATACTCAGTACGGTGCTTGACAATGGAGTAAGATGAGAAAGAGTAACAGTTCAAGTCAGCTCGAGTGTCCTTTGAAGGCTTAAGTCTGATTCCAAAATACCCTCTTACTTATTTACGAAATATTTGATTGAAGTTGATCCTCACTGTTTAAATGGAAAATCTCTTTGGTAAAAAGTTGCACTGTCACGCCTTACAATAAAAAATACAAAAAATTAATTTACTAATACAGTTTGGTAAAACAACTAAAAAAGACAAACTGACACTCATTGATTTTCTTCACTTCATTATTTTTGTGTAGCCGGACGAAACAGTCGAGTTATCCGTTGCCAAGGAAAGAAAGAATTTGTAGGATCTAAACGAGCATTTGAGAAACTATTAGACACAGTTTGGGTTTACAAAATTTCAATTAAATTAGTAAATAGGTTCTATAAAAGGGTACAGTTTTTATAACCCAACAGTTCAGAGAAAGTCATTCTGAGAATTCATTACATTCATTTACAGATAATCAGAGGCAGTTTAGATTAACTGGTGTCACACACATCAAAAGTAATTTTCACAGTTATTATCATATTTAAAAAGAGGGTAGCAAAATCAATTGTAGATCAGACATGGTAATCGGAATTTAGAAGTCCTTGCTTTCACATAGCTAGCGAGAGATTTTGCTACGCACAGTTTACAGTTAACAGGTTCCACTCTCTTAATTAGGTTAAATGTTTGGGAGGTGCTCAGAGGGAATGTCGTGCGTGGTTATGAACGACGACCAGCTACACTTCCGAAACACCGTTTAGCATCCGTAACTGGGGATATGTATGTAAACAATACATATTAACCTTAGTTTCAGAGAACTACCAGCTAAAGAAAATACTATCGATTAATTCATACAGGACAATGTAATAACGCGCACTGCCAGTACGTCGAAGGCAATGTTACAAAGTGTTTTTGTAGCTACCCTATGCCGCTGCCGCAGCAGTCGGAAGTGCGAAATAACGCAATGATGTCCTCAGACTTCTATCCAAAGCCGCTCCTGACTCGTCTAATTCGGATAAATTCGATACATAGAGTATTGTAGTAAGAGAAGATGTAGGAGCCTTCATATTGCTCTTCTTTGCGACTAAGCGATTATAGGAGACTAAACTGAGTAGTGACGTATTTTTTGCGACATCAGTTTCAGTGAGACATTTACAACGAGCCGAGGGTTATGCGGGCCAACTACTGAAGTTAATTCTGCAACTGGGTTCAAATAAATGGTTCAAATGGCTCTGAGGACTATGTGACTTAACATCTGAAGTCATCAGTCCCCTAGAACTTAGAACTACTTAAACCTAACTAACCTAAGGACATCACACACATCCATGCCCGAAGCAGTACTGGAACCTGCGACCGTAGCGGTCGCGCCATTCCAGACTGAAGCGCCTAGAACCGCTCGGTCACACCGGCCGGCTGCAACTGGAGGCCTCTGTAGTTCTGCCTGAGCAACCTGAAACGCGACGCCCTACCGTCAGTGGTGCAGTGGGTTGCCGTATGGTACACCATAACGCGCCATCTCCACAGCCAACTACACTGATAAGCGAAAACACTGTGACCCCTGTCCATTGCGATGTTGGATGTCCCCTGGTGGCGCTGTGGGCACATGACGCGGCAGTGAAAGTATGTAAGCGGAGCAGACATGAGTTGGGGATCACTCTAGTGAAGATATGGGTTCCAAATGGAGAAATCCATTGAGATAAGTGACTTCGACGAAGGGCAGGTTATTATTATGCAGGCCCTGTGTCTCGAAACCGGCGAAGCTGGTCGAATGTTCACGGGCTACTTTCGTGAACGTCTAAGGAAAGAGGTAGAAGGATAATGAAGTAGGAACTAAATGGTTGGACGTCCACGATTCGTCACAAAACGTGAGGTTCGGAGGCTTGTCTGCTCTGTGAAACAGGACAGATGGTGATCTGTGGTATCTCGGCCGAAAGAGCACAATGCTGGTGCACGCACAAATTTTTAGGAGCACACCGATCATCATTTATTGTTGAACATGGAGTTCCGCAGCAGACCACGCTTACGTGTTCACATGTTGACACAGCCACCACGTCAATTAAGAATGCAGTGGGCACGGGACCAGCGGTATTCGACCGTCGATTAATGGAAACGTGTCGGCTCTTCGGGTGAATCACATTTGTGCTACACTAAATCCACTAAGGGTGTAAGACAAGGCTGTAGCCTTTCGTCCCTACTCTTCAATCTGTACATCGAGGAAGCAATGATGGAAATAAAAGAAAGGTTCAGGAGTGGAATTAAAATACAAGGTGAAAGGATATCAATGATACGATTCGCTGATGACATTGCTATCCTGAGTGAAAATGAAGAAGAATTAAATGATCTGCTGAACGGAATGAACAGTCTAATGAATACACAGTATGGTTTGAGAGTAAATCGGAGAAAGACGAAGTTAATGAGAAGTAGCAGAAATGAGAACAGCGAGAAACTTAACATCAGGATTGATGGTCACGAAGTCAATGAGGTTAAGGAATTCTGCTACCTAGGCAGTAAAATAACCAATGACGGACGGAGCAAGGAGGACATCAAAAGCAGACTCGCTATGGCAAAAAAGGCATTTCTGGCCAAGATAAGTCTACTAATATCAAATACCGTCCTTAATTTGAGGAAGAAATTTCTGAGGATGTACGTCTGGAGTGCAGCATTGTATGGTAGTGAAACATGGACTGTGGGAAAACCGGAACAGAAGAGAATCGAAGCATTTGAGATGTGGTGCTATAGACGAATGTTGAAAATTAGGTGGACTGATAAGGTAAGGAATGAGGAGGTTCTACGCAGAATCGGAGAGTAAAGGAATATGTGGGTCAAATGGTTCAAATGGCTCTGAGCACTATGGGACGTAACATCTATGATCATCAGTCCCCTAGAACTTAGAATTACGTAAACCTAACTAACCTAAGGACATCACACAACACCCAGTCATCACGAGGCAGAGAAAATCCCTGACCCCGCCGGGAATCGAACCCGGGAACCCGGGCGCGGGAAGCGAGAACGCTACCGCACGACCACGAGCTGCGGACAAAGGAATATGTGGAAAACACTGATAAGGAGAAGGGACAGGATGATAGGACCTGCTAAGACATGAGGGAATGACTTCCATGGTACTAGAGGGAGCTGTAGAGGGCAAAAACTGTAGAGAAAGAGAGAGATTGGAATACGTCAAGCAAATAATTGAGGACGTACGTTGCAAGTGCTACTCTGAGATGAAGAGGTTAGCACAGGAAAGGAATTCGTGGCGGACCACATCAAACCAGTCAGTAGACTGATGACCATCTGAATTCCTTCGTGCTTGATGCCTTCTCCGACAGCGATGTCATCTTCCAGCAGTATAATTATTTGTGTGTCAGAGCAGGAACCGTGGTACAGTGGTTTTGGGAGCTCACATTGATGTCTCAGCTACCAAACTGGCCTGATTTAAATCATATTGAACCCAAATGGTCGCTATCGCGTGCCCTCACCGCGTACGCATATCAGCGGCCTTGTATTTAGGCGTAGACATCGAATGCCATATACATCCACAAACCTACCAACAAAGTCAGATCCCTGATATGGACAATCAGTGAAGTATTTCGTTCCAAAGACCATCAAACAAGCTAATAAGCAGGCGGTCATAATGTTTTGGTTCATCAGTGTACAACACGGGACTGTTATAACACTCCAGGCTTCAGCTAGTACAACTGAGCCTGCACAGCGGGCACAGCATTCCTCAGGCGCCGAGTATACGACCGGCACAGTCTTCGTGTCAGTCGTCTGTCGAATGTGTGGCTAAGCTGCTACAGCCTCAAAGGTCAGTGGCGCGAACATGCTGAATGAAATTTTCATTCTGCAGCGGAGTGTGCGCTGATATGAAACTTCCTGGCAGATTAAAACTGTGTGCCGGACCGAGACTCGAACTCGGTCCGGCAAACAGTTTCCATCTGCCAGGAAGTTTCAAGCGAACCTGCTGTCTACGAGGCGTCCTTGATGGTTCTAGGCTTCGAACTGGATTCGAGAGGCGAGGCCGTCTGTGAACAGCATCGCCTGACACTCTAGGCACTTTTCGAACGGTCTGGGCTTATCTTGGGGTGCCTGCGTGTTCCTGACAGCCACTTCGGACCACGTGTGGGGTACACAAGCCCACTCGTGAAGCCTTGCAGCGTCGTGGAGCTGACACCCGACATGCATCATGCCAGCTGCTGTTGTGGTGCCGCTAGCACTCGTCACAGTATACGTAGCTCACTGCCTGCTAATCAGGTTCTGGGTCGCTATTATCGCAGTGCTGTGTGGAAAGCAACTAATAATAAAGAATTTTCCTGTTCAGATAGCATTCTTGACTTCGTATTCGCCACAGTGCTGGAGAATCCGTCTCACACTCTTATCTTAACCGTCAGGAGTGGCCGCCCAGCGGCACTGGTGGCATTTAGCTGTAACGTATCACATATCAAAGTGATTTAAAGTGTATTTTATTTGTGTGTTACGATATTACATATAACATATACTTAATAAATGTCTCTTATTTCTGTTTCAAGTCTAGCACACGAGCCACCCAGCATTCCGATAACAGTATTTCGATGTCGCAGCCAGATAGAGGGTGGACCAGAATTCCATTAACATAATTTTGGAGGCTGTTCATGGATATTTTCTGAGCGTTTTGGTATAACAGACCTATGGTCGTCGGTGGGTCGCTACAGAGTAACGGTGTAGTTACGATTTATCAATTTGTCACCCCAACTACGTTTGTTTATGGCAAAATATCTTCACAACGATGAAGTAATAAGACAACACAAAACACAGAATAATGCAGCAATCCACAGAATGTACACCTGTCATTGCAATTTACACCTGTCCATTTACTCATGTCCACATACTACTACCACCATCAATAGACAGTCTTTAAGCAAAACTAGTGTCGATGGGAGAACATCTCAACATAACGTCTTAGGGGCGCTGTTCCAATGCTTTCAGTGAATCCGTAAACGAGGTGTATTTAGGAAACCTCTCCTGTAGTAAATCTACCGTACTGCTATGTACCACCGTTAACGAATAACTAATTCAGTCGGAAAGAAAGGCTTGAGAATCGAGCATTACTGGTTGTAACAAGTGTTTCCGAAAAGATACACGGCGCTTCCGGTCGACTGTTGCAGTGCGATACAGATATTTTCAGTGGAACTTAAACAAACAAAATTCTGTTATTCTATAACGAGCCATCGGGGACCTATGGTCCCTTATCCCAAAAAACTCTAAATATCCCAAACAACTTCAGAAATGGTGTCGGTGGTGTTGTGATTCACCCTGTATATGAAGGTGACTCTCAGTGTCACATGCGTAACAGACGGCGATCGGAACTAGGTCCCACGGTGCACTGTTGTAGATCTCTGATTTCCTTGTATTAATTAAATTTCAAATGAAATGAGAAGAAATAACTGAACGAGTTACGTGAATAATATAGTGTATTTCATATTGAAAAAATGTTCACTAGCTTCCAGTCGCAATCAAGAGCAATCGCTCTGATTTGTTACTTGCGAAATTTACATCTATGTGTACTTGAAACTAAAAAACGATTTAGCATTGAAGGTATGTACATGTGAATGGTTCTGCAACGTATTTGATGATTTTAACTGATTCACCGAAAATTTAAATTGATGCTGAGGCAACCGGGGTAAGTTGAGAGAACCAGAGGTTGTTGAGAGTTTCTAAAGAGCATTAAACAACGACTGAATGACATAAGCGTAACGAACATAAGTTGAAATAGTGAACGCAGTATCAAATAGGTAAGAAGACAAGATCCAATAGAAATTTATGGGTAACGTACGAGATGTTAAATCTAACTGATAAAAGAAGGAACTATTAAAATGCGAAAAATAAAGCAGGCAAAAGAGAATACAGATATTTTAAAAACGAGACTGATAGAACATGCACCCTGGCTAAACAGAAATGACTGGACGAGAAATGCAGTGCATGCATCCATGGATGCGTGGGTAGGGAAAAGATAAATGCAACCTATAGGAGCATTAAAGAAACAAAAACCTGAGGAAATCCTTGGATAAGACAGGTAATATTATATTTAATTGATGAAAAAAAGAAATATCAAGCAAACAGAGCCGTCTATGCATAAAATATGAGAATTACAGAAAGTGAAAATAGGAAAACAGGTGTGGCTACAGAAGAAATATAAAGCTCTGGAAGCTTGCATCTCTATCGGAAATATAGATGCCTCGTATAGGACTACTGGAGAAACCATTGGAGAAGAGAGAAGCATCTGAATGAATATCAGGGTGGCAAGTCAGTATTAAGCAAAGAAGGGAAAGCTGACAATTGAAAGGAGAGCTATACACGGGGAATAAAAGCAGTATTATAGAAACGGAAGAATAAGGAGATGAAGATGAGCAAGGAGGTATGATATTGCGAGAAGAGTTTGACAGAGATCTGGAATTCTAAGTCGAAACAAGGCTCTTGGCGAAGACGACATTCCCTTAGAATTATTGACATCCTTCGAAGAGCCTGCCATGATAAAACTATTCTAGCTGCTGTGCAAGATCTATGAGACAGTTGAAATACCCACAGACTTAGGGAAGAATAATTGCTACAATCTGCTGCAAGCAAGGCACGTGATGATAGGTGTAAATATCCATCAGTTTAATATTTCATGGTTGCAAAATACTGACACGAATTGCTTGTATATGAGGGGGAAAACTGGTAAAAACTAGTCTCGGGAAAGATACCTTCGTGTGCCGGGGAAATGTGGGAATACGCGAACCCATACTGAATCTACGACATATCTTAGAAGGTAGATTGAAGAATCTGTATCCAGACTGCTGTAATGAGGCGAAGGGCGTGAAAGGTAAGCAGTAGTTAAGAAGGGATTCAGACAGGGTTGTAGCCTATCGCCGTAGTTATTCAATCTGTATCCTCAGCAAGGAGTAACTCAAACCAAGGAGAAATTACGAAAGAGAATTAAGATTCGGGGAAAGGAAATCAAAACTTCGTGGTTTTCTGATGTCATTATAACTCTGCTACAGACTGCAACATGCTTGGAAGAGCAGATAGACGGAAAAAAATAGTACTTTGAAAATAGTTTATAAGATGAATATCAACAAATGTAAGGCGAGGGTAAGGGAGTGAAGTCGAATTAAAGCAAGCGATGCTGACAGAATTAGACTAAGAAATGAGGCACTAAACGTAGGCGATGGGTTTTCCTATTTGGGCAGCAAAATAACTATGGCCAAAGCAGAGAGGAAGGATATAAAATGAAAACTGGCAATGGAAAGAAAATCGTTTTTGAAAAAGAGAAACTTTTTAACAACGAGTATAAATTTATGTCTGAGAAAGTATTTTCTGAAGACGTCTAGAGCGTAGCTGTGAGCGGAATCGAGACGTGGGAGATAAACCGTTCAGACAAGAAGAGAATAGAAGCTTCTGAAATGTGCCGTTACAGATGAATGTTGAAAATTGCATGGGTACATCCTGCAACTAATGAGGAGGTACTAAACTGGGGAAAAACAGAAGTCTGTATTGCAATCTTCTTTTTAAAACCAATTTTTGTATCCTAAGATCACTGTTTTAACATAGTTACCGGGTTACTAGTGTCGGTAATGTGTACTGCCATCCTCAGATTTAAAAAAGGGAAATTGCCGAGGTTACAGGCCTGCATACATAACAGCTCAATGATAAAAATTGCATGTCCATAAAACCGGGCAGTGGTAATTACATCAAGTAACAGACAAGTCACGTACGAGTTGTACTTATTTTGTGATACAACACTTGGCACGTTATTGTAATGCTTCGACTATTTTATGGTCTGCTTTTATTTAAAATTTTTGTTTATTAGAGGTATTCATTATTATTTGCTGACTCTGGACTGTGTCCATCCGTATGAGCAGAATTTTGTGAGAGTTGTTATTTTACTGCATATTGTATAGTCCTCATGTGACAGAGTGGTGTAAGCATTGTATGATATAATTACGATTGACTGGTTGTATGGGTTTGTGATTTTTGTCACTGAACTGTTGTGTATGCCATACGACATTTTCACTGTTTGAATGTAGGCCTGTAACCTCGGCATATTTTCTCTGTACAGATCTGCGGATGGCTACACATATTTTCGAAACTAATAATCCAGTAAATGTTTTAACATAGCGATCTTCGCAAATAAATTCTTTTTCAAAAGAAGACTGCAACACAAAATTATAGATTGCCTCCTGCACTGAATAAACATATCAGGTAAACATAGAAAGAAATTTGTTACACAACTTGAGTGAAAGAAGGGACCTATTTACAGGACTCATCCTGAGGCATGACTGAATCGACGGTTTGGTAATGGAAAGAAGTGTTAGGGGTAAATACTGTAGAGGGATACCAAGGTATCAGAGCAGTAAGCAGATTATAATGGATGTAGGTTGCTGTAATTGTGAAAGGACTTGTACAGAACACAGTAGCGTAGATAGCCATATTAAGCCAATCTTGAGACTGAACATGACAACACTGATAATGACAAATGATATTAAATTTTGTTCAATGGAAAACTTGTCACCAATACCGTACAAAAAGTCCTGAAAAATTGTGAAGACTAATTATCACAGAATAAAGGAAAGTCGCTGGTTTCAGGTACTCTACAGGTAAATTAATATTATTTGTTTTCCGTACGACATCAACGAACCTGCAAAACAGTTCGCTTACGCTGTTGTTCAGATAAAGAAAAATAATGAAGCCTACTTCAGGAGCTAATGTTCGAGCACGGTCATTTCAAGACAAAAATAAAATCTTCGGATAACTACACGCTAGGTCATAGCCACGACCGAGGTATTGTCCATAGCGTATCCGGCGATCGGAGCATTGCTACCAGGTGTCGGCTAATGCGCAGCTCTTCACCCAGAGCTTACGTCCTAACAGCGACTGAGTGCGGCCGCAATGTAGAGGGAAAGTGCAGACATCGCTACACTGCAACTTGCGCTACAAATTCCACTCTCCATTCCAGTTTCCAGTCGAGGGAGCAATGACATCGTGGTTTTAGACGATTCCTGTATTTACACAGACCTTTTGCGTTCAGCTCCACTCGACCGATTAAAGGGCTTCAGTGTCAAGCTTAGACGCCCTAAAGTTAATCACTCTTTTGATGGCGTACAGAAAACGACGTTAGGTGGGAAATCGACACACGTGTTGCCTTGTTGACCGGCATCCATTACCAGTGAAGAGCGATCTGACGTCCGACAAAGGCGGCGCGTGCTGTCGTCGCTAGCACAGTAATTACTCTGAAACAGAGGCGGCGGTGCTCTGCAGAACATCAAAGGGCCGCCATTGATAACGCGGCGTTGGAGAGGCGCCGAGTCCTCCTCGGCCCTCCGTCAGGCTCGGCTTTGAGCGAGTTAGACTTGCGAACGCATCCTCGTGTGCTGGATAGCGTCGCACACGTAGGCAGTAGTTATGAACCGTGGACGTCGCCACAGAAAAGTTCTCTCAAACAACCAGAGGAAATGGGAGGCCGACGGCTTTCCAAAATTCGTGATAAAGCGGAAGTGGCTATCACGGAATTCTCTTCTAGGTAACCTGTCACCTATTACATAGATATATAAACTCATTCCTTGTTTATGGCACTGTACATACGTACTGTTAAGTTGAAAGCGTGCAGATATCGATACTGCTGAGAGGTATCGAATATTTCCCTTCCCATCTCTACTGGTCCCATGACATAGACGGCGCGAAGATATCCCGTCAGCTACGGGGGTGATGTGAGCTTTTGGCGCCTGCAGAAAAGGCACGTAGTCTACGACATCACTAATGGTAAAAAGAAGTACGAGTCCAGTCCCGGCCCCGTTGATGCGAAGTATTTACACTACTGGCCATTAAAATTGCTACACCAAGAAGAAATGCAGATGATAAACGGGTATTCGTTGGACAAATATATTATACTAGAACTGACATGTGATTACATTTTCACGCAATTTGGGTGCATAGATCCTGAGGAATCAGTACCCAGAACAACCACCTCTGGCAATAATAAGGGCCTTGATACGCCTGGGCATTGAGTCAGACACAGCTTGGATGGCGTGTACAGGTACAGCTGTCCATGCAGCTTCAACACGATATCACAGTTCATCGAGGGTAGTGACTGGCGTATTGTGCCGAGCCAGTTGCTCGGCCAAAATTGACCAGACGTTTTCAATTGGTGAGAGATCTGACCTGCAACATGTGGTCGTGCATTATCCTGCTGAAATGTAGGGTTTCGCAGGGATCGAATGAAGGGTAGAGCCACGGGTCGTAACACATCTGCATTGTAACGTCCACTGTTCAAAGTGCCGTCAAAGCGAACAAGAGGTGACCAAGCCGTGTAACCAATGACACCCCATACCATCAGACCGGGTGATGCGCCAGTATGGCGATGACGAATACACGCTTCTGATGTGGCGTTGCCCCTAACTATTCCCTCATTTTTTTATTTTTTATTTTTCTTCTATTTATGTATGTATTTATTTATTGTTTTTTACATGATTACATTTAGGAAACGTGTACAAATGAGAATTCTAGTAACAGTGTTACAACAACAAAGGTGTCATTCAAAAAGTAAACAAAAAAATAAAAACCTAAATATCTGATGCAATTTCAGCTAAAAAGTTCTTCAATAAATGTAACTGGTTCCACTTGGTGCTTCGCCATCGTTATCTGATATCTCCAACAGCGCCTTTAAAGGGTAGCTGCAACGGAGGCATTCTGCTTTGCTAGTGCCTAACAGGAAAAGTGCAATCCTTGCAGTAGCCTGTCTATTCCTTCTCTCATGGCTGACAAGGCAGGACGTTCAGCCGTTAGTGTGATGCGGCACAGAACATTAACCGCAGCTTGGCACTCCCAGCTGAGTGGGGGGTTAACGAAAACGCTGCGTAAACAATTTGCGAAGAACTTACGGTATCTCTGTGTACATTCGAGGGCATTGTGAGCATTTTGGAGGAACCACCAGTAATCAAGCTGCTCTTTCTCTCCGTCGCTAAAGATATAGGCGACTGTAATTCCTTTGAACCATGTAAGCGCATGATATTATGCGGCGGGAAAGTAAGATTCATCTGGACAGAGTAGGGTGTGAGGGTTAATCATATCAGGCGTGAACCGGAGGTAACAAGCCAATACCTTCTGTGTTAGTCGCCAAACTCCGGACGACGATTGGCATGTAAAACAATGTTCATCGGTATCGAAGAGTGACAATCTGGGCAATAAGGTGAGTCTGCCAGTCCAATAGCGTGAAGTCGCTGTTGTGTGGCATATTTTTTGCTGGCGAACTGATACAACTTCGAACGCACCGTGGATGACAGAAAGCTGTGGTGTATCGTTTTCCACACTCTTGGCCAGTGAACCGTAGGGTATTTGTTGTCCACCACGTTATGGGGAACAGCCCGCAGAAGGTTGGTATAAAAATCTTTCGCCTTTGGTGGACGTGTGGCGGGGAGGAGCTGTAATCAAGAATGAAGGTCAACACATGGGAGAGCTGTGGTGCGACGTGCGCAACCAACACCGGCGGGACGTTAGAGACTGGCATCAGAACCTGTAGTAAACGACGCGTGAGAGAGGTATGTTGGCTTTTTCAACATTTTCTCATGTTGCTCATGTAAAGGGCAGTTGCTCTCGCCCTGACGTTGACCAATCCCAGCCCCCCTTTGGGCACTGGGAGGGTAAGAGTATCGTGTCTTACTTTAAATATATGACCTGCGGGAACGTAGTAACTGAAGGCCGCCTGAAGCCGGCGACCAATCTGCAGCGGTAATGGGAGCACGTCTACATCTACATCTACATCTACATTTATACTCCGCAAGCCACCCAACGGTGTGTGGCGGAGGGCACTTTACGTGCCACTGTCATTACCTTCCTTTCCTGTTCCAGTCGCGTATGGTTCGCGGGAAGAACGACTGTCTGAAAACCTCCGTGCGCGCTCTAATCTCTCTAATTTTACATTCGTGATCTCCTCGGGAGATATAAGTAGGGGGTTGAGTTTTGATGCCACGTAGATGTTCAAATATTCAACGCGTTGCGCCTATGATCTGTAGTAACCGTCGGTAGTTTGCTGCAGCTGTTTTACGTACATCCTTCGTGAACCTGATTTCCAAATATCGCAGATCAGAATCTGGTGGGAGGGGAGCGAGAGCTTCCGGTCCGAGACCACGCCCAATATCCAACGCCGCCGCCGACTTGATGTTCAGAAGTCTGCCTGCAGCCTGTCCGTATCGCTCGATCCAGGTTAGTGCGCTTTGGACTTTGTAATTGGAACGAACCAGCAGTAGCAGGTCGTCAGCGTATGCCCTATAGCGAAAGGTGACATCCCGCAGCGTGATGCCAGATAGGCGGTGGTTAAGGCCCCCTAGGAGTGGCTCGAGTGCGATTGCATGAAGGTAGGTAGAAAGGGGACAACCCTGTTGTAGAGACTTCTTAATGGGTACTGGTCCTACCGTCCTTCCATTGACCTGGAAGTGAGAGTTGGCTGCGGTCCAAAGACGCCAGAGGGTATCAATGAGGCCCGGGGGGACTCCCATACGGTCCATCACTCGTAGGAGGATGTTATGGTGCATTCTATCAAAGGCGCAGTTGAAATACAGTAGATGGAGACGATCGCCGCTCTCAGACGGCCCCGCAGTCACCGGTGGCCACGTGTATGTTGGCTTCTCCCCCTCCGACGTCTGTTCTGGGGTGAGAATCATCGGGAAAGTCGTCTTAACGCGGCCCGCCATAAGCGTGGCGAAAATCTTGTAATCGGCGTTCCGCATTGTAAGCGGCCGATAGTCGTTAATTGATCGCCCTCCACCTGGCTTGTGTACCGGTATGAGAAGTCCTTCTACAAACGCTGGCGGCACAACGCAGTCCGGAGACATAAGCTCGCGGAACATTATAACCCAGTGAGGCATCACGATGTCACGGAATGTCCTTTAGAATTCGGTGGGCAATCCATCAGGCCCAGTAGACTTATTGGCCGCACCTTTGTCCACAGCATCTTCGACTTCTTCGAGTGAGACTTCCTCTGTTGTTGCATTCACAGTAGCCTCGTCGATAGTACGTGTTACCTGCTGTAACACTTCAGTAGTGGCCTCGCCATCTACTGTTCTTTCCTGGTAAAGATGACGAAAATGATCCTCCACCGCCTTTATTATGGTTGCTTGGGTCGTACAGAAGCGACCGTCTTGTGTCTTGAGTTGCGTGATTAAGTGTTGGCGATGTCGGCGCTTATCCGCCACAACGTGGTGCATAATGGGTTCCTCTGCAGCCCTTCGGTCGTGCCGTCGTGAGCGGACTACGGCACCTTCTAGTCGGCGCTTCGTCAATGATAGTACTTGAGTCATGATTCTTCTTTGGTCATGTTGTCTCTCCGGGGAATGGGGTAAGGCGTCGAGATCCCTGAGTACCGCGTAGTAAAAGTCGAGGGTCTGTCGATGCCATGCAGTCACGTCCTTGCCACACTGCATAAGTGTCCTGCGGATTGCTGGTTTGGCACAGAGGAGCCACCACTCCAGGGTCGAGGTGTATCGTGGGTGGCGGCGTTCACTGTCAGTCCACGTTGCTTCAGCTTGCCGACGGCAATCCAGGTCCTCGAGGTGAGTTATGTTAAGCTTCCAAAATCCCATTGCTGCGCCAGACTTGCTGGGGGCGTAGATGTTTAGTGTAGATATAGACACTATGATCGGAACAGGCCTGAGGCCATTGTTCGGCGGTCACCACTCCTTGTGTGAGGTCTTGTGACACATATATGCGATCAAATTGGCTGGCCGAATGACTGGTAAGATGAGTGTGGCCAGAGCGATTACCGTGGACTTTTCCCTTCCCACGTGTCGCACAAGTGAAGTTCTTGGATCATCGCACCCAGTTCCGGACAGCGCATGTAGTGTGGGATTTGGTCCTTGGGGTGAAGTACGCAATTAAAATCGCCGGCGAAGACGCTGTTGTCGTACAGTCCAAGGAAAAGGGGGGCGACATCCGTGGAGTAGAATCTGGCGCAGTCGTGACGTCTGTTGGTACCCGACGGCGCGTAAACATTAATGAATCGGGTGTTGAGCGCCGTAAGTGCTATTCCTCGCGCAGAGGGTAGATACATGACGTCAGTAACTTCAATACCATCACGCACTAATATTGCCACTCCGGTGTCTGTAGGGCCACCGGGCGTCACATATGTGGCGTAACCATAAAAGTTCGGGAGTGCTGTCGTTTTCACTTCTTGCAGGAAAGTAAAAACAACTCCCATGGCTCGTATTGTTTCTTTGAAAAGTTGGATCTTGACAGGAGAATTTATCATGTTGAAATTCATTGTCGCCAATCAGTAAGTCTGGCAACGCGTTGGCTGGGCGAGGTGATCCATGTCGAAAGAAAGAAGCGAACATCGGAAGTGATGCCACCCCCGCCGAACGCGGTCCTCCTTGTGCTGCTTATGCTGCACGATCCGGCGGCGCCTCAGCTAGCCGCGGATCGGGATCTTGTGTCTCGACGTCCTCGGCCCACGAAGCGGGCGCGGATGTCTGTTCATTTTCCATAGTATCGGAATGTTTGATAGTAAGGGACCGGGCGACTTCGCTCCCTGCACTGGTACCTTCCCGCTGCTCATTATTTATGTCAATGGGCTGATATTCGAACGCTGCATGTTTCTCTGTCTGTTCTGCAAAGTTGGAGTCAGTGGAAACGGCCTCAGCCTCGCGGTTGGCTTCTTGAGAGGTCAGTTGTTCTTCCCCGGCCGAATGTGAACTGCCGTGTTCCGTCACGGTCCGACGAAGGCGCTTTCCTTTCGGCGTATCGGTGATCGCTGTTTCCGTACGTGGCCTTCATTGTCAGGAGACGGCAATGACTCACGTCCCGCCGGGACAAATGCTTCGGTCGGTACAATAAGGGAATCAACTGCCATCTTGCTTTTTTTCCCTCTTTTTTTAAAAAAAATTGTTCAAATGGCTCTGAGCACTATGGGACTCAACTTCTGAGGTCATTAGTCCCCTAGAACTTACAACTAGTTAAACCTAACTAACCTAAGGACATCACACACATCCATGCCCGAGGCAGGATTTGAACCTGCGACCGTAGCGGTCTCGCGGTTCCAGATTGCAGCGCCTAGAATCTCACGGCCACTTAGGCCGGCTGCCATCTTGCTGTCGTCAATGTCTGTCGTGTTCGGTAGCTCCAGAGTCGAAGTACTATTTTCCACTACTGGCCAGGCCGGTGGATCATCCAGGTTTCTGCCCGTTAAGGTTCTGTACCGCTAAATCGGTCGACTGTGTCTGTTGAGAACGTCGTGAGCGCCGTCGCGTAAGTCACGGGGAGAATAGTCTTCGTCACTGGTGGTGCAACGTCCGTCGGTGGGAATTGTGTGATCCGACGCTGGAGACATTCGGAACGAAGGTGACCTTCCTTTCCGCATCCGGAACGCGTCTTCGGCTGGCCGTCATAACTATGGCCCGGCACCCTCATATCTGTAGATAGGATGGCACGTGTCCTTGGAGGTCAATGGGCACTTGGCGAACTCCATTGAGCACTGGATACGTCTAAAATTGGGTCCATTTTTCAGCCACGCGTTCGTGTACCGTGCCGTAGGGGAGGAGCGCCGCCACAACGTCTGCTGCAGCGGGTTCAAATGGAAGTTCGAATATGCGTATAGTCCGCAGTCCCATTGCGGCATGGCCGACCTCGACGTTGCCAACATTTCCGTCTGCGTGGCAGAAGCGGAATTCTTGTTTCGTCTCACGAAGCACCTTGTCGCATGTAGCTTCGTTTATGAATTTTACATAGACCGTGCTACTGACGATCGAAAATTGACTGCCGACAATGTCGGCAGCCGGGATCTTGTCTTCCTCTTTTAAAAAGCGTTCGACTTCGAGCGCCTTTGGTCGGGTAAAGTCGTTCCGAAATGAGAATTTTAAGGTTCATCTTCTGCATTGGTTTGCCATGGTCTTGTAGCGCTACGGCGTTGCATTAGTGTCGGCCGAAGAAAGTAAACAAGGCGAGCGGGCCCGCGCTGACGGTGGAGAGCACGTCTGCTACGCTCGGCTGCGGGAGCCGCACTCACGATGATGATGAAAACAACGCAAACACCCAGTCCCCGGCCGGAGAAAATCCCCAACCCGACTAGGAATCGAACCCGGGACCCCGTGATCCAGATGCAGCAACGCTAGCCACTAGACCACGAGCTGCAGACGTGAAAGGATATCAGTGATAATATTCGCTGATGACATTGCTACCCTCAGTGAAAGTGAAGAAGAATTATAGGATCTGTTGAATGGAATGACCAGTCTAATGTGTGTAGAATGTGGATTGAGAGTAAAACGAAGAAACATTTAGAGCAGCTACGTCACCACATGAATGTTTAACGAAGTAACCGGTAATATGTAAAAGTAAGTGTTCAGCGCGATGTTGCTTACGAACATCTGAGGTGACAGCTGAATCTACCAATTAAACACGCGATTCCGTACTGACAATTGTATATAACAATTTTGTGTAGGACAAGAGCTACAGCACGAAGTTTGATAGTATCCATATCAAAATGTAACTGTACCTTTTTGCTTAAATAAAGGCACTTAATTTTTTTTTATTTATGACGCACTGCCGAACCAATTCACTTTTCATTGTAGCGATCCAAGATCCCCTAATTATCTGCTACACCGGGGAATGAGACATTATCTATAGAAAACACGAGCGAAAGTTCTCGCATACGGCCAACAGACTATTTTGCTATATTTTAGAGATGTACAGCCCTGAACGCACCCTAATCCGTAGGAAAACTTTCGAGATGTTGGTGGTCTACGGAAGATTTTTCTTGACGATCTTTCAACTGCTTAGCGTGTAACCTGCGGACAATGGGAGCTGCACCCTCCAACAGAGGCTTGAGATGTGAGGATTGATCAACTCTTCAGTTTTTCTTTCACCTGTTATTTTTTTTGTATCTATTACGTGTAATTTCTTTTTTTTTATCTAGTTTGTCGATCCCATCCGTTTCCCAGGACATAGAATAATTACATTATACGTGTCACTATCTTATTTGCTTTCATAATTTATTAACAATCTTTTAGTTAATATCTACCTTGCTTAGGTTTCTTTTTTCCACATAACGGAAAAATGTACCTTGTGAAGATGCTTTACGTAAAGAAAACGCACTTCAGTACTTCCCACCGAGTGAGGTGGCGCAGTGGCTAGCACACTGGACTCGCATTCGGGAGGACGACGGTTCAATCCCGCGTCCGGCCATCCTGATTTAGGTTTTCCGTGATTTCCCTAAATCGCTCCAGGCACATGCCGGGATGGTTCCTTTGAAAGGGCACGGCCGACTTCCTTCCCCGTCCTTCCCTAATCTGACGAGACCGATGACCTCGCTGTCTGGTCTTCCCCAAACAACCCAAACCCAACCCAAACTTCCTGAAACGATTGATAACAAATTTTAAAGGTAGTTCAAGAGAAGAATTGTCTCTGTTCCTCGGTGGGAGACTTAATATTTGAAAAAAAAAGAATAGTCTGTCGAGAAACGCTAGTATTAGACGTCGTTACCTGTTTCAGGTTTCATTCCCAGAAGCGGTGAACGGCTCCCTACAATCTGACGTTAATCCATTTATTCTAACTTCCTTCTCTCCTCCCAACATTTCTCTGCTAGGCCTTTTTGTGGTATCTACGCAGTGGTCGCTGCAATAACCCCACCCTGAATGGTAGAATATCTGTTCAAGAGCATAATTTACGTGGAACGGCTGAATGTTGCATGCTATCCTTGCCTAAGTGGGAGTGTAAAGTCTTACTTATTTTAGGTAAATGAGAATTAAGCTTGGATACTTTCAACGACTGTGCAAAACAATCAAATAGCTGTGTTAACGAACATCGAAATGAAGATGTAGATTACAGTTAATTTAAGCTTCTATTAGCATAACTTTCAAACTATGGCGGTGCATTCTTAACAAACATAATCAACGATTATAAATGTTTCTTACGTTATCTCAAAGAAATTTATTTGGTATTCTATTTCTTTTCCAAGTGTCAAAGAAGACCAAATAAATTTTCTTAACATAATAAAAATAAAGGAAAATGTCATTCTTTCAACAAACAGAAAACCAGAATCCATAGACACAATACACGATCCACTTAGCATCGTCCCCATAAACAGAAGCTAGTTACACTAAATCACATCATATACAGAACTTTGTGACGGGCAAAACCTCTTGTTCGCTCTTATGTGGTTGGCCGAGCGAGGTGGTGTAGTGGTTAGCACACTGGACTCGAATTCGGGAGGCCGATGGTTCAAACCCGCGTCCGGCCATCCTGATTTAGGTTTTCCGTGATTTCCCTACATCGCTTGAGGCAAATTCCGGGGCGGTTCCTTTCTAAGGGCACGGCCGACTTCCTTCCCCAACCTTCCCTAATCCAATGGGATTGATGACCTCGCTGTTTGGCCTCTCCCCCCACATCAACCAAACAACCAACAACATGCAACAGAGGATGACAAGAGTGAAGGATGTTTCCTCAGCAGTAGGCCTACGCGCTGCCAGCTAGGAAGGCGCAAAGCACTGTGGGTGCAGGGCCAAGACTGGAAAAAGTCACAGGAATGTTGCGAGGCAGAGAGGAAGTTACTGCCCTTTTGTGCCCGAACACACGCAATTTCTCTCTCTCTCTATCTCTCCCTCTCTCTCTCCCTCTCTCTCTCCCTCTCTCTATCTCTCCCTCTCTCTCTCCCTCTCTCACGGTCAAGCTACACGCCCGCCCACACACACATACACACACACACACACACACACACAAATAAAAGAAGGCAGTCATAGACACACATTTCTCACCGTACCCGCACGGTCATTAAGTTTCGCGTATCCCTTTCCCTTGCCGTATAATAGCAAGAAATTATTAAGGCACTAAAACACTCGCACAAATATTCCAGCAAACGAAAACAATGCTAACCGCAACCACCTCATAGGGAATGGAACAAGTACATTACGTACCTTTCACACAACCGCTACAGACACCAAGAGCTTCAAATTAACACACCAGTAAAAGCAGGTGCTGAATATGTCATTCCTCATTATAATGGAAATAGTGACGTATGAATAAAACTATAAATTGAAGAAATAATGTTTCGTCCCACATCCATGACTTGTGTAGTTTTCCAACATGTTACGAATATAGGAAATCGCTACTACTCTCTTCTTTTAAATGGAGGAAAAACTAAACCTGCTTTCCCTGTGGATTCCAGTAGAGCGTGTTTTGTCTCTGCTCTTGAACCGGGTAATGTGGCTTTTGCGCAGTATTTGGTCTGACAACATATTTTAAGCTTAGACTGTGCCCAGTCTGCAGCAATTCAGGGTCGCCAGCTCGGGAAGCTTCCCGCCAAATTTTCGCACCGTTCAACTGCTGTCGAGAGACACAAAGACGCGCCTTGTAGTGTTCTCCCTAGTTCAACACAGTCAACTGATGACCGCTACCAATATATTATGGCTTGCACGTAGCCCTACAAGATTACAAAAGAACTGTGAGCTGTATTTGTGGAGACAACTGTGCAGTACGCAACTGCCTTCATGTAATAAATTTGATCTATACCCTAGCAACCTCACCACAAATGTCACAGCAGCGTTATGCGCCAACAAGAGGGGCAGTTGAGCACTTGAAACAGAACCTAGATCAGTGATGTTAGGTTTTCTTCAGCAGAATTTGCCTGACCCCTGATGATCCTTCCAATATACGTCTCAAGCATGCAGTCCCACAAGTTCAGGGGAAAGGAAACGTAACTGACTAGCAATCAACATGTTCTGAGTTCCAGGTTCGATATCCGCCAACACTGAAATTTTGAATATAAATCATCAGCAATGGCGACCAAAGACTTCCGGCGTAAGGATCTCTCATTAAAAAAAAAAATGGTTCAAATGGCTCTGAGCAATATGGGACTTGCATGGTCTATAGCCAGAGTTAAGCGGTATCCATAAAAACTTCCCGAGAGACAATCTCCACTCATTCCAAATTAATAATCTAATAATCTAAATGTAGACCAGATGTGGCTTAAATTCAAAGAAATAGTATCGGCAGCAATTGAGAGATTTGTACCGAATAAATTAACAAACGACGGAGCTGATCCTCCTTGGTACACAAAACGGGTTAGAACACTGCTGCAGAAACAACGAAACAAACATGCCAAATTTAAACAGACGCAAAATTCCCAAGATTGGCGACCTTTTACAGAAGCTCGAAATTTAGTAAGGACTTCAATGCAATATGCTTATTACAGTTTCCACAACGAAACTTTGTCTCGAAACCTGGCAGAAAATCGAAACAGATTCTGGTCGTATGTGAAGTATGTTAGCGGCAAAAAACAATCAATGCCTTCTCTGCGCGATAGCAATGGAGATACTATCGAAGACAGTGCTGCCAAAGCAATGTTACTGAACACAGCCTTCCAAAATGCCTTCACAAAAGAAGACGAAGTAAATATTGCAGAATTCGAATCGAGAACAGCTGCCAACATGAGTAACGTAGAAGTAAATATCCTCGGAGTAGTGAAGCAACTTAAATCACTTAACAAAAGCAAGTCTTCTGGTCCAGACTCTGTACCAGTCAGGTTCCTTTCGGAGTATGCTGATGCATTACCTCCATACTTAGCAATCATATACAACCACTCGCTCGACGAAAGATCCGTATTCAAAGACTGGAAAGTTTCTCAGGTCACATCAATATTCAAGAAAGGTACTAGGATTAATCCAGTAAATTACAGGCCCATATCGTTAACGTCGATATGCAGCAGGATTTTGGAACTATATTGTGTTCGAACATTATGAATTACCTCGAAGAAAACGATATATTGAGATACAGTCAACATGGTTTTAGAAAACATAGTTCCTGTGAAACACAACTAGCTCTTTATTCACATGAAGTGTTGAGTGCTATTGACAAGGGATTTCAGATCAATTCCGTATTTCTGGATTCCCGGAAGGCTATTGACACTGTACCACACAAGCGGATCGTAGTGAAATTGCTTGCTTATGGAATATCGTCTCAGTTATGTGACTGGATTTGTGATTTCCTGTCAGAGAGGTCACATTTCGTAGTAATTGACGGAAAGTCATCGAGTAAAACAGAAGTGATTTTTGGCGTTCCACAAGGTAGTGTTATAGGCCCTTTGTTGTTCCTTATCTACATAAACGATTAGGTTGTATGCAGATGACGCTGTAGTTTATCGACTATAAAGTCATCAGAAGATGAAAACAAATTGCAGAACGAGTTAGAAAAGATATCTGAATGGTGTGAAAATTGGAAGTTGACCCTAAATAACGAAAAGTGTGACGTCATCCACATGGGTGCTAAAAGGAACTCGTTAATCTTTGGTTACACGATAAATCAGTCAAATCTAAAGACCGTAAATTCAACTAAATACCTAAGAATTACAATTACGAACAACTTAAATTGGAAGAAACACATAGAAAAAATGTTGTGGTGAAGGGTACCTAAGACTGTGTTTTATTGGCAGGACACTTAGAAAATGTAACAGACCTACTAAGGCGACAGCCTACACTAGGCTTGTCCGTCCTCTTTTAGAATACTGCTGAGCGGTGTGGGATCCTTACCAGATAGGACTGACGGAGTACATCGAAAAAGTTCAAAGAAAGGCAGCACGTTTTGTATTATCGCGAGATATAGGAGAGAGTGTCACAAAAATGATACAGGATTTGGGGTGGACATCATTAAAAGAAAGGCGTTTTTCGTTGCAACGGAATCTTGTCACGAAATTCCAATCACCAACTTTCTCCTCCGAATGCGAAAATATTTTGTTGTCACCGACCTACATAGGGAGGAGCAGTCACCATGATAAAATTAGGGAAATCAGAGCTCGTACGGAAAGATATAGGTGTTCATTCTTTCGGCGTGCTATACGAGATTGGAATAAAAGAGAATTGTGAAGTAGGTTCGATGAATCCTCTGCCAGGCATTTAAATGTGATTTGCAGAGTATCCATGCAGATGTAGATGTAGAAAGGTACATAAATTTTGAAGAATAATAATTGTCAGGAAATGCAACCTAACTATTTTCCCATGTCACCTCTTTCGAAGGCCCCAGTATTCTGCTTCCTTTCAGGGCTTCTCTTCTGGTTTCTTGTTTCCTGCCTTCTTTCCATAACCACCTCTTCAACCGATTTCTCATTTGGAGAGTGGTGCTGTAAATGTATTTTTCTCAAGATGTCTTGAGTGAATTTTCCAACGTTAAAGCCCATTCTCTACAATACCTTCATCCTCCCTACGTCCCTATCATTAAACACAAGAGCTGCATCATAAGTTGCAACTCTGCTAACTGTAGCAGATGGAAACGAGAATTTGGTTTCAGGGCATAAACAAAGCACTTCGTTTGTTACTGTTTCTAAAAACAGAACAGAGTCAGAGATGATCTTACAACCAAAGAGAATATGCTGCGGCCTTCGAGATTTATTTCTTCAAAGTTAGTCAGGGAATTGTTGTTCACCGCGATATTATTGAAGTGTTGCTTGCCAGCCGGTGTGGCCGAGTGGTTCTAGGCGCTTCAGTCTGCAACCGCGTGAACGCTACGGTCGCAGGTTCGAATCCTGCCTAGGGCATGGATGTGTGTGACGTCCTTAGGTTAGTTAGGTTTATGTAGTTCTAAGTTCTAGGGGACTGATGACCTCAGATGTTAAGTCTCATAGTGCTCAGAGCCATTTGAACCGTTTGAAGTGTTGCTTCGAAAATTGGACGTGTAGAGAAGGTCGCGTCAAACATTCTTTCGGACTCTTCGGATGTGATTTCATCGTTGACAATGAAAACTTGTTGTCCATGTGTACTACTAAAATAAATAAATAGAATAAACAGAAAGTTGACATTTTCGGTCAGTTCGATGAACGTCTCCCCTTAATCATTTAACGCCCGTTATGTGTTGAAGACTGGAGATTGATGGTGTAACACATTCCATTTCCATCAGTGTATCGTGACACGATTTTACAGCACCTGGCGAAATGATACGTGTCCGGTTCAAATGGCTCTGAACACTATGGGACTTAACTGCTGTGGTCATCAGTCCCCCAGAACTTGGAACTACTTAAACCTACCCTAAGGACATCACACACATCCATGCCCGAGGCAGGATTCGAACCTGCGATCGTAGCGGTCGCGCAGCTCCAGACTGTAGCGCCTAGAACCGCTCGGCCACTTCGGCCGGCGTGCGTGTCAGGTACTCGAGCGCTAGATACTCACCGATGGGCAGGATGAGGAAGAAGGGGAACCAGCAGAGCAGGAAGCCGCCCACGACGATGCCGAGCGTCTTGGCGGCCTTCTTCTGTCGCCGGAACTTGGCGGCGCGTCCGTACAGCGTGAGGCGGCGACCAGCCTCCTGCCACGACTCGCCGCCCTCCTGCAACACGGAGTCATCGACGGTAGACGAGGCACTGCTCTGCACCCCATACAAGGCGCCAACTACCCACACTACTGTTACCTTTAAGGAGATAGGGAATGACTCTGATACTCTCTCCATGTCCATCTCTTTAGTGGTGATTGCGGGACTCAGCTGTTCGATAGAGGATGTCAAATTAAAACCTTTTCAGCCGTCAATTTTCAACATTTCATTTGGTAACCAGTTTCAGCGTTTTACTACGCCATCTTAGTCGGCAGGTGATGGTTGAAGTGGTCACCGCAGCAGATATCTACTAATAACAGTGTTGCTGGCCCCTGTTTTGATCACAAGCGAGGTAAAAAATGTTGTGTGACTAGGGCCTCCTGTCGGGTAGACCGTTCGCTGGGTGCAAGTCTTTCGATTTGACGCCACTTCGACGATCAGCGCGTCTATGGAGATGAAATGATGATGATTAGGACAACCCAGCACCCAGTCCCTGAGCGGAGAAAATCTCCAACCCAGCCGGGAATCGAACGCGGGACCTTAGGATTGACCTTTTTTTTCCATTTCGTTCGTTATTGATCGTTGTGTTTGGTCGTTGCTGACGTCGCAAGACATCCTGTTCAAGTTCGGTGGTTGATCCTTCCACTCAGTTTTTTATTACAGAGGCCAACCGGCTCTCTGACCGAACACGCTGAGCTACTGTGCCGGCATACATTCGGTCGCGCTGACCATTCAGCTACCGGGGGCGGACACAAGCAAGGTAGATTATATTATAAAACTAAAAACCCGCCTCCATTGCGAAAAAAGCACCTAGTGTTAAGTGTTAACCTTGGTTTCGGCGTAGATACCTACACCTTCTTCAGAACAACAATAAAACCCACAAGTGCCTAAGAAGACTTTTGTCAATGATTAAAAGAACACCACAGCTATACATTTATAAACGAAAAAGGAAAGGAAAACACAAACAGTACATATGTACAAAGTCAAAACCACTACTTACCTTAATGGTGTACGCTCCACCTCATACCGGCCTATGTTCGATGGGCCATGTCCCGCCATAAACTGCAGCTACAAACGGACGCTAACTTACTAGCCTTAAATCTCTCCATGCAAATGCCGGGATGGTTCCTTTGAAAGGGCACGGCCGACTTCTTCCCCCGTCCATCCCTAATCCGATGAGACCGATGACCTCGCTGTTTGGTCTCTTCCCCGAAACAATCCAACCCCAACTTACTAGCCTGACCCGCTATCTCGCCGGGTCAGGCTAGTAAGTGAGCGACCGTTTGTAGCTGCAGTTTATGGCGGGACATGGCCCATCGAACATAGGCCGGTGTGAGGTGGAGGGTACTCTATTAAGTTAAGTAGTGGTTTTGACTTCGTACACATGTACTGTTTGTGTTTTCCTTTTCTTTTTCGTTTATAAATGTATAGCTATGGTGTTCTTTTAATCATTGACAAAGGTCTTCTTAGGCACTTGTGGGTTTTATTGTTGTTCTGAAGAAGGTGTAGCTATCTACTCCGAAACCTGGGTTAACACTTAACACTAGGTGCTTTTTCGCAATCGAGGCGGGTTTTTAGTTTTTTAACATATTAACCAACGATTGCTGACACGCTGCGATGTTGAAGGTTCTTAAGGTAGATTATACCTACAAGTCGGTAAAGGGCATGAAGATGGCTTAGTAAAACCCTGAAACTGGTTGCTCAATAAAATAATGTTGAAAATTGAGGCTCAAAGGCGTTTAATTTTACATCCTGACTCTGATACAGTCGAGGAAATTCACACGTTTCTTTTGTCAACGATGTCGAAGTTCGTCTTCCTTGCACGTGAATCACGGAGTGAATGGCATGATATGTAAAACAAATCGAAAACTAACTGCAATGACGGAAAAAGAACGCAACACAAAAAAATAATGTAGAGTAATGAAATTTCGGGAATATATTTTTCTAGGTAACATTTAAGTGATTAACATTGCCAGAACCCATATAAGTGTAAGAGCGAGATATGCCACTGAAAAATTGAAATGCCGGTACATTACCATCCGGCGTAACCGCCAGAATGTTGAATGCAAGCATGCAGCCGTGCATGCATTGTATTGTACAGGTGCCGGATGTCAGTTTGTGGAATGGAGTTCCATCCTGTTGCACTTGGTCTGTCACTACAGGGACGGTTAATGCTGATTGTGGATGAAGCTGGAGTTGTCGCCCGGTAACGTCCCATATGTACTCAACTGGAGGCAGATCTGGTGATCGAGCTGGCCAAGCCAACATGTCGACACTCCGCAGAGCATGTTGGGGGACGTTACCCTGTTGGAAAGCACCCTCTGGAATGCTGTTCATGAATGGCAACACAAAAGATCGAATCACCGGACTGACATACAAATTAGCAGTCGAGAGAGCTTCTGCTGTCATACGAAATCGCATCCCAAACTATAACATCAGCTATAGATCCAGTGTGGCTGGTTGCAGGCCCTCCAATGGCCTCTTTCTAAGTAACATGCGGTCATCACTGGGACCAAGGCACTACCAGATTCCATCAAAAAACCTTGCCCTCCAATGAGCTCTCACTTGGCTCAACTGGAGTCCCAAAGGACAATAATTTGAGGTCAGTGGAATGCATGCTACAGGGCGTCAGGCTCGGACCTGCGTTTCAGGTAACCGATTTGTAACACTTCATTGTGTCACTCTGACGCCAACTGCTGCTCAAGTTGATGCTACAGATGCAGCACGATACGCCAGGTCCATACGCCAATACGATGGTCTTCCCTCTCCGTAATGTCACGTGGCCGACTGGGGCCCGGTCTTCTTACAACTGTACCTTCTTGTGATCACCATTGCTAAAATCATGTACAGTGGCTATAATTCCACCACGTCTTTCTGCAGTATCTGAGAAGGAACATCCAGCTTCTCATAGCCCTATTACACGACCTCGTTAAATCTCAGTGACATATTGATAATGGCGTGTTTGTTGAATTAAAGGCATTCTTGACTAACATCAACTTACCACCTCCAATCTCAAAAGTAACTAACGCTTTCGAGCCTTACAGCGTGTATTTAGAACAAACCTGATTTTCATTCTCATAGTGATGCTACCAGCGCCACTGTTATGCGACGGGCGCCAAACGTGAATAGACGTCAACTTTCAGATGTGGAGACACGCTTACACCTCACAACTCCTTAATGTCGCGATTTTTTTTCGTCAGTGTACATTAGTGTTGAGCCCGATTTCTTTGTGTGTTGATGATCTTGCTGGCGGCCTTCCCGAACAGACTGGGTTATCGGTAGGAATGGCATTAGGGGGCCGGCCGGAGTGGCCGAGCGGTTAAAGGCGCTACAGTCTGGAACCGCACGACCGCTACGGTCGCAGGTTCGAATCCTGCCTCGGGCATGGATGTGTGTGATGTCCTTAGGTTAGTTAGGTTTAAGTAGTTCTAAGTTCTAGGGGACTTACGACCACAGCAGTTGAGTCCCATAGTGCTCAGAGCCATTTGAACCATTTGAATGGCATTAGGGTATATCTCTGCAGCACCTGAAGCGATTTGAGCTTGACACGTACAATACGCGACTAACTAGAATTTTAACACTCCATCCCTCGGGATGTGATGCCGACCGACCGCCGTGCCATTTTCTATCAGTGGCGTCATTTTGATACAGTATGGAATCCATGAAGTCAGCTCACAGTTCTCCCAGACATTAGCACTTTTACAGAGATTGGAGTTGGGAAATTTCGGCTATCTTGTCCCTCACCTCCCCCCCCCCCCCCCAACCCCCACATCAATGAAAAATTCTTGACAGTACCTGGAATTGGATCCGAAATGTCTGTATGACAGCTTTGCTACCGTGTCTGCCTTGGGAAAAAAATACTTTTTTGCATAGGGTGCTCCATCAGATTCTGTTTATGCTTACTGAACTAGTCACATATTTTAAGAAGCAGATTCTGGCGCGAACTCCTGCAATGATACGGCAGAGCTCGTTGTTTTTTACTACGCTCACAGTTACCATGGCTACATGGGATTTATATTTGGTTCGCTGCTGTCTTTCTGTTTCACCGATGATGCCTTCAGGAGCCAAGAACCATTTCGAAAGACAATGCAAAGCCATGTAATATTATAACTGTTCAACACTATCACTGTTATTACAATCTTCAGGAAGGTCGCCTAGGAAGACACTTCCTGTCTAGAAACGGGTGAAAAAGTGGAGATTGACTTGTACGTATTTTCCCTGTTACCGTATGCAGTGACCTTGACATTTCCCTTTTCGACTACGACACAGTTAGTGTCGCCACCAACACACTGCGGCCTGGTTGCTAAATGGTGAAAGCGCCGTGACTTGCTCATTCTGCTAAATGTAGCTATGGTAGGGAGCCTCTATTATCACATGGCGTCGAACACGCAGGTAAACAATACTCAGAAAAATTATGAAGCGATCACGTTTCGTATCCTGAATGCAAAGCCTTCAACGGCTAATAATTCTGACTGGTTGTTCCTAACGACACCTACAGAATAATTCGACGGTGTTGGTCACCTGGGGAGAAATAAGGTATGTCTGTGGTATTCTGACGGCCTGATGGCCGATATTCCATTTACTGTAATACCGTCCAGTTGCACATGTCAGTGTATTAGTCAAAAATGGCTCTGAGCACTATGGGACTTAACATCTTAGGTCATCAGTCCCCTAGAACTTAGAACTACTTAAACCTAACTAACCTAAGGACATCACACACATCCATGCCCGAGGCAGGATTCGAACCTGCGACCGTAGCAGTCCCGCGGTTCCGGACTGCAGCGCCGAGAACCGCACGGCCACCGCGGCCGACTCAGTGTATTAGTCCTCATAACTAATAACCACTTGTGTAACAACGATATCGTAGTTTAAAGATGGCTAAGAGAACCAAATATATTCTAGACATATAAATCCTCCCATACCACGGATACGTTACAGCAACCTTCATGATATACTTTCAGTAAAAAAAAAAACTCTATGTTGCAAATGACAGCAGGAGCTTTATTTATACCTTTCGCCTTCTCGAGGCATGTTCAGAAGTTCTGCATGGGAAGAAATAAATAGAAATTGCGGGTGCATTGGGTATCCCAGTGCAAAAAAAAATCGACTTTGTTTGAGGAACTGGAGATTGTGGAACAGTCTTATACAGCTAAATATCAACTAATTACTAAAATCAGACGCTCTAGGAATATATATATATATATATATATATATATATATATATATATATATATATATATATATATCAATTATTTGGTGGCTGTAATCTCTGTCTTCCTCTACAGTTTTTAGCCGCTCAGCTCCAACTAATAACATGGAAGTTATTTCCGGTGCCTCAGCAGATCTTCTACCATCCTGTCCCTTCTTCTTGTCAGTGTTTTCCACATATTTCTTTCCTCGCCGATTCTGTGGAGAAGGTCCTCACTCCTTACCTAAAGCCCATTCAGTTTTCAACATTCTTCTGTAGCTCCACATCTCACATGCTTCAATTTTCCTCTGTTCCGGTTTTCCCACAGTCCGCGTTTTACTATTATAGAATGTTGTTCTCCAAACTCTCAGAAGTTTCTTCCTCAAATTAAGATCTATGTTTAATTTAGTAGACTTATCTTGGCCAGTAATGCCCTTTTTGCCAATACTAGTCTGCTTTTGATGTCTTCCTTGCTCTTCCGTCAAGGGTTATTTTGCTGCCTAGGTAGCAGAATCCTAACTGCATCTATTTCGTGATGACCAATCCTGATTTTAAGTTTCCCGCTGTTGTCATTTCTGCTACTTGTCATTACATCGTCTTTCTTCGTTTTACTCTCAGTGTATTTTCTACTGTCATTAGGCTCTTCAATCCATTCAGCAGATCCTGTAATTCTTCTTCACTTTCACTGAGGATAGCAATGTCATTAGGCAATCTCATCTTTGACATCCTTTCACCTTCAATTTTAATTCAATTCTTGAATCTTCCTTTTATTTCTGTCTTGCTTCTTCGATGTATAGATTGAACAATAAGGGCGAAAGACTACATTCCTGTCTTAAACCCTTTTTAATCTGAGCACATCGTTTTTGGTCTTGCACTCTTATTGTTCCATCTCGGCTCTTGTGCACATTGTATGTTACCCGTCTGTTTTTATCAGAATTTCGAACACTTGCGCCATTTCACATTATTGAATGCGTTTTCCATCATCAGCCGCAATTGCAGAATTGCCTCTCTGGTGCCTTTATCGTTCCTGAAGCCAAACAGATCGTCATCTAACACATCCTCAATTTTTTTCGTTCTTCTGTATATTATTCTTGTCAGCAACTTGGATGCAAGAGCTGTTAAGCTGATAGCGCGATAATTCTCACACTTGTCAGTTTTTCCAATCTACGTGATTGTCTGGCTGATGTTTTTCCAAAAGTCGGATGGTACATCGCCAGACTCACATATTCTACAGATCAACGGGAATAGCCGTTCTGTTGCCACTTTCCCCAGTGCTATTAGAAATTTTGATAGAATGATATCTATCCGTTCTGCTTTATTTGATTTTAAGTCTTCCCAAGTTCTTTTAAATTCTGATTGTAATACCGAGTCCCCTATCTCTTCTATACCGATCGCTGTTTCTTCTTCTATCGTGTCATGAATTAAGTCTCCCCCTCATAGAGGCTTTCAAGGGGCTGTTCCCACGTAACAGCTTTCTCCTCTGTATTTCAAAATATAATTATTATTTATTGTATTTCCAAACATGTAATCGCCGCCTTCCGGAACTCGAGTCCGCTGCGTCGGCAGCTTCCTACTTGCCATTCTTACTTAGCGTCTGCAAATGTTGTTATGTATTCACGACTACTACAATTAGTGTTGCAAAATTTATGTTTCAACATTATATGTGTGGCCCTATGTTAGCACTGTTGCATGGCTTCGCCGAAGTTAAGAAACATCGTCTTTTATATGGTTCCACTACGAATTTGCCTTTTTGTTGCTAGTTTTTGCCAACATAAAACAAATATTTTGTTTTTCAGTTTTGCATTCTAGGTACATACCAAAATGTTAGCTATTTGTGATTAATGAACAACACGGAGTTCCCAACCCTAAGTCCCCCTTCATTCCGATTTTTTATATAGTGTTTTTTTTGCATTTATTTAACCTTCTCAAGCTAGACAGGACCATAAGCCTATTTCTACTTATTTTTTTCCCATTCAGAAATACTACAGATGGTCAAAAAGGCGAAACACGTAACTAAAGCTTCTGCTGTAACTTGCAACATAGACTGTTTTTCTTACTCAAAACGATTCCTTACAGTTTTTTGCCTGAGTATTGCAATACTGACTCTACGACTTATTTTAGAAGAAAGATTAAGAAAAGGCAAACCTACGTTTCTAGCATTTGTAGACTTAGAGAAAGCTATTGACAATGTTAACTGGAATAGTCTCTTTCAAATTCTAAAGGTGGCCGGGGTAAAATACAGGGAGCGAAAGGCTATATACAATTTATACAGAAAGCAGATGGCAGTTATAAGAGTCGAGGGACATGAAAGGGAAGCAGTGGTTGGAAAGGGACTGAGACAGAGTTGTAGCCTCTCCCCGATGCTATTGAATCTGTATATCGAGCAAGCAGTAAAGGAAACAAAAGAAAAATTCGGAGTAGGTATTAAAATCCATGGAGAAGAAATAAAAACTTTGAGGGTCGCCAATGACATTGTAATTCTGTCAGAGGCAGCAAAGGACTTGGAAGAGCAGTTGAACGGAATGGACAGTGTCTTGAAAGGAGGGTATAAGATGAACATCAACAAAAGCGAAACGAGGATAATGGAATGTAGTCGAATTAAGTCGGGTGATGCTGAGGGAATTAGATTAGGAAATGAGACACTTAAAGTAGTTAAGGAGTTTTGCTATTTGGAAAGCAAAATAACTGATCATGGTAAAAGTAGAGAGGATATCAATTGTAGACTGGCAATGGCAAGGAAAGCATTTCTGAAGAAGAGAAATTTGTTAACATTGAGTATAGATTTAAGTGTCAGGAAGTCGTTTCTGAAAGTATCTGTATGGAGTGTAGTTTGGACAAGAAGAGAATAGAAGCTTTCGAAATGTGGTGCTACAGAAGAATGCTGAAGATTAGATGGGTAGATTACATAACTAATGAGGAGGTATTGAATAGAATTGGGGAGAAGAGGAGTTTGTGGCACAACTTGACAAGAAGAAGGGACCGGTTAGTAGTACATGTTCTGAGGCATCAAGGGAATTACAAATTTAGCATTGGAGGGCAGCGTGGAGGGAAAAAATCGTAGAGGGAGACCAAGAGATGAATACACTAAGTAGATTGAGAATGAGAGAAGAAGCTTGCACAGGATAGAGTAGCATGGAGAGCTGCATCAAACCAGTCTTAGGACTGAAGACCACAACAACAACAACAACAACAACAACAACATTGCGATCGTGCGTTGTTGCAAGATTAGAGAGGAGCGAAGGTAGACTGCTAATTCCTACACAGTTGATGACCAGATTTGGCCAATAACGTGGCAGCTATGGCAGAACCGGTAGACTGAATGGTAAGCTACAGATGACGAATGTGGATGTCCAAGCAAAAGTAGCCGAGGGTGGGAGAAGGGGTGGTGGATCCGTTTCATTGGTTGACTCCACAGAGACTGTGGATGACGGTGCTAGCTCTCCTGTGGCCGCTAGTCAGTGATGACCCGCAGTAGATTAGTTATTATTTGGGGGTAATAAGGGATTCGTGCTAATCTGGTTCTAGGAATTTGGCATGCTGCTCTGGCAATCGTGGATTCACTTGCATAGAATTCCGCAAGGTGTCCCTGAAGAATTTGTTTTTCTTAACTCTGATGTTTGCCAGTGTTTAGGATTAGAAATGCCCAGTAAGCCATCTTCTGCGATGGTAGTGCAGACGACAAACGAATGTAGTATGGTCGTTTAAGTGTTTTCGTCGTTTTCCCATTGGATTTAATGTATACATTTTTTGAATTTTGTGCTTTCTTTACGATTAATTTCAGTAACTATTAAAACAGTTAAACTATAAATCATGAAGTAAATGTTAATATTTCTTGTATACTACTTTCTGTAGCAATGTGAAAATACGACCCGCATTGAATTCCACGTAGCGGTTGCCGAAAATTTAAGTAGTGATAAACAAATACGATGAGCTAAAACATTATGACCACCTGCTTAACAGCTTCTTTGTCCGTCTTCGGAACGAAATACATCACTGATTCTCCGTATCAGGGATCCGAAAGTCTGTTGGTAGGTTTGTGGAGGTACGTGGCATTAGATGGCTACGCACAGGTCATGTAATTCACGTACACAACGGGCCGCTGATTTCTGTACGTGGTGATGGCGCGCTATAGTGAACCAGATGGATTCTGTAGGATTTACATCAGGTGAATTCGGTCGCCGAGACATCAACGTGAGGTTCTCAAACGACTGTAGCACGCTTCTGGCTCCGAGTCACTAATAACTGTACTGCTGAAAGATGACGCCGTCGGGGAAGACATCAAGCATGAAGGGATGCAGGCGGTTCGCAGCTCTCAACGTGTCTTCGATTACCATCACAAGTCCCATGCAAGCGCAGGAGCATGTCTCCGATAGCATAATACCAGCCTGCGTCCTGGCGCGCTGCACATTTCGAGCCGCCGTTCACCTCGACAACGGCCTTTCTGGAGACGAACGGCGATCTAGTGTAGCAACAATGTTATTCACACGAAAAGCTGACACGTTTCCATTGATCGGCGGTCGAATCCCGATAGTTTCGTGCTCACTGCACTCGTAATTGATAATATTTTGGGTCAACATGTGAACACGTAGGGGTGGTCTGCTGCGGAGCTCAGTGTTCGACAATGTACGGTGAACGGTGTGCTACGGAAGACTTGTGCTTCCACCAGCGCTGTGCTCTTTCGGCAGCGGTATCAGAGATCACCATCTGTCCTACTTTACAGATCAGACAAGCCTCTGAACCACACGCTTTGTGAAGACTCTTGGACGTCCAACCATTTAGTGCCTAGTGGTAGTCACGGACTGCGACACCACCAGGTGTATTCCAACGTCACGTTGGGCAGTGCTCATAATACTGTTTCGGCCCATCAGTATAAATACACTGTTACGACCGTATAGTAATTCTAGTAAAACATAACGTTGTGATCCTGTTGCTGGAGAGAGCAAGGTAAGGAGTGTGGAAAACGGAATCGGTAACAAGTTACTTCTCTCGAGAAACTGGATAACGAATAAAGGCTTAACGCTTTCGTTAATTAGGCTTATTACTTTCACTCCATTAGACAGCACAGTGAGATTCAGAATTTCATTCAGGACAAATGATTAAAGTCTGCCAAAGGATTTTAAAAATTTCTGATGATGAGTCTTTGTGAATTCCAGTTGCTGAGAAGTACATTGTCCATTTACACATGTTATGCACTCACTAAAGTAAATGTATTGATTAATTTATCCATGATAGTTGTGGCTGAGCCGCGAAGTTGTGGATTAGAATGCATTATGTGAAAAACAAGAGCTATAGAAGAAGAGGCAGCTGCGTAGCTCAGAGTATTGATGAAGACATGTATTACGCCAAATGTCGAGTTGTAGTAGCTGAAAATTCAAACCCGTCTTGGCATGAATAAAGCTTCACTATCTGATCAAACGTATCCGGACATTACTATGTAGTGCATAATTAACGAATGGATGGCACAAGAAGTGGACCCGTCAGTATAAAAGGAGGCGGAGGGTGTTTTTAGCAGAGAAGCAGTAAGAGCAGAGTGAATCGATCAGTAGAACTCAATGACTTCTAACGTGGACTAGTCATTGGATATCACTTGAGTAACAATATCATCATGGATGTTTCATCACTTTCCATGCTGCTGAAGTCGACTAATGATGGTGTAACTGTGGAATGGAAACACGAAGAACAACCGCAGTCAAGCCACCATGAGGAGACCACATACTGTATACTGAGGAAAAGAGGCCATAGAGCATAGCGGAGGGCGGTAGTAAAAAATCGCAAGAAACGAACGGAGGGAAACACTAGTGAATTCCAAAGTGCTACCACCAGTACAGCTAGCACAGTAGCTGTGCGTATGGAAACAGTGAGCGAACACCTCCTCATAACCCACATTTTCCCGCAGTCAGCGCTAAGCGACGGGCGGCCGCTGTGGCCGAGAGGGGCTGGGCGCTACAGTCCGGAACCGCGCGCCTGCTACGGTCACAGGTTCGAATTCTGCCTGGGGCATGGATGAGTGTGATGTCTTTAGGTTAGTTAGGTATAAATAGTTTCTGGGTCTAGGGGACTGATGACCTCAGGTGTTAAGTGCCATAGTGCTTAGAGCCATTTGAATTTGCTAAGCGACGATTACGGCGGTGTAAACAACGGCACCACTGGACAGTGGACGTCTGGAAACGAGTGACTTGGACTAATGAGTCACTTTGTACCTTGTGGCAATCCAATGACAGTGTCTGGGTTTAGCGAATGCCTGAGAAACCTGTAGTGCCAAAAGTGAAGAACGATGGAGGACATATTACAGTATAGGCCTCCTTTTGTCGTTAGGGTGTGATCCCCTTATTACGCTTAAGAAAACGCTAAATGCAGAGGTGTATGGATACATTTTAGAGCATTTTGTTCTGAGGAAAGTAGACGAACATTTCGTAGATGACGACTGTATCAGCCATTCCCACATAGATAGACACTTCATTGAAAGAGTCCCCAGAAATGTTCAAGCCGTCTTAAAGGCGACGGATGAGACACTCCATTTTAATGTCCACTAACAAGTGTCTGGATCCTTTTCATCAGGAAGTGCATATGAAAACTGTTTGTTTGCTGCAATTCTTCAGAGAAAGATAAACCTGTAGTTTCAAATGACTAATACATTTAAAGGTTCTTCTAGATCACCTTTAGAACGTTTCACCGTAACAATTGGGAACAGTTGAAGAACGAACAACGACACCGCGCAGGAGACGCTTCAGGTTTCGCAGCAGTGAATACAATAATTATGTGCACAATTTTTTACATCTTTGCTGTTTATACTTTCATAATTAGTAGAGCAGAATCGTGGAATATTTCAGAACTACTGCAATTGCGAAAGATTTATAGTGACACCCCAGTAATTGAAATTGGGTTTACCCTCATGTAATTCATTTAATAATCTGCCTTGATTAGAAATCTGAGGAAAAATGTGCTTCTACGATGGAAATTAGCTCTTTGCCTTAGTCCCGTGCTTCTTTATTATTCAATTATTGATCCGCTTTGCACGCTAATTATGTTTACGCCAAAACCACGATTAAATGCAATGAGATTTCCAGCAGTAGATGTCTTTTATTTATTAATTTCACTAGCAGCTGTAACACAATGAGGTGAAAGAAGTCATTGGATACCTACTAATATGGTGGCGGACCTCCTCTTGTCTGGAGTAGTACAGCAGCTTGACGTGGCATGGACTCAACAACTCATTGGAAGTCCCATGCAGGATTACTGAGCCATGCTGCCTCAACAGCCGTCCATAATAGCGAAAATTTTGTGGTGCAGGATCTAGACCTCACGATTGTGGCCCATAAATGTTCGATGGGATTCATGTCGGGCGATCTGGATCGCCTAACCATTCGCTCGAATTGTCCACAATGTTCTTCAAATCAGTCAAGAACAAGGCGCATTGTCATCCACAGCAATATCATTGTTGTTTGGGAACACGAGGTCCATAAATGGCTGCAGATGGCATCCTAGTAGCCAAACTTAACCATTTCCAGTCAATGATCGGTTTAGTTGGACCATTCAATGTAAACACAGCCCAGACCACTATGGAGCTACCACGAGCTCGCACAGTGCCTTGTTGACAACCTGGGTCTTGTATCTGCGCCACACTCGAACCCTACCATCAGCTCTTACCAACTGAAATTGGGACTCATCTGACCAGGCCACGTTATTTCAGTCGTCTAGGCCCGCACCAATATGGCCACGAGCGTAAGAGAGGCGCTGCAAGCGATGTCGTGCTGCTAGCAAAAGCACTCCGTCGGTCGTCTGCTGCCGTAGCCCATTAACGACAAATATCCCCGCACTGTCCTAATGAACGTGTTCGCCGTACGTCCCACGTTGGTTCGGTTATTTCACCCAGCGTTGCTTTTCTCTTAGGGTTGACAACTCTACGCATACGCCGCTGTAGTCGGTCGTTAAGTGAAGGCTTTCGGCCACTGTGTTGTCCGTGGTGTGACGTAATGCATGAAATCAGATTTTCTCGGCGCATATTGACGCTGTGGATCTCGGAACACTGAACTGCGTAATGATTCCCGAAATGGAATGTCCCATGCGTCTAGCTACAATATCATTCCGCGTTCAAAATCTGTTAATTCGGCCATAATCATGTCGGAAATCTTTTCACATGAATCACCAGGGTCCACATGACAGCTCCGCCAATGCACTGCCCTTCTGTACCTACCGCCATCTGTACATGTCCATATCGCTATCACATGATTTTTGTCACTTCAGTGTGTAGGCGATGCACTAAGTAGTGACCACAGACGTGTTTATGATATTAAGCATGCTTTATGTAAGGGCTCCTGTTACTTATCGATGCAAGCAGTCACTGAAGAATCTTTGCAAATGATGTACAATCAAATCCAAAATTTGAGGACAGCAGCTGTCAGGTACCTCATAGATATTACGCCAGTGACAGCTAGTTTAAAGAACAGAAGACTGTGGAGACAAGTTGAAACATGTTTGATGCGTAAAATCAAAATTATAAACAGTAGTGAATTCCAAAGTCAGATCTCTAACACTATATTTTTCTCGTGCGTACCCTTCACAAATCTCACATTACCAGACTGAATTTCGCAAGGTAGGGGCTGATGGTGGTTTACCTAAGACATGCATATTAAAAGCTTATCCAGTATCATCTTCTGTTGGTACATTCTTGGCATGTTATCTGTGAACTAAGTGAAATGAAATATGTCCAGTTGGTGATATTTAATAGCATCGAGCAGCCAAATTTCCGTTTATTTGTAGCGCAATGTGAATTAAACCGTAATGGAGTTGATCGTTAATGAGCTTTGGGAAATTTTATTAACGGTGCATAGAACTGAACCCTCTTGTAAAACGTATCGTGGAGTATCATATAAAGTTATTACGTTGCATTACAGTAGTACTGCCTGAACCTTGCTACGGCTGGGGTTGGGGGAGGGAGGGGTGGGGGGATGAGCCGGCCGCGGTGGTCTAGCGATTCTAGGCGCTCAGTCCGGAACCGCGGGACAGCTACGGTCGCAGGTTCGAATCCTGCCTCGGGCATGGTTGTGTGTGATGTCCTTAGGTTAGTTAGGTTTAATTAGTTCTAAGTTCTAGGCGACTGATGGCCTCAGAAGTTAAGTCGCATAGTGCTCAGAGCCATTTGAACCATTTGGTGGGGGGATGAGGTTGGGGGAGGGGGGGGGGGAGGGAAGAGGGATTAGCTTTCCTGCTAATTATGAAATAACAAGGTAAAGTCCTGTCAAGTGCAATGTTATGCTTTGTGTTGGTTTAACGTGACTTGCTAATTAGTAATGACATATTTTAATAGCAATCGTGTCGAAACCTAGCGCAGCGTATAACAAAAATGTAAAAATACGCGTAAGATACAACTCGCTTTTATGAAACATAATTTACGATTTGTGAGCGCTCAAAAAGGTGGTTAAACGTCGCATGGATAATTCAGACTGCGAAGCTTAGACGAGGTCTGTGAACAAAACTTTAAAGAGGATTAGTATCATTTGTAAAATAATAATAGAAACGTTTTATAAACCACTGTTATTGTTTTCCAAGACTCACGCAACAATGTTCGTGTATTTGAGGTCTCATATTTTATTACTTCATTCCTTCTTATCAAACATTTAATCAGTCTTACTTAACATCAGTTATGTCAGCTCCGGGAGGGGACTGCCAAGGGGGAGGTTACCATGAGAAAAAGATTGAATAATCTACGAAAGGATAACGTTCTACGAGCCGGGGCGTGGAATGTCAGAAGCTTGAACGTGGTAGGGAAACTAGAAAATCTGAAAAGGGAAATGCAAAGGCTCAATCTAGATATAGTAGGGGTCAGTGAAGTGAAGTGGAAGGAAGACAAGGATTTCTGGTCAGATGAGTATCGGGTAATATCAACAGCAGCAGAAAATGGTATAACAGGTGTAGGATTCGTTATGAACAGGAACGTAGGGCAGAGGGTGTGTTACTGTGAACAGTTCAGTGACCGGGTTGTTCTAATCAGAATCGACAGCAGACCAACACCGACAACGATAGTTCAGGTATACATGCCGACGTCGCAAGCTGAAGATGAACAGATAAAGTGTATGAGGATATTGAAAGGGTAATGCAGTATGTAAAGGGGGACGAAAATCTAATAGTCATGGGCGACTGGAATGCAGTTGTAGGGGAAGGAGTAGAAGAAAAGGTTACGGGAGAATATGGGCTTGGGACAAGGAATGATAGAGGGGAGAGACTAATTGAGTTCTGTAACAAGTTTCAGCTAGTAATAGCGAATACCCTGTTCAAGAATCACAAGAGGAGGAGGTATACTTGGAAAAGGCCGGGAGATACGGGAAGATTTCAATTAGATTACATCATGGTCAGACAGAGATTCCGAAATCAGATATTGGATTGTAAGGCGTACCCAGGAGCAGATATAGACTCATATCACAATATAGTAGTGATGAAGAGTAGGCTGAAGTTCCAGACATTAGTCAGGAAGAATCAATACGCAAAAAAGTGGGATACGGAAGTACTAAGGAATGACGAGATACGTTTGAAGTTCTCTAACGCTATAGATACAGCAATAAGGAATAGCGCAGTAGGCAGTACAGTTGAAGAGGAATGGACATCTCTAAAAAGGGCCATCATAGAAGTTGGGAAGGAAAACATAGGTACAAAGAAGGTAGCTGCGAAGAAACCATGGGTAACAGAAGAAATACTTCAGTTGATTGATGAAAGGAGGAAGTACAAACATGTTCCTGAAAAATCAGGAATACAGAAATACAAGTCGCTGAGGAATGAAATAAATAGGAAGTGCAGGGAAGCTAAGACGAAATGGCTGCAGGAAAATACATTGAATACATTGAAAGCCTCTATGAGCGTGAAGATTTGTCTGATGTGATAGAAGAAGAAACAGGAGTCGATTTAGAAGAGATAAGGGATCCAGTATTAGAATCGGAATTTAAAAGAGCTTTGGAGGCCTTACGGTCATATTAAGGCAGAATGGATAGATAACATTCCTTCAGAATTTCTAAAATCATTGTGGGAAGTGGCAACAAAACGACTATTCACGTTGGTGTGTAGATTATATGAGTCTGGCGATATACCATCTGACTTTCGGAAAAGCATCATCCACACAATTCCGAAGACGGCAAGAGCTGACAAGTGCGAGAATTATCGCACAATCAGCTTAACAGCTCATGCATCGAAGCTGCTTACAAGAATAACATACAGAAGAATGGAAAACAAAATTGAGAATGCGCTAGGTGACGATCAGTTTAGCTTTAGGAAAAGTAAAGGGACGAGAGCGGCAATTCTGACGTTACGGCTAATAATGGAAGTAAGGCTAAAGAAAAATCAAGACACTTTCATAGGATTTGTCGACCTGGAAAAAGCGTTCGACAATATAAAATGGTGCAAGCTGTTCGAGATTCTGAAAAAAGTAGTGGTAAGCTATAGGGAGAGACGGGTCATATACAATATGTACATCAACCAAGAGGGAATAATAAGAGTGGACGATCAAGAACGAAGTGCTCGTATTAAGAAGGGTGTAAGACAAGGCTGTAGTCTTTCGCCCCTACTCTTCAATCTGTATATCGAGGAAGCAATGATGGAAATAAAAGAAAAGTTCAGGAGTGGAATTAAAATACAAGGTGAAAGGATATGAATGATACAACTCGCTGATGACATTGCTATCCTGAGTGAAAGTGAAGAAGAATTAAATGATCTGCTGAACGGAATGAACAGTCTAATGAGTACACAGTAGGGTTTGAGAGTAAATCGGAGAAAGACGAAGGTAATGAGAAGTAGTAGAAATGAGAACAGCGAGAAACTTAACATCGGGATTGATGGTCACGAAGTCAATGAAGTTAAGGAATTCTGCTACCTAGGCAGTAAAATAACCAATGACGGACGGAGCAAGGAGGACATCAAAAGCAGACTCACTATGGCAAAAAAGGCATTTCTGGCCAAGAGAAGTCTACTAATATAAAAAAAAATGGTTCAAATGGCTCTGAGCACTATGGGACTTAACATCTTAGGTCATCAGTCCCCTAGAACTTAGAACTACTTAAACCTAACTAACCTAAGGACATCACACAACACCCATCCATCACGAGGCAGAGAAAATCCCTGGCCCCGCCGGGAATCGAACCCGGGAACCCGGGCGTGGGAAGCGAGAATGCTACCGCACGACCACGAGATGCGGGCCTACTAATATCAAATACCAGCCTTAATTTGAGGAAGAAATTTCTGAGGGTGTACGTCTGGCGTACAGCATTGTATGGTAGTGAAACATGGACTGTGGGAAAACCGGAACAGAAGAGAATCGAAGCATTTGAGATGTGGTGCTATAGACGAATGTTGAAAATTAGGTGGACTGATAAGGTAAGGAATGAGGAGGTTCTACGCAGAGTCGGAGAGGAAAGGAATATGTGGAAAACACTGATAAGAAGAAGGGACAGGATGATAGGACATCTGCTAAGACATGAGGGAATGACTTCCATGGTACTAGAGGGAGCTGTAGAGGGCAAAAACTGTAGAGGAAGACAGAGATTGGAATACGTCAAGCAAATGATTGAATAATCGAGGACTCAAGCCCAAAACACGGATACACATCTTCATCTACAGAAGGGGAAAACATAAGGAGGAAAGCAAAATATGTTTTTGATTCTTATCTATGATCTTACTTAATCTCAGACCGAACTTACTCACTGAATTACTGATTTAATAGTTCGTTAAAAATTTCCAGCGTAATTTCTAGCTACGATGGACGGCTGAAAACATACTTTTGTTACCAATACAGGGCTAACTCTGTCACTTCTGTACAATCAATTGAAGTGAAAATGACATACGCGAATATATTTCACCTATCCCCTATAGCGTTTTACACCACTTAATTCGATCAATATCATTTACAACAGCTTGACTGCCGAATACAGAGATTGTAGGAAACATCATATTAGACAGAAAGAGCCCCTGCCCTTTTGAATTACTCCTACTCGTTTCAACATTCTATGGATATTAGTTGCCTACCAGTGAGAATACTGACGATTGCCAACACGTTTATCATGCCCAGTTCCATTCCAGTTAATGAACACCATGACTTGTCTACCTGAAAACTTGAAACAACAAAAGCATAGTTCAGTCTACAATGAGTCAACACATTATGTACTATAAAGAAGGAAAATTAATAAGTCAGTTCAGTGTTTGATGTAGTTTATCTATTGCTCATCGTATTAAAATTCATATTAACAATAATTTTAAATAAAAGAACATGTAAGTAATTTCGATAAGACAAATATGGCAACATCTTGCTAATTGAAACTTCCTGGCGGATAAAAAGTGTGTGTCGGACCGAGAGTCAGACTCGGGACCTTTGCCTTTCGCGGTCAAGTGCTCTATACCAGCTGAGCCGCTCAAGCCTCACAGCTGCACTTCCACTCATCTCCTAAGTTATTTATTTTTCATTCTGGTAAGACCATCGTCGGACCAGAGGCTCCAGATAACATGAAGAGCCGATTCACGGAGTCGTTGAGTAGTACCTGCTAGTACCTGTCGCAACTGCTCAGTGCTCCGTGAGCCACTTCTTCACTTCATCCAGAGCCTCTGGTCTGACGATGGTCATATAGACCGAAACTGGGTACCGGAATCAAAAATCAATAAGTTATTGCAATATGAACTGCATTTGTATTAAAGCCACATCGCCCGAAGACGTGGTGTTCGTGCGATTATCTGCAGTCATCCTAATTACTCCGAGCATCGAAACAATACACCGCTGCGTTGGGACAGTCTTTCTGTCACCCTGCCTGAGACGGACGTATTCCGGAAGAGGAGGGTTGAAACTCACCTCTGGGCCGGCCGAAGTGGCCGTGCTGTTAAAGGCGCTGCAGTCTGGAACCGCAAGACCGCTACGGTCGCAGGTTCGAATCCTGCCTCGGGCATGGATGTTTGTGATGTCCTTAGGTTAGTTAGGTTTAACTAGTTCTAAGTTCTAGGGGACTAATGACCTCAGCAGTTGAGTCCCATAGTGCTCAGAGCCATTTGAACCATTTGAAACTCACCTCTGATCCTAACGATTTAGCATCCCCTCGGTAACCTGAAAAAGCTGCAGATGCTGCGGTTGACTGTCTCCCAGTCCCGCACTGTTCTAGCTATTCCTATAACTGTGCTCAAGTGGATGTTACGGGAAGGTATAATTGTAACACTCCGTCCTTCATACTGCCATACCATTTTAATTCAAGCTTTATTAAGGCGACGCCCTACTCCCTGATAACTACAACGTAGATGACCGTTAGAAAGCTACAGACACCATATCGTGCCATGTAGTATTGCCATATGTCGCCCCATATAAAAAAATTGCGACGTTAAAGGTCGATGCACCAAACGCAGTGCAGCCATACACTTCTTTTTCTTTTTTCCAGTATAAGTGCGCGGCCAACTTGTAGTTCACTCTAATAGTCTTTGTCATGTATTACAAGCACACAGAGCAGACGATGCACAGCACACGGAACAATCTAATATACACATGAAGGACACGCGTACAAGGAGTGTATTTTAAACATGACCCCGGTGGGTCTTTGATTTACAAAGAAGTGATGCAACTCCGATTCCAAATAAGACGACTTGGGAAAACACCTCTGACAATAAATATAGTAGATGCGTGCTGCGCTTAAGGCTGCCAGGATTTGACTATCGCCAAAAAGCTCAGAACTAATCTACGTATTGACTGCTGGAAAGCTGTTGGTGTTTTGTACAGTAGGCGTCACATAACGAGTTTGAAGCCCCCCATGCTGGCAATCTTGTCCTTAATCATTAACAATACTCATCTCTCTTTACAAAACGCTTTACTTCAGTCCTTGGAAAGAGTCGTAGGACTGCTCTTCTCGTGTCTAAAGTTCTCGAACTTCATTGATGGTGTATCGTTTCACCTACAGAAGAAATGTCTGCTCTGTATCTGGGAGTATTAAAAACTATCGATTGAAATCACACGGAAAATGCTTCCCGCCTTCAGTACCATTTGCGTCTTGGGTACCATTACATGCCACGAAAATTGTTCCCACTTCTAATATCGACAGAAAAACAAGTCTGAACTATAGGGAAAGACGGTTAAAATGCAATATCTGCAAGAACTAAGAGGGAACAATGACAATAGAAGATCAAAAACGAGGTTCTCGTTTTAAAAAAGGTGTAAGACAGGGACACAGTCTTTCTCCTATACTGTTCAGTAGTTACATCGAAGAAGGAATGACGGAAAGAAAAGAAAGCTTCAAAACTGTTAATAAAAGATGAAAGACTGTCAATGATAAGATTCACTGATTAGATCGCTATCCTCAATGGAAATGAAGAAGAATTGCAGACGTACTAAACAGAATCAACAGTCTAATGAGTACTGAATGAGGTCAATGACCGCTACCTTGGAAGCAAAATAGCACACGACGGACGAAGCAAGGAGCGTACAAAAAGAAGCCTAGCACAGATAAAGACGGCATTCCTCGCTAAAGAAAGTCAACTAGCATCAAGCATAGGTCTTATTTGAGGAACAAGTTTTGTAAATGTAAACGTTTGAGAACTGGATTATGTAGAAGTTAATCATATATTTTGAAGAAACCAGTAATATGAGTTTCGAAGTGTTTGCGATATGGCATTTATTTTATTTATTATACGTCAAGATCCGTAGGACCAAATTGAGGAGCAAATCTCCGAGGTCATGGAACACGTCAGTAAATGAAATTACGACATAAAAGTAATAACGGATAAAAATAAAAAGTCAATCCATAAGTTTAAGAAAACGCAATCAACAATGCAACAAGAATCAGATCAATTTTTCAAGGAACTCCTCGGCAGAATAGAAGGAGTGAGCCATGAAGAAACTCTTCAGTTTCGATTTGCAAGCGCGTGGATTACTGCTAACATTTTTTAATTCGAGTGGTAGCTTATTGAAAACGGATGCAGCAGTTTACCGCACACCTTTCTGCACAAGAGTTAAGCAAGTCCGAGCCAAATGCTGGTTTGATTTCTGTCGAGTATGAACTGAGAGAAAGTTGGCTATTCTTGGGAATAAGCTAATATTGTTAACAAGAGGTAAGGATTATGTATATTGAGAGGCCAATGTCGAAATACTCAGACTCGTGAATAGAGGTCGACAAGAGGTTCATGAACTTACACCACTTACTGCACGAACCGCCCGTTTCTGTGTCAAAAATATCCTTCTAGAATGGGAAGAGTTACCCCAAAACACATGAGGTAAGGCATCATGGAATAATTTCCATGGTAAAAGAAGGAACTATAAAATACAAAAACTGTTGGGGAAGACACAGACTGGAATACATCCAACTAATAACAGAGGATGTTTGGTGTCGGTGTTACTCGCTGATGAAGAGATTGTTACATGAGAGGAAATAGTGGTGTGCCGTATCGATTAGTCAGAAGACTCTTGACTCAAAAAGATTAAAGTATGAAGGTTTCTTTGACACTCTGCATATTGTAGACTGCTCTTTGAAATATTGTTACGTCACCGATGTACTCATTGTCTACGCCAAATTTTATCATATTTGGTACCTTCATTCTGAGAGTAATAGTTTTTATCACACAATAGTTTATATCTGCTTTCTGTTATCATACAGATCCCTGTATCTTCTACAGAATTATTTCTATTGGCGACTGTCTAAGTTTTGAAGTGTATCTTCTAGCCAATATTTTATAGTGACTTCAATATTGGTCTGTAAAATATGCGACTGAAAAAGTTGCAAAGAATAAAAAATTACGTTAAGTTATCGTATCTATGTCATCACATCGAGTAGGCACCCTTGAAAATCGATGGAACTGAAAATTGATAACAATATATAAAAGTTACCTTAAAACGACACTTTAAAAAATGTTTCTTCGCAAACTGTTGTCCGGATCAGGCAATTCCGCAGTATTCGTCCACGTTATTGGTAAGTGGCATTTGTCTCCGTAAGGGATTGAAATTCTCAATGCTAATTGAAATAAAATTAGACTTACTTTTGTATGAAAGCTATTGTTTGTGAAAAACAAGGTAATGTTTAACGACAGTTCACGACTGGTACATTAACGTTTTAACCAGGTCCCAGCTTTTTATATGGCCAACAATATCAAATAAATTAGATACCCTAATGATACCAAGGGACTTAGTTTTTAAATTAATTTCTTAAATACTTTTGAATTTAAATGCTATTACTTTTAGCATAAAATTCCTTACGCGAAACTTATATCTGAGGAGCCCAGCGCCAAGAGAAAGAAAAAAAGACAGAATAATTAATGAAACAAATGACACGCTCTCAAAAAATGACAAATGATTTAGAAAAGGATCACATACATGAGGAATTCTTTGGCTGTAATTTTATAGCACTAAGTCTTTGGCACCCAGTGGCTTGTTTGTTCACGTTTTCTCTTTATACGTTGTTTTATATTTATTATTTGTGTTTGATGGCGACATTAAAAAATGAGCCGCTGTACTGTATAGACACAGAAATAAAATCAGGATCTTCTAAAAATCATCGCCCTCCACAATCTGAAGCAAAGATATTTTGTGTTTTCCAACGTACGTAAGAGTGTATCCTCCTATGCAGTTCCTAGAGCGTGCGCCATGGTGTTCACGGCGAACTAACCCTCTACCTGCATTCGGCCACTAACCTTCAAAACACAGGAAAATGCTTTAACAATTTTGCGTCAACGACTTATGCGCGAACAGTCTACAAGTTAAGCCAGGAATCAGCTATCTTTGGTTTGTTATCTGCCAGGATAATTATTTAATTTACGATTTCGCCACACATTTATACAGTGTGACTCATTTATCTTTATTATCCCACATAACTTTTTGTACAGACGCAAAATAAAAAAAGATACATCAAATATACATGGTGAGTCACTAACTATTGCCACCAAGAATAACTTCGAAAGTATGATAAGACGTTTGTGTGACCAAAATTGCAAGGAAAAACGGAGGCCATAATATGAGGTTTGTTTTTTGTTGCTAGATGGGGTCGCGTCAAAGATATGAACTTTGTTTTTTTAAATGAGATGCTATAGTTTGGTTCTTATTTTCTGATAGCGGCTATCGAGGCGAATCTGAAGGCCTTTGAAGGACAACGAAGATCAAAAAGGTGGCATGAACGTCCATTTACAGAAGGGAGGTATTTCTTCCAATAACAGACTTAATGTGTATTGCAGGAATGTAGTGTTCTTCCTACCACTATGATTTCCTTCCATGAAATAGGGACCTATAATTCTGACCTCCAGAATCCCACATCATACGTTCACCGACCACGGTTTTTGGTGTGTAACTTGCCGCAACCAACATGGATTTTTAGTTGCCCACCAATGCATGTTATGGAAGTTAACATAACCATGGTTCATGAATGTAGCCTCGTCTGTAAATAAAATCAAATTAATAAATATGTAATCCCTCTGAATCTGAAGTTGAGCCTATTGGCAGAATTCAATGCGGAGCATGTAATCCGTACCAGTTAATTCTTGGTGGAGACTGATATGGTAAGGGTGATATTTATGGCGGGGCAAAACACGAACAACACTACTCTGGCTCATGCCAGATTCCCTTGCGATTTAGCGCGAACTAACTCAAGGATCTCAAACCACAGTGGCAAGAGAACCAGTTTCCGTTTCCTCGTTAGTAACTTTCATTTGCTGGATATGTTTCAGTTGCGTTAAAGATCCAGTTCTCAATTTATCATACACATATTTAAATGTACGACGTAGGGTGAGTATGTTGAGGATATCATTCAGCGTTCTCTAGCTCTCACTGAATTTCTTTGGCATTCTCCGTAAATGAGAATAATATCGATTTGTTCTTCGAAGGAATTCATCATTCGTATTCGCATGATTCGACGATACTAGTCTCACCGTTCCTATTAGCGTTGAACTGCGGAACCGTCGAATGGTATTTACATATCAATGACACGGAAGATGGATACGCCGTATTCGGAGAATATTTACTATTTGCACATATACGAGAGAGGATTGTCAGAGCATGTGCTACGATAAGTGCCGCAGTATGAGGAACACCACTCAATCCATGATAAGAAGATTGCACTACTGCATTGATACCAATGGTCATCACTTCTAACACCTTCTGTAAATGGACAGTCATGCCACCTTTTTTATCTTCGTTGACCTTCAAAAACCTTACTTTTACACTTAATTGGATTCGCCTCGATAGCAGCTACCAGAAAATAAGTAACAAACTATAGCATCCCATTTAAAAAAGAAAGCTGACCTTCATATCTCCTCCGCGACCCCACCTATAAACAAAAATCCAACCTCACATTATGGCTCCCGTTGTCCCATGAAACATTTGTCCCACAAACTTTTCAGGAACTATCATACTTTCGGAGTTATTCTAGGTGACAATAGTTAGTGACTCACCCTGTATATTGTCTAATTACCAGTGGGGCATTGACCAGCAGAGCTGCCTCTCTTTTAACTTGAAGATATGAATAGCAGAGTGTGTTTTTAAAATGGTTCAAATGGCTGAGCACTATGCGACTTAACTTCTGAGGTCATCAGTCGCCTAGAACTTAGAACTAATTAAACCTAACTAACCTAAGGACATCACACACATCCATGCCCGAGGCAGGATTCGAACCTGCGACCGTAGCGGTCTCTGTTTTTAAATAGCACCCTATGTTTGTTATTCGACAGTCCACTTCCTCTTCTGAAGATCTGCTCAAAGACACATCACATTGCACCATTTAGGTAAACATGGCGTTGTTAACCATTAACATACCAAGCGGGGTCGTCTAGGTACTCCAGAGAGTGACACTATATGCAACTGTAAGAATCAATTTATTATTGATTTTTATGTGTGTCCTGGGTACGATATGTATTACATAATTAGACTTCTGATGCGTTTCATAAAAAAAATATAAAGAGAATATAAACATATTTTGCGCCTTGGAAGGATCCCGCTAGATAAACTACATATTTTGATGGACTTATATCTTCATTATTTTTCATAATGTGAACGCCATAATATTTCAAAAATGACCCGAAAGCAAATCTCATATGACGACATTCTTCATATGCTGGATGAACGTGAGTTCAGTGACCCAGAAGGTGTCTGGAGCGAATCTGATGAGGACTTTATTCCAGAGCAAGACGTGCCAAAATCGGAAGATAACCTTGAAATGAATTCAGCAGAAAATGCAAATGCGAATAAAAATTCTGATGGTGCCTCTGATGAAGGAGATAAAGTTTGCTGTGAAGTCTGTGGCTCCCTGTGCTCAGTATAACATCGTGAAAGGATCTATCAGGCCAACGAGTGCAAGTGTTCTTGCAGCCACAATGTCCGAAGTTTTTATTACGTTCTTCGATGACCAAACTGTAAGTACTTTATGTATCTTCACCAATGCTGAAGCGTCAAGTGTACTTCAGCATTAAAACGCAAATGCTGCTCTGAACAGAATGAGACTTATGGAAGTTGTTGATTCTGCCAAATTCAGAGTGTTTTTGGAGTGCTACTGGTTGCTGGATCTCTTCACTGCCGAAAAGAATCAGTTTATGAAATGACAACTGAGGGAAATATTCGTCACGCAGTTTTTACTGTTGCCACAGTACAGAACTGATTTGTGTATATTTTTCAGTTTATCGTCTCTGACGATAAAGCAACAAGTCAGCAATGCTCATTTCAATTACATATTCTTTTAGATATCCAAAGAACCTACGCTGAGTAAACTTCTACGTTACTGTTTTCAGAAATTAAGAATGCGGGCTTTCAAACAGAATGAAATGATGAGTGGTGGCCCTCAACTACGCACCCTCAGACTCAGAGTTGCAATATTAAAAGTTTTGGCTGGTTTCGTTGTCTAGGGGCTGGGATACGTAGTTGCCGCACTACAAGCAGAATACTACTGAGCCTACAGTATACAATATGAATATAAGCATGAATCGAATGGTCGAAGGTTCCTATCACTCGGCAATTGCGAATTTGAATGTTATATAGAAAATTATGACTGAAAGATCGCAATTAAATAAATTCTGCAGGTACTATTTTAACGACAGCAGAAGTACCTTTAAGAGTGCCCTTTATTTCTGTAAAACATTTATTGGTGTCAATGGTCCAGCAATTAAATAAATTATAAGTTGAATAACAGGGAAACAATTGATTCCTACTGCACGTAATTAGTTATCAACAACATAGCTCGCGAGATCTTCACTTATAAACGCATACTACGTCTTCACTGCAGAAGTCACGGAAACCACAGAAGAGCACAAGTCGGCACTCCGAAATATTTCTGTCTCCCGCGACCACCTGCAAACTGTCCGCAGCTCGTGGTCGTGCGGTAGCGTTCTTGCTTCCCACGCCCGGGTTCCCGGGTTCGATTCCCGGCGGGGTCAGGGATTTTCTCTGCCTCGTGATGACTGGGTGTTGTGTGATGTCCTTAGATTAGTTATGTTTAAGTAGTTCTAAGTTCTAGGGGACTGATGACCATAGATGTTAAGTCCCATAGTGCTCAGAGCCACCTGCAAACTGCTCCACTCTCCAAGTATTTCCCGCGACTGTGCGTCCGTCGCGCCGTACTGTCCAGCACTCTCCCGTGTCCTGGCCGGTACTGTCGTCATACAGTCTCCATTAACGAGCGCTGTGATTGGCTAGAGCGCTCCCGCCATGTTTTCAAGCCAACGCACACTCCAAAACATAATGAAACACATTCAAAATACTGGATTTACCTTTAAATAACTTGAAATTAAATAAATATTCCTATGGCTGGACCATAAACACGCTCTAACGCACATTACTAAATACATAAACAAATCAAATAAACATAATTATATCATAGGAATAGAAACAAAAGGTAGGCCAGTAGCCTAATATCTCTGTGCTTTCTAAAACACAGTAAATATTTAACCAATTTCTTCGTGAATAGTCTATATCAGATACAAACAAAGACATAGACGAATAAATATATTTATAAGCATGCTGCTACCGTTTTTTCGTGTAACTGTGGAGCACTTCAGTCTGACGCAATTAATAGTAATCGGCCACATTGACCTCCAATAACTCATGTACTATTCAAGTTACATGCCTGTAATTTATACCAATTTAGGTTTACACTAATAGCTTTCTAAAGACACATCGATCGACAAAATCGGATGAACCGTTTAGATTTTGGAATTTCGTTGCTGGGTGTTACTTTTATAATTTATCGTCAGATACTAAACTTTAAACTAATAAAGATATTGAAAATCTGATTACATCATCCGTCGTGCAAATAATGGTAATGTACATGTTTCTTTTTGAGGTGTCATGGTTCATCTGGCTACTATTAATTTCTATACGAACTGTGAAATGTCTTCCATGACGGTTTCGCAAAGTCCGCCATCTTTGGCACTCTCGGCAAACAGTTATCTTCCATCGAGACAGCGCCACCAAGGAATTCCCAGCCACGTGATCTGCCTGGACCCCAGCTAACGTCCTTCACCACGCGGCCATCGACGAGCCGCGGCCCCCCAAGAGGCCCCAGCGCGGCCACGCCAACTCCGAACTTAGAATATTTTCAGGGCACCACAACTCGCCTGTTACCTCACAAGAATAAAAAAACATGATGATCCCAGAAGACCCCACTTGCTAAACAACGTTGACGACTTGGGCTTGGTATGTTAACTGTTAACAACGTAACAACAAAATTGGCTCCACAGTTGTAGCACACGGTGCAGGTACTAGGAGTGACGTAACTTGTCCACTTGCTGGAGTTGATAGTAAAAAAATGGAAACAGTAGGAAAATGTACACCGGCCATTCAGTCAACCGTCTTCAATTGCAGGTTTGTGTGAGTACAATGTAGACCAACGAAGAGAGTTTAGAAATGCTACATATCATTTGAAAGTGCTACAGTACTGTTCAACGTGGACCAATATTGCAAATAAGAAACCATATTGCAATTACTGTTCTGCTCGCGTTCTCGTTACATGAGTAACCAGTTCTACCTTCTGTTCATTCGTGTACATTGTAATCACACAAACATTCAAAAGAAGACGGGTGATTGAATGACTTGTGTACATGTTCACCGGCCGTAGTGGCCGAGCGGTTCTAGGTGCTACAGTTTGGAACCGCGCGACCGCTACGGCAGCAGGTTCGAATCCTGCAATTAAACTGATGGCATAATAGGTTCTCCTGTTCCTCCTACTTCTGAAATTGCGTTCTAAAATGAGAACTTGGAATTTAACTGTCAGCAGTATCAGCTACAATATTGGATCTCGGCATTATTTCGAGTGCCAAGTAGAAGAAGCCGCGTCAGTTCCTGCACGTCAGCTGTAAATAACGGGATGAAGTAGACCACTCCACCCAATAATGCGAGATGCGGCCAACGACTGGCAATTAACTAGTCGCTGCTACATACAACAAACAGTAAGGATGTTATTCGGGAGGTGATGAGGGCAGTGAAGAGCCATTATTCCAAATGGAAACATCCGTAAGACCATACCATAAAACTGATCGTGGAACTGTTAAAAACTACAAGCAGTCAAAACTTAAAGTTCGTAAAATCGTATTCCGAGCGAGTGCCTAGAAATATACCGTCCTATACTAAATACGAATTTCATCATTCGGCTGACAAGTCCGCCGTGTATTGACGTGGATGTAAAATGAGGCATTCACCTCATGGTTTAAGAATGTAAAAACATTACCAAATGGAAGGAGGACGTTAAGAGCTTAATCAGTCAACTGTAGGAAGTTGCATGCCTTTACACTCAAGTCCCACTACGAACACAGGTGAGAAGACGTTATTCTTATTATCGGGAAGAAACTGTGGGTGCCATTCGAATTATTTTCTACCTCCTGGGTTCTCATAACTCAGCGTAACGTGCAACGATCGTGGACACTACTATAATGTTGTCGCTAACAAACTGCGTTACACTCCCTCTTATTTTATTAAATGGTCTCTGACATTAATAACGAGAAAGATAGTAGCGCTCTGTGCGTTACAATATAATGGGCTGTGTCACGCAGCACAGGACATGTAGTCATTTCACGCTCGTACTCCGACAGCGAATGTCCGCGTGAAGATTTTTGTTTGCTAACGGGATGCGTGCGCAGTGACCTGAAAATTCGGTTCCGAGAGCTGTCAGCGACGACTTGTGCGTGCAGTTGACAGAATGCAGCTGTTTAGAACTTCACTTCGCGTTGCGTCAGGACGGCCTCGCGCTACAGCACATCCAGTGGACGCAGCTCTCCGCCAGTTACGCGCCAGCCCAGCAGCTGTTCAGGTGAGTGCGGTCTCCTAACGAGGTAATACCTCATATTTTATTCTTGTCGTATGAATGACAATTTACCACACTTCTCACCATCGAAGAGTTTAAAATATTTCCATTTCGCTTTCATTATCGCACATTGTAAAGCCATTTTCAAATAATTGTACGCTATGCACAGACTGCGACACGCGGGTCGGGTGCCATTCGGCCCCCTGTTTATTTGGTGGCAAGCCATCCCTCACCGTTAGGTCTTGTACTTGTTTTTAGTTATCTTTCATTCCTTCGCGAAAGCAACAAGCGGGCCGTTGTAGAATCTAGTTCTTTCCAGCCCTGTTTAGCTGGCAATAGGGAATTCGGAATAACTACTTCTCTTTCGGAAAGTTATTCTTGAATTTTGCGGCCCGCAGTAAGTCCGTACACTCGTGCTTAACCCGTCAAAACAGACATTGTTTAATTGCAGTTCTGGCGTTCATCAAGCCATATAATTATAAAAATGTAGGAGTTTTGCCGGAGTTTGCATTTCACCAAGTGCTTCATGGCTACTGAATAAAAGAAGAGGGACTGTAGCGCAGTTTGTTAGCGACAACATTCTAGTAGCATGACAACGTAGAATTGTACTGGACTACATAGCCAAAGCTCCCGGCCAATGGCCAATAACGGAAGCCAAATCGGAAGATATTTTAAACCCTCGAAGTGCGGAATTTTATAATTCAGATAATTTGCGTTGGCGGCGGATCTATTGCTAATAAAATATTCATTTAGATCCTCCGAAAACAAATAAATGCACACTCTTGAGCTAGCCGTTATGTAGCTAATTAGCTCAATTAGAATTGTCACTGCAGTACTGCACAGAAACTAATGTAACACAGTAAAATTCAAGAAGCTGGTTCTAGAAAACTATTTAATTACAGCGCCTGAGGAAATTACGTATTGATTCGTAGTCTGAGTTGCTCCTTAGTTATTCTTAAATTTAGTGACATTCTTTCATTCCCAGCTATCATGGTGTTATAGACTATTCCCTAGCTGTAAGTGAACTGCGTTCGGAATATAGTAGGGATCAGTGACTCGGCAGTTGTATGACGTTCAAATGGAACCACAAGTTACTATTCCCCGTAACAGTATTCCCTGCACATACTCTCACTGGATGTTCTGGCACCCTTTACGTCTTTTTTTCTAATTATTTATCTCAAGCATTTCTTGTACGACTTTGCATCATAGTTTAAACCCTCGAAGAATGCCTCCTAATTTGTAAATAGCGTGTCACATGACGAGAATTCTTTCTGTGAAGCACATTGCTATATTACCATATAATTACCGACATGCCTGTTTTTCAGAAGCAGGCAGTGAAACTCTTAGGAATAGCTGCTGAATAGAAAATTAAACAGACCGCAAGTGTTTTCTGGCAAGCCGCGCGGGGTAGCCGCGCGGTCTAAGGGATCTTGTCACGGTCAGCACGTCTCCCCCCCGTCGGAGGTTCGACTCCTCCCTCCGACTTGGGTGTGTGTGTCGTTCTTAGCGTAAGTTAGTTTGATTAAATAGTGTGTAAGCTTAGGGACCGAAGACCTCAGTAGTTTGGTTCCATAAGACCTTACCACAAAATTTTGTCCCAAGTACCATCGACTGAATTTCTTACCGCTTCCTTTTAGCTGGAATCCTCGTCCTGCAGCTATGGTAGTGTTTGATCTCTTATTATGATTTAGCAAACCGAAACACCTATACTTAAAATGTGCAAGATTGAGGGGCAAAGGGCTGTATCCCTCGAGGGAGTCATATACGCACAAATGTTAGGAGAATAGTGTAGCACTCCATTCAGTTCTTCTGTGTCTGGGCAAAGAAAGTTTCCGTGACAGGTGGAAAAGGTTAACTACTAACATTTTCGGGAAATTTGTTCATTCTTAACCGTTTGAAATATACATTTGCGTTTAGATGTGATATCCGTGTGAACAATCTACCTGAAAAATGAGAGACCGTGAGGATCTACCCTATCCGCATTCAAACAACAGATGCAACTGCAGGTGACTGTAAAAAAAAAAGATGATTACTACCTCAGAGAATAATTGCTTTCTGTTCATCTTAACACATTTTATTTATTTTAACATGAGAAATACAGACATAATTAAGATCTTCAGCTACATTACGTACGAAATCTGCGAGTCGCTATATGGTGCATGGTGGAGGGCACTCTTACAACTGTTGATCATTCCATTTATTATTCCACTCGCAACTGGAACGAAGGAAAAAGGCTAGGTACATGCTTTTGTACTAGCTCTGATTTCTCTTACTTGCTTCGTGGTCCTTACGCCAGAAGTACGTTGGTGGCAATAGAATAACTCTGCAGTCGGCTACAAATGCCGCTCCTCTAAGCTTTCTCTCAATTTTCGAGAAAAGAACTTCTTTCCTTCGCGGATTTCCATTAGAGTTCAGGGAACGTTTTCGTAACACTAGCGTTGGTAGATTCTGTCGGTAACGAATGTAGCAGCACACCGAATTTCTTCGATGTCTCCCATTAATCCCGCAAGTGGGAATCCCAAATACTCGAGTAGTACTCAAGAACGGGTCGCACAAGTGTTCTATATGTTGTCTCCATTATGTATGAATTATGTTTTCCTATCATTCTCCCAATAAACCGAAGCTAACCATTCCACTTCCCTGCAGCTGACATTTCACGCTGTGCCATTTCATTTCACTTTGCAGTGTATTTAATCGACGTGATGTGTCAAGCAGCACACCACTAATATTCTGTTCGAATTTTACATGATTATTTTTCCTAGTCACCTACATTAACTTATCATGTGATATTCCCGTATCGACGTGTTCCCCTTACTGTGTGTGTTCTGCATAGTTTTCGGTGTTTTCTTACAGGCAGCTAAGTCATTCCACAAATAGTGCGTATGTCATGCTTCCAAAGAAGAATCTGGATGATATAAAATATGGAGATATGGAAGAATTTAAAATTAAGCGGACAGATAAAGTACGAAATGAAGAAGTACTGCAAAAATCTGGTGTGGAAAGGAGTCGGCGGATAATTCTTACCAGAAGATGGGACACGTTAGTGCGACATCTGTTAGGGCATTCTGGAGGGAACAATAGACCAGAAAAGTATTAGGGGCAGTTAAACACTAGAATACGTAGAAAATATTGTAGCCTGTGTTGAGGGTGGTAGTTACGTAGGTTTGAAAAGACATAGGGCAGCATCAAACCAGTCGAATTACTGGGGACTTATATTGCGTACACTGACTTGGTTTAAAATATATAAAGCTTAAATGTGAATGTAGACTTTCCTGACGCATACTGCTGATGAGAAACTCCCTAGTTTCCAGCCAGGTGGCAGCGTTAAGAACCACGGTGTAGGAAGTAAAGAGGGAGTATTGTTTAACGCTACGTCGATAGTGAGGTTGTCAGACGGAACGCAAATCGGTTAGGAAATGTATAAGTAAATCATTCTACAGTCAAAGACGAATATGACGTAATTTTAAAAAATTATGGGACTATGAATACCAGCTAGGAGGAATTAAAACAGTGGTGTTCACAAACATTAAAAATGAAACCAACAATTGTTTCAGATATTGTATACAATAGAAATATTTCTAATATCACTGGATCCAAAAAAAAAAAGTTTTACTTATATCGTGGATAGTAAGAGGCGATTGGAGAACCCGTAACTGGATAGATGGGCAAAATTTATAGCACTAGTTGGAATAACTCATTGACAAGACACGACCCTATGAATATTAACGGCATAATTGAGGGAGGCACGAATTACCGCATTGGAAGAGGTTTGGAAAGGAAGTTCGAACCAACAGGGCTAATCGATTTACTGCTGCATTCGAGCAGGAGAGCTGAGGACTCGCGGCAAATTGTGTTAGGGAGCGCTTGCTACCGCCTCCGGCCCAGCCGCCTCCCACGGAATTCGCTGTGGCAGCTCTATAGTCGCTGTCTGCTGCACGTATGTCGCAGACGCGAAACAGGCCTGTATGTGCAGATATATGGAACAGCGTAACAAAGGGTTACGTCACAGACGGCAAACTTGACGATTAGAAAAAAAAAATGAATCATAAAGTGAAATTCGGCGTAAAAATACTGCTCCTTCTCGTATTTATCCCTCTTTCTTCGTACCAATGTTAAAATAACAGTTCCCTAAAATATTTTGTCCTTACTGTTTATCTTCCCTCCTTATTTTACCATTCACACAAAACAGTGTGCGGATGTGTTTCAGAAATTTCATCTTACGTAAACGTCCCCTCTACATGGATTCCATTACCTGAGTATACTGCACACTGTTGGGTTTTAGACGAACCCTTTCCGTCGACACCTCGTTGCTAGTCGGCTTCAGTTCAGTTTTCGGAGCGGCTGCGGAGCAGTCGTTATACCTATCAGCCGGCAGGGCGAATTAACTGCTAGCCATATGGAGGGACCAATGTTCTGTCTACGTATAATGGTGACCGTAGGTGTAACAGGAAGACTGGCAACGATGCTTTATCAAGCGTTTTGTGCAAGCGTGTGCAAATATCCTCTGCCTCGTTACAGTGCCATTTTCTGCTTCAGACGAGTAGAAAGATATGCTGGTTTTGGCTCTCTTGCCTTTGTGATGCCAAAAAGAAAACGAAAAATCAAGCGTGGATCTTGCATAAAGACTGGTTAATAAAAAGAACAAAATATTCTTATTTCATTCTGAGCTGAAATTATATCCATATGACTGGTACAATTATTTCAGAATTAATATAAAAACATATTTCAATGTCCTATTGCTCAAAATACATTCGATTAAGAGCACGATGCAATCATGAAAGGAAGTGTAACACCACACGAAAGACTAAGAGCAATATTGCGATTTGTCGCACATTGAAGAGGCTATGAAGCATCCACATACATTACGGTGCACTATTCTTGAGGACTAAAGTAAGTATCGTATGATATGTCACTGCCAAGTAAGAAAGTTCGATGAAAATTGGACCATACATAGAAAGAACTGCTACAGTACGGTATGGAAGATAATTAAAAGAAATTTGCAATGAGATGAAGAGGGATGATAATTTTATTCAAAGATAATAATTACATTTGGGTCAGTGAGATTTATGATGGCCTCCCGGGCATTACAAAAGGTGGGACATGGTTCGTAATAGAGCGTTCGATCACGACAGACAGCGATGCATGCTCTGTAATGTGCTCACATTATGGTCACAAGGTTGGTATGGAATTTTTGGGGTGTGTTTATTATCCCAATCGCTGCTCGCCAGCATGGCCCAGCGCCAATGAAACAGGTCCACTTACTCTTAGTGGTGCATTTAACCTGCACCATCACTGCTCGCCCCACAGCTCGCGAAGATCCTCGCCAGATAATGATATCAAGCTCCACCTCCATGAGTCCTACAACTTGAGAGGTGATAGGCTAAGACCATCCCAAAAATGCCCCATTTGACCTTGTTAGCTCTCTACTAGGTACATGAACAGCTGCAGAGTAATTACTTCTGATGAGCAACAAGCAGCGTGACTGCAAGTAAATGTTAGAAAGGTCCCGCTGAGCAGCGGGGCGCAATGTGCGAGCAGCTAGGAGACGGCAGCATAAACGCATCGTTATGGTAGGCGTTCTATTCCTCCTCCACTGTGGTTGGCACTTGCTGGGTGGTCGTTGGTGGATGTATGTCTTCCCAACGCATCCCACATGTGCTCTAAGGGGTTTAAGTCGGGGGAATGGGTAAGCCAGTAAATTCGCAGAATATCCTTTCCATACGCGCTGTTCAACGCTGTCGCCCATCTCATCCATACAAATTAAGTCAGAGTCGAATGCACCCATTAAAAGACACAGTTGGGGAGGGAGTGTAGTGTCACAATAACGATGTTCAAGTTCAAAGATTTGGAGCTCAGTATGCCCATGCGCGTCCATATTGTAACATCGGGACTACCAACACGAGGTTACTCCTGGGTGCATTACGTGATCCCATATCTCGTTAATATGACTAAATCTGCTCTCATCAAAGAAGCGAACATGACCCTCTCCTCATTGGTCCAATCCATGTACTATTGGCACCATCGCAAATGACGTCGCTGGTGTGCGGTTGTCGATGTAACACAGCGCCCTGGACGTCGGGCAAGGATACCCGTCACATTCAGACGCCGCGCAGTGTTAAGCGTGAGATGGCGTACCTTGCAGTCCTGTTAAATTTGGTTGCACCTGCTGTTTCACGTGGGTCCCTTCTTGCCAGTTGGACAATGTAGCGGTCAACTGCTGTTGTACTTGAACATGGTCAACCACCTCCTCTCCTTTGGACAGCAGTTCCTATGGTTCAGAATGGTTTCCGCACACATGTATCAAGGCTGCGAGCAATACTGAACACCAGGGCTACACTCGTCACACTTCATCCTTCTTTCAGTTTACCAATGATTCTTCCCCATGTAAAGTCACTGAAATATTTTCTCTTGGCCACCACCACCATCACCACAGCGCGGTAACTGCTTATTGATTGGCAGACTTCTATTTCCCCGTTTCTTCAACTGCCCTGTGTTGCAAGGCCAGCCCCATTTGGTGCTACAGTCACACTGATCTCATGCCATCTGATATCCAACTCTCTGTGCGCCAATGGGAGACCTCCCGCAATGTGATTCATGTCCATAGAACAGTTAATATCTGATGTTACTTCATCTACCTAGTCCTTAATATCTGCAGAGCAGTGTATTTGTAATACGCGAGTACTTCAGCACTTCTTTCTATTTTTCCTCATCCTGTAGTTCATTCTGGGAGAATTATCATTTTAATAATGACAAATATGTATAGCACAGACTCAATTGCTTTGTATTTTGTTAAAAGTGTAACATATACTCACCTGTCTTCGTCTTATCGTGACAGGCTTTCGATTTAGTGCTTTTGAAAGAAGGCCTGCTTTCCATATACTAGAATTGTACTTGCACTGCAAATTGCTTTGACTTGCTTCAAGTCACTCTACATAAGACCATGACGAGTTTTTCATGTATAAACCTGTACATTGTCGATAAATGCACAAAGGAGGCAGGCCGTGGTGGCCGAGCGGTTCTAGGCGCTACAGTCTGGAACCGCGTGACCGTTACGGTCGCAGGTTCGAATCCTGCCTCGGGCATGGATGTGTGTGATGTCCTTAGGTTAGTTAGGTTTAAGTAGTTCTACGTTCTAGGGGACTGATGACCTTAGAAGTTAAGTCCCATAGTGCTCAGAGCCATTTGAACCATTTGCACAAAGGAATACGTACTGCTATATCTTTGCACAAGCTTGTATAACAGAAAATCGGTCAAGCGTCAAGTACCTTGAACAGCCCTAATGCTTATACAGAATGATCGCACAAAGCGCGTGATCATGCATTCCTGTCAGTGTTTCAGTTGTCTGTGTGGCACTTAAGAAACAGGGAGAGGAGAAGTAACACTGCACATTCCAGTATTATCACTAACGGAGTACTGTTACATGTCACACGTCTATGCGCCAATTTGCAATGCATTGCACGATAATTAAACATTGCCTTTTTTTTACTTTAGTCCTAGCACACTACCACTATGTCAACATTTATTGGCACACTAATTTGTACGAATAAACGTTTCGTCGCAATAAATCACTGGCCACGTAATTGTAATGCTTCATTTCTCTTATAAATACAATGCACAATGTCTTCTTAATAGCCTCGCCGGAGTCGGAGATGAGATCGAGGTGGACACACAAGCGTTTTCTATCCAGAGTTGTTTGGTTTCGCATCTGCACTGCAGGTACCGTGCACGTCAGTTGGCAAGACCTACTGGCAGCGTAAGCTGCGAGGAGAGTGTACTGATGTTCTCTAACCCTCCGACCGCCGACGCACTTCTCGCAAGCATTTAGTCGCTTGCCCTTGGTTTTTCTCTCTGTTTACTATTGTAGCTTTGAAACTTCCTGGCAGATTAAAACTTTGTGCCGGACCGAGACTTGAACTCGGGACCTTTGCCTTTCGCGGGCAAGTGCTCTAGAGCTGCTGTTTCCGTCGTGACCGTTCGGTGCTTACAGCCACTCGCTGGTTCTCGGGAACTAGTGGCACCCCCACATCTGGGTACTGCGGTACTGAAGTCGGGCGAGCGTGATCCGTGCGAGCGGAAAACCTCGTACAACAGGATCAAAAATTTTGGGGTACTTTGTCAGTGTCAAATAAGACTGCAGAAACAACAGCAGGCACAGATGTGGCTAGAACCACCCCAGCAGAAACAGCTGCGACTGCAGTAAGGACTGCGGCAGGAGCAGATGCAGAAACAGCTCAAGCAAAATGCAGAGATGATTCGAAACGTGAGCGTCACCCGGCGGGACGAGCACCTGCAGGGCAGCCTTCGAGCTTTCGCCGTTGTTCCCACCAATTGCTGTGTTTCTTGACATCATAGAGAGGTGGGAAACTACCTCTGTCAAATTATGCTGTACTGCAAAGTAAGAAACGTGTCACCTCCTGCAGTCCAGAGCACTCTGTTAATTAGTAGTAGTAATAGTATTAGGGGCGATCAAAAAGTTTCCGTTTGAGGGCGTTGCTGCAGCGTATACGGTGCGGAGCTTAAATGCGGACAAACTTCAGTTTGATTCCCTACCATATCGTAGTTCCACCGGGGGTCGCAATTGGCGTTCTTGACAGTCAAAGGCATCTAGTAAACAGGACCTCAAAATGGCCGAGATTTTACCGACAAGTGCGGAGTACAACCGAAGAACAGCGATTATCGAAAGTCTTCGCGGTTGGTGTTCGCCCATGGAAATAGTTCGATTCTTCGGGTACCCGATACCAACTGTTTACGATATTGTGGTTCAAATGGCTCTGAGCACTATGGGACTTAACATCTGAGGTCATCAGTCCCCTAGAACTTAGAACTACTTAAACCAAACTAACCTAAGGACATCACACACATCCATGCCCGAGGCAGGATTCGAACCTGCAACCGTAGCAGTCTCGCGGTTCCGGACTGAAGCGCCTAGAACCGCACGGTCACCGCGGCCGGCCGATATTGTGGGCAAGTATAATGCTTCGGAGAAGTCTGAGGGAAGTTCCGTTAATCCGACAAGGAGACCTCATTCGAGGAAACGCGTGTCGCGATCTGCGGCAGTCATCGAAAAGGCTCGGGCGCTGATTTCGTTCCAGAGCTCTCCACAAGCGGTTATCACGCTGCCAGTCCCTTAGAAAAAGCCTTTGAGGGTTCGCGATTTCTGTCGAACGAGGATGTTACCGGGGAGTAACGAACTTCTTCATGCAAAAGGTCACCGTGTTTTGTCAAACGGGTATCTTCAAACTGGTGCGTTAGTAAGATGATTGCCTCAGAGCTCACGGCAATTATGTCTAAGCGGCATATCGACTTTGCACTGTACGGCCCTCGAACAGGAACTCTTTGATCACCCCTTATAATCGTACAAGATTGTTGAAAAACTGCGCCCGCTATAAACCCTGAAGCATAAAAATTTGGAAAAAAATTGCTAAGTGAGTATTTCTGCTACCAAAAGCATATTGTAACAGCGAAATTCGAGTTCAGTCAGTACGGGATGCGCAGTGATCAGTGTTCTACATCTACATGGATATTTTGTAAATCATACTAAAGTGCCTGTCAGAGGGTTCATACAACCATATTCACAATAATCTTGTATTGTTACAATCTCGAGCACCACGTGGAAAAAGACGAACACCTATATCTTTCCTTGCGGTCTCTGATTTCCCTTATTTTATTATGCCTACATAGGTCGGCATCATAAAGAAATTTTCGCATTCGGAGGAGAAAGTTGACGACTGAAATTTCGTGAGAAGACACCGCCGCGACGGAAAACGCCTTTCTTTTAATAATGCCCACCCCAAATCCTGTATCATGTTAGTGAAACTCTCTCCCCTATATCGTTATAATGTGTCGTGGATACCGGACTTGCAACAGCTCGCCCGGTATTTCAAGTCTGAATGACGTTACTGCGGTGTGTCATACGGCGATTCTTTAATTAGAGAAGTAGATGTCAGATTAGAACCGGACAGGAGGTCCCGACCGGAGTTTTGGAATCGTTCGACCCCGAGTAGAGTACAGTCGCAAATTTTATAAATACCTGACATTGTCAGCTGGAGAGCGATCAAATAATTCAGAGTAAAAAAACCTTCTGATACAAAATTTTTTTGCCTTGATCGCGTAAATGTACACTGGCTTATCAGTTTTGACAGGATAATGCTGTGCTATAAACCACACGAATACATACGGGCAGTTTATCGCACAGCATGATCTTATAACCTGTAATCTGTGTATCTGAAGATGGCAGCTTAATCCTGCCGAAAATAGTATTCCACTGTAGGTACATGCGGTCAAGGCATTTGACATTCAATTGAAATATTCCCATAAATGTTTGAGGTGAAGCTCAAAATGCATTTTCGGATAGTTGGCAACAACTAAGGTCTCCACAATGCATACACCAGTTAGTTCAAATGGCTCTGAGCACTATGGGACTTAACATCTATGGTCATCAGTCTCCTAGAACTTAGAACTACTTAAACCTAACTAACCTAAGGACATCACACAACACCCAGTCATCACGAGGCAGAGAAAATCCCTGGCCCCGCCGGGAATCGAACCCGGGAACCCGGGCGTGGGAAGCGAGAACGCTACCGCACGACCACGAGCTGCGGACGACACCAGTTAGTCCCCCAAGATAAAACCAGGGTGTCACTCATGAGGAAGCAATCGTTCCTTGTTCCCAAGTACATATCAGTAGACTTAGTAAACCGGTGCAGCCTAGTCGGGTGTCTAGAAGTAGCTCTAGTTCCTTAGATAATAAGAAAAGTTACCCCACTGCGTAAGACACTTCACCTGGAAAGATAGATAGCGTTCGATAACCGTATCTGTAGCAGACTGCATAGCCGGCCCTCTACAGTGTGAGATTCGCTCCGTTTATGTTTAAGTCTTGTACAGACTTCTGCACGTGCCACGAACGTTGCCGGTAGCCACATTTTTTCGACAGAGATTTTCACTCTGCAGCGGAGTGTGCGCTGATATGAAACTCCCTGGAAGATTAAAACTGTTTGCCAGACCGAGACTCGAACTCGGGACCTTTGCCTTTCGCGGGCAAGTGCTCTGCCATCTGAGCTACCAAAGCACGACTCACGCCCCGCCCTCGCAGGAGAGCTTCTGTAAAGTTTGGAAGGTAGGAGACGAGGTACTGGCAGAAGTAAAGTTGTGAGGACGGGGCGTGAGTCGTGCTTGGGTAGCTCAGTTTTAATCTGCCAGGAAATTTCACATGCTACGCCCGTCTCAAGCGAGAGCACTGGGCAGTAGTGCACCAAACCAGGAGAGCAGCACGGCAGGCCAACACGCTGATGTTCACCAATACATCATAGGGGGCAGAACGTGACCCAGAGGGCCGGGCCGCGCGGGGTAGCCGCCCTGTATGAGGAGCCTCTCCACGGTTGGCACGCCTGCCCCCGTCGGAGGTTCGACTCTTCCTTCGGGAATGGGTGTGTGTGTTGTACTTAGCGTAAGTTAGTTGACCACAGCGGCTTGGCCCCACAAATTTCCAAAAAAAAGCGGGCCGCTAGCGAACTGGGAAGTGAAATGGAAAGAAGACAAGGATCTCTGGTCAGACGAGTATAGGGTAATATCACAGCAGCAGAAAAGGTATAACGGAAGTAGGATTCGTTATAAACGGGTAGATTGTGCGGAGAGTGTAGTTCAGGTATATATGCCGAAGTAGCAAGCTGAAGATGAAGATACGTGGAAAGTATATGAAGATATTGAACGAGTAATGCTGTACATAAAGAGGGAATGCGTTTGTAGGAGAATGAGTAGAAGAAAGAGTTACGGGAGAATATGGGCTTGATACTAGGAATGAGAGAGGAGAAAGGCTGATTGAATTCTGTAATAAATTTCAGCTAGTAATTGTGAATACCCTGCTCAAGAATCACAAGAGTCTAAACATTCTGCGTGGTGTCTGTTTGTTCTATATCGTGTCTCCCTACCACTTTCGCGCAACGACGCTCTGAGCGTGTTTTTCAGGGAATTGACTAGTTTGAACCCGGGACCTGTTGCTGGTAAGGAGACGCCAGACCACACATGACATGTAGAATTCAGAAGAGTTCAGTGAGACTAGCGATGATATAACCAAATACTTAATGATTTCAGCGTCAGCTCCACTGCACTCCCTGTAAAAGAATCTTAATACTAACTAAATTTAGTGGAAGGGGTTCAAGGCTTTCCTATTTTTAGTTAGCTGGTAAAATAACGTCGAAAAAGCAGTTAAGTTTATCATTGGAAATTTTATTCTACTCACAAAACATTGTTTATAAACTGCACTATTGATAAAAGGAAATGTTTTAATACAGGATGATAAAAACCAACTGCGTTCAGCAAAAATGTGAACGAATATTCCCTGAATGGGTTTCCAAGTTCTACAATGGATCAAAGAATGACCTATGCCATATCACATCTATTATCTAGGTTTAAATTAAGTTTCATAAAGGAGAAAACTATCAAAATGGTCTACAGTGACCCTCAATTATCTTTAATTACTTATCTAACTTGTCGTAAATTACAGTGGCTGATGTGGCTTCTCAATAACTATATAACAGAAAAATCATCGCGTTTCAGATTTTTACTTCAAGTGGCAAATGTCAACACCATGAGCTTTAATTGACGATCGACGCTAGTATTACGCAAAAAGGGGTGTAACGGATGAGACTTCTGCAGTTCTGAGTGAAGCTTTATGCGCTGTTATGCGGCATCGCGTGCGTTCATTACCTTGTTAGTGTTCGTCAGGGGGCGGCGGGCAGCACAGCTCCGCTCACCTCGCCGTCTCGCAAGCAACTCTCAAGCAACTTCTCCTTGCTACAATTTACCGAAGTTGGTTTAAAAAAAAAACTATCTGGCTGTGTTTTCATCTGACCAATCAGGGTCTCAATGTTAACCTTAAGCTCTGCCTACAAAAATTCTGTCTATCCAATGGGGTGGGGCAATGTTTTTAAAGTTTGCAACGTAACAGAGACGCGAAAAAGTCTCACGCTAAAACTTGCGGGTGGTGTAGCCCTTTTTGTATTATCGTAAGATCTATACTGTTCTTCTGGAGGCCTGTAGCTTTTAACATTGGCTGGGGGGTGGTCTTGACGTAACAGAGACGCGAAAAAGTCTCACGCTAAAAACTTGCGGGTGGTGTGGACGTAGCGGTTAGCTGGCGACGTGGGTGTCCGTCCCTTATCGTAGGGCCTTCTCACTTAACACGGTTCTGCTCTCGGCTTCTGTTCTCGTTTCTCCCCTCGGAACTGCGTCTGTCTCACGGTGGGAAGGTATGACGTGCATTTAGGCATTCTTGTGTTAGTATATGGTATTCCATTTGCTCACTCGTTACTCGTATTACTTTGGTTAATTTAATGTCACGATTTATTCGGAGCTATGTGACATACTACTGGATTTGCTTATCATGTCAGAGTTTTCATGGAAGGTGTTGGATTTGCCTGACACCTTACACCTCCTCAAGAATCACAAGAAGAGGAAGTGTACTTGGAAAAGACAGGGAGATACGGGAAGATTTCAGTTAGATTACAATATGATCAGACGGGGATTCCGAAATCAGATACTGGATTAAGAGTAGGCTGAAGTTTAAAAGATTATTCAGGAAGAATCAATATACAAAGAATTGTGATACGGAAGTACTAAGGAATAAGGAGATTCGTTTGCAGCTTTCAAAGGCTGTAGATACTGTAATAAAGAAATAGCTCACTAGACAGTATTGTTGAAGAGGAATGGTCTTCCCTAAAAAGGGCAATCACAGAAATTGGAAAGAAAAACATTGGTATAATCAAGGTAACTGTGAAGAAACCATGAGCAACACGAGAAATACTTCAGTTGATCGACAAAAGAAGGAAGTAAAAAAAAATGTTCAGGGAAATTCAGGAATAAAGAAATCCAAGTCGCTGAGGAATGAAATAAACAAGAAGTGCAGGGAAGTTAAGACGAAATGGCTATATAAAAATGTGAAGAAATCAAAAATGGAATGGTTGTCTGAAGGATTGACCCAGCATATAGGAAAGTCAAAACTACTTTCAGTGAAATTAAAAGCAAGGTTAGTAACATTAAGAGTGCAACGGGAATTCCGCCGTTAAATGCAGAGGACACAACAGGTAGGTGGAAAGAGTACATTGAAGGCCTCTATGGGGGAAAGATTTGTCTGATGTGATAGAAGAAGAAACAGGAGTCGATTTAGAAGACATAGGTGATCCAGTATTAATGGTTCAAATGGCTCTGAGCACTATGAGACTTAACCTCTGAGGTCATCAGTCCCCTAGAACTTAGAACTACTTAAACCTAACCAACCTAAGGACATCACACACATCCATGCCCGAGGCAGGATTCGAACCTGCGGCCGTAGCGGTCGCGCATTTCCAGACTGTAGCGCCTAAACCGATCGGCCACCCCGGCCGGCGATCCAGTACTAGAATCAGAATTTGAAAGATCTTTGGAAGACTTACGATCAAATAAGGTACACAGAATAGATAATATTCTACGGGAATTTCTAAAATTTCTGGGGCAAGTACCAACAAAATGTATGTTCGGGGTGGTGTGTATAATGTATGAGACTGGCGATATACCATCAGACTTTCGGAGAAACATCAAGCACACAATTGCAAAGAGTGCAAGAGCCGATGGCTGCGAGAATTATCGTACAATCAGCGTCAAGCTCATGCATCCAAGTTGACGACAAGAATAATATACCTAAGAATGCAAAAGAAACTAGAGAATGTGTTAAATGATGATTAGTTTGGCTTCAGGAAAGTTAAAGGCACCAGAGAGGCAGTTCCAACGTTACTATAGGGAGAGACGGGTAATGTACAATATGTATAGTAGCCAAGAGGGGACAAGAGTGGAAGACCAAGTGCTCGGATTAAAAAGGGCGTAAGAGTGGAATATAGTCTTCCTGCCCTACTCGTCAATCTGTACAACGAAGAACCAATGACTGAAATAAAAGAAGGTACAGAAGTGGAATTGAAATTCGAGGTGAAAGGATATCAGTGGTACGATTCGTCGACAATATCATCATCCTGAGTGAAAGTGAGGAAGAATTACATTCCCGTTCCAGCCGGTCGGGAACCAGACGCGGTCGCCCACAAAAGCGACCAACATTCGGCGACAGTCGCGGCATGGAATTGGTCGGTTATGAAAGTTTCAGTTTGATGTCACATTTGTTGATAAGAGATAGACTGTATAACTGAGCACGCAGTTCATACGTGTCAGGCTTGCGCTCGCAACCAAGTATCCCAAGAAGAACGTGTTTCGCCATAGCAACAACTTGAGTATTCTGGGGAGAAGGAGCACATCGACTTGGTCAGTCCTCTGCAGGTTGCAATGTGTTTGCTGGTGGTGGATGTGAGCTCCAATTTTCCTTACGTAGTGCGAGTCACTTTAGCGAGTGTGCACACAACAATCAGAGATCTAGCTATGAATTTAGCCATAGAAGGACTGCAACACATCTTAGTCGCCGACAATGGATGCCAGCTTGTTTCTTCAGAATTTTAGGCGTTCTGCTAAAATAGCACGTGATCAGCATCCCTTTCCACCCGGCGTCGTACTCTAAACAGGAGAGAATGGTTAGAACTTTCAAGGAACAAATGAGGAAAGCAATGGCTGCAGAAGAAGTAAGAACCACGGTTCTTACAACATACCGGTCCACATCAGTCAACGGATGAAGCTCAGTACAGCAAGGGCGCTCCTGGACCTGCTATTGTCTGTACTGCGAGCCACGAGCCTAAGTTTATCCCCACGATGCCGTTGTGTGGGCACGCACATTGGAGATGGGGAAAATACTGGCATTTTGGTTTTGAATAACCAGTATTTTTCGGTATTTGTTTGGTCTCGGTTGTAACAGGTTTCTTCCTTTTTTACTAATAACTGAATAAAAACACGGCACGTCAATCTGTCGTAGGAACAGTGCTCACATTTTTTGTATTTTAAATGAAACTGTTTTTGAAAAAGAGTTCTCTTTACCTGTAAAATTCCCATTTTTTGTGAAACATTACTGTAGAAAATGGATAAAGCGAAACTGAATAAAGCTATCATCACTATTTTAACAACTACGCCTACAATTAGAAACTAGCTATATACACATGATATGAGAATCGGTACAACGTTTCAGAGTCAAATTACCTGTTAGCATGTGGCATGGTCTATTACACGGTACGCGTGTGTGTGTGATGTGGTATATACAGTAGTTTTTTGCTGTCGTCTTTGGACATCAGTTGTAGTTCAGAATGGCATAAACCGTAGTACGGAAGTATTTTACAGAGTGGTGGTAAGTACAACGCTCCATTTGTTTTAAGAAGATGGAAACAGGGGGAGGCACAATAGATTTGCGACATCATGTAAGCAGAAAATACCCACAATGTTTTTTCGAAGAGAAGGTAAACTTGATTGATATACCTACAATTTTACTGACGTGCTTTAAACTAGGGATAATAGCTAAACCCTTCATTTTGTGCTTGCTTCAGGGTGGAAAATTGAAACCATCCATAAGTGACAATTGCAGTCATCATCTTGTGGTTTCTCGCTAGTCGCCGTGCCCGTCTCTTTCCTCTTTGGAGTCTTTTCTGGACACAATGAGACCGATTTCTGTTGCTGACTCCTTTACCTTCTTTATTTGAATTTTACGTTTATTAGTGGAAGTAATAGCAATAAGAAAACCTAAAATTTATTTCAGAAACCGGCTATTTTGAGCGGTTTTAACAGTCAGATTAGACTTCGGACGAAAGGAACAGATTCGGACAGAAAACCGATTGTTTCAGCGATAACCGTCATCCCTAAAGCATATTCAACCTGTATTCGGATTGGGCACCAAGCTCCATTTTTGGACAGAAGAAGCGCCAAATGTTCCTTACTGCGGCCGGGATTGAGCACGTGATCCCCCCGCATCCCATGCAGGGGACCTCCAGCGCCACCACTCATAGCAAACGTCGTGTTGTTCCTTTCCCACAGGATGCCGGTGGTACTAGGTTGACACTACGGCCACGGGCACAGAGCTGTTACAATCTGTGACGACACCATCGCTACCAGTAGCAACTGCAGCCTCGGCTGACGACAGAACCGCTGCAGAACCCGTGGCACATCAATCACTTCTTTCAGCACTGCAATTGCCGACAGTCTCAGCGCCTCAGCAACAACCACAGCAACAATTGGGCCTGTCAGCGAATGAACAGCACGCCACAGGAGTGGAAACGGCGACTTTGAGATATCGATGGAGCCATTAATAGGGCTACCAGAATTAAGTTCCCTCTTGCTCCGGTAGGCAAAAAACAAGTCTGTTTTCGACCCGACACACCTGTTACAGGGGAGAGCGATTTCGTATCCTTGTCGGACTCAGATTTCAAGATCGAGATGGACACTCGAGTCTCTCTACATCAGTAACGGGGCAGCAAGAGACAGACGGCATACAACCGTTATACGCAGCGGTAATGGAAGTCGTCGATATTATCAACGAACGACCATATCCCGCTAATGTTCATGTTGAAAGCTCGGACATCTAAAATCTGAAAATGACGAAGAAGAAAAACGTACTAATGTACAGCTTTTATGGTGGGATGCGCCAGGGGACAAACAGTTAAGTTATTCTTCGATCCAAACAATTTTTTAACTCCCTCTACTTTTACACCCCCCCCCCCCCCCCGCACTTCCCCCCAGTACTAAACTGGTGGTCCCTTAATGGCTGAGAATGTGTCCCACCAACCGATCCTTTCTTCTAGTCAGATTATACCACAAATTTCTCTTCTCCCCAACTCTGTTCAGTACCTCGTCATTAGTTACGTCGTCTAACCATCTAATCTTCATCATTCTTCTGTAGCACCACATTTCAAATGCTCTTCTCATCTAAACTGTTTACCGTCCATGTTCCACTTCTATCCATGGCTACACTCCATACAAATACTTTCAGAAAAGACTTCCTTCCACTTAAATCTATAGTCAGTGTTAACAAATTTCTCTTCTTCAGAAACGCTTTTCTTGCCATCGCCAGCCTGCATTTTGTATCCTCCCTACTTCGACCATCATCAGTATTTTGCTTCCCAAATAGCTAAACTCATCTACTACTTTAAGTATCTCGTTTCCCAATGTAGCTCCCTCAGGTCACCTGACTTAATTACATTACACTCCATTACCTTCGTTTTGTTTTTCTTGGTGATCGTCTTATATCTTCCTTTCAAGACACTGTCCATTCCGTTCAACTACTCTTACAAGTCCTTTGCTGCCTCTGTGAGAATTACAATAGCATCGACAAACTTCAAAGTTTTTATTAATCTCCCAAGACTTTAATTCCCGACAGAAATTTTTCTTTTGTTTCGTTTACTGCTTGCTTAATATACAGGTTGAATAACATCGGGGATAAGCTACAACCCAGGCTCACTTCCTTCCTAACCACTTCTCCCCTTTTGAAAGAGTTTTCCAGTCAACACTGTCAAAACTTTCTCCAGGTCTACAAATGCTATAAACGTAGGATCATCTTTCCTAATCCAATCTGCTATGAGAAGTCGTAGGGTCAGTATTGCCTCGCGGTTTCCAACATTTCTCCGGAATTCAAATTGATCATACTCGAGATCGGCTTATACTAGTTTTACCATTCTTCTGTAAAGTAATCGTGTTATTATTTTGCAGCCTCGACTTTTATACTAATAGTTCGGTAATTTTCACACCCGTCAGCACCTGCTTTCTTTGGAATTGGAATTATTACATTCTTCTTGAAGTCTTGCTCAATAGATGGAAGAGTTTGGTCATGGCTGGCTCTCTCAAGGCTATTAGTAGCTCTAACAGAATATTGTCTACTCCGGGGCCTCGTTTTAACTTAAGTCCTTCAGTGGTTTGTCAAATTCTTCACACATAATTATATATCCCTTCTCATTTTCATCTACGTCCTCTTCCATTTCCTTAATATTGCCCTCAAGTACATCTCCCTTGTATAGACACTCTACATACTCCTTCCACCTTCCTGCTTTCCCTTTTTTGCTTTCTATTGGTTTCCAATTTCAGCCGCTGTTATTCATACAGGTGCCTCTCTTTTCTCCAGAGGTCTCTTTAATTTTCCTGCAGGCTGCGTCTATCTTACCCCTAGTGATATATGCCCCTACATCCTTACAACTGTCCTCTAGCCATTCCTGCTTAGACATTTTGCACCACCAGTCGATTTCATTTTATAGACGTTTGTATTTCCTTTCGCCTGCTTCATTCATTGCATTTTTATATTTTCTCCTTAGAGTGATTAAATTCAATATGTTTTCTGCTACCCTGGGATTTCTACTAGCCCTCGTCTCTTTATCTACTTGTTCCTCTACTGCCTTCATTTCATCTCTCTAGCTACCCATTCTTCTTCCACTGTATTCCTTTCCCCTATTTTGGTCAGTCGTTCCCAAATGCTCCATCTGAGACTCTGTTGAATCTCCGGTTCTTTCAGTTTATCCAACTCCCATTTCCTTAAAGTCCTGCGTTTTTGCTGTTTTTTTTTTTTTTTGTCTTAATCTGGAGTTCATAATCAATAAATAGTAGTCAGAGTCCACATCTGCCCCTGGAAATGTCTTACAGTTTAAAACATGGATCCTAAATTACTGTCTTACCATAATATAATCAGCCCGAAACCTTCTTTCATGCTTCTTAAACCAAGTGTTAGCTGTGTGTAAAATTCTGCCAGGCGTTTCCTCTTTCATCCTTTCTCCCAGTCCTTATTCACCTATTACTTTTCCTTCTCTTCCCTTTGCTACTATCGAAATCCAGTTCCCCATGACTATCAAGGGGTACTACTGTGGTGGGTGTGGGCTTGTATCTATCTTGGCTACAATAATGTGTTCACTATGCTGTTCATAGTAGCTTATTCACGTTTTTTTTTTTCAATACTAAACCCACCCCTGAATTACCTAGATTTGATTTTGTATTTATTTCCCTATGTCATCATCACTTAACCATACTGTGGAGCTGCGTGCCTTCGGGAACAATCAGGGCTGTAGTTTCCCCTTGCTTTCAGCCGTTCCCAGTACCAGCATATGCAATGGCGTTTAGGTTGATGTTACAAGAGCACATCAGTCTATCATCCAGACCATTGCCCCTGCAACTACTGAAGAGACTGCTGCCCCTCTGCAGGAACCACACGTTTGTCTCAACAGATACCCTTCCATTGTGGCTGCACCCACAGGACGGCTATCCATGAGGCTGAGGCACGCAAGCCTGCCCACCAACGGTAAGGTCCAAGATTCATTAGGGGTATATCACTGAGTTATTTTATTCGAGGTATAGATGGCACTGCGTACACATCCGTCTCCCAGCAAAAGTATTTTAAGTATAATGTATCACATGTTCTGTCCAAGTATTTAAAGTATAATGTACCCCGTTAGTCAAGAAAGTTCGAGACTGCTTTAATAAAAAATGTTTTAATGCATGAGGTGTTCTACGTAGTCTCCCCTGCTCCTGATTACAACACACAGAACGTTCATATGGTACAACCATGTGTAACTGCCTTCGTTGGGATGATGTTAAACTCGCGCTTCATATTGGCTCGAATGACGGTCGTCTCGATAAAGCGTTGATCTTTCATGTGAATTTCTGCACTTGTCATTCTGTGGAGGTACGTATTGATAACATCAAGTCGCCCGTAATGATTTTTTCCAGAAAAGGTATGTCGCGTTTTTGGTTTTCCATCAAGTAGCGGCAGAAGTCCACGCGTCGTTATTGTTTCTGTTCGGGAGTCAACGCGTGCAGACAAACTTCACATACAGTATCCTCCTCTTCAAAACCTTCTGCAAAATAATTTGAGCACTTGATTTAAAGTTGTTGCTCCTCTCCGATTTGTCAGACACTATGATTCACGTCCACTACTTAAGCAATCCTCCTTCACACTGCGACGTAACCATACTTAAAAGGAGACGCAGTTTTATTCATTTTGTCCGCAGCAACACACTTCACTGCATGGAAACATGGAATGTCCCTGTACCGAGGCTAAAGAAGCAGAGGCGCCTTCTGGCGTGAGGCGCACAGCAGTGGACGCAAGTACGAAGCTATTGGTTGGTTGGTTGGTTTGGACAAAGGGGACCGACCAGCGAGGACGTCGGTCCCGTCGTATTAGGGAAGCGTGGGCAAGGAAGTCTGCCGTGGGAAGTCGACCGTGCCCTTTCAAAGGTAGCATCCCGGCAGTGGCCTGAAGCGATTTACGGAAATCGCCGAAAACCTAAATCAGGAGGTTTTATTACAACGCAGGCTCTCACAATTTGTTTCGTAAATACTAGTGTGATATACCATCACACAGATACCGTGGGAGCTCCCATTGCGTACAAACCAGCGACGTCCTCTTGATTTATAGCTGTTGTTGTCGAACGCAAATGATTGTGTTTTTTTTCCCAACGTTTGAGCAAATGGCGTGAAAGTCTGTATTGTGTAATGTTATTTCACATGTCTCAAATGTTTGTAATATGTATGTGCGTGACAGTTTATTTACAGACACTGATTTGAACGCGAGGGATACTCTCAGATGGTGTAATTTGTCTATGAAGCTGAAAGAAATTGTTTAACAAGGAAGTTTTTTTAGTTTAAATTCTCGCTTTTTGTTTAGTCTGATTACAGTTTCGAAATATCGAGGACATTTGCAGTAGTCCGTAGCTTTCGCAGCAAGATAATGGAAGTTTTCTTTTTTTTTCGATTTTATTCGGGGTGCACATTTATAGGGGTGTTTAGGCCAACCTCTGCAGTTTGGTCATCAATAGCTGGTGGCGGTGCTGTAGTTTTCCTTTTTCTCACTTCGTCGGATGTCACAAAATAACGGCTGCGTGGTGGGAGACAGTGAGATGCGAATTGTATCCTGCAGTCGAATGTAAAAAGTATACCGATTTTTCTCATAAAACTAAAAGAAAAAAGGACTGCACCTGATTTCATGTAAATAGGATATTTATTATCATCATGATTGTGTTTTCGTTATTAATAGATGCTCACTTATGGGAGGTGTGTTGACATTAAATACAACTGTTACAGTGAAGCATTCTCTCCCTGAGATGGTGTGCACTATCGGGCTGAGCTTCTGGAGGCGTGGGCGCGTGTTCCATAGGAGTTCGCAGCTGCCCTTTTAGACAAACAACCCTCAGTCAGGATAACTATCATTTTTCTCGCTTTTGTTCTGAGGAACGCCGGCAGCGCAGTCTAGCATGCATGTGCAGCTTTTGTTGACATCGATAACGCTGACTGCCCAGCCACACTCTCGTCGCGGATGCTTTATACTGAAGACCCTGCCATGAGGCCGGTGATGGTTGAAGACTCTGCTGCCAGATACGGCAGGATGGCTGAGGTTGGCATAGGCCATGGGAGCTGCCTGTTATCCAAGCAGCAGACATTTGATAAAGCGATCTGGAGAGTTCTCAAGAATTTCGTTCTTGTTCGAGAAGGGGGGGGGGCGGGGAGGGGGGGGGGGCAGGTCCAGTCTCTCCGAGAAATATGTTTCACAGCATGAAGCAAACATTTTTTGTCTTTTGTCCGTCTGTGACTGATTTCCGCCTCGTGAAGACAGTATATCAATGGCACCAGGAGGGTCTCTTTGAGGGCCATCAGCGACAAGATAGAACAGGCCTCTATACATACCGACGGTGAGGGAGGGATGAAGGCTGGTAGGGGGGAAGGTTAAGACTGCCTCTAAGGTGGTTAGTTTGTGACCGCCCATTGAGTCTGGGGTCGATTTTAGCGGTAGTTATTACGATGATTTTCCCGAGTCTCCAGTACATATGTTGCTATATAACCTGTTGCTTATGAGTGCTGGTAGAACATCGAAGCATTTTACACCAGTTATGGTAACATGTATTGGCCTTCCTAAATTTCGAGCACCTGGGTTGCAGGTTGTTTGTTGAGCAATGCAGCAGGTGAGGTCTCTAGCGAACTCTGACGTCAAACTGCGATAGACACAGTCCTCAGAAGTAGGCTTAAGGTAATACACTTATTAAAGTCCTCTCTGTCCAACACCATCAACACATCAATTGAACACATTTCCCGCCAAAAATAAACATAGTACCTTCTACTCCTTCATTTTTCCTGACGGCTTGTAGGTGAAGGGTAGAGTTTGAGTACCTCTGCCACTAGTTTCCAGTGGTATTGTGAACTTTTTTCGCACCAGGATAACACCAGCTGTATGACATCATCAGTTTTTGAGCTGTATTGCGATTTTAGGCACTCCTTGTGTAGTGCTACACATTAGGACCGATCCTTATGATTAATTACTTAATTAGGGCCGTACGGTTCTGGGCGCTTCAGTCTGGAACCACGTGACCGCTACGGCCGCAGGTTCGAATCCTCCCTCGGGCATGGATGTGTGTGATGTCCTTAGGTTAGTTAGGTTTAAGTAGTTCTAAGATCTAGGGGACTGATGACCACAAATGTTAAGTCCCATAGTGCTCAGAGCCATATGAACTTAATTAGGACCGATCATTAAGTCAGTTTAAATAAATAAAGTACACTAACGTAACCTTCCTCTCCCGCATCTGGACAGTTTGAATGTGTTGGGTGTGCACTTGGGCTTTCCGTCCAGAAGCACTGGGGTTTGAGTCCCAAAAAGGGCACCGCCAGTTTTAATTTACCGCCAATTCCCGGGTGAGAGGTGGGGGGTATGGGACCTCAGCATAGCTCTGGAACAAATAAATGCATACCAAAATACGAAACGCCTACCAAAATTCGAAATTCCTACCAAAATACGGAATTGCCGCCGAAATTCGAAATTCCTGCCAAGATCCTGAATTCTCGCCGATAGGGTAGGTGGAGGAGTGGGAGTGGGAGTGGGAGGCATGGGGAGGGAGAGGGGGCGGGGACCCACGTGCTGGCTGATGAAAACGTATGACGTCATCTGAGGGTGAGGGTGAGAGTGTTGGGTGGAGGTGGGGGTAACTAATTGACGAATTAGATTATTTGTGAAGCAATTCGATATCAAAATTGCGCTCGTACCCCCTTACCCTACTAGGAACATCAGGACAGGTCCCATCAGTGCGTCGTACGCATTTCCAGAATGATAGCTTTGTACCGGCCGAGGTGCTGCATTGGTTAGCACATTGGTCTCGGATACGGGAGGACAACGGATCAAATCCGCGTCCAGCCATTCTTATTTAGGTTGATATCAATCTTGCGCTCGTACGGCCTTACCGTACTAGGAACTCAGGGCAAGTCGTATCAGTGCGTCGTACGCATTTTGACAGTGACAGCTTTGTACCGAGAGAGGTGGCGCAGTGGTTAGCATACTGGACTCGCATTCGGGAGGACGACGGTTCAAACCCGCGACCTGCCACTGCCACTGCCACTAGCGACACACGGTCGCGGACGGGGCGCTTAACTACACTGCCTGGCGCCCGCCGGGCGGAATTCTTGGATGAGCCTGGCCTAGATACTCCATCCACCTGAGACTGTCACGCCTCCTTTTATACTCTTAAAGCTCCACGAGCGCATGACCATCCCAGTTCCACTATTTTGTGCGCTAGAAGTTTGCATATGGTATAGTATAACACTGTACTTGAATATATGCATTCACAATCAAATATCATTTGCTCTATGTTCTGCATGTCTATGCCTATGTATATGTCATGGATGGTTCCAATAAACCAGACCTAGTCCGCTCACTATGTAACAACAACTGTACATATAATAATTTTTTCTTCTGATTTTCGATAAATTAGTGTAAGCAATGTTTTGATTTCATTTCTTTTTCTTCTCGTGTCATTATGTTAAAGAAACTGTAAGCAACTTTCGATGTGAATATTAATATTTATGTCAAATGTCAAGCAATACTATAACAGAATTGAAGTGTAACCCAACCCATGTTGAATCTATTGTAACATGTTTAAAATTGTAATTGTGCGCCTGGTCCATACGTAGGCAATGTATTAGGATATGTGGAATATAAAACCTTTGGTGAATACCCTGTCTGTAGGGGAGCGGTAAAAGGTGGAGGCAGGCGAGCGCGGGAAAATGCACACGGGCGCTGCACGGCATAACGGGCTCACCAGTAGTAGTCGGAGTTGGGCATCGGTCTGAGAAACACGCTCTGGATCGAGGAGGCTCTCCTGGAAAACGTGATTTCATTGCGCCTCGGATGTGCTGTTTCCGACGACTATACAGCATGGCTCTATTCCACAGGCACTAAATGGAAAAGGATTGCGACGCTAAGAAGAAGCAAAGTGCCGATACATCAAGAGCCATAGCTGTGATTGTACATGTGCTGTGCGCCTCGCCATCTCGCCGCCCGCCAACCGCCGCATCGACACGAACAGGTTGAAACATTTAGTACTGTATTCGTGTGGACCAGTGTTAATTTTGATCCTGACTGTTCAATAACAACTTAACTTTTACCAGAATTGTCCTATCATTTAATTATCTTCATCACTAACCTAGACAGGGTCCTTTCCACATGTTGTGCAATCCGAGTGTCCCGAAATGAAGATTTAAAGTTCATGTTAATAAGAATTACCTGCAGACCTATCTATGCTAGAAAGATGTTTAAGGAGCTTTATTGTTAATGAAAATATAAGCAAAGAACAAAGGTCTGACAAAGTTGGAAGATAATTTTGGAATTGGTTTAGTAATGAAGCTTAAATACACTCCTGGAAATGGAAAAAGGAACACATTGACACCGGTGTGTCAGACCCACCATACTTGCTCCGGACACTGCGAGAGGGCTGTACAAGCAATGATCACACGCACGGCACAGCGGACACACCAGGAACCGCGGTGTTGGCCGTCGAATGGCGCTAGCTGCGCAGCATTTGTGCACCGCCGCCGTCAGTGTCAGCCAGTTTGCCGTGGCATACGGAGCTCCATCGCAGTCTTTAACACTGGTAGCATGCCGCGAAAGCGTGGACGTGAACCGTATGTGCAGTTGACGGACTTTGAGCGAGGGCGTATTGTGGGCATGCGGGAGGCCGGGTGGACGTACCGCCGAATTGCTCAACACGTGGGGCGTGAGGTCTCCACAGTACATCGATGTTGTCGCCAGTGGTCGGCGGAAGGTGCACGTGCCCGTCGACCTGGGACCGGACCGCAGCGACGCACGGATGCACGCCAAGACCGTAGGATCCTACGCAGTGCCGTAAGGGACCGCACCGCCACTTCCCAGCAAATTGGGGACACTGTTGCTCCTGGGGTATCGGCGAGGACCATTCGCAACCGTCTCCATGAAGCTGGGCTACGGTCCCGCACACCGTTAGGCCGTCTTCCGCTCACGCCCCAACATCGTGCAGCCCGCTTCCAGTGGTGTCGCGACAGGCGTGAATGGAGGGACGAATGGAGACGTGTCGTCTTCAGCGATGAGAGTCGCTTCTGCCTTGGTGCCAATGATGGTCGTATGCGTGCTTGGCGCCGTGCAGGTGAGCGCCACAATCAGGACTGCATACGACCGAGGCACACAGGGCCAACACCTGGCATCATGGTGTGGGGAGCGATCTCCTACACTGGCCGTACACCACTGGTGATCGTCGAGGGGACACTGAATAGTGCACGGTACATCCAAACCGTCATCGAACCCATCGTTCTACCATTCCTAGACCGGCAAGGGAACTTGCTGTTCCAACAGGACAATGCACGTCCGCATGTATCCCGTGCCACCCAACGTGCTCTAGAAGGTGTAAGTCAACTACCCTGGCCAGCAAGATCTCCGGATCTGTCCCCCATTGAGCATGTTTGGGACTGGATGAAGCGTCGTCTCACGCGGTCTGCACGTCCAGCACGAACGCTGGTCCAACTGAGGCGCCAGGTGGAAATGGCATGGCAAGCCGTTCCACAGGACTACATCCAGCATCTCTACGATCGTCTCCATGGGAAAATAGCAGCCTGCATTGCTGCGAAAGGTGGATATACACTGTACTATTTCCGACATTGTGCATGCTCTGTTGCCTGTGTCTATGTGGCTGTGGTTCTGTCAGTGTGATCATGTGATGTATCTGACCCCAGGGATGTGTCAATAAAGTTTCCCCTTCCTGGGACAATGAATTCACGGTGTTCTTATTTCAATTTCCAGGAGTGTAATTTGAGACAAAAATAATGGTAGTTAAATGAGGAAGTAATAAGACAAAAAGAGTAGTAACTCATATATTATAAATCTTGAGTGCTTAATACTTCCAATAGTTAACAGTTTCAACACAGTGACAATTACAGTTTCAGCCACCCCCCCCCCCCCCCCCCCCGCCCCGCCCCACCACTCTTTTCTTTTCTATTCATTTAACATTTAAAGTCTGAAGTGTACTGAACTGATTTGACCAGCAAAGTTAAAGTCAATATAAAACCTAAATTTATCAGTGTTTTACCCTTATTAAAATTGACATTGTTTGTGTGTTTCAAAAGTGCTATTTCTAGGGTAATCTATGCCCGATTTCAGTCAGATCAATAGACAAAACGCAGTTTGTAGTTATCATTATAGTGTAATGTTGTGTATTTATAGCTTGTCCAAATTAGTACAGAAAGGGAAAATATTAGTTCAGTAGATTTTTCTGGTTCTAAAATTTACCATATAATGCAGTATTACTACGTGTTGTTATGCTTGTACGTACATCCACTTGTACAAGGAAAAACTCACTTAATGCCTAATTAGGCTGGCGACCGTGTTATTAACAATTGGTAGCATCTGCTGTGTATGTTTCTTGCCCGTCCTAACGTGTAGTTGCACTTTAGACTTGCTTGACGTATCATTGTTGTTACTGAGTGGGCGTAAGTCTGATTTTGCCTCCATTCAGGTACACGCGGTCAACATATTTACTAAAATCCTTTCTTATAAGGTGAAGCCCGTCAACTTATCATAGTACAGGCTTTAAAGAGCTAACGTACGCCCGAGCGTAGGCGTTACAACTAGTGGATCCACATTCGAGCCCTACCCCAGAAGCACTGCATTGCGGATCGTCCTCTCGACACTGTTTTGGATATAATGCGTGGCGGATCCATCTTCTAACACTGTTCTCGATGGAGCGCATTGTGAATCCACATCTCGTAGATACTGTTCCAGATGCAACATGGGTTGGATCCACATCCTAACACGTTCTAACACTGACTCAGGCGGGAGGAGCCCATAGCGAACTCCAACGTCAAACAGCGATAGACGAAGTCCTTGGCTTTACGCTTATGGGCAATACACTTATGAAAACCTCTCTGTCCAACAACAGCATCTCATCGTTGAACACAATTCCTGCTAAAAAGAAACATAGTCCTATCCGCTCCTTCATTTTTTCCACTACCTTGTAGATGAAGGGTAGAGTGATCAAAAGCATATGGACACCTGGCTGAAAAATACAAGTTCGTGGCGCCCTTCATCGGTAATGCTGGAATTCATTATGGTGTCGGCCCACGGTTAGCCTTGATAACAGCTTCCACTCTCGCAGGCATACGTTCAATCAGGTGCTGGATGGTTTCTTGGGGAATGGCAGCCCATTCTTCACAGAGTGCTGCACTGAGGAGAGGTATCGATCGGTGAGGCCTAGCACGAAGTCGGCGTTCCAAAACTGTTTATAGAATTCTAGTCAGGACTCTGTGCAAGCCAGTTCATTACAGGAATGTTATCGTCGTGTAACCCCTCCGCCACAGGCCGTGCATTACGAACAGGTGCTCGATCGTCTTGAAAGATACAATAGTCATCCCCGAATTGCTCTTCAACAGTAGGAAGCAAGAAGGTGCTTAGAACATCAATGTAGGCCTGTGTTCTGATAATGCCACGCAAAACAACAAGGGATGCAACCCCCATCTATGGAAAACACGACCACACCATAACACCACCGCCTCCAAATTTTACTGTTGGCACTACACACGCTGGCAGATAACATTCAGCGGGTATTCGCCATACGCACACCCTGCCATCGGATCTTCACATTGGGTACCGTGATTCGTCATTCCATACAACGTTTTTCCGCTGTTCAATCGTCCAATGTTTATGCTCCTTACACCTAGCGAGGCGTCGTTTGGCTTTTACCGCCGTGATGTGTGTCTTATGAGCAGCCGCTCGACCATGAAATCCTTCTCACCTCCTGCTTGCAGTGGATCCTGATGCAGTCTGGAATTCCTGTATGATGATCTGGATAGGTGTCTGCCTATTACACATTACGACCTTCTTCAACAGTCGGCGGTCTCTGTCAGTCAACAGATGAGGTCGGCCTGTACGCTTTTGTGCTGCGCGTGTCCCTTTACGTTTCCACTTCACTATCATATCGGAAACAGTAGACCTAGGGATATTTAGGAGTGTAAACATCTCGTGTACAAACGTATGACAAGTGACACCCAATCGCCTGAGCACGTTGGAAGTCCGTGAGTTCCGCGGAGCGCCCCATTCTGCTCTCTCACGATGTGTAATGACTTCTGAGGTAGTTGATATGGCGTACCTGTCAGTAGGTGGCAGCACAAGGCACCTAATATGAAAAACATATGTTTTTGAAGGTGTCCGGGTACTTCTCACCACATAGTGTATGTCTGCTACTAGTTTCGAGTGATACTGTCAATGTTTGCCCCGGCAAGATAACACCAGTTATATAACATAGTCAATTTTCGAACTGTATTGTAATTTTAGGCACTCTTTGTGTAGCGCTGTGCATACAGTTGTGTAATTAGGACCGATCTTTATTAATTTCATAATTATGACTAATCTTCAGTTTCCCAACCAAAATAAATAAAGCACTCTAACGTAACCTTCAAAATGGTTCAAATGGCTCTGACCACTATGGGACTTAACTGCTGAGGTCATCAGCCCCCTAGAATTTAGAACTACTTAAACCTAACTAACCTAAGGACATCACACACATCCATGCCCGAGGCAGGATTCGAACCTGCGACCGTAGCGGTCACGCGGTTCCAGACTGTAGCGCCTAGAACCGCACGGCCACACCGGCCGGCCCAACTGACAATGCACGTGTGCTCCCATCTATTCTTGTAATGCATAACAGGTTTCCTACCAGCCACCAAAGCCAATTCGATGTTCGCCTACTATTCGCTTCACAGTGTAAGTTCCATGCATGTCTGCATCCCAACACGGTTTACTTATGACCTTCTCTCTTTAACGCATATCCCTTTCAACATCCTCAGAGAGAGAGAAAAAAAATGTTTGGAACAAATGCTAGAATTCGAAAACTTTGAAATCTAGTTACAGAAATTACAACTGAACTTCCTTCTGATAATCCCATGTCGAAAAACTGAATTATGGCATTTGTTCTATATCAAGAAAGTGGTGCATAAAATACTTCAACAAAATCCTAGATCAGTTATTGCAAACAGTCACTGCAGGGAGAGCTATTTTCCAAACAAACGACAATAGCTGCACTCCCGGATACGATTTTCTCTCATTTTAACTGAGCCCTAGGAAGCCATCACACCAATGGACTCGTGGAGATAACATCTTGGACCTACTGATAACAAACAGACACGAACTTTTCGACTCTGTAAGCGCAGAACAGGGAATCAGTGATCATAAGGCCGTTGCAGCATCCCTGGATATGGAAGTAAATAAAAATATAAAAAAAGGGAGGAAGGTTTATCCGTTTAGCAAGAGTAATAGAAGGCAGATTTCAGACTACCTAACAGATCAAAACGAAATTTTCTGTTCCGACACTGATAATGTTGAGTGTTTATGGAAAAAGTTCAAGGCAATCGTAAAATGCGTTTTAGACACGTAAGTGCTGAGTAAAACGGTGAGGGACGGGAAAAACCCACCGTGGTTCAACAACAAAGTTAGCAAAGGGAACTTCACTGCAAGTTTAAACGCAGCCAAAACCTCTCAGACAAACATAAGCTAAACGATGTCAAAGTTAGCGTAAGGAGGGCTATGCGTGAAGCGTTCAGTGAATTCGAAAGTAAAATTCTATGAACCGACTTGACAGAAAATCCTAGCAAGTTCTGGTCTTACGTTAAATCAGTAAGTGGCTCGAAACAGCATATCCAGACACTCCGGGATGATGATGGCATTGAAACAGAGGATGACACGCGTAAAGCTGAAATACTAAATACCTTTTTCCAAAGCTGTTTCACAGAGGTAGACCGCACTGCAATTCTTTCTCTAAGTTCTCGCACAAACGAAAAAATGGCTGACATCGAAATAAGTGTCCAAGAAATATAAAAGCAACTGGAATCACTCAACAGAGGAAAGTCGACTGGACCTGACGGGATACCAATTCGATTCTACTCAGAGTACGCGAAATAACTTGCCCCCCTTCTAACAGCCGTGTACCGCAAGTCTCTAGAGGAACGGAAGGTTCCAAATGATTAGAAAACAGCACAGGTAGTCCCAGTCTTCAAGAAGTGTCGTCGAGCAGATGCGCAAAACTGTAGACCTATATCTCTGACGTCGATCTGTTGTAGAATTTTAGAACATGTTCTTTTGCTCGCGTATCATGTCGTTTCTGGAAACCCAGAGTCTACCCTGTAGGAATCAACATGGATTCCGGAAACAGCGATCGTGTGAGACCCAACTCGCTTTATTTGTTCATGAGACACAGAAAATATTAGATACAGGCTCGCAGGTAGATGCTATTTTCCTTGACTTCCCGAAGGCGTTCGATACTGTTCCGCACTGACACCTGATTAACAAAGTAAGAGCCTGCGGAATATCAGACCCGTTGTGTGGCTGAATTGAAGAGTGTTTAGCACACGGAACGCAGCATGTTGTTCTCAATGGAGAGACGTCTACAGACGTTAAAGTAACCTCTGGCGTGCCACAGGGGAGTGTTATGAGACCATTGATTTTCAAAATATATATAAATGACCTAGTAATTATTGTCGGAAGTGCCATGAGGCTTTTCGCAGATGATGCTGTAGTATACAGAGAAGTTGCAGCATTAGAAAATTGCAGTGAAATGCAGGAAGCACTGCAGCACATAGGCACTTGGTGCAGGGAGTGGCAACTGGCCCTTAACATAGACAAATGTAATGTATTGCGAATACATGAAAGAAGGATCCTTTATTGTATGATTATATGATAGCGGAACAAACACTGGTAGCAGTTAATTATGTGAAATACGTGGGAGTATGCACGCGGAACGATTTGAAGTGGAATGATCATATGAAATTAATTGTTGGTAAGGCGGGAACCAGTTTGAGATTCATTGGGAGAGTCCTTAGAAAATTTAGTCCAGCAACAAAGGAGGCGGCTTACAAAACACTCGTTCGACCTATACTAGAGTATTGCTCATCAGTGTGGGTTCCGTACTAGATCGGGTTGACGGAGAAGATAGAGAAGATCCAAAGAAGAGCGGCGCGTTTCGTCACAGGGTTATTTGGTGAGCGTGTTAGCGTTACGGAGATGTTTAGCAAACTCAAGTGGCAGACTCTACAAGAGAGGCGCTCTGCATCGCGGTTTAGCTTGCTGTCCAGGTTTCGAGAGGGTGCATTTCTGGATAAGGTATTGAATATATTACTTCCCCCTACTTATAACTCCCGAGCAGATCACGAATGTAAAATTAGACAGATTCGAGAGCGCACGGAGCCTTTCCGGCAGTCGTTCTTCCCGCGAACCATACGGGACTGGAACAGGAAACGGAGGTAATGACAGTGGCACGTAAAGTGCACTCCGCCACACACCGTTGGGTTGCTTGTGGAGTATAAATGTAGATGTAGATAGAGAGAATGTTAAAGAAGAAACGACACTTATTATTCTCTTTTGCGTATTGTCTCCAAATTAAATACACCATACTCAAATAAGAAGACTAAAAATTACGTCAGTTACAATTCTACTTGGTAGGACCGATATGACTTCTAAAACATACAACCATCGATGCAAATCGAAGCGGAGGAATGTTGTGCACTAATCAACAAATTAGAAACAACATACCTTTTTGCACATATTTCAGTACTCATCATATCATGTGGGGGTGCCAATTTAGTAACGCATATGATGGGGTAGGAATGGACACCATCGACGCATTTCATTTAATCGTTATCAATGACTGGTCGCCAGTGTTGATACTAACTCCAGATCATCGATTACAGCCGTGATAGATATCACGCATTGCGTTCAAATATCGCCAAAAGTCTTAAAAGAGAACTCAAAAATGCCACAGTATTGTACGTTGTGACATCAAAGGGGGACATAATAAGAACGAAGTAGAGCATATATAAAAGATATATCCAGCAATACACTCAGAGAAATGGTGCAAGTTTTGCTTGCTGACAACAGAAGTGAGATAGGCAAATAGTGCTGTGCGATAGTGTGAAATGGAGATAAAAAATAGTAATATAACGTTAGTGAACAGTAGGAGCATCCAAGAAAGGTCCCAGATACGCCATCGCTTACTAAAGGTTATGTGTAATGCTCAGATAGTACCAGGAACAGAAAGTTGGTTGGAATTGGAAGCGAATAGCAATAAAATCCATTGTTCACATCTGAATATTTATCGTAACGATAGGTTGTAAAGTGTAAGGTGTCAGACAAATAACACACCTTCCACCGAATTCCTGAAACAATTCCGATTATATCGATATGTCACCGAAATAGTTATATGAAAATGTATGGATTTTATTGATTTGCAAATCGAATAAGCAAGTCACCATTTCATGAATATGAACCACTAACACACACACTGCATGCAAGTGATTTTCCAGCACCAAGCTATGAGACCAGACACAGTTCTGAAGAAAGGAGAATTTTACGACAGCAACGCCCGTCCCATGTTCAGCTGAAACTTTCACAATGGGACATCCGGTGCCACTGTGAGCCACTGCGCAGGCGCCGGCAAAATCGGCCCTTTTCCCTGCTTTTAACAAGGAGCCTTCAGAAAGCATTTCTGAAGGAACACGGCTGAAGATGGCAGATAAACGTCCGGAGGAATCTAACTCAAGACATTGGTGACTCATTGTGGCCACATGCATAAAAACCTCCGTGGAAAAAAGCTGTCTCAGTATTATGAAGCAGAAGTTAAAATCTGTCCTATGAAAGAAACGACGCCTTTGATAGGCTACATAAACTCTAGTGGATGGAGTTATAACAAGTACAAACCTCTTATTGGCCAGAAAGAAAATGCGTGGTCACCAGTTTTGACATAGGCAAAATGCAGAGAGAAAAATTCTCTCTTCTCTTTCTCAAGTCGTTGAGTGTTTGAGTAAGGCGACTCGCACCACGCTGAGACGATTGCGAGAGTAATTATATGAACACTTGTCCACAGGCTCGTCTTAATTCTTAAGGGGTTAAGGTGCAAAGTCTCCTAGTACGGAGAATTGCATCGAGCACTGACAGTTAACGCAAGTGATTTGAGGGCAACGACATATGCGCTATTCCAGCCAAAAGCATGTACCATGCCAATTAGCTAGGGAATCACTAGGGGTGTCAGCTTCACCGTTGAGGCAGGAAATGTAAGAGACTAGTGTTTAACTGTCGAGAGTGATTTAAAGTAGATTCTCACGTTCACAGCTCGCTCTAACAGCAGCCACTGCCGCCGCTGACGAAAAGTAAACATGTGCGCTCGCACTATGCCAGCAAGTGAAATTCAAATGACACTCACAACTGCAGTCGTCTCCGTCCGTCCTTTTTTTTCGTTCATTCAGCCATGACCTGTAGTTAAACATATTCACGATTGTCAAGCCGGCCGCGGTGGTCTAGCGGTTCTGGCGCTGCAGTCCGGAACCGCGGGACTGCTACGGTCGCAGGTTCGAATCCTGCCTCGGGCATGGGTGTGTGTGATGTCCTTAAGTTAGTTATGTTTAAGTAGTTCTAAGTTCTAGGGGACTTATGACCTAAGATGTTGAGTCCCATAGTGCTCAGAGCCAGCCACGATTGTCAAGCTTAATTGAAAGGAAAACGCGCGATATATCCGATCTAACGAAAACGGATTGATCGGCCACTGGAGAGTGCTTTATATTCTGAAGTTATTGAACTGTTTTAATTGTGTAGTAATATTGGCAGTGATATTTACGTTCCCTATACAGACCTTATTTATTTTTGGATATTTACTTTGTGCATTTTAGCTTAATTGATATCTCTGGCTCCAATTGTATTTAAGTTGTTTGTATTTTATCTATCTCTAGACATGGTCATCAACCATCTTACTATTAAGGAATAAGAAACTTCCTGGTGGATTAAAACTGTGTGCCGGACCGAGACTCGAACTCGGGACCTTTGTCTTTCGCGGGTATGTGCTCTACCATCTGAGCTACCAAAGCACGACTCACGTCCCATCCTCACAGCTTCACTTCTGACAGTACCTCAGTAGCTCAGATGGTAGAGCACTTGCCCGCGAAAGGCAAAGGTCCAGACTTCGAGTCTCGGTCCAGCATACAGTTTTAATCTGCCAGGAAGTTTCATATCAGCGCACACTCCACTGCAGAGTGAAAATCTCATCTTAGGATAGTTAGGAATTTCGCTTCACGGTTGTGAACACCCAGTGTCAGTATTTTACCATCCTGCACGTATAATAACTAGGATTGCTATGCCTTGAAGTCACACTTAGAATAAAAATAAACCTTAATAACGAAAATCTAAGATTTTCACTTTTGACTAACGTATAGTTACGCTTGAACCCGTACACTAATTTCTGTTAGCGATAACGTTTCCTTTACAGGGAGCATAGTGGAACCGACGAGATCATTGTGTGATTACATCACTGTCCATATCGATGTAATCTTTTGAACTCTGCATGATGAGCTGGTGTCGTCCTACCTAGCAGGCCGTAGCTTCAACACAAATTCCTAAAACACTCACAGAGTGTCCTTGTGCATCTGTGGTGGGGAGATATATGAGAACCGGTCTCAGATATGTTAGGTGGTTAGTCGCCAATGGTGATATCTAGCGAGATTATTATTTATTCCAAATGTGAATAAACCTAGATGAAGTTAAACATGAAAAGTCAGTCAAAATACGGGGATTTGAAGGGCGTTAGGGATACCCTGACACTCAAGACGGAGAAATGCATAAAAATTGTGCTCTGTCTGCATTCAGTTTTAACCCTTCCCATTCCCATGTAAACTATGTGGATTTTGGTCACACATACTTCAGCAAAGGAGGTGTATCACACAGAGGCGCTGTATTAAAGCCAGTGAAACATATGTATCTCAGTTCAGAAGTGTGTTCTCAAACATGCAATCAAATATAGATATCACCGAATTACGATTGGTATTCCTTAAGTATTAACAAGAAGAATCAATGCGTTTATCAGATTTAAGCCATTCCCTGGAGTATTCTGTAGGAGAGTAGACCAATGTCACATATATCACGTACAAGAGTATGAGGAGGGTATACTCTAGAGATGTGATTTTAGCATGAAATTGCTATAGTTTCCTCCACATGAGCAAAACTACCTAACATCCGGCAATAACTCCTTTGTGCAAGAGGAATGCTACCAGAGCCGTGGTGATGCTACTGTAGACAGCAATAAGACAGTTACATCTCCTTTGGCTACTGGTCTTGTTGCTTGCTCCCTCATAAAAAGTTGATGGTTGCTAGTGTGCATTTACGAGCAGAAGGGCGTGGGTGATAACTCAGTATATCAACTACCGAAACTATTCAAATCGTTTTTTACTCGCTTTATTTCCTAGTGAGTCATGTTGTTGTTGTTGTTGTTGTTGTTGTTGTTGTGGTCTTCAGTCCTGAGACTGGTTTGATGCAGCTCTCCATGCTACTCTATCCTGTGCAAGCTTCTTCATCTCCCAGTACCTACTGCAACCTACATCCTTCTGAATCTGCTTAGTGTATTGATCTTTTGGTCTCCCTCTACGATTTTTACCCTCCACGCTGCCCTCCAATGCTAAATTTGTGATCCCTTGATGCCTCAAAACATGTCCTACCAACCGATCCCTTCTTCTAGTCAAGTTGTGCCACAAACTTCTTTTCTCCCCAATCCTATTCAATACCTCCTCATTAGTTACGTGATCTACCCACCTTATCTTCAGCATTCTTCTGTAGCACCACATTTCGAAAGCTTCTATTCTCTTCCTGTCCAAACTGGTTATCGTCCATGTTTCACTTCCATACATGGCTACACTCCATACAAATACTTTCAGAAACGACTTCCTGACACTTAAATCTATACTCGATGTTAACAAAGTTCTCTTCTTCAGAAACGGTTTCCTTGCCATTGCCAGTCTACATTTTATATCCTCTCTACTTCGACCATCATCAGTTATTTTACTTCCTAAATAGCAAAACTCCTTTACTACTTTAAGTGTCTCATTTCCTAATCTAATCCCCTCAGCATCACCCGATTTAATTTGACTAAATTCCATTATCCTCGTTTTGCTTTTGTTGATATTCATCTTATATCCCCCTTTCAAGACACTGTCCATTCCGTTCAACTGCTCTTCCAAGTCCTTTGCTGTCTCTGACAGAATTACAATGTCATCGGCGAACCTCAAACTTATTATTTCTTCTCCATGGATTTTAATACCTACTCCGAATTTTTCTTTTGTTTCCTTTACTGCTTGCTCAATAGACAGATTGAATAACATCGGGGAGAGGCTACAACCCTGTCTCACTCCTTTCCCAACCACTGCTTCCCTTTCATGCCCCTCGACTCTTATAACTGCCATCTGGTTTCTGTACAAATTGTAAATAGCCTTTCGCTCGCTGTATTTTACCCCTGAAAGAGAGTATTCCAGTTAACGTTGTCAAAAGCTTTCTCTATGTCTACAAATGCTAGAAACGTAGGTTTGCCTTTCCTTAATCTTTCTTCTAAGATAAGTCGCAAGGTTAGTATTGCCTCACGTGTTCCAACATTTCTACGGAATCTAGTGAGTCATATCACCTGTCAAAACCGGTACTATTGTTTATAATAAGCACCACTGATGTAGGAAATGTGATTGAGGGTACATACATTTCCGACTTAAAAAGACATATAAAATGCATTAATTTCCTAAGGGACAGAACGACAGTCTCCTAACTTCGTTTTAGTTGGTTTATAAGCAGCTCGAGGGGCGGACATACACTGACAGTGCCTTCCTACACCAAAATAGTGTAAAAGGAAGTAGTTTCATCATTTTAAAGTTTGTCACCATGGTGATTGGTGTAGAAAACTTGCAGGTTGGTTGTATATCTGATGTTGGACGAATATATCCTGCATTGGAGTATTAAGAGCGTTGTAAACTGCATGACTAATACTTCAGAAATCATATGCCCAACAACACACGATTTTTAGGTGCAAAACAGTGCAGCCACAGGAGTGTGTGTTTATGCTCTATGATCATTTCTCTCATACTGGTACTTTCCTGGAACTGCTCCAGACAGTGGAATAACACTTTAGAATTCATAGCACAATTAACTTATTTGAAATGTTTCAAACTCCGTCCGTCTGGAGCTCCATCACGTATAAACCACATCTATTTTTGTTAATTGTCTGTTATACCATTGCAGCACTGTCAGTCTACTATGCACCAATAAGGAATATTGCCCTTCCCGACATGCATGCATCTGGAGAGATCTTGTGCTCTTGGATGCGTGCCGTGGAAAGGATTGGTGCAGAACAATCCACACTGAATAGCAGTTACGCGCACGTCCCATCCTGTTCCTTTATGGGAAATGGAATGTAGTGGGTATAGGACCCTCATACTTGTGTTCAGTTGCAGATTAAATTGGCGATCATACTCAAATAATAAGTTTAAAATGACATCAGCTATAATTTTATTTGATAGGACTGATATGACTCCTAAAACATACAACCAAAGACGTAAATCGAAGTGGAGAAATGGTGCGCACTAATTAACCAATTAGACTCAGCATACCTCTTTGCACAGGTTTCAGTGCTCATCATATCATGTCGGGATGCCAATTTAGTGACGCTTATGAAGGGGTAGTAATTGACACCGTCGACACATTTTATTTAATCGTTATCAATGACTGGTCACCAATGTTGGTACTAATTCCAGATCATCGATCACAGACGTGACAGGCATCATGCTTTGCATTAAAATATCGCCAAAGGTCTTAAAATAGAACGCAAATGCCACAATACCGTACGTTCTGACATCAAAGGGGAACATAATGAGAGCGAATTAGAACGTACATAAAGCATATATCCAGCAGCATACTCGTAGAGAAATATTGCAAGGTTACCTTGTCAACCCATGGCGCTGCCCGTTAGTGCGAAATGGATATAGGATAGATTAATATGATGTTTCTAAACTGCAGCCGAGATCCCAGAAATAGTATAGCTCACTGAAGGTTTTGTGTAGTGCTCAGACCTAGGAACAGAAAGTTGGCTGAAACTGGAAGCGAACAGCAACAAAATCCTACGTTCAGATTTGAATATTTATCCTAACAATAGGTTGTATGTTAACCGGGGACCTAGGAGCGACGGAGAGGCTCCGTCCCCGTCGCAGCCGCAGCCGCAGTGGCCCCACGACGACTTCCGCAATCCACTTCACGCCACCGCCCACCGCCGCCCAACACCGAACCCAGGGTTATTGTGCGTTTCGGCCCCCGGTGGATCCCCCACGGAACGTCTCACACCAGACGAGTGTAACCCCTATGTTTGCGTGGTAGAGTAATGGTGGTGTACGCGTACGTGGAGAAATTGTTTGCGCAGCAATCGCCGACATAGTGCAACTGAGGCAGAATAGGGGGAACCAGAACGCATTCACCGAGGCAGATGGAAAACCGCCTAAAAACCATCCACAGACTGGCCGGTTCACCGGACCTCGACACAATCCGCTGGGTGGATTCGTGCCGGGGACCAGGCGCTCCTTCCCGCTCCGGAAAGGCGTCAGTTAGACCGCTCGGCTAACCGGACGGGCACAACGATAGGTTAGTCACCAATGATGGCGGCGTTTTTTTTTTTTTTTTTTTTTTTTTTTTTTGCAGTAAGTAATTCGGTAATATCTAGCGAGGTTATCAATGATTCCGAGTGTGAACGAACCTGGATGAAGTTGAGCTGAACAAACCTGGATGAAGTTAAGCATCAAAATTCGTTGAAAAATGATAATCAGATGCCTGTCTAGACCTCCTGGAGCAGGATCTGTAGTGATATAACACTTCAGAGAGAACTTGAAGAATATCGTTAGTAACATTCTTGAACATTCCGTTTTAACGGGGGGTGACTTCAACTTTCTAGGTATGGATTGGGAGAGTCATGCTATCGAAGCTGGTGACTGGAACAGGGTTTCGTGTGACATTATTCTGAATGGCTTGTCCAAAATTACTTAGAGAAGATAATGAGAGAGCCATCTCGAGAACGCAACATCTTAGACCTCCAAGTAACAAACAGATTTGAACTTACCATATCTTTTAATGTGTAGGAAGGAACGAATGGTCGTAAAGCTGTGACAGCATCTAAGATTGGTAAGAAAGCTAAGAAAATAATTTTGCTTAGCAAGAGTGGCAGGATACAAATTGCAGAGAATCTGCGTAGTCAGCATCAAATATTCAGTGCTGAAGACAAAGGTAGGACAAATGGAAAAAAATTCGAAAGTATCGTTCAATATACCTTAGACAAGTATGTTCGAGCAAGGTCTTAAGACCCACCATGGTTTAATAGTCGTGTTAGAAAACTTGTATATAAACAATGAGAGTTACATTACAGATTCAAGAGGTCAAAACCTAGCTGACGAAGAACAGCTGAACGAAGTGAAGATGAGCGTAAGAAGAGCAGTGAGAGAATCGTTCAGTGACTTTGAAAGTAAAATTTTGCCAACTACTCTGACTAATAACCCTTCTTAAAATCAGTAAGCGGTCCGAAATTATTTGTTCAGTCTCTCAGCGACCACACAGGTGCTGTACCAAGGCGAAAGATAACAGAGAGAAAGCCGAAATACTGAATTCGGTCTTTCGAAACTGTTCCACTTTAGATTATCGTAACATTCTCCGTCCTTTAATAGTCCTACGAACGTCTAAATGACAAGTACTGGCGTAACTGACCGCGGATTACAAAAGCAACTACAGTTACTTAGTAGTAGAAAGGCATCAGGAGTAGATGAGATACCTGTAAGATTATACAAAGATCATGCTAAAGAACTGGCTCATCTTCTAACTACAGTTTGTCATAGATCACTGGAGGAACAAAGGGTACCTAGCGACTGAAAAAAAAGCGCAGGTCATTACAGTTTCTGAGAAGGGTCGTAGAGCAGATGCTCATAATTGTAGACCTGTGTTGTTGACATCAATCTGTTGTAGAATTAGGGAACGTGCTATGTTCAAGAATTATGAATTTTTCGAGAACGAAAGTCAACAAGAGAACCGCAAACAGAGATCTTGTGAAACACAATTCGCTCTGCTTCCCCCAAGATCCACAACGATGTAGACAACAGAGCCCAGGTTGATGCCGTTGTTCCCTGACTTCAGGAAGGCATTCCACATCATCACGCGCTGCCTTTTAGCGAAAAAACAAATACTAGCTTACCCATTGCCGGAGCAGATTTGCGACTGGATTCAAGACTTACTTGAAGAACTCAACATGCGCTTAGTGGAATAAAATCGACAAACGTAAAGATAATTTTTGGAATATCCCAAGAAAATGTGATAGGAACGTTACTGTTTACAATGCACTAGTATATAAATACTCTAGTGGAAACCACTTTAAGACTATTAGCAGACAATGCGGTTGTCATAAGAAAGAAGCAACGCGAGAAGAAAGTATCGATTTATGCCATAATCTACAGAGGACTGATGAATACAGGTTCTGGCAGTTCAGCCTGAACATCTATAAGTATAACATATTGCGGGTACATAGGACAAGAGATTTGGAGGACTTAATATTAAATAAGGCACAAGGAATAGGTGACAATCCATCGGAAATTTTAAAATCCTTGGAGGAAGAGAGAACAAATCTTCTGTTCAGGTTGGTACATATAATGTATGAGACAGGCGATATACCATCAGACATTCAAAGAAACATCAACCACACAATTCTGAAGACTGCAAGAGCCGACAGACGCAAGAATTATCTCACAATCATCTTCACAGCTCATGCATCCTACTGACAAGCAAAGTATACAGAAGAATGGAAAAGAAAATTCAGCATCTTTTAGATAACAATGACTTTTGCTTTAGGAAAGATAAAGGCACCAGAGGCAGCTCTCGCTTTGATGTTGATAAAGGAAGCAAGACTGAAGAAAAATGAAGACACTTTCAAAAGATGTGTCGATCTGGAACAAGCGTTTGAGACCTTCAAACGGTGGAAGATGTTCGAAATTCTGAGAAAGCTAAGCTTTAGGGTAATATGAAACATTACGAGAACAAAGAGAGAACAATATAAGTGGAAGAACGAAGTGCTCAGATTAAAAAGAGTGTAAGATAGAGACGTAGTCTTCCGCCCCTACTGTTCAAGCTCTACGACGAAGAACCAACGGCGGAAATAAAACAAAGGTTCAAAAGTGGAATTAAAATAAAAGGTGAAGGGACATCAAAGATGAATTTCGCTGATGACATTTCTACACTCAGTGAAAGTGTAGAGGGATTACGGGATTTGTGGAATGGAATGAACAGTCTAATGAGTATAGAATATGGATTGAGAGTAATCGAGACGAAAGTAGCAGGAATATGTTTTAGCGAGAAATTTAGCATCAGAATTTGGTATCTCGAAGTAGATGATGTTGAGGAATTCTGCAACCTAGACAGCAAAAGAACCCGCATCAGATGTATCACATAAAAAGCGGAGTAATACTGGAAAAAGAAGCATTCCTGGCCAAGAGAAGTCTATTGAAATCAAACATAGGTCAAACTTTGAGAATGAACGTTTGGAAAACAGAGTAGTGAGACAAAAGTAGAGGAATTGGTGGACCGCATGAAACCAGTCCGAATAATATAAAAAAAATGGAGGAAGGAAGAAAGAAAGATGACAAATGGCTGGAAACAGTATTTACCGTAAAATATCTAATGGTAAATATCGAAGAGGCATTAAGTGGAATGATTACTAAAACAACTAGTAGGAAAAAGATGTCAGACTGAGATTACTATGAATAAGCTTAAAGGAAATTAACTCATCCACTGAAAAAAGGTTCACGAGGTGCTTTTACGATCGATTCTTAAGTATTGTTGATAAACAGGGGAACTTTATCAGGTAGGACTGACAGAGGAGGAAAGAAGATCCAAAGGAGAGCAGAGAATACTATTTGCATCGGACAACATATCAC